>NC_069384.1:49692500-50317500 GCF_027475565.1 Acinonyx jubatus
ATCCTGCCTCAGTCTCATAATGATGGGCCCCTCTCCTAGAAGATCAGCACTAACCTCTGCCCACACCACATCACCTGAGCAGAATGTTCTACAGGGTCTCAGTTCTGATAGAGACAGTTTCTGGCCTCCTTTCATGAGCATACCAGAGCACACATAGTTAAAACTTGCCACATTCAGTCCAGGGACCAAACACTGCCCATAGCAGGTAAGGAGTGCCTCTGCAGATCACTGGCCTGAAGGATAGAGCAGCCAAACCACAATAGCAGAGTACACACAGCACACACAGAGACACCCCATGAAGGCCAGATCCTGGGTGCTACATGACCTCTTCTTCATAAGGCCATTATGAAGCAGGAGATATTGGCTTTTCTAATGGAGAGAAGAAGGCAGAGACTTAGACTGTCCAAGACAGAGGAATTTATCCCAAATGAAGAATAAGACAAGGCAATGGCCAGAGATTTAAGCAAAGCTTATATAAGTAACATGACTGATGGAGAATTTGAAGCAACAATCATAAGGACACTCACTGGGCTTGAGAAAAGAATAGAAGACATCAGTGAGATGCTTATCACAGAGAAAAAAAGAGAAAAAAATCAGTCAGAGATGATGAGTGCATTGAGGTGACTGGAAACAGGCTTGATGCAATAAACAGCAGGCTGGAAAAAGCAAAGGAACAAATTAGTGACTTAGAAGACAAAACAAAGGAAAATAATGGAGCTGAACAAAAGATAAAGAATTAGACAACATGAGAATGGACATAGTTTGACTTCATCAAATGTAATAACATTGTATTCTAGGAGTCCCAGAAGAAGAAGAGAGAAAGGGGGACAGAAAATTGATTTCATGAAATATAGGAGAAAACCTCCCTAATCTAGGGAAGGAAACAGACCTCTAGATCTAGGAAGCACAGAGAACTCCCATCAAAATCAACAAAAGCAGGCTAACATCAAGACATCCTGTAAATAAACTTGCAAAATATAGTGACAAAGAAAAAAAGTCTTAAAAGCATCAAGTCAAAAGAAGTCCTTAAGGTACTAGGGAAAACCCATAAGGATAGCTGGAGATTTCTCAAGAAAAGCTAGACAAGCCAGAAGGAAGTGGCATGATATATTCAAACTGATGAATGGGAAAATCTGTAGCCAAGAATACTCTAAGCATCAAGGCTATCATTGAATAAGAGAGATAAACAGATTCCCAGACAAACAAAAACTAAAGGAGTTTGTGGCCACCAAACCAGCTCTGCAAGAAATATTAAAAGGAACTCTCTGGGTGGGAAGGAGAGACCAAAAGTCTCTTCTCCAAAGGAAAAGATTACAGAGACTCTCTCCAGAAACAATGATAAAACAATAAAATGCAATAAATACATATTTGTTAATAATTACTTTGAATGTAAATGGACAAAATACTCCAATCAGAAGATACAGGATGTCAAAATGGATTAAAAAAAAAAACAGTACTTATCTCATCTGTATGCTATGTATAAGAGACTCATTTTGGACCTAAAGTCACCTGCAGATTGAAAGTGAAGAGGTGGAGAAATATTTATCATGCAAATAGATGTCAAAAGAAAGCCTGAGTAGCAACACTTAGATCACAGAAACTAGACTTTAAAGACTGTAACAAGAAACAAAGAAGGGTACATATAACAATAAAGGGACAATACAACAAGAATATACGACTACTGTAAATATTCATGCACCCAACATGAGAGCATCCAAATATATAAAACAATAACAAACATGAAGGAACTAATTGATAACAACAAAATAGTAGTAAGGGACTTTACCACCTCCACGGACATCAACGAACGGTTCATCTAAACAGAAAATAAACAAGGAAACAATGGTTTTGAATGACACACTGGAACATATGGACTTAACAGATATATGTTCAGAATGTTTGATTCTAAAACAACAGAATACACATTCTTTTCAAGTATACATGGAACATTCTTCCGAATGTATCACATATTAGGTCACAAAAGAAGCCTGAACAAATACAAAAAGATAAAAATCATACCATTCACCTTTTTTGACCCCATGCTATGGAACTAGAAGTCAACCACAAGAAAAAAATTGGAAAGACTACATATACATAGAGGTTAAATAACATCTTACTAAACAATGAATGGGTCAACCAAGATATCAAAGAAGAAGTTTTTAAAAATATATGGAAACAAATGAAAATGAAAGCATGATAGTCCAAGACCTTTGGGATACAGACAAAAGCAGTTCTAAGAGGGAAGTCCATAACAATACAAGCCTACCTCAAGAAGGAAAATCTCAAATAAACAAACTAATCTTACACCTAAAGGAGCTAGAAAAAACAAATGAAGCATAAAGCAGCAGAAGGAAAGAAATAATATAGAGCAGAAATAAATGATATAGACACTAAAAAAAAACCCAATAGAAAATATCAGTGAAATCAGGAGCTGGTTTGAAAAAATTAATAAAATTGATAAACCTCTAGTGACACTTATCAAAGAAAAGAGAAAGGACTCAAATAAATAAAATCAAAATGAGAGAGGAGAATCAGCAACCAACACCACAGAAATATAAACAATTATAAGAGAATATTATGAAAAACTTTATGCCAAAAAATTGGATAATGTTGAAGAAATGGATAAATTCCTACCAACATATAAACTACCAAAACTGAAACAGAAAGAAATAGAAAATTTGAACAGACCAATAACCAGCAAAGAAATTGAATCAATAATAAAAAAAACTCCCAACAAACAAAAGTCCAGGGCCAGATGACTTCCCAGGGGAATTCTACCAAACATTTAAGGAAGAGTTAATACTTATTTTTCTCAAATTATTGCAAAAAATAGAAAAGGAAAACTTCAAAATTCATTCTATAAAGGCAGCATTTCCCTGATATGAAAACCAAATAAAGATTCCACTAAAAAAGATCTTAAGATCAATATCCCTGATGAATATGGGTGCAAAAGTTCTCAATAAAATACGAACAAACTGAATCCAAAAATACATTTTAAAAAATTATTCACCACATTCAAGTGGGATTTATTTCTGAGTTGCAAGCATGGTTCAGTATTTGCAAGTCAATCAATGTGATACACTACATTAATAAAAGAAAGGATAAAAACTATATGATCATTTCGATAAATGCAGAGAAAGCATTTAACAAAGTACAACATCCATTTATGATAACAAAAAAAAAACCCTCGATAAAGTAGGTTTAGAAGGAACATACTTCAACGTAATAAAGGTGATCTATGAAAAACCCACAGCTCATATCATCCTCAATGGGGAAAAACAGAGTCAGAAACAAGACAGATTGCCACTCTCACCACTATTATTTGACATAGTACTGGAAGTTCTAATCACAGCAATAGACAACAAAAAGAAATAAAAGGCATCCAAATCGACAAGGAAGAAGTCAAACTTCCACTATTGGCAAACAACATAATACTCCATGTAGAAAACCCAAAAGACTCCCCTGAAAATTTCTAGAACTGACAAATTCAGTAGTCGCAGGATACAAAATCAAAGTAAAGAAATCTGCTGCATTTCTACACCCCAATAATGAAGCAGCAAAAAGGGAAATTAAAGGAATCAATCCCATTTACAATCACACACACACAAAAAAAACCTAAGGTAACTTAGGAATAAACCTAACCAAAGAGATGCAGGACCTGTACTCTGACAACTATAAAACGTTGTTGAAAAAAACTGAAGATGGCACAAAGAAATGAAAATATATTCCATGCCCATTGATTGGAAGAACAAACATTGTTAAGATGTGTATACTAACCAAAGAAATTTACACATTTAATGCAATCCCTACTAAAATGTCACCAGCATTTTTCACAATTAGAACAAACAATTCTAAAATTTGTATTGGAACCACAAAGGATCCTGAATAGCCACACACACACACACACAAATCTTCAAAAAGAAAAGCAAAGCTGAAGGCATCACAATTTTAGACTTCAGGCAATATTACAAAGCTGTAGTCATCAAGACGACATGGTACTAGAACAAAAACATACATAGATCAATAGAATAAAATAGAAAACCCAGAAGTGAACCCCCACTATATGTTCAACTAATCTTTGACAAAGCAGTAAAGAATATCCATTGGAAAAAGGACAGTCTCTTCAACAAATGATATTGGAAAAACTGGACAGCAACATGCAAAAGACTAAAACTAGATCACTTTCTTATACCATACACAAAAATAAATTCAAAATGGATGAAAAACACCTGAAACCATAAAAACCCTAAAGGGGAACACAGGCAGAAATCTCTTTGATCTTGGCTATAGCAACTTCTTTCTAGATATGTCTCCTGAGACAAGGGAAACAAAAGCAAAGATAAACTATTGGGATTTCATTAAAAAAAAAAAAGGCATCAACACACCAAGAGAAACATTCAAGAAAACTAAAAGACAACCTACAAAATGGGATGAGGTATTTGTAAATGGCATGCCCAGTAAAGGATTAGTATAACAAATATGTAAGGAAATGATACAACTCAACACCCCAAAATGAATAATCCAATTAAAAAATGGGTAGAAGACACGAATAGACATTTTTCCAAAGAAGACATACAGATGGCCAACAGACATATGAAAAGATGTTCAAAATCATTGATCATTAGGAAAATAGAAATCAAAACTGCAATGAGATATCACTTCATACCTGTCTGAATGGCTAAAATCAGTAACTCAAGAAACAAGTGTTAGCTAGGATGCAGAGAAAGAGGAACACTCTTACACTGGTGTTGGGAAAGCAAACTGGTGCATCCATTCTGGAAAACAGTATGGAGGTTCCTCAAAAAGTTAAAAATAGAACTGCCCTGCGATCCAGCAGTTGCACTACTAGATATTTACCCGAAGAATACAAAAATACTAAATCAAAGAGATAGATGCACTCCAATGTTCGTAGTGGCATCATCTACCATAGCCAAATTATAGAAATAGTCCAAATGTCCATCACCTGAAGAATGGACAAAGAGAGTATGGTATATACATACAATGGGATGTTAATCATAAAAAATGTATAAAATCTTGCTATTTACAATGACATGGATGGAATGAAAGAATATTATACTAAGCAAAATAAGTCAGTTGGAGAAGGTTAAATACCATACGATTTCACTCGTGGAATTTAAGAAACGATAAAAACAAGCCAAGGGGAACATGAGAGAGAGAGAGGGAGGCAAACCAAGAAACAGACTCTTAACTATAGAGACCTAATGGTTACCAGAGGGGAGGCGGGTGGAGAGATGGGTAAAATAGATGATGAGGATTAAGGAGTTCATACGCTGGAGAGAGCACCAGGTGTTATATGGAAGGGTTGAATCACTATATTGTACACCTGAAACTAATATTATACTTTATATTCACTAACTGGAATTTAAATAAAAACTGTTAAAAATAATGAAACATTCCAATTCTTCTTGGCATCAATCTTTGGTTGTAGTTACACCTTTCATTCTGACTTTCTGGCCTAGTTCTGAAGTTCTTAATTCTTTTCAATCATGATTTCACTGAATATTAAATATAACATATTTGTCCTTCTGCCTAATTTCTCTTATCAGCTTACCTTTGAATTACTGTAATCATTTGCATTTTGGTTCCACAAAGATCTGACATCAATTTTAATAACATATTTTCAACCTTAACTATTTCCCCTATTTTCTCTTGCTCCCTCATTTTTTTTTCACTTTTAGTTTTATATATATCCTTAGAACTACTCTTAGAAGTCTTCAAAAAATTAAAACATGATTTACCTTCTACACTTTCTACTTCTTACATGAAACACAAACATCATTTTCTTCATTTCTCCATTAAGCTGTAAATTAACTAAATTACTGCACAATTTCCCCTCAGCATCTAGCTACCACTTCTACCATTCTTCTGAAAATAGACTCTTGCTGGTAGGAAATAATCTCCCAAATATAAAACACAATGAATTTTGAGGCTTCCTCATCTTCCCCTCTCTCAGGACAATTTGGCACTGCTACTGATAATCCTGGTTCTCTCACCTCCCTAAACATTTTCTCTCTCAGGTTTTCCCTTCATTTACCCTTTGCAAAATGTGAGCCTTTCTGATAGTTGAGTCACTTGCCCTCTCTTCAACTATTCTCTTTGCTCCTTCAGAAAACTCCCGTACTCCAAAAAGTGTCTTTTTTCTCCTTGTCCCTAGTGGCACATCCCAAACAACCTATCAACTGTTTCTTCAAAGATATCATCCTGTGCCACTCCGGACTCGTTCCATGTTTACCACTAATTTTTACCACTTAATTTTCTCATTTTCAAAAAGATCCCTGCTATTTCTGCTATTAACACTCTAAGTCTTGGTTACAGTAGCTAGTGTTTATCGAGCCCCTGCTGTGTTGGATAGAGTAGGTATTCTTCTTAAGCAAAATCTGTCATATTTTACTCTTTTGAGGACCTATAGACCTTTCCTTATCCTGATGCCTCAAAATTTTCTATAGACATATATTCAGTTAAAATTGATGTTCTGCCCTAAGCCTTTCTAAATTTTTTTTTAACATTTATTTATTTTTGAGAGACCGAGAGAGGCAGAGTATGAGCAGGGGAGGGGCAGAGAGAGAGGGAGACACAGAATTCGAAGCAGGCTTCAGGCTCCAAGCGGTCAGCACAGAGTCCGACGCGGGGCCCGAACTCACAAACCGCGAAATCTGAGCCACCCAGATCTGAACCACCCAGGCGCCCCTGCCCTAAGCCTTTCTAAAAATATTGTACTCTCTTCTAGAATATATTTGCTCATCCTCCAGTCTTCTAATTGTTGGAGTGTTTCAGAGTTTAGTTCTGAAATTTATTTTCTATTATATCTACACCTGCCCCCTGAGTAATCTCATAAATCATGAATATTCAAATATTTATAATTCCAGCACCAGCCTCTTGCTTGAAATCTAGCCACTTACATCTACATTTCTATTTAACATCTTTACTTCAGTTTCTAATAACCAACTCAAACTTAACATGTTCAAAACCAAACTCTTGGTGAATATATCCCTCAACGGTGCCCAAATCCTGTTTTACCAGGAGTCTTCTTCATCTCAATAAGTCACAGTTTCACTCTTTCACTTGTGGAGGTCATAAAAAAATAAAAAATAAAATAAAATAAATCACTCCTTTTACATCCAAATACCAATCCTGTTAACTGTATTTCAAAATATATCCAGAGCTCTCCATTTCTTACCACTTTCACTGCTACCATCCTTACAATTATTTTTAATCTCTTATTTGGATTATTGCAAGAGTCTCCTAACCAGGTCCTCTGCCTTCACTCTTCTTCACCTACAACCTATTTTCCACTCATCAGTCATAATACTGCTAAAACTTCCTCCTCTGCTCAAATCACTGCAGTGAAGGTCCTTAAAATGTGCTACAGGGTCCTGCCTATTACTACGGACTTTTAGAGTGCTCTCTCAGACCACATCTCCTATCATCATCTCTCTTGTTCCTTTTGTCAAGATCAGTGTTTAGATCATTCTAAAACCATAGGATGGGGGGTGATCTTGGACCACTCCCTCCCAGGCAGGGACATTAGCATTATCTGGAGGCAGGGTATATTTACAGGAGGTTGCTACTGGCATCTGGTAGGGAGAAGTCAAGGATGCTGCTAAACATCCTACAAAGCACAAGACAATTCCCCACAACAGTTATCTAGCCCCAAATGTCAATAGTACAGAGTTGAGAAACACAGTTATAGTTACGGTGATCCCCTTCAGATTCCCATATTAAAAATATATTAAGAATATATTAAGAGTGCCACACCTTCTGGCCTTTTCACTAAATGTTGTTTCTCTCTGGAACATTCTTTTCCTGATGCCTCTCTCAAAAACATTAATTTTCCTGGAGTGCCTGGGCATCTTGGTCAGTTAGGCATATGACTCTTGGTTTCAGCTCAGGTCATGATCTCACAGTTCGTGGGTTTGGGTCCCATGTTGGGCTCTGCACTGACGGTGCGGAACCTGTTGGAGATTCTCTCTTTACCTCTCTGTCCCTTTCCCACTCACTCTATCTTAAACACTTAAAAAAACAAAAACATTATTTTTCTGATAGAGGTATGCCTTCATTTTATGCAGATCTCTGTCCAACATTATCTCAGAAAGTCCTTCTGTAACTATCCTATCTATTCTCCAAGTAGCTGCTATCATGAAACCCACTTTCCTTCATTATGATATTACATATTATTTATATATTTGGTTTTTGTCTGTTTCTGTCCACTAGAATGATCTCCATTACAGCAAAGTTTTTGTCACTACCCATCTCTTATCCTTAGAACCTAAAAACAGTGTCTGAAACATGCAATAATATGATGAATGAATGGAAAAATGAATGAATGAATTGCTTATCCAGAGCTAAATCATCCTATCCTATTGCTTTCACTCTATCTATGGTAATTTAGCACCTTAAGTTTTAAAGATTTTCTTTCTCTAATGTGCTTACTACTCGCACCTATTCTTTGGAAACAATAGCATTTCTGTTTTCACAAAAATTTTTAAGTTTGTCTTTGTAACTTTAACTACTTAGCAGGAAATGCCTACCACAAACCATTTATCCTACACAGTTTAGTCCACTGCTTCATAAAGTCTATTAGCAAAATTTCTTTGAATTATCAAATGTAGTTTCTGTATTAGGTGCTATTTTCCTGGTTGACTCACCATAATTTTTATGGCAGCATATACTTCTTAAATAGGACCATAACCATCTTTTTTTTTAAAAAAAAACCACAAGCTGTGACAATCTTAACTATAAATATTAACTTCAAATAATCAAGAATATCATCTTGATGTTAAGGAAAAAATTTTCAGATTCATATCTTAACAAGTTAGTTAAATTATATAGGCCATGAAAAATTATATAGGCTATGAAAAAAATTTACTCTCACCCTCTTCAGACATATTTTGCTTTTGTCTATGAGATTTAGGTATCTAGAGTTCTATATTAATTCATTAATGAATGGATGTTACAGTTAATACAATGGATAGAAATTAGATTAATCATGAACTTGAAATAAGAATAACTGTCTAATCCTGGAAATTCTGAGTCCTAATAGGGAAAAAAGACAAGTTTTGAGTCCTAAGTATCCTTGACATGGATAAAATTGATTCTGAAATGAGCTGAATAGTAATTCCAGACCTTTTTTCTTTCATATCCTGCTTACATATACATGTGGGTGTGTATGTATATGTATACACTTATTTATACAAATATTATTTACTAGTTTGTTGCTTGCATTTTTATTTTTATTTTCTACAGTGTATTTTGAAGAGCTGAACATTCCAATTTTGGTAAAGTCCAATTTAACCATTTATTCCTTTATGCTTTGTGTTTTAGTGTTTTATTAAGATATCTTTACCTAGCCCTTGGCCATAAGATTTTTCTTCTATATTTTCTTTTCTTATCATTTTAGGTTTTACATTTCAATCTATGATATACTCGAGGTTAATGTTTTTAATAGTATAATGAAAATGTTGATATTCATCCCCCCCTCCTTTATGGATGTTCAGTTGTTCCTGCTTGAATACCTCGGACATTTGATTTCAAAAAGCCAAATTGACCACATTTGTGTGTGCCTAATTTTATATACTCTGTAGTGTTGATTTGTAGATATAACTTCACACTATACCACACAGTCACATACTAGGTAACTTTATCTTTAGAGTGAACCTCTAAATCCATTAATGTAAGGCCTGTAACCATATTCTTTTATACAAATTTAAGATTAGTTGATTTCTACATAAGTCCTCTGAATTACTTCTGAGAAATTGATTTATATCTATGTATCAATTTGGAGTGAATTGCTGTGTTCATAATACTGAGTTGTACCTCCCAACCCATAATAAATCTCTATATATGTTTAGAATTTCATAAATTTCTCAGTGATATTTTTTCAATTTTAAATGGACAAGTCTTACACATATTTTATTAAATATATTGCTAAGTTTTTAAATTTTTATGTGACTGTAAATTATCATTTTTATTCTATGTTTTAATAGTGCGTTGTGAGTATATGGAAATAAAATTTCTTTACAAATGTTGTGTCCTGCAAACTTGCTAAAATAGTCTATTAGTTAAAATCACTTTGTGAATTTCTTAGAATGTTCTAAACACAAAATCGTGTCATTTTCTTGCTTTCCAGTCATATTTTTATACTATTTTTTCTAGCATTAATGCACTGGATAGGCCCTCCAGTCCAATGTTGAATAAAACATTCTGCCCTGTTTATTGATCTTAGAGAGAAAGCATTCAGTGCTTTATCATTAAATATGTCAGTTTTAGGTTTTTCTTACTTGCCCTTTGAGGAGGTTTTATTCTTTTCCAAGTTTGTTGTAAATTTTAATTTACATCACTGCAAATACATTAATTTGTATTACTGCTGAATTTGTCAAATGCCTTCTCATTTATCAAGATGATTATATTATTTCTCCCTTTGTTAAATAGGGGATTACAGTGATCTACTTCGTAATGTTAAACTTTGCATTGCTCAGTAAAATCACTTGGTCAGGATGGATTATCAGACTTTTATAGTGTTCAGTTTGCTTTGCAAATATTCTGCTAAAATTTTCTGTTTCTTATAATATCTGTCACATCAAAGTAATGCTGGCTTCATAAAATGATTTGAAGAAGGCCCTTCTTCTATTTTTCTGAGTTTCTATGAGATATCTACTATTTATTCATTAAAAGTTTGATAGAATTCCTCATTGAGTCATCTAGCTTTGGGTTCTCTTTTAGGGAAGAGTTTAATAACAAATTAATTTGTATATTTGAGATATTTTCATTTCAGTCTTTTCTTAGAACAATTTTAGTAATTTGACTTATTCAAGGTATTTGTCCATTTTATCTAAGTTAGTTAAATTTGATAAGCATAAAACTGTTCAGAAAGGTAATTAGAGCTTTATCAATTTATCGATCTTTCAAAGCATCAGCTTTTAGTTCCCTTAGATTTTCTCTAATGTTTGTTATCGCATTCCACTGATTTCTGCTTCTATCTGTATTCTTTCTTTTGTTCCACTCCTTTGAGATTTTTTTATCTTTTAAAATATCTTAAGATAAACAACTTACTTCACTAATTTGATATCTTTTTTCTTTTCTAATATAAGCATTTAAAGTTATAAACTCCCCTCTAAGCACTATATTAGCAGAATTTGATAAACTTTTATGTATTTTTATATCCATTCCATTCAAAATATTTTCTAAATTCTTCTATAAAATCTTCTTTGACTCTTGGGTTATTTGTGTGTGTGCATGTGTGTGTGTGTGTGTGTGTGTGTGTGTGTGTGTGTATAATTTTCAAGTAGTTGAGGATATTCCAAATATCTTTCAATTACTAATTTCTACCAATTTACATTGTGTTTATAGAACATGATTTATATAAGCTAAATCATTTTAAATTTGTTAAGGATTGTATTACAGTCTAGCAAATGGTCTATCTTCATGATTGTTTCATACGCACTTAAGAAGAATGGATTTTCTGCTGTTGTTGGGTCTAATTAATTATAAATATATAAATATAAATTCATTTATTTTGTTTGATGGTCATTCAAGTCTTCTTTAATCATACTAAAGTTTGTGTATCAATAACTGAAAAAGCAGTGTTACAATATCTAATTCTAATAGTGCTTTTATCTATTTCTTTTGTCTTTACCTCTTCTTCAGTCTGTCAGCGTACGTAAGTGTTTTCAAGATCCATTATTAGGGCCTTAATAAGTTAGAATCATTATTACTTTTTAATGTAATAACCATTTAATCATTATGATATATTTATATTTATCTATAACATTTCTTGTCTTTATATCATTTTATTAAATATTAATATAGGTATTCAAACTTTCTCATATTATTGTGTTTTTGTTATATTATTTCTTATTTCTCTTTTTTAAAATTTACTTTGAAAAAAATTTAGGCTTACAAAAATTGCAAACATATTACAAAAAAACCCTCAGTATATCCTTCAACCAGCATCCTCTAATATTGACATCTTACAAAACCAGAGGACAGTTATCAGAATAAGAAATTGTTATAGTTTTATTAATTAAAAACTTTATGAGGATTCTACCAGTTTCCTACTACTATACTTTTGTTTCAGATCCAGTTCAGGATTTAACATTGCATTTAGTGGTAATGCCTCCTTAGTCTTCTCCAATAGAGGATAACTTCTCAGTTTTGACTAATAATGGCTTTTGTATTATTTAACAGTTCATGTGGGTTTTTTCCCCTTCTTTTACCTGTTATTTGGTGAATCACATTGATAATTAAATGTTTCATGAGTCTTCCATTCCTGAAATAAACTATATTTGATTCCTTTACATGTTCCTGAATTCAAATTGCTATATTTTTAAGAATTTTTGTGTTGATATTCATGATAGTATTAAGCCCTAAATTTGTTTCTTGCAGTCTTTGTCTTGATTTGGTATTAGAGTAAGGCTGGACCCCATAAAATGAGTTGGGAAGGACCTCATTGTGTTTTTTATTCTAGAATATATTGTGTAGAATTAGTATTATTTCTTCCTTAAGTGTTTGGTAAAATTAGTGAAACTATTTGTGGTTGGAATTTTCCTTTTTTGGAAGCTCTTAAAAATATATATATAGCTAATTTCATTAATAGAATTATTCATATTTATTTGTTCTTGAGTTTTGTAATTTGTCTTTTTCAGTTAATTGGTCCATTTCATCTAAAATTTTTAATTTTTGGACATATTTTTAGTAGTATTCTCTTATTGTATTTGTTTTAAACTTTACCTATTTTGAAAGAGAGAGAGAAAGAGAGAGAACAAGCTGGGGGGAGCGGCAGAGAGAAAGAGAGAGAGAGAGAGCATGAAAGAGAATACCAAGCAGGCTCTACGATGTCACTGTAGAGACCAATGTAGGACTCAATCTCACAAACCATGAGATCATGACCTAGGCCAAAATCGAGAGTCAGAGGCTTAACCGACTGAGCCACTCAGGTGCTCCCTCTCAGTGTATTTTTAATATCTATGAATTAGTGGCAATTCCTTCCTCCATTCCAAAAATTAGCAATTTCTTTTATTTCTCCTTTGTGCTTGGTAATCAGGCTAGAAATTTATCAATTATATCTGTTTTTCAAAAATCTAGCTTTTGGTTTCTCTGTATTATTTTTAACTTTTATTAATTTCTGCCTTGATTTTTATAATTTTCTTTCTCCTGCTTCCTTTGGATTTAATTCAGTCTCCTTTCTCTGGTTGCTTAAGATGGGTATCTTTCAATTACTAATTTCTAGCAATTTACATTGTATTTTGATTATTGATTTTAGATCTTTTTTCCTAACATTAGCATTTGATTCCATGAAATTATCTATAAGTGCTTCAGCTTTGTACTACAAATTGTTTGTTGTATTTTCATTTTAATTTAGTTAAAATATTTAAAAATTTTCCTTAAGGTACATCCTTGTTTGACCTGTGGGCTCAACGACCTGGAAGAAATGTATAAATTCCCAGAAACAAACAACCTTCCAACAAATAAAATAAGTAAAAAGAAAAAAAATAAAGAAATAAATAAAAAATTTGCATAGACCAATTACTAGTAAAGAGATTGAATCAGCAAAACCTCCCAACAAACAAAAGTCTAGTACCAGATGGCTTCACTGTGAATTCTACCAAATATTCAAAGAACACTAATATTTCTCAGACTCTTTTAAAAGACAGAAGAGGAGGGAACACTTCCAAACTCATTTTACAAGTCAAGCATTAGCCTGATACCAAAACCAGAGGAGGACACCACAGGAAAAGAAAATTACAGGCCAAAATTCCTGATGAACATAAGTGAAAATGTCTCAAACAAATTCAAAATAAATTAAAAGAAAGATATACCATGATCAAGTGGGATTTATTTCAGACCTGCAAGGATGGTTCAATATTCACAAACTAATCGATGTAATATGCCATTTTAACAAAATAAGGAATAAAAATTATATGGTCATCTCAATAGATTAACACAAAAGCATTTGATAAAATTCAATATCCATGTTTAAAAAAAAACTCTCAAGAAAGTGTGTATAGAGGGACTATATCACACTCAAAAAGGTCATATATGAAACAGCTAACATTATAGTCAATGGTAAAAGGCTGGAAGTTTTTACTCTAAGATCAGGAACAAGAAAAAGACATCCATTCTTGCCACTTTTATTCATCAGAGTATTGGAAATCCTCAGCAGATGAATTAGGCAATGAATAGAAATAAAAGGCATACATATCAGAAAGAAAAGGGTAAATGTGCCTGAGTGGCTCATTTGGCTAAGCATTTGGCTATTGATTTTGGCTCAGGTCATAATCTCACAGCTTGTGAGATTGAACACCATGTCAGATTCTGCACTGACAGCGTGGAGCCTTCTTGGGATTCTCTCTCTCTCTCTCTCTCTCTCTCTCTCTCTCTCTCTCTCTGTACATACCCACCCCCAACCCCCACCCCCACCCCCACCCCGCTTACTGTTTCTTAAAATAAATACATAAGCATTAAAAAATTAAAGAAAGAGGTAAAAATGTCACTATTTGAAGATTACATAATATTATATATAGAACATGGTTAAGGCTCCACCAAAGAACTGTTATGAGCAACAAATGAATTCAGTAAAGCTGCAAGATACAAAAATTGATATATAGAAATATGTTGCATTTCTATACACTAATGACACAGTAGCAAAAACAAAAAGTAAGAAAAACAATCTCATTTACAATTACGTCAAAAAGAATAAAATACCAGGGGCACCTGGGTGGCTCAGTCCGTTGAGTGTCCGACTTCAACTCAGGTCACGATCTCACAACTCGTGAGTTCAAGCCCCGCATTGGGCTCTGTGCTGACAGCTCAGAGCCTGGAGCCTGCTTTGGATTCTGTGTCACCCTCTCTCTCTGCCCCCCGCCCCCCCACTCGCATTCTGTCTCTGTCTCTCTCAAAAATAAGTAAACATTAAAAAAATTTTTTTTAAATAATAAAATACCTAGGAATGAATTTAACCAGTAGATATGAAAGGCCTGTACTCTGAAAACTGTAAGAAATTGATGAAAGGGGCGTTTGGGTGGCTCAGTCGGTTAGGCATCCGACTTTGGCTCAGGTCATGATCTTGTGGTCTGTGGGTTTGAGCCCCATGTTGGAATCTGTGCTGACAACTTGGAGCCTGGAGCCTGCTTCAGATTCTGTATCTCCCTCTCCTCTGCCCCTCCCCCACTTGCTCTCTGTCTCTCTCTTTCTCTCTCAAAAATAAACATTAAAAATAATTTAAAAAAATAAATTGATGAAAGAAAGGTGACACAAATGGCAAGATAAACCATGCTCATGGGTTGGAAGAATTAACATTGTTAAAATATCCACACTGTCCAAAGCAATCTACAGATTCAATGTAATCTCTTTAAAAATACCAATAGTGTTTTTTTTATAGAACTAGAACAAAAAAAGCCTAAAATTTGTATGGAGCCACAAAAGAATCTTGAGAAAGGAGAATGAAGCTGAGGTTATCAAAGTCCCAGAATTTAAGATCTATTACAAAGCTATAGCAATCAATACAGTATAGTACTGGAACAAAAATAGACACATAGGTCAACAGAATTCAGAGCCCAGAAATAAACCCATGCATATATGTCAGTTAATATATGACAAAGGAGGCAAGAATATATATAACAGAGAAAATATATTCTCTTCAATAAACTGTGCTGTGAAAACTAGACAAAACCATCCAAGAAAGAAAGAAAGAAAGAAAGAAAGAAAGAAAGAAAGAAACTGAACCTCTTTATTATACCATACACAAAATAAACTCAAAATGGATTAAAAAACTAAATGTAAAACCTAAACCAAAAAAGTTTCCAAAAGAAAACATAGGCAGTTCTCTCTTCACATCAACCTTAGCACTATTTTTCAGGATCTATCTCCTAAGGCAAGGGAAACAAAAGCAAAAACAAACAATTAGACTATTATTTGCTTTTGCACAGCACAGAAAACAACCAAGAAGATGAAAAGGCAACTTAATGAATGGGAGAAAATATTTGCAATTGATATATCCCATAAGAGGTTAATATTTAAAATATATAAAGAACACCACAACTCAACAAAAAAATAATCCAATTAAAAAATGGAGGAGGTAAATAGACACTTTTCCAAAAAAGACATACATATGTCCAACAGATATATTAAAAGATGTTCAACATCACTCATCATCAGGGGAACAGTCACAATCATCTCACACCAGTCAGAACTGCTGGTTATCAGAAAGACAATAACAGGTGTTGGCAAGATGTGGAAAAAGGGAATCTTTGTATACTTTTTGTGGGAATGTAAATTGGCACAGTCACTATGTAAAAGAATGTGGAGGTTTTCCCCACAACAAAAACAGAAGTACCATGTGAGTCAATAATTCCACTGCTGGATATTTGCCCCAAAAAATAAAAACACTAATTGAAAAAAGGATATGCACCCCATGTTTATTGCATTATTTACAGTAGCCAAGATATGGAAGCAACCTAAGTGTTATCAATAGATGAATAGGCAAAGAAGATGTATATATACACAATAGAATATTACTCAGCATAAGAAAGAATGAAACCTTTCCACTTATGACAACATGAGTGGACCTAACTAAAGGGTATTATGTCAAGTGAAGTAAGCCATACAGACAAATCAAATATCACATGATCTCACTTGTATGTGGAATCTAAAAAACAAACAATAAAGAGAGAAACAGACTCATAAAGACAGAGAACAGGTAATTGCCAAAGAAGAGGTGATGGGTGGGGGGTGTGGTGGGTGAAATGGGTGAAGAGGATTAAGAGGTACAGACTTCCTGTCATAAAATAAATAGCTCTCAGAAATAAAAGGTACAGCAGAGAGACTATAGCCTATAATACTGTAGTACTCTAACCATGGTGAATATTTAGTAGTGCACAAAATTGTTGAATTACTATACTGTACACCTGAAACTAGTATTACATGCTACCTATACATCAAATAAAAATTTAAAGAGGCACCTGGGTGGCTCAGTCAGATAAGCATCCAACTCTTTATTTCAGCTCAGGTCATGATCTCCTGGTTTGTGAGATTAAGCCCCATGTCGGGCTCTGTGCTAACAGTGTGGAGCCTGCTTGGGATTCTCTCTTCTCTCTCTCTCTGCCCCTACCCCTACTTGTATGTGTGCTCTCTCTCTCTCTCTTTCAAAATTAACATTTAAGAAAAAGTTTTAAAACTTTTCAAAAGAAATTCAAGAAGATGCACATAAGTGGAAATATATTTTGTGCTCATGAATTGAAAGAATTAATGTTAAAATGTCTGTATTACCCAAACCAATCTACGGAGTTGATTAAATCCTTATCAAAATTCTAGGGGCTCCTGGGTGGCTCAGTCAGTTAAGCAACTGACTTTAGCTCAGGTCATGATCTCCCAGTCCATGAGTTTGAGTCCAGCATTAGGCCCTGTGCTGACAACTCAGAGCCTGGAGCCTACTTCAGATTCTGTGTCTCCCTCTCTCTCTGCCCCTCCCCCTCTCACACTTTGTCTCTGTCTGTCTCTCTCTCTCTCTCTCTCAAGAATAAACATTAAAAACCTTTTAAATTTTTCTAATGGCGTTTTTTACAGAAATAGAACAAACAAGTTTAAAGTTTGTATGGAAATACAAAGGACCCTGAATAGCCCATCAATCTTAGGAACAAAGCTGAAGGCATCATATTCCCTGATTTTATATTGTAACACAAAGTCACAGTAATTAAAATAGTATGATAATGGCATGAAAACAGACACATAGGTCAATAGAACAAAGTAGAGATCCACAAAATAAATCCACACATATACTGTTAGTTAATTTACACAACAAAGGAGCAAAGGATATACAATGGGGAAAGGATTGTCTCTGCAACAAATGGTGCTGGAAAAACTTGACACCAACTTAAAAAAGAATGAAACTGGACCACAATACACAAAAAGTAACTCAAAATGCATTAAAGACTTAAATTAAAATCTAAAATCATAACACTCCTAGAAGACAACTTGGATGGTAAGATCCTTGACATAAGTCTTGGTGATGATTTCTTAGATCTAATTTCCTAAAAGAAAAGCAACAAAAGCAAAAATCAACAACTAGCATATATCAAACTAAAAAACTTCTGCATATCAAAGGAAATCATCAACAAAATGAAAAAGCAGCCCACTGAGTGGAAGAAAATATTTGCAGATCATGTATTTGATTAGAGGTTAATGTCCAAAATATATAAATAACTCACAAAACTCAATGGCAAAACAAAACAAAAAACTCAAAACAATAAAAAATTTGGCGGAAGACACGAACAGATATTTTTCCGAAGAAGACATACGGATGGCCAATAGGGTCATGAAAACATGCTCGATGTTATTAATCATTAGGAAAATGCAAATCAAAACCAAGAGATATCACCTTACACCTGTTAGAATGTGTATTATTTTAATTTTATTAGTTTTTAATTTTTTAATGTTTATTTTTGAGAGAGAGAGAGGGAAAGGGGGAGGGGGAGGGGGACAGAGAGAAAGCTTGAATGGGTGAGGGGCAGAGAGAGAAGGAGACACAGAATGTGAAGCAGGCTTCAGTCACTGAGCTGTCAGCACACAGCCCCACGTGGGGCTCAAATTCTTGAACCATGAGATCATGATTTGAGCCGAAGTCGGATGCTCAACTGACTGAGCCACCCAGGTGCCTCAGAATGTTTATTATTTTAAAAGACAAGACATAAGAAGTGTTGACAAAGATTGGGAAAAAAGGAACCCTTATGCACTATTCAGGAGATTGTAAATTAGTGCAGCCACTATGGAAAACAGTATGGAAGGTTCTAAAAAAAATTAAAAAGAGAATTACCCTATGACCCAACAGTTGCAGTTTTGAAATGAAAACACTAATTTGAAAAGATATAAACACCCGTATGTTTATTCCACTGCTATTTATAATAGCTGATGTGGAAACAACCTAAATGTCCATCATTGGATGATTACATTAAAAAAATGATACACTCACACACAATGGAATACAATTCAGCCATAAAAAACAGAATGAAATCTTGCCATTTGGAATAACATGGATGGACCTTGAAGGCATTATGCTAAGTGAAATAAATCAGACACATATATAGTATGATCTTACCTATATGTGGAATCTAAAAACAAACACAAAATTCATAGACACAGAGAAGAAACTGGTGGTTGCCAGAAATGGGGATTGGGGTATAGAGAGTCAAGGGGTGGGCATAATGGGTTAAGGAAGTTAAAAGGTACACACTTCCAGTTATAAAATGAGTGAGTCGGGGGGGGGGGTGTAATGTACAGCATGATGACTATAGTTAACTGTATTGTATATTTGAAAGTTGTTAAGAGGGGCGCCTGGGTGGCTCAGTCGGTTAAGCGGTCGACTTCGGCTCAGGTCATGATCTCGCAGTTTGTGAGTTCGAGCCCCGCGTCGGGCTCTGTGCTGACAGCTCAGAGCCTGAGCCTGCTTCAGATTCTGTGTCTCCCTCTCTCTGACCCTCCCCCGTTCATGCTCTGTCTTTCTCTGTCTCAAAAATAAATAAACGTTAAAAAAAATTAAAAAAAAAAGTTGTTAAAGTAAAAGACTTAAAAGTCTTTATCACAAGAAAATAAAATTTTGTGACTATGTATGGGAACAGAAAATAACTAGCTTATTGTGATCATTTCTCAATATACACAAATTATGGATCATAATGTTAATGCTCTTTGTCAATTATGCCCTAACAAAAAAATACAAACATATGCTGGGAATAAAGTTAAGGATAGAACTGCTGTTTGGGGGTACACTGCAGTGTGAAGATTCAGAGGTTCTACATTGAAGTCTGTGGACTTTTGCCTGTGTGTGTGCATGCCTCTGGTATCCAATTGTTCTACCCATGCTGAAAACCTAGGCTTTCTCCACTGAACTGATTTTGCATCTTTTGTATTTTCTATACTTGGATGGGTCTACAACTGGATTAAAAAAAAAAGAATTTTAATGTTTATTTATTTTTGAGAGAGAGAAAGAGGAAAGAGGCAGAGAGAGAGAGAGAGAGGGAGACACAGAATCTGAAGCTGGCTCCAGGCTCCAAGCTGTCAGCCCACAGCCCGATGCGGGGCTCACACTCACGAACCGCGAAATCATGACCTGAGCTGAAGTCAGATGCTTAACTGACTGAGCAACCTAGGCGTACAAACTGGATTCTTTTATGTGTCTATCTTCCGATATCACACAATCTTGATTACTACGTCTTTATATGAGCCTTAATATTGGATAGAGTCATTCCTATTTCATTCTTCTTTTTCACAATTTTTTGTCAAATTCCTATGCTTTTCCACATATATTTTAGAAAAATTTTGTCCGTGTTCATAAAAATTTCTGCAAGAGTTCTGATAAGAATCACACTAAACTTATATATCATTTTGTGTAAATTATATCTTTGTAATGTTAAGTTTTCCAGTCCATAAACATATTTCTCCCTTTATTTTGTTCTGATTATTTTCATCAGTGTTTTGTAGTTTCCAGATACGAATTCTGTTACATTGCTTTTTAGATTTGTTATGTTTTGTTAGATTTATATCTAAATGTTTCATTTTGGGCGCCTGGGTAGCTCAGTCGGTTGAATGTCCGACTTCGGCTCAGGTCATGATCTCAGGTTCATGGGTTGGAGCCTCACGTCAGGCTCTGTGCTGCCAGCTCGGAGCCTGGAGCCTGGTTTGGATTATGTGTCTCCCTCTCTCTCTCTTTCTCTCCCTTGCTCACGATCTCTCTCTCTCTCTCTCTCTCTCTCAAAAATAAATACATATAAAAAATTAAAAAAAAATAAATGTTTCATTTTGAGAGAGATATACTGCTCCCCATATGCATTGAGAGAAGAAAGTATTTCAGTTCAGGACTCAGAGGAAAGTGTAAAGTTCAGGTTTCATAAAGTGGTATCAGCAAGAATGAAAGAAGTCATTCCTAATGTATTAGTAGAAAAGGGTTACAGGCCTTTGACTATAAATGATTTTTCATTACATTTAAGGCTGCACTTAAGTCTATTTTCATCTGACCAACCTCATTAGGAGAAAGTAGACCAATGACTGTAAAGGCAATGCTAGATTTGCTAAGTGAATTTCTCTTACTATTTCTGAACTACAACATCTTATTGAAATATTTCATTGTCTAGTGCCTTATAATTAAAAACTTCCATCAGATAATTCATTTCACATTCTTCTAAGAGCTTGACAAAATGGTTTCTTTCCCTCTGACACAATTCAGAGATGAGTACTACTAAACCCTGGATACATGAAAAAGTTATTTTGTTCTTTCATAAATCTAAAGTTGTCACACTATTTTCTAGCTTGGGAATATAATTGTGCACAGAATTTCTTTCCTCTCTTTCCTTCTAATTTACCTCTTCAATATATAGCTATCTCCAAAATTTTATTTTACTCATGTTCATTTTTTATTATTTTCAATTGTTTTACTTAAATGTTATAGAAGACAAAGCTTTCCTTACTTTAATTATATTATCATTCTGGTTATTATTGTTGTAGGCCATATTAATTTGTGTAGGTTATTGGCCAGAGAAGTGGGTAAATAGTGAAACACAAGACTTGTCACAAGGTAGGAATTAGATATTTGTAAAATGAATCCATTACTTGATTTGGCCTAGTATTTTCATAGATACACCAAGTTTACATTTCCTGAGACAAGGTCTGTCAAATATATGTTCTGTTTATGGAGAAGAATTAATAGTGAAGAAATTAGGATTGTGGAATATGGAGTCAGACTATTTGTCATTCTAATTACTTCTCTTAACAGCTGTATGAAATTGAACAACTCAATTTTGTCTCAAAATCCTCAAAAGTGAGAATGATGATAGTAACAGGACTTTTGTCCATAGGCACACTGTGATGTTAAAATAAAGTCAACGTATGTAACATTTTGTACATTTTTTAAACATATGTAATGTATATATGTAATACAGTCTCTAAATATGCAATAATGTTATGTAGTACCACAAGAGACCTTTTCCAAATGGCATCTCATTGTGTGCTAATGCTAAACCACATGGAGAACTCATTTGGCATGAGTGATTAATGACAAATAAATTACAAAACTACAAGTAGACCAAATGGCCTTCTCATGATCCTGCCCATTTAGCCCTCACCTGAATTCCAGACTAACATTCCAATGATGTATATAAAGGAAGATTCAGAAGTGGCAAGAGGGTTAAAGGCACATAAAACAGCAGCTACAAAGAGCATAGCTATTTTTTTAAAGGTTAGAATAGAGTAGCCCCAGTTTTAGCACCTGGGATTCTTGAAACAGAGACATTTCTAAAGAGGCAACATCTCCTTTGGCTCTAATGTTCTGGTCTTGTGGAAAATCCCACTCATCTGAAAATGCCCTCCCATATAAGAGCTAAAAGGTTTAATCCCACTGCTCATCACTGATAAATCCAACCAGTAGAAACCCATTAATGTCTTATTTTTTACCTGTCCACTAATTTTCTTCTTCTTCTTTGGCTGAAATGAGGGGAAAAGCTCAAGACAGAGTGAGTGGAAGGGAGGCAGAATTTCAGCTCCCACTAGTGCCTATAGGTGTCCCTGATCTTCACTTGGATTTTGCTAAATTTTTAAAATGGATTTTTCCTCAACTTTAATTCCAATAGAATGTGTACATACCCTGGTGCCATAGCATGATGGTGAAAAAAACACTAATGATCTGAAGATTATTTCACCAAAATTAGTATTATTCTAGAATAATAATGTTACCATCCAAACTTAATATTTAATTTCTTCATTTATTTATTTAGCCACATACCAAATATCACTTGTCCACTATTTTGTGCTAGGAAATTCTAGGGAACAGAAATAAAGAATGACAAAGGCTTTACCTCTGCTAGGATTGCTCTCCCAGCAATAAAAGGCTCCAGGGTACCACGCCTGGATGGAAAAATGGGAGGCTGGTTTGGCTTACAGCAAAGGATGGTTGACATATATATGGCTTAGAAACCGGAGGTAAAATGGGAACCCATACAGCATTCACAGTAAAGACTGATTTAGGAAACAAAGATACATTTTAACCTAAGCTTCAGTGCAAATGTTCAAAATTGCATGGTGAAAAGCAGGTTTTAGAGAAGGCTGCTACAATTTTTGTAAATTTGTGAGGGTGAGTAAGAAGTGGTTCCTACAATAATGCTGTTGATAAGAATAAATGAAAGATATTCTGTAGGAAATTCATCAGGTTTCTGCTTTCACTAGTGGAACTTCTGATTATATCAAAAATTGACATTAATAAAAAATTAGTCCCATATCCAACCCCAAGTCTGTCTCATTCTTATGACTATATCCAAAAGGCATCCTTCAGCCCCTAAGGAAGGTCAAATTATTAGGCATGGTGGGCAATGGGGATGCATGTGTTCATCTGTCCTGGCAATGGCTAGGACAATATGGGCACTGATTTCCTTTAACTGCTCCTCTGGAATTTGAACAGTACCCTAGCACAGTACACACGTGAACAATTCAGCGCAGTGAACTGTCTCGGAATTTCTCATTAAGTTCAGACTGTTTTATACTAATTGTACAGAAAAGCTATCTGATGCTGACTGGCACAAGCATCTTGTCACTCTTCCCTCATTTAGCTACAGACAGATTTAGAGTGATCTGACCAGTGTAACATCATAGTCCACAAAGCAATGTAAATAAGCCATGAATGTTCTCAAAAATAGATCTTGAAATGGGAAGGCCAAAGAAAAATACAAAGGAGCTGAGTCAATCATTTGTTGAGTAGTTAAAAACCAGTGAAGCAAAAAACCGATGGTAGTTTTGACACATCAAAGGAGAAAGTTAAAGACACTGCTTGGTATACAACTCAAAGGAGAGAGCCTGGTCTACAGGTTTCCACAAACCCAATTTCAATTCATATCCAGAGGTTCTAAAACTTAGATACAGGTGGCTTTCCATACAGCAGCCCATAGGTGGTCACTGATTTGAGAAATAAATGATTTGTACCTTTTCTGTCCACTACTACCACACACACTCCCAAACTTCTTTGCTTTTCATCTTCCATTCTTGCTGCTCCCAAATTCCTAACCTACCAGTCAAGATCTTTCAAATGTCAAGAAGTACAGGAGTATATATAACTTAGGATGCTTCTCCTTTCATACCAGCTTAAGTCTTCATAAATTGGTCAAAGCCCTACTGACTAGGAAGGTTTACCTCAACGCTGTCTTTCAGGACCAATCCCAGGTAAGGCTGTAGAATAGCAGCAGTCCATCTTCAGCCCTTGAGCCATCCCAATCACAAACCAGGCCCAGATTTTTATTCCAAATCCATTACTTGGTTGTAGAGAATACTCCACAGGGCTATAGGTATGTTTTCTGGGAGAAGCTCAAACAGTGGTCGGTGGCTCGGAGCTCTATGGCAAACTTGTTTATATTTATGTCCTCTAGGCCAGTTCAGGACCAATCCTGAATAAACCACTTCTACAATACCACACTTCAGTGATCTTCTTACCTGAATTTATAACTTGGTAGACTCTTTCTGAACATGTAATCATTTGATGCCCCATGTTAGGTGCTCAGTATCTACTTAGGGGTCAGGACCACAGCAGAAGTTGCTTTTCAGGTGGTAAATGTTTATTTGAAGATTACAACATAGCATTATTCCAGAGCCTCCAGGAATCTATGCTGCAACTCATCTAATAGGGCTTCAGAAATTCAGAGAAAGTCTTTACCTACCACAAATACCTACAACATCATGGAATCTGTTGGGTCACATGTCCCAAGAAGCAAGGCCCACCTGTATCACAGGTCAAGTCTTTTATAGAGCTCCCTCTTATATTCTGGGCAATTTTCAAAGCTGTGGTCGTTCCAACACACCAGTAAACAATTTTTTTGCAGTAATCTCAAATCTGGTATGCATTATCTCCAAAATCTGAAGAGATCTGCATGTGACGTGCCTCTTAGTGTTTAGGAAGTACAAGGTATAATAACATGTTCTTTACTTTGGAGATGTCTCAGCATATGAACACTCTTAAAAACTTAAATAATATGGCATGTCCCTGAATCTTTTTTTAAAGCTGACCTTATTTTGAGAGAGAGAGAGAGAGAGAGAGAGAGAGAGCAAGCGAGCAGGGTAGAGGCAGAGATAGAGAGGGAGAGAGAATCCCAAGCAGGCTCCACACCGTCAGCACGGAGCCCTATGCAGGGCTCAAACCCACAAGATGTGAGGTCATGACCTGAGCCCAAATCAAGAGTATGATGCTCAACTGACCAAGGCACCCAGGCACCACAGGATGTCCCTGAATTTTGAGAGGATTTATATAGTACCATCTGGTGTACAAGTGTCTATACTGGGGCACTCTGAGAACTACAACTTCTGCTCCAATTAACATGATGGCATCAATACAGTGGGTCCACTGAGATGGCCTGCAGGATATCTAGATAATCAAGTTCCCTCCAGACTACATTGTCAAAATGGGTACAGGACCAACAAGCCTATGAAAGGGTATTCAACATCATTATTAGGGAAATGCACTTCAAAACCACAATAAGATGTCACCACTCACCCACTGATACAGCACCGGTCAAGAAAAGAATAGAAAAAAGAAAAGAAACAGGAATTAAGTGGTGGTGAGGATGTGGAGAGAAATTGGAGCCCTTATGCACTGTTGGTGGGAATATAAAATTGTGTAGTCTCTATGGAAAACAGTGTGGCAGTTTCTCAAAAATGTAAATATGGAATCACCATATGATTCAGCAATTTTACTTTTGAGTATATATTCAAAAGAATTGAAAGCTGGGTCCTGAAAAGATCTTTGCATGTTCATAGCAGCATTATTTGTAATAGCCAAGAGGTGGAAGCATATAAATGATTCCATTTATATGAAGGATCTAGAATAGGCAAATCCATAGAGACAGAAAGTAGACTGATGGTTGCCAGGGGCCAGAGAGGTTGGTGGTAAATCAGAAGTCCCCCCTTAATAAGTGCAGGATGTCTTTGGGGGTTCTAACATTGATTATGGTGATGGTTGCACAACTTTATGAACATATTCAAAACCACTGGATTGTATAATTTAAGTGGTGGAACATATGGTATATGGGTTGTCTGAATAAATACTTACAAAAAAGTATAGGAAAGTTACTATAGTCCTATAGCAAGAATATGAGTGTATAGGACTGCTGTGGTTGTGGCTGCTTTTTCTTTTTAATAACATATTAATGCATTATAACTAGTGTACTTGCCAGTGAGAGACTGTGTACCTCTAGCATATAGTCCATTAGAGAGTTTTTTTCCAATTTTAACAGAGGACCTTCATTTAGCAGACTAACAAACTGAATAGCAATTTTTATTTCTGTGTCTCTGAAATAAACCTGACCTGACTCCCATCTCATTATACCAAAGCCCAATTCAGACCAGATAGCCAAGCTAAAAATGAGATGGAGTAGCACATCCTTCCTTGACACTTGCAGCTACCACATTATAAACCACATGGTAATAGATTATTTTAGAAGATCTGGCATGGAATGTATGTATAACTTAAAATCTCCAAAAATGAAGCAACTCAAAAGAAGTCTGCTTTAAATGCTTTCCAGGTCCTAAAGCAAACCTTGAAATGCCAACACATCATCTTCAGAAATTATTTCCATTTGATTAAAAAAATCATTGCTATCAATTTTGCATTTTCCTTAGTTTTATCAAATTTCTTCTTTTAGAATTCTCAGTGAAATGGAATAGGATATGAACTTTCCCATCATCTACAAATCAAGATAGTAACTGTCTACAAATCAAGACCAAAGAAATGCTTCTAAAAAGCTTTTGAGGCAATAAAAGCTCTTTATATTGACATCTCAATTCTAGGGATACCTGTTAGGAAAATGTTTCTAATTCTTGTCCCTCTCCAGCCTATTTTATCTTGCCTAAGTGAAGCATAGTGTTAAGCAATTAGTCAGGTAAATTAGGGGGAAAAAAACAACAACAAAAAACAACAAAAACACATCAGCTATGTATGACTGCAGCTTTGACTTTGAAGGTCACAGAATGAAAGACATTGTAAGGGTAATTATTTCAATTTCACTCAGATGGAGACAATGAGGGCAGTGAAATGTTAAGCTTTTTCTGTTTTTAAGAGGCTTAAATGAATGTAGAATATAAGGTGCTTGTGTGTGTGTGTGTGTGTGTGTGTGTGTGTGTGACACTCTTGAAAATTGACCTTAAACTTTGAATATCTCTAAATTTTAGATTATTAAATGCTACTTAGGTATTTCTAACATTGTCCATATTCTTCCAATTCAGTTTCCTCTTAACATCACAGTTAGAAGCAGACAGCTGGTTGATGGTTCCAGAGATCCTCCTACTCTAATTAAATAGGAGATTATTCTCTTCAATGGCCCATGTTGCTGTGTTTAATATCAGTAAATGACATTCATGATGACCTTTTATACTCAGTGACAAACAGGGTTCCAGAAAGCCTCTGAACTGCCCAGTGTAATAGGTAAAATGCCTTCCACATCACAGTAAAATAACTGAAGAAGAAAAAAAAACCACATTTTTTCCATGTGTAAGTTTTGCCAAAATAGAGACATTCTGAAATTGTTACCATGCGGGTATAAAATCAATTTTAAATACATATCCATGCAGGAAAAATTAGTAATACTATGTATTTTCTCTTTTTAGTCCACTCTTCTCTATTTTATATTATTTTTTATTTTAATCATGTATAAGTATTATATAAAAGGCCAAAATTTGATTTTGCCTTTTATTTTTCTGCTGGGTAAGCCCCTATATTCTTTTTACAGATAATTAGTCACTAAATGAAAACTTAAGAAACTGATGTTTTAGTAATGGGAATTTCTCCCTTAAAAAAAGATTTGTAACCCATTATATGTTCACCAATAACATGTATATTTTAAATCTAGTAGTTGTCTCCCAGATGTCTTATTTGACCTAGTAACAATGTTTGGCATTGGTAATCATTTTCTACATAAAATACTTTCCTCTTTAGGTCTTTTAGAAAAATCACTGGATTTCCTCCTACATTTCTGAACATTTTTCTTAGTCTCTTTTTGTTAGTTTCTCCAGACCTCTAATAGTTGGGTTGCTCCAGGTCCCAGCCCTTGGACCTCTTGTCTCTATGAATTCATCCAGTCTCATGTTTTAAAACACCACCTATATGCTGATTGTTGCTGCTCTTATATCACCATTTAATTCCAGAATCAGACATTCAATTGCTCACTCAACATCCGTTTGGATGTCCAATGGAGATCTCAGACTTAGCATATCCAAAATTTAGTTCTTCTATCTTTCCCAGCTCAGTTAACAGTAACTCTATTTTAGTTGCTTAAGCCAAAACATTGGTACCAAGTTCAGGTACTCCCTAAATTTTGAAGCTCACTCTGGTCAGTCAGAAAGTCTCTCTGCTGTACCTTTGTAATATACAGTTTCACTGCTAGCCACAAGTAGAGCATTGTTATAAAGTTTTTCATAGACCAAAATGATGCTATAAAGCAAGAAGCAGTTACCATTAATTTATATGGAACTTTTTAAAGTGTTTCCAGACCCCAAAATTACCTCTCTTAGGCTTTTCTGATACTTCAGGACACATCTTGCTAAAGGTGCACAAAATAAACTGAGACAAAGCACAGCTGCTCACACAGTTCAAAGCTATGGCAGATTGGTGCTGAGACACCAAGTGTAGTTCCGGAGAAAGGAGCTTGGTGGCGCCACTCTTGCTGCTGGGGGTTTGCTGCAGAACAAATGCTGAATGCTATTTTTGCTTTTCAACTGTCTTCATGAAAGCAAAAATCCTCTTTATTTTGGTTAGCAAAAACAGGTACAAATATAGATCTTTTGTCAAAGTAAAGTGGCTTAATGCGAACTTTTAAAAAACAAAGTCCTCTATTCAACATTCCATCACTTTTTAAACTTGACTGCTGTCACCAGTTTGATAGAAACCACCAGCAATTCTTACTTTCTATCTGGTTTCTTCAGTTTATCTTCACTATAGCAACCAGAATAGTGTTCTTCAAATGTAAACCTGATATTTGTCTTCTGGTCAAAATCTCCCAAAGACTTATCTTATCACTGAGGAAAAGCCACAAATCCTTATTATGACCTAAAAGGCACTCCATAATCTGGTTGCTAGTTAATTCTCTGGCTTTCTTTCCTGTTATGCTCCTTTCACCTTGGTTAGCTCTGCTCCTGGCTGCTTGGCCTTTCTTACTCTCACTTTATTCCCTTTCCTGTATTTGGTAAGGCATTTACCTATGCTCTTCTGCCATAATCTTGTTCACAATTCCCATTTGCTTGCATTCTCCTTTTATATTCCCATTAATATTTTCTTTACTAGATTTTGAATTTAAGTGAAATGAGCAAACTCCATAAGTACAACCACAAAGTCAAGTGCCACCAGTTCTTCTAGTAAGCACCTGTAGCAATAAGTATACAAGTTGACCAAGATATTGGAAAAGCATTTAAGAATTTTGCTAATTCCCTTCAGAAATTTCAAATAGTTTTTTTAAATCTATTTTTGAAAGAGAGAGAGAGGAGAGAGTGCACATGCACACACATGAGTGGGGGGAGGAGTAGAGAGAGAGGGAGAGAGAGTATCTCAAGCAAGCTCTGCTCTGTCAGCAGAGCCTGACACAGGGCCGGATCCCACAAACTGTGAGATCATGACCTGAGCTGAAATCAAGAGTTGGATGCGCAACCAACTGAGCCACCCAGGCGCCCCTGAAATATTTGTTTCGATAGGTCTTAGCTTTACTTTCAAGTAAAATTTTTGGGAGACACACAGTTGAATCAGAAATATGTACAAATTGGAGGAAACTAATACCACGGAAATATCTAGGTGACATCAGATTTGAGCCTGTATTTCTTTGATTTTTATTATAATGTCATTCTTTATGTGACAGAAACAGGAATTCAGATTGCATATAGAACATTTACTATTTTTTTCACCCTATGTTAATATGCCTTTTGTTACATGAACTTCTTTACATTGAATCTAAGGATTCGTAATTAACAGATTATCACACTTCTTATGAAAACTATGCTAAGAGATAGACATTAAGTTGTCAAGGTAAGAAATTCAGCTTGCTGTTTTTATGCATCTCTGATAATGAAATAACATGCTTTCATTTTCCACACAAATGATGTCAATCCAGAATTTTAAATTCTTGCCACTAAATTCTTAACTGATCATTTCAAAACTAGAAGCCATTAGAAAATACATCAAATAAAATGAATTCACAAACTCTTCAAACTCTATATTAATCCAAGAATTTTACAATTTACTATAAATGTTGCAAAAATCTCCAGGGTATCCAGAGGGTAAACTAGACATCTGGAACAGAAGAATAATTATGGGAAATATTTAAAAAGTAATTAAATCTCAAAATCTATGTGTTGATGAATGACTGCTTTTTCCTGCCCCACTTTAGCATTTGCATCTGCATAAAATCAAAGTTTATAGGATATTTTTTTTAATGAAGAAAAGAAATAGCTATAGCAAATGGAAGCATACGTCCACTGTTCAGAACACTAACAATGATAATGGCCTACCTGGGGTTAATAATGTTTTCTTTATAATCTTTCTTCACTCCTGGACAATATGTACAATGATTATCACTTAGCTTAAAAAAAGGTCTATACTTTATCTCTGGTATTTAGAATAAAACAAATCTTTGGAAGACTGCATTATATCTCATATAAAAGCTTTTGCATTAATACTCTCCCTATTCATAATTTCTAGAAATGTACACTATCGTGTGTCATATGCACATAATATTCTCAGTGTGCCAAGGCAGTTAACTTAATACATCTCCATTACACAACTAAGGAAGTTTAAAGTAAAGAATATCAACGTTTCTGTGATCTCCCAAATGAGTAGGCATCAAGCGTGATGTTATCCATAGTGAATGCAAAGGCCTTTCTAAGTTTCAAAAGCCTTCCTTCTGGAATTCAAAGCCATATTTCATTCAACTTCATCCTACAACCCTGTCTCATCTTCCACCTCAGTGAAATTCATCATCCACTGCTTATTTTAGTCTCATCCTTCAAGAAGCAGACCCCAAATTGGGAGTAAGCACCAAAAGATTTATTAGGGAAAAAACAGGTCAGAAAACAAAGGGAACAGAACCAGGAGCCATCTGTCTGCAACACAGGTCTGACTTATGAAAGACAGATGGAAGGAAAAAAAAAGCTTCTTACACTGTAACTTAGATCTATGAACATTCAGCAAGGCTGATGGGACCTTGCAGAGCCAAGGTCTGTCATCAGAGCTGTCTCTCCTCTCCCAGGAGTAGGTTCACCTTAGTATCCCTGCCATGCTCAGTAAGTGCCTGACAGCAGTCTTTGGGAAGTGTATCCTCAACATGAACACAATGATGGACTTTAGGACACAGTAGTTGGGGTGGGCAATCGATTGGGCTTCCCACGTCAGAGATGTAAGAAGTGCATTTTCCTATGGCATGGAAAGTACCACACATTAATACCACAGAATCTCATGGGAAATAAACCACAAATTTATGCTATGAGAACACAACAGAACACTTTGCTATATAGGTAGCCAGCTACTAGATATATTGTAGATAGTTTACATAGATAGAGGATAGGTATGTAGGTATAGATTAAAAGTGTGTCTTTTGCCAGAATCTCCCAACAGAGAATCCATTTGTTACTAACAGATCTGCAACTGTCTGTACCCAGTTGGAACTAATTTGTGTAGACAGTCTCCTTTTCAATAACCTAGGACACCCCTTAGTCCTTAAAATACAAAGGAGGTGGTTGACATTTTCCTGAACAGTGTTGTTGTGTAAGGGAAATCACCAGACTTTCAGCCGATCAGAAAACTCAAAATCCCCCTCCTCACTCAGTCTCCTCTAGGCTTTTCCTATCAGCTAAAACCTCAGCTGGGCAGCACTGGAAAATTCTCTAGGTCTACTTCCAAATCTTGGCCTCTCTCAGGCTCTACTGTGTTAAGTTATAATGCTATTCTAGTTCAATTTCCAAGAGTTAATCAGTGTTCTGGCTTATAAAATAATAATGTCTATTATTTTATATATAAAATTTATAGTAATGTTTTATTTTTTATAAAAAACTAACATTTCACAAAAAAATTTCACTAGTTAAGTGATTTACGTATAAATTTTCAGATGTGGACTGTGTTATTTGCTAGTAATTTGCTAATTCCAAATGGTGTACAAATTATGTTTATTTTCCTATGAGGTTTATTTTCTGGAATTATTTCTGAGGCAGGATCATGTCAAATACTATATCTTGCTTTCCTTCATTAATCATGGGAGGAGTAAGCATAGGATAAGGCTGAAGGTTCACAGCTAAGTAACAAAACTCACCTGGTAGAAAATACCAAGTATACAGACATTATTATAATGAATATAAAATTTCCTTCTTAGGGTGAGCCTTTATCATCCCAACCTTAAAAGTGGTTGTAATCCTCTTCTATCTTTTGTTTAGGAGTCGTATCCTGAATTTCATCCCTATCCTCTATGCAGTCTACCATTAGGTTGATATATAACTGTGATTTATTACTTTTTGATTAATTAAACTTTTCCATATTCTAAATGGGGTCCATATGCTATTTTCTTAGAAAAAGTCTCTTTGTGCTCTCTCTCAAAAAAAGTCAACTAGGATTGGAGAATGTTCGCATTGGATGCACCTTAATTGTCAATGATCCTAATAATCTGCTCTTGGCATTCATTCTCTCTGTATGTTCTCCATACCTTATTTCCATAAGGTGGAGACTGAAAATCTTCTGCTTCATATTTTCAGTAACAAGAATTTCCTGACTAAATTTCTATTATTTTTTATATTGTGCTTTTTTAAAACCTGTAATCCTTTTATTTTCATTCATTTGACTTAATCCCATTTTCTGATATTAGAGAAAGGAAAGTTTATTGTTTCTTGATGCCTTATGGCAGACCATTATATACCTGAAAAGGTTGTTTATATCCCCTTTTTAATTTTTGGTCTAACATAAAAGCCAATTTTCAGTTCCTATCACCATTGCTCTTATTACAATTTCTAGACTAGTCATTATTCTCATCAAAATTCTACGTATGAATTCTAGTTTGCCACTTGAAAGGGTCTCATCTAGATGAATACTAGGTCTCCAGGAATACAGGAACTGAATTTGAGAAAGACAATATGTGGTCTTAGTGCTTATCAACACTTGAACAATTTTGCGAGTGGTTAGAGTGTGTTGAGCATAGATAATCCTGGACTGGAAAAGAGTAACTTAACCAAAACTGCCAAAAATAGCATCATCAGGAGGGAAGCAGAAATCACAACTGTGAAGGGAGGCCAATCACTTGAGCCAGTTTAAAGCATTAAGATAACACACTGTGTGTGTGTGTGTGTGTGTGTGTGTGTGTGTGTGTGCGCGCGCACACGTGCATGTATGATACTTGCAAAATCATGTCAGAAAGCCACCGAACAAACCAGAGGAACTGGAAATGCATTCGAACAGGGAATTCTCAGTGGCTGTTTTGCGTAGTGCCTGCCGCACAGCTCCAATGCATACTTACAAGGAAAAGGGTAGTTTTTGTGAATGTTCTCCATCTGGGAAGCTTTGTGTCATAAGCTTTCACACATATTAACATATTTGTCATCTTTACATTTAAGGGATTTGTTATTTACATGTGAGACCATAGAAGCACCTATGTTTATACATCTATATATCCTGCTCCAAATTCTACAAGTACACTTGATTTTGTGTTGTCCAAAGTGTTCTAGTGAAGAGACATATAAAAAATTAAAAGTAAAGAAAATCATGGCTGAAGAAGAATTGAGTTTAATTAGTAGACATTAAGGGGTTACTACGGGGAATGTTAATCTATTGTTTTCCAAATTCATTGAGCATAAAATATATAAACAGGGCTTAAATAATAGTAGAGAAAACTTAAGACAGCCAAATAAAAATTTAATTAATTAAGCATCCACCATTTACTTAGTATGTTGCTAGGTATTTGTACACAAATCATGCTATAAGTGAAATATTGTAACCACCATTTTATGGAGGAGGAAACAGCCCCTTAGAGAATTAATTCAAGTTCTCAAGATTACACAAGATATAAATGGTGCAGTCAAGGCCGAAATTAAAATGTGTGGCCCAAATGATTGTAGTTAGGCTACTATGCAATAACAAAATTTCTGAAAATACTCCCTGTTAAAATTTTAAATACATTCCCAGAAATGATTTGTTAATGTGTTGATAATGATACATCCAATTAGAAATTTAATATATTGGAACTTTCTGAGACCTCTTTTAAATTCCACTACTTTCTTATTCTAGGAATTTCCTCTTGTGTTAGCAACTGTGTTCCAAAAATGGTCACAGAAATTAAATGTTATGAGAATTTAGAGGTTATAAATTATGAAAAATGAATTAGACTAAGTCCTATTTAATGTATTCTACATTTAAAAAAAACTGTTAGCCTTAATCATAATATAATCAGGTATATGCACAAAATGATGCTCAGGGAAACTTTATACCACTCAAGAAGAATAATTTTCATGCATAAATTAGTGCCAGGCAGTTCTCTAGCCAACATAACAGATTAGATCTGTGGGAGTTAGAAGATAAAACATCAATTTTAAATCAGAGAATGAGGAAAACTTCAACCACAAAATGATATCAAATGAAATATTTAAATAAATATTCATATTTTAAATAAAAAGGAACACAGTAAGTACACAAACTGGAAAAAAAAAAAGAATTGATTGCATTTTTCTAAGGTTTGATATTCTACAACCTTGACCATCTGGAATATGCCTGAAATCCAGAATTTAAAATGACCTCTTAGCAATAAAATGATGCGCAAAAGTTTTTGTGGTTAACTCTTAGATGAAATCTTCAAAAAGATCTCTGCACACAATTCTAAAAAGGCAATTCCCTCTTTTCCCAGGCCAGGGCACATTGAAGGGGAACAAACTGGTGGGTTCAGAAAGGAGGAATTAGTTGTAAAAAGCAGTTACGGGAAATGAAAATGCCCTAGATGAAATTGATGTGAGAAGATAAATATCTGCTGAAACACCACAGAACTTTGTGAAGCACAGCCATTTATTATAGGATAAACAGTTCTAAATTCCTCGATTGCCCTTGAGGATAGCTAGGCGTATTAGTTTGAAGGAAATGTGCTCATTAAAATGTCTCTATGTCAATAGAAAAAAAAAAGTGTTCTCAGTAGCCTCTGAGCACCATAGATCACTAAAAAGAATGACTAAGTAGAGTAGGTCACTAAATAGAATTACTAAGTGGAGTACTAAGTGGAGTACTAAGTGGAGTACTAAGTGGAGTACTAAGTGGAGTACTAAGTGGAGTACTAAGTGGAGTACTAAGTGGAGTACTAAGTGGAGTACTAAATGGAATACTAAATGGAATACTAAATAGAATACTAAATAGAATACTAAATAGAATTGGTCACATTTTAATACTTGACTGTTAAAAAAATAGTTGGAAAATTTAAGAGAAAAAACACTTTTTCCCCACATTGGTTCTTTTCCTATCATTTCAATTTGCTCTTAAAAACAAAAATCACTTTACTTTGCAGTCACCCACTCGCTCTGCCTTCCCTCCTCCAGTTCTTCTATAGCTATAGCAGAGCATAAGGAACTCCGGGAAACAGACAAACCTATCCTTTCTATGATCAGCTCTTCTGTCAGGCAAGCTGATGGAGTAAATCTCTCAAAAGACAAATTTGTCAGTTGTTACTGAAACAGCATGTGAATTCTATTCTCAGGGTCTCTACGAGAACACAAAGAGCTTAGGGAAAAGTTAAATTTTAAAGTTACCAATATGGGAAATGCATTAGAAAGAATCAGGTCAGAGAGGCAAAAACTCAATTATAATCCTCTAAATTGAGACAGTGAAAATCTCAACTGACCCAAATTTCTTGGCTCCTACAACCAGCTACATTTATATTTGAAATGAGTTGAAATCTGAGCTGTGCTGGCAGCCTAACACCTGCTCCCTCTTTTCCCCTTGGTGGCTGAGGTAATTACCCACCTCTACCTGCACTAGCTTAGGATCTATGAAATGCTGGTCATGTAGAGCCAATCATTCCCATGTTCTAAGGTGCCAAATGATCATCTGCTAGTCAGAATTGCAACATTGCTGGCAGGCCAGCCTATCAGTTCATTTCATTTTTTTGAGTCTGGTCATGCCCAAATTTTTGCTCGCCAATTAGCCTGCGTTTTCTACAGTACACACCCTATGGAAAAAATGATAATTTAGCCAAACTGTACTTTCCAAATAGAAGATTTTAAAAGAATTTTTACACATGATTACAATTTTAGAGATCTTCTCAATTAGCATTTTGAATATAGTCACGCTGTCCACAGAACAAATACATACACAGTGGAGAATATTGCTTCTCTTTACAAGCACACGATTGTGCCAGCTCTGTGGAATATTTATCAGATTAACCATGGCAGCCTTTAATTTATAGCTCCGACCTCAGCCATAAATCTGTCCTACCTGGGTAAAATCATGAACAAAGGGAGCAGCCAAGTTATAACATCACTGTATATCATTCGGAGCAAAACATCTAAGAAGAACATTTTGGAACTTTATTTTTCAGTTACACACTGAATAACTAAGAAAAATCCCTACTCTTTCCTGTTCCATTCCATATTCTTGACTGGTGGAATGGAATCATTATTTCTCATCACAGGAGATTTTGTGCCTTATACTGACAGTGCAAGCACATTTTTTTTTCTTCATCTAGAAAAAAGATACAAATGGACTCAACAGACTAGAACATAGCTGTGCATAAACAAGAAGGATGAAATGATAGAAAATCTGAAGTTGAAGAGTAGAAAGTCAATGGAGTTCATATTATGTCATCTGAAAAATTTTTGGAAAGGACATGGTAATATATCTGCGGAGACCAAGAGAATTGGGTTGGATTTAGATACTTGATGGAAGAACAATTTATACAGGCATTTTGACAAAAGGAGAAACACATGAAGGCATACAAGTTGGTCATGAGTAGTTTAAACATATAACTGTGTTTTGAGGATCAAGCCTTTAGCCAAAAACCAGACAAAAGGACCTATATTATAAGAGTTAACTTTTTATAACTAAATTTCTTCAAGCCACAGGTGCACTATTATGTCCCTCCCTAGATAGTGTCACATGGATGGACATAGAAATGCTGAAGAGATGTGGAGTAAGGGACTCACCCAGTGGAAAATATCTAATAGATATCCATCATTATTTTAAGAACTTTATATTAATTCTATTTAACAACTCTCTACAACTGATATAACTTTATATAGCAAACTAAGGCCCAGCACAAAAATTGACCTCATGTTTACACATCTAACTTAGTTAAAGGCACTATTTATGAATGTAGGAAAATGTGGAAATGGGTAAAATTACTGTTACACATTAAGATAATCAAGTAGTAGAAAATAGGTCTTTAATACACAATTGTTAAACTGAACACTGCACCCATCCCTCCTGGTATTAACATTTTCCCTTTGAAAAAAATGTACGTATTTATGGCAATTATTAAAAAATATTAAAATACACTCCTGCATTAAAAAAATAACAGCTGTTAAGGTGTCATGAGAACTTAACCCACCCGGAGATGAATTTCTTAATTTACAAAAGAGGAAGAAGAAGGCTCATTTACTGAGGCTTTTGTGAGGAAAAGCTAATTAATGATTATACTTTGCACATTTGAAGTGATTACTGATGAAGTGCTTTCAAACATAAGCAGCTAAATAAAAGTTTAAAGTGTGTAATGAAATTTGAAAACTTTTAATAAAAACTAAATATATTGGCATTTTTTAATTCATTATATAAATTTTGATATTTTCATGCCTCTATTCTAACTATGAATTGCAATACTGTGCATAGATGAAGATTATAACTGCTGCAAACATAAATAAAACCTTAATTATGATATGCTTTGCCATCAAATATACATAACAAAAATATTATATGTGATATGATTTCATATATATAATATTGTTACAGACAAACTGAACATTTGTGTCCCCCCAAAATTCGTAGGTTGAAACCCAGTCCAAGGATGTGATAGTATGAGGCGATGGCACCTGTGGAAGGCCTTAGGATGGAGTCCTAATGAGTTTTTAAAATTTTATTTTATTTATTTGAGAGAGACAGGGACAGTGCGAGTGGGGGAAGGGCGGGGTGGAGAGAGAATCTCAAGCAGGCTCTGCGCTGCAGCTCAAATTCACGAAACTGCAAGATCATACCTGAGCCTAAGCCAAGAGTCCCAGGCTTAACTGACTGAGTCACCCACTCACCCCTGCACTTTGTGATTTTGAGTCACAGAAGGCTTGTTTCCCTTCTCTGCTCTCTACATATGAGAGTACAATGAGAAACTGGCACTCTGCAACTCAAAAGAAGGCTCTCACCAGTATTCAATCATGCCAGCACCCTCATCTTGGACCTCCATCCTCCAGAATGGTGAGAAATACATTTTTGTTGTTTATAAGCTATCCACTCTATGGCATTTCTTTGAAGTCCAAATCAAGACAAGTTTTATGTTTATATTTACTCCTATGTGAGCTGAATACACTAGGTATGAACTTTGTGAAATAGAGCTGGTACTTTAAACAAAATTTGTTAAGTCTCAGAGTCATTTTATATTCTAAACCCTGTAATAAAAAGGCTGATAATAATATTTTTTTAAGGCACTCACTGTTTAGTGGTTACTGAGATACAAAAATATTTGGTGTGAGCTGAGAAAAAGGAGAAGTAGATAATAGAGCATTTGGGATATTTTGTATGAGCAAAGCCAAAATAAGTTAGATTAGTTGAAACATTCTGAATCCGATGGATATAGGAGATAATGGGAGTAGATCTGGAGTGGAAGGGTCAGTGGATAAATGCATGGAAAAACAAAAGAAGGGAAGTCCTTATTTTCATTCATCCATGCATTTATTTTAAAATCCACCAAATATATTTTAATAAAGTTTTAATAAAGTTGACCCATTTACCAGTATGAGCAAAAAAAAAAAAATGGCTTGATGACATCAACATAAAGGTTAATCAGGCTGAACAATGCCTATAGAACAAAACAGGTAGCCTGATAATTCTCTCCACATCCAAATTTGGCATCTTCCCTGGACCATCAGAATAAGATAACCTTAGCTCTGCTCCCTACGCCAGTTAAATTTACTTTGATTGGTCATATGTCATTTTTTCTGAGTCACAAGATTTTCATCCTTTAAATAGGTTTAATATTTTTCTTGCCAGAATTTTAGTTACTGAAGGTTAAAGAATATTTTTAAAACTTAGAAAGAGGAGGGGCACCTGGGTGGCTCAATTGGTTGAGCCCCCGACTCTGGATTTCGGCTCAGGTCATTATCTCAGGGTCATGGGATTGAGCTCTGTGTCAGGCTCCATTCTGAGTGTGGAGTTTGCTTAAGATTCTCTCTCTCTCTCTCTCTCTCTCTCTCTCTCTCTCTCTCTCTCTCTCCTGCCCCTTTCTCTCACTCTTTTTTCTCTCACTCTAAAATAAATTATATATATATATATATATATATATATATATATATACACACACACACACACACACACACATTAAAAATAACTAGAAAGAGGAGAGACAATGTAATATCAATCCCTCTAAAATTTTATAAAATTAGTATTTAATGTGTACATTTACAAAAGGAAGCAACATGGTATCACTATTTTTTTAAAAGTTTTAACCTAATTTATCATTTTGGGTAGTACTAGTGGTATAAGAAAATTATAAAGAGTATTTGTTATTTCCCCCACATTATTTATATTCTTTGTCAGTCTGGTTATTTTTGTATAAGAAAGGACTGGTGATAGGGAAAATGATATCTGCTTAAACAAAATATCTAAATTTCCAATGTGAAATGATGTCAATCTTGAATGAAGTTTCTTATGAAGTGAATCTGTTTCTCCACTCATTCTTACCTTATTCAATCTGTATATGGATTTACATTAAAAACTAGATGACACATTTAACAAGCATATGGTCAGCAAAAGTGGTGATTTGAAACAGTCACTATTTTATTCCAGAAGAGATACTAATATTTTAGGAGGATGATCTAATATATCAAAAGATAGAAAATAAACTCTAACAGTAAAGATTATAAATTTGTTTCTGTCTCTGTGTTGCATATACTTAACCAGTGTTTACAGAATAACAGTAGATAAATTACATTTATTTGTGCTTTCTATCTGTGACACATTTATTTGCTTCCTTGTATTATCCTCATATTTTATCATTGTAACAACTATATGATGCAATACTATCATCTACCTGTTGGAAATGAATAAATTCATATAGTGAGTTAAAAGAAAACAAACTTGCCCAAGGACATATAGCTAAGATATTTCAGAGCACAATTTGAGCCAAAACAGTCTGGAGCCTTGTCACACATTTAAAAACATTAGGGGATTGTTTGTGCCAGAAAGGTAGTGTAAGGTGTTCTGAAAACTTCTACATAAAAGCAATGAGAACATTGGCAACATTTGTCAAGAATCAACATTTTCATAATTCTATAAATTAAAGTATTTCAGCGTTCTGGGATACATTCATTGTTTTAAAAAAAACCCATAGAATCTCAGTAAGAACAGCAAGAACTTTGACTTTGTACTTGTTCATCCCCTCTTCCAGCACGCCCCTGTTATGGATTGAATTGTATCCCCTCGAATAATATTTGAAGTCCTAACCTTCAGTTCTCTTAATGTGACCTTATTTGAAAACAGAATCATTGCAGATGTAATTAACTGAGATGAGGTCATATTCTAGGAGGGCGAGCCTGTAATCGAATATGGCTGGCATCCTCATAAGACGACACAGAGATACCGACATGGGGGGGGGGGGGATGCCATGCAGTGACAAAGGCAAAGACAGAAGTGCTGCAGCTGAAAGCTAAGGAATGTCAAGCATTGCAAAGCACTAGAAGCTAGAAGAGGCAAGGAAGGAATTTCCCCAATGGGTTTCAGCCCATACCTTGATTTCAGACTTGTAGCCACCAGAACTGTGTCACAATTGATGACTGCCATTTTACCCACTCACTTTGAGATACTTTGTTATGGCAGACCTAGAAAACTAACACAGCACCTGGCAAAGTAGCCCTAAGATACAGGAAGCAAAAACTGTCACAGAACGTCCAGTTTCTTCTGCCTGTACAGAGTTTGAAAGTCACCACCCTGTCCCAACAACTAAAAAGCTGAACAGGCTGAAAAATCAACAACTCTTCTTGGATCCTTAAGAGAGAGGAGGACACAGGGTAATCTGCAGCCCGAAGAAGTGGGGAGACTGACAAGAAAATACTGGGAAACAACAACAACAAAACCCAGCAAAACAAAATAAAATAAACTTACCAGAGCAAGAGACTCAGGAGCAGAAACCACAATGGGAATCAGTGCCGGGGTAGGAAATCCTAGACTGTAATTGATGGATTGCTGGAGGCTCAACAGTGAGGGTTACAGATACCAGAATGATTGACTAACAGGAGGACCTCCATATCACTATGAGACTGCCTCAGGAAGCCAGCCAGTTTCCCACAGTGAATACTGGAGAAGGTCCCCTCAGGCTTCTGACAAGGAGAGGACAGAGAAACCACTGTGAAATACACCAGAGTACTCTGTTCCTCTTAATAAAGCCTGACCTCAGAGGAAACTAGTTAACTAGAACTTAACCAGCTGGGTATTATCAGAGCCTAACTGACATGGGAAAGGGCATTACCCTATTCTACGTGATTCTTCTTCCATATGGGAGAAAAGAAATACCCAACTGTAGCCCATTCTAGCCACCCTTCTCACTTAAGCAGTAAGAAAAAAAAAAAAACTGAGAAATTCTTGTGAAGTTCACAGTCCAGAGGCCTAGGCTGAGACCTAAAATCAAAAGACTGAAACCTAGTTACAATAAAGAATGCTTCCCATTCCCCACATTTCACCATCACATTATTAAAGGCTTATTTACAGCTGTTCCTTTTACCAAGTACATCATGTCTGACCATCAAGAAAAGTTTCAAGGCATACCAAAAGGAAAACAAAACAAAACAAAACAAAACAAAACAAAACACACAGTTTGCGGAGAAAGAGCAAGTATCAGAACCAGACGTGGAGGGATGTTGGAATTATCAGACCAGGAGCTTAAAACAATTAAGGCTAATATGCTAAAACAGACAGCAGGCAGGCACAGATGGGTAACGTAAGTAGAGAGATAGAAATCCCGAGAAAGAACCAAAGGAAAAATAAAAGACTAGAGATAAAAAGCACTGTAACAGAAATGAAGAATGCCTTTGATGGGCTTGTTAGTAGACTGAATACAGCTGAAGAAAGAATCTCAGCACTAGAAGATACATGAATTGAATCCTTGACAAGTGAAAAGGAAAGAGAACAAAGACTGAAAAACATAGAACAATATCCAAGAACTGTGGGACAACTATAAAAAGGTGTTACATATATGTAATGAGAATACCAGAAGGGGAAGAAGTAAGAAAGAGACAGAAGAAATATTTGAAATGATAATGGATGAGAATTTCCCCAAATTAATGTCAGACACCACATCACAGATTCAAGAAGCTCAGAGAATTTGCTGAAGGATAAAAAAAAAAAAAGCCCTATGCTTAGGCATATCATTTTCAAACTACAGAAAATCAAAGATAAAGAAAAAAATCCTGAAAGAAGCCAGAAGAAAAAAATAACCCTACCTATAGAGGAATAAAGATAAAAATTGCATCCAACTTCTCAGAAACCATGCAAGTAAGAGGAGAGGTGAAATGTTTAAAATGTTAAGGGGGAAAACCCCACTTACCCAGACTTTTGTATCCTGTGGAATTACCCTTTGAATGTGAGGGAGACAGTTAGTGGGGGGGAGGGTGAAAATAATGAAAGGGTTTAAAATACACAAGCTTCTAGTTATAAAATAAATAAGTCTTGGGGATGTAATGTGCAACATGGTGACTATAGTTAATATTACAGTATGACAGTGTTATATACGTGAAGATTACTAAGAGAGTAAATCTTAAATTTTCCCATCACAAGGAAAAGAAATTTTAACGGTATGTGGTAGCACGTTAAGTGGACTTATTGTGGTGATTATTTTGCAACATACAAAAACATCAAATCATCATGTTGTACACTTGAAATTAATATAATGTTCTATATCAATTATATCTTAATTTAAAAAAAAGTAAAGAAGTGATAAAGACTTTCTCAGGCAAACACAAACAGAAGCAATTTGTTGCCAGTAGATCTGCCTTGCAAGAAAAGTTGAAAGAAGTTCTTTAGAGAAAAAAAAATACAATATGGGTCATAAACTTGGATCTACATAAAGAAGGAAGAACATGGAAGAAGGAATACATGTAGGTAAACTAAAACACATATTCTTATTCTGAAATGATATAATAGTTAACAGTTTGTTAAAAATAGCAACCATGTATTCGATTATGTATACTTATGAATATATCATATATACATTAGGTATATGCTTACATATACATAAGTGAAATGAATGACAGCCATGATACAAGGGATGGGAGGAGGGAATTAGGATTACTTTATTATTATAAGGTATTTACACTTTCCATGAAGTAATAGAGTGTTATCTGAAAGGAGACTTGAATTTGTTGTAAATGATATTATAAACTCTAGGGCACTCACTTAAAAAAAAGTATAACTGATATACTAAGAAAGGAGAGAAAATGCAGTCATATGAAATGTTTAATTAAAGCCACAGAAAGCAAAAAAAAAAAAAAGAGTAGAAAAATAGGAACAGAATAAGGGCAATAAATAGAAAATAGTAGTGGATGGTAGATATTAATCCAATATATTAATAATCGGGGCATCTGGGTGGCTCAGCTGGTTAAGCGTCCGACTGCATCCCAGGTCATGATCTCATGGTTCGTGAGACTGATCCCCACCCTATCGGGCTCTCTCTTGTTGGCACAGAGCCCACTTCATATCCTCTGTCTCCTTTTCTCTCTGTCCCTCCCTTGCTGTGTCTCTCCCTCTCTCTCTCCCAAAAATAAGTAAACATTAAAAAAAATTCTTCAAATATATTAATAATCGCTTTGAGTGTTAACTGTCTAAATGCACCTATCAAAAAACAGAGATTGTCAAAGCAGATCAAAAACATGACCCAGCTATATATTGTCTACAAGAAACCCACTTAAATATAAAGGTAGACATAGATTAAAAGGAAATGGATAGAGAAAAATCTACATGATAATACTAACCAAAAGAAAGCAGGAATAATTGTATTCATTTCAGACAAAGCAGACTTCAAGTTAAGGAAAACTGTCAGGAATAAATAAAGGCATTGTATATGGATAAAATAATCAGTCCTCCAAGAAGATACAACAATTCTTAATGTATATATGACTAACAATGGAGTGTCAAATCATGTGAAGCAAAGACTGCTAGAACTGCAAAGAGAAATAGATGAGAATCCACTACCACATGTGGAGATGTCAACACCTCTCTCTCAGAAACGGACAGATCCAACAGGCAGAAAATCACTCAGCACATAGTTGAACTCGACAACACCATTAATCAACTAGATACAATGGACATCTGTAGATCACTTCATCTAGCAACAATAGAATACATATTTATTTCAGACTCACATGAAATATGCACCAAGGCAGACTACATTCTGAGCCATAAAGTACACCTTAACAAATTTAAAAGAATAGAAATCATACAATGTCTGTTCTCAAACCACAGTGGAATTAAACTAGAAATCAATAACAGGAAGATAACTGGAAAATCCCAAAATACTTAGAAACAAAGCAACCATTTGTACAAATAACACATGAGTCAAAAAAGAAATCTCAAGAAATAAAAATATATTTTGACCTAAATGAAAATGAAAAACAATTTATCAAAATCTGTGGGATACAGAAAATGTAGTGGAGAAAAATTTACAACATTGAATGCATATATTGAAAAAGGAAGAAAGATCTAAAATTAACCATGTAATTTCCATCTGACAAAATTTAAAAAGGAGAGAAAATTAAATCCAAAATAAGCAGAAGAAATGATAAAAATTCAAGAATAAAAATAGAGAATTCAATGAAATTAAAAACAGAAAATCAATAAGGAAAAAATCAATGAAACCAGAAGTTATTATTTAAAAAGATCAGTAAAATTGATGATGTGCTAGCCAGGCTAATTAAGAAAAAAAAAGAGAGAAAACACAAATTACTGATATCAGAAATAAAAGAAGTGACATCCCTACAGATTCCATAGAAATTAAAAGGATAAAAAAGGAATAGTATGAACAATTCAGTACCCCAAAATTTCATTACCTAGATGGAATGGAACAATCCCTTGAAAGAAAAACTGAAACTTGTAGAAGAAGAAATAAATAATCTGAATAGGCCTATATCTATGAAATGAATTGAACTAATAATTAACAAGTTTCCCAAACAGAAAGCACCAAACCCAGATGTGTTCATTGGCAAATTACAGAACATTTAAGGAAGAAATTGTCAATTTTCTACAATTTCTTTCCAAGTATAGAAGCAGAGAGAATACTTAACTCATTTTGTGAGGTAAGCATTACCCTAATGCAAAAACCAGACATTACAAGAAAAGGGATTATAAGGAAAGAAATCTGTGGACCAATGTCTCTCATAAACATAGGTGCAAAACTCCTCAGCAAAATATTAGCAAAAATAATTAGTTTCCTTAATTAATGGTGCTGGAACAACTGAATATTTATATGCAAAAAAAAAAAAGAATCTAGATGCAGACTTTACACCTCTCACAAAAATTGACTTAAAATAGATTACACACCAAATATAAAATGCAAAACTATAAAACTCCTAGAAGAAAACATAAGGAGAATCTAGATGACCTTGGGGATAGTGCTGTCTTTTTATATACAACAATGAAGACACAATCTATGAAAGAAATAATTGATTAATGTTAATTGAAGCTGGACTTCATTTAAAAGCTTCTGCTCCACAAAGACACTCTTAAAAGAATTAGAAAACAAGACACAGACTGGGAAAAAATATTTATGAAGACTCATCTGATTAAAGACTATTATCCAAAGTGTACAAAGAACTCTCAAAGCTAAACTATAAGAAAACAACCTGATTATAAAATGAGTCAAAGACCTTAAAAATCACCTCAGCAAAGAAGGTACACACACGGCAAATAAACATATGAAAAAATGCCCCACATCATTTGTCATCAGGGAAATGCAAATTAAAATAATACCACTGTATGCCTACTAGAATGGCCAAAATCCAGAACACTGACAACACCAAATTCTGCAGAATTTGGAGAAATAGCAATTCTCTTTCATTGGTGGAAGTGCAAAATAATACAGACACACTGGAAGACAATTTATCAATTTCTTGCAAAATAAACATACTATTACCATATGATCCAGCGATTGCACTCTTTGGTATTTACGCAAAGGAGTTGGAAATGTGTGTCCACACAAAAATGTGTGTGGGAATGTTTATCACAGCTTTCTTCATACTTGCCAAAACTTTGAAGCAACCAAGATGTCCTTCAATAAGTGAATGGATAAATAAACTGTAGTATATCCAGACAATGAAATATTATTCAGAACTAAAGAGAAATATACTATCAAGCCATGAAAGGACATGGGGGAAACTTAAATGAAACATGGAAGAAACTTAAACTTAATATTACTAAATGAAAGAAGTTGATCTGAGAAGGCTACATACTGCATGATTTTAACTACATGTCTTTCTGAAAAAAAAAGTAAAACTATGGAGTCAATAAAATGATCAGTAGGTGTCAGAGCTAGGTAAGGTATAGATGAACAGGCAGAGCACAGAAGATTTTTAGGGCAGAAAAAATATTCTGTATATTATAATAATGAATATGTGTTATTATACATTAGTTCAAAGCCATAGAATATACAACACCAAGAGTGAACTGAAATGTACTATGGACTTTATGATTATCATATGTCAATGTAGGCTCAACCTTGGTAAAAAATGTACCATTTTGGCAAGTGGATATTGATAATGGGGGAGGTTATATATGTGTGTGAGTAGATGTATGGGAAATCTGGACACCTCCGTCTAAATTTTCTTATAAGCCTAAAATTTTTCCTCAAAAGTAAAGTCTTAAAAAGTTTATTGAATTTGAAGAACAAATCAGAAGATTTAACAATACCACTTGGAAACTTAATATCCCACTTTTAAAACAGGACAAATCAACACTAAAAAAGATCAATAAGGAAAGAGTAGACCTGAAGATAAGCAAATATAACAAACTTCTATAGAACATTCCAATTTATAACAGCAAACTACACATTCTACTCTAGTATACATGGAATATTTGCCAAGATAGACCATATGTTAGGCCATTTAAAAAGTCTCAACTAACTTGAAAGGAATTACGACCATAAAATGTATCTACTCTGATCACAATGGAATGAAATTATAAATCAATACAGGAGGGGCACCTGGATGGCTCAGTCAGTTAAGTGACTGACTCTTGATTTTGGGTAAGGTCTTGATCTCACAGTTCATGGGATCAATCCACACATCGGGCTCCATGCTGACAGCATATGGAGCCTGTTTGGGATTCTCTCTCTCCTCTCTTTGCCCATTCCCTGCTCATGCTCTCTCTCTTCCTCTCAAAATAAAAAAAAATAATAAATATTAAAAAAATTAATAAATCAATACCAGACAATTTGAAACTTAGCAAATATGTGAAAAGTAAACATCTTAGTCCTAAAAAAACATTGTGTTGAAGAAAATACTGTGAGGAAGTGTTAGAAAATAGTGAAATGAATAAAAAGGAAATCACACCTACTATATACTAAATGCAATGAAAAAGTGCATTAACGTCAATTTATAGGTATAAATGCCTAGTTTTTACCAGTGTTTTCTTTTTAATTGTGGTAAAATGTACATAGCAAAACTTACCATCTTAGCCATTTTAAAGTTTCCTCTTCAGTAGGGCTCAGTGTATTTACATTGATGTGCTTGATTTACATTTAAAGACCATATCAGAAATGAATCATTAATAAATCCTGAAAATCATAACTAAACAGATGTTAAGCAAATTTACAAAATACGTAAAAGGTATGTTTAAGTCCCAAATTCCTCTCATTGTCCTAATTCCAAATTCTGGAAATCCTGTTGACAGTACCAGATCCTGATCCCAGAGTGTTAGAGGAGAACAAACAATACACAATGTAGTCAGTCATTGAAACCCTACATGACTGGCACTGCACCTGAAACTGTTGGCATAATAATAATCTACGTATCAATACTTAGGTCAGAATGGTTAACTGATTTGACTACAGTTACACAGTGAATAAAAGTAAAAGTTGATCTAATTTGTTCTAAGTTCCTGATATTTTTATTATCTATATTAGCTTTATTTTAGGAAGCATGCAAAACTAAAAGAATATGGTTTCTGAGACACATGCACATATATCAAATTATTCCGTGTAAGGTATGAGTTATAAAAGACATATTTGACCAAATCTCTGTAAACAAATTGCTTTAAGGACTGATTGTTTTATTGTGTATAATAACCAAAATTGCTGTTTTTAAAGTACATAATATACAGCCAAACAGTGAAAATATCTATTTAAAAAAGTAGGAAGGGTGCCTGTGTGGCTCAGTAGGTTAAATGTCCGACTCTTGGTTTTGACTCAGGTCATGATCTCATGCATAGTTTATGAGTTCGAGCTCCACACTAGGCTCTAGGCTAACAGTGTTGAGCCTGCTTGGGATTCTCTCTCTCTTCCTCTTTCTCTGCCCCTCCCCTGCTCACTCTAAATAAATAAATAGAAGCAAAAAAGCTCAAGCCAATAACATAACATTCTAAATTAAGAAACTAGAAGAGGAAGAATAATCTGAACCCAAAGCAAGTAGAAGAAAGAGTCATAAAGATTTGAGCAAAAACTTATGAAATAGAACATAGGGGGAAAATCAATGAAACCAAATTTGGTTCTTTAAAAAGAACAACAAAATTGACAAATATTTACCTATTCTAATTAATGAAACATAAGAGAAAGTCAAACCACTAAAATTGAAAATAAATGAAGAGATATCACTCCTTATTTTATAGAAATAAAAAAGCATTATATAGGAATACCATGAAAAAATTAGATAGCTTAGATGGAATAGATAAATGTCTTAAAAGACACAAATTACTGGACAAATAGGAATATAACAGAAGAGGAATAGAATAAATAGGAAATATGAATAGGCTTATAGACAAATATGTCAAATTAATAACTTGAAGAAAACTGAGGAAAATATGGGTTCACTGCTAAATGTTACCAAATATTTAAGAAGTGAACACCAATCTTTTAAAAACACTTCTAAAAAAAAAGAAAAGAGAGCACTTTCCAAATCATTTTATGAGTCATTATAACAGTATGCCAAAATCAAATCATCACAGGAAAGTACAGACCAAAATCTCTTATCAATATAGATGCAGAAATCTTCAACAAAGACTAGCAAACTGAATCCAGTAATTTATAATAAGGATTATATACCATGCTCAAGAAAGATTTAATCAAGAATGTAAAGTTGATTTAACATTGGAAAATCAATTAATATAATGCACCACATTAATTGTTAAAAGACAGAAATCACATGATCATTTCAATTGACACAGAAAAAGCATTTGAAATTTTCTAACAACATTTCATGATTAAACTACTCAAAAACTAGTAATAGAAGAGAACTTCTTCAATCTGATAGAAGTAATCCATGAAAAACTCACAACTAACATTATACTTAATTATGACACTGAAAGATTACCTTCTTAGGTTAGAAACAAGAAAATAAGATCTGTTCTTGGTACTTCTATTCAACATTGTGCTGAAGACGCTAGCTAGAGAGCTTAGGCAAGAAAAATAAATAAAAGAAAACCAGATTCAAATAAGGAAGCAAAACTATTTCTAGTCACAGATGACATAATCTTGTATATAAAATACCTTAAGAAATCCACAGGCAGCTATTTGATCTAATAAACAAATAAGTTAATTTGTAGAAACAAGGTCAATAAAAAATTCATTATATATCTAAACACTAGCAATAAACAATCTAAAAATGAAATTAAGAAAACAGTTCCATTTACAATAGCATCAAAAAGTACACTATTTAGGAATAAGTTTAAAGAAGTACACAACTTGTACACTGAAAACTATAAAATGTCTTTGTAAGAAAAGAAAATATCCAAATAAAAGTAAAGTCATCCTGTGCTTATGAATTAGAAGACTCATTATTTATATTGCCAAATATAATATAAATAAGCTGCTCCTAATATTCATATGGAAGTGCAAGGGACACAAAATAGCACAATATTGAAAAAGAATAAAGTTGGAAAACCAATAGTTCTTTAAAAATTTTTTTTTACTGTTTATTTATTTTTGAGAGAGACAGAGACAGCATGCGAGTGGGTTAGGGGCAGAGAGAGAGGGAGACACAGAATCAGAAGCAGGCTCCAGGCTCCGAGCTGTTAACACAGAGCCCAACGCAGGGCTCTAACTCATGAGCTGTGAGACCATGACCTGAGCTGAAGTCGGACGCTCAACCGTCTGAGTCACCCAGGCACCCCAAGGACCAATACTTCTTAATTTTAAAAACTTACCATAAAGCTATAATAATCAAGACAATGTGATGGTGGAATAAAGGTATCTATATAGATCAAGTGAATAGAATTGAGAATTCAGAAAGAAATGCTTACAGTTATAGCCAATTTAATTTTCACAATGGTGCCAGGACAATTCAACAAGGAAAGTACAGTATTTACAAAGAGTGGTGCTGTGAAAATTGGATATCCAATACTAAGAATAAGTTTGGACCCATACATCACACCACCTATAACAGTTAACATAGATCAAGAACTTAAAGAGTTCTAAGTGTTACAGACACTTAGAAGAAAACATACAGGCAAATTTTAATGACCTTGGTAAGGCAATGGTTTCTTGTATATGGCACTAAAGGTACATGCAGCAGAAGAAAAAAATAGATAAATTTACTTCATAAATTAAAAAAAAATTGTGGTTCAAAGGACAAAATCCAGAAAATCACAGGAGAAATTACTTGTGAATTATCTATCTCATGAGGGACTTGTATCAAGAAAATATAAATATTCTGCAACTCAACATTCAGAAGATACATAACACAATCAAAAATAGGCAAAGTATTTGAACTGACGTTTTATCCAAGGAGATATTCAATGGCCAATACGTACATGAAAAGATGCTTTTCATCATTTGTCATTAGGAAAACGAAGCCAAAATCATAATGAGAGATCACTTCACACTTATCGTGATAACTATAAAACAAAGAGATGAACAACATCAAGTATTGGTGAGGAGGTAGAGAAACTGAAACCCTCATGCTTTGTTGGTAGGCATGTAAAATTTCGCAATTGCTTTGTTGACTGGTTTGGCAGTCCCTAAAATGAACGTTGCCTTCCTATATAACCCAACAATTCCACTTCCAGGTATATAGCCAAGCGAATTAAAGACATATGTTTACACAAAAACTTTTACATAAATGTTCACAACAGCAATATTCATAATCGCCATAATGTGGAAGAACAACTCACATGCCCATCAATTGATGAATAGATAAACAAAATGTGATATATGCATAACAATGGAATATTTTTCATCCACAAAAGGGAATAAAGTTATGGGTACATGCTACAAAATCGACATACTTTGACTACATTATGCAAAGTGACGGAGAACAGACATGAGGCCATATGTTGTTTGATTCCATTTATATGAAATATCCACAAAAGAAAAACCTTAGAGACAGAAAGTTGATTAATCTTTACCAGAGTCTAGGGGGAGTGCCCTTATACCTTAGCAGGGCCCGGTAGGGGTCCCTACCAATTGGAACTAGGTTTCTTTTTGGGGTGATCAAAATGTTCTAGAATTAGTGGTGATGGTTGTAAAACTATGAATGGACTAAAAAAGCAGTAAGTTGTTCATTTCAAAAAAGAAGGATTTTATGGAATGTTATTTTATCTCAACAAAAACTTAAATACAGCTTCACAAGAATTAGTTCAACTTATTAATTAATAACTAATTAATAAGTGAAAACAAATATTTAAAATATGTGGATTTTTCCAGATATAGTTATACTCTTGGCCGGTTAGATTTACTGGATTAATATTCAGGCCTCCACGTCTTTCGATCTGTGTTTATCTGTTTGTATAATGTATATGATAATATACTGGAGGATACACATCATTATTTGTCAAAATAAAAGGTACAACACCAAAAGTGAACTCTAATGTAAACTATGGACTTTGGATCATAATGTTGTGCCAATGTTCTTTCATCAATTGTAACAAATGTATCACTCTGGTGAGGAACTTTTAAGGGGGGGGGCATTATGCACATGTGAGACCAGGTGTGTATATGAGAACTGTCTGTACTTTCTGCTCAGTTTTGTTGTGAACTTAAAACTACTTAAAAAAAATAAAGTCTAGTAAGAAATTGCTACGGCTGAGGTCAGAGAGGTCTTTTCCTGTTTTCTCCTCTAGGGTTTTGATGGTTTCCTGTCTCACATTCAGGTCCTTTATCCATTTTGAGTTATATGGATCCTGAGAAACTTAACAGGAACCCATGGGGGAGGGGAAGGGGAAAAAAAAGAGGGTAGAGTGGGAGAGAGCCAAAGCATAAGAGACTCTTAAAAACTGAGAACAAACTGAGGGCTGATGGGGGGTGGGAGGCAGGGGAGGGTGGGTGATGGGTATTGAGGAGGGCACCTGTTGGGATGAGCACTGGGTGTTGTATGGAAACCAATTTGACAATAAATTTCATATATTTAAAAAATAAATAAATAAATGATGTATTTAGGCCTTAAAAAAAATAAAGTCTATTAGAAAAAAAACACTGTATTTGACTATGCATATCACCTCTATATAAACAATGCTAGACATTCCCAAAGGCCTACCACCTATGTCTGAATACCTAATTACTTTTTTTGTGATTTCTAAGGACTCATTTCTTTGAACATTCCTTTAACATCAGTTAAAATAACGTCTACACTGTATTTTGTATTCATTTTTATCTAAATCCTTAAGATGCAATGAGATATGGAAATAAATTTCAACTTTTTTTTCTAAGTTTAAATTACTTTCAAATAAAAAAAAAATTGAAAGCGAGGGGCACCTGGATGACTCAGTTAAGAGTTCCACTCTTGATTTTGGCTCAGGTCATGATCTCATGTTTCGTGAGTCTGAGCCCCACATTGAGCTCTTCTCTGACAGCATGCAGAGATTGCTTAGAATTCTCTCTCTCCTCCCTCACTGCCCCTACACCCCAGTGCTCATGCTTATGCGTGTGCCTTCTCTCTTTCTCTCTCTTAAAATAAATAAATAAACTTTAAAAAAATCAAAAGGTAGATTTGTTCAGAATAAAAGGTAATATTTAACATTAAATACTGAAATTAGCCTAATCTCACAAAAATTGCTGTTTGTAAAAAATAATTTAATATTTAATACCAGTAAAAGGAGAATTAAAATGATGAATCTTTTGTTCTAAGTTTCATCACTATTTTATTTAACTATCAGGTGCTAGTTTTAATTTATAAGTCATTTTCTACCAAGAATAGAATGTGCAAAACTATAAGCTACAAAAGAAACAACAACAAATTTTTACATGCTTTAATGTATCAATCTGTTTTTAAATTTCAATAATTCTTCTCTGGAAAATTGCCAAAACTCCCTAGTTTATTGCTTCTGAGCTTCATAAATGCCATAAATAATATTATCTATAATTAGCTTGAAATTTCTGCTGTCATCTAACCTTTTAATCTAAGAATAGATAGAAGTTTCTAACAGAGGGGGAAAAACTAGAAGTTTCTGACAGAGAAATGCAAAATAAACTTTAATTAAAAAATCAATATGGTTAATATTTTAAATAGCAATTTATATAACTCTGAGGATTAAGATTCACATTAGTTACCTTCAAATGTTGTCGAAGTAGAACATTGTTCTTACTGGAAATCACATTTAGAATCAGCCAGGCGGCTCTGTTTAAGTGGGGATAAGGGTGAGCATTTCATGGATTTTGCAGCTTACTCAGTCTTCCTTCCATCCCTGAGAAGATCTCTAAATTGGATCCTCAGGACCCTGAACCATCTGAATTAGATATTCCAAAAATCGTTGATATTCAAAACAAAATTTTAGTCTTGTGAGAAAACTGTTATCATTAGCCTTTCTTTTCCCTCTATATATTGCCTAGGAATGGATTCAGCTTTAACTAACTAAATAAATTCCTTTATCTATTAAACTATTAAGTAATAAAAATAGCTTAAATTAAAGAACATTTTTGCTCTCATAAATATGGAATCCGGGTGTATTATTTGTGCTAGTTCAGCTTCCCAAAGATGCCATCAATTCAAGTTATTTCTAATTTTCAGTTTCAAAATTCTTGGCCATATTCAAGGCAGGAATAAGGGAAAGGTTGAAGACCTTTCCTTAGGTAGAGTTGAAGGGTGTTGTTTTATTTTGTTTTGTTATTCAAGTATGAAAGCCTCAGTTTTATCCCAGTAGATTTCTTACATCTCTTTGTCCAGAGTGGTGTCATTTGCTCACTCACACACCAATCACAGCTAATGAAAATGAGTTTCTATGACAGGTTTAGTGAAATGATAATTTATTCTATTGAGATTTACCCTTCTTCCAAGAGCAGTGGGTTTTATCCTTTACCTAAATATGTTATAATGATATCATTAGGGAAAAAGTGGGGGGCGGGGGCTGTGAAGAGAGGTGTATGACCACCATAGTGTACTGGAGTGTCTGTTCTGCCATTTTGACTCAATACATTTCCAAATGCTCTAAACCATTGGTAATTTGTAGAGTTCAAACTCATACTAATATTTAAGGTAATCTAAAATGTGCCAAGCATTATATTTTAGTAAACCTTTGTTTTAGCATAATTAACAATTTTCGGAAAATCTTTTTAGACATGATCTAACTTATCAGGTGGTTGTTGTTGTTGTTGTTGTGAATTAAAAGGAATAGTGGCGTTAGATGGCCAAATGGCTTTGGGGTTATGAAATTTCATAGGCAAGAATAAGAGAGTAGAGAAGAAAACCATCAATTTAAAGTAGTAGAATTAAAGAATAAATTACATGGGTTCTTATCACATAGAATGAGATATAATCTCACCTTGGGTTTCAGGCTTGAAATCAGCCTGAGAGGGGTTGGGAGTAGGTAGTGTACTTTGGAGTTTATCTTAGAAAGCACAAGTAAGGAATCAGAATGAAGGTTATAGGGAAAGTAAAAAGCCACTGTAAGCATCCATGAATAAAGCCATTCCTGTAGGCAAAAGAGAGGGGAGCTTGATTCCTAATGGGACTCCCTGAGGAGCATATACAATGTTTGCCTGAAGGGTGGGAGGATGGGATATTTATCTACTGTTTGTCCCCATTCTTGAGGGTTCCTTTCCAGGGCATTAGTTCCATCACTGGCTATGAGAGTCACAGAGAAGATCCTGACATAGAACAGAAAGATATGCAGTGCACCTTTGAGTCAGGATTTTGTTAGATTGAAAGAAGCCTGACTTAACTGTCTACCATAATTTCAGCTAAAAAGAGCTGGGCAGGGTGCCTGGGTGGCTCAGTCGGGTAAACATCCAACTTTTGATTTCAGCTCAGGTTATGATCCCATAGTTCATGAGTTTGAGCCCCACATGAGGGTCTGTGCTGACAGTGTGGAGCCTGCTAGGGATTCTCTCTTTCTGCCCCTCTCCCACGCATTCTCTCTCTCTCTCTCTCTCTGTCTCTCTCTCTGTTTCTCTCTCTCTGTCTCTGTCTCTCTCTCTCAAAGTAAATAAATAAACTTAAAAAGAGAGCTGGGGTAAGGCAAAGTGATGTGGGGCACCAAAGAGACATGTTACAAATGGTATAAAATTTCTATATTTTATACAATTTGAAGATAAATTATATAATAAAGAGGAAAGGGTAATTTTAAAGCAAAGGGGAACAATGGACTACAACCACATTTTCAGGTACAGGCACAAGAGAAGGTATTTATTCAAATGTCTCAAAAACTTGTAATGGTAGGTATTATTTCCATTTTAAAGAGAAAATAGCCTATCCAAATTCCTACAGGTAATAACAAAGAAATCTGGGATATGAACCCTATTTTCTTGTGATGTTTAGTTGGCTCTCCTTAAAATACAGTATGTCTTTTCTTGAGCCAAAAAGTTCCTTATCTAGAGTAAATCCTATTATTTAGTTTCCCATTTCATATAAGCAAAACACAAATTTTTAATTGTGCTGTACAGGGTCCCTCCTGATTCTTGTCTCTGCCTACTTCTTTCTTTCAGGACTATGATTCGTCTTGAGCCTGTGATTGGCCTCAGTGGCTTGACCCTCGCATATTTACTTCATCCCTTCCTACATGACGTTCCCTTTAATTGGAACATCCTGCCTCAGATCCCTTTCCTCCTTTCAATCTCAGCATAGATGGTATCTTTCTCTGGAAATCTCTGCCCACTCGCCCTGCCCAGATTAGATTAGGTGCCCTAGTGAGTCTCCTGTCTTTATTCCCACAGCTCCCTGATAGCACAAATGGTTCCTTCCATTTTCACTGCTGCATTCCCAGACACCACTTTCCCATGCTTCTGCTACCTGTTCCTTCTTTTATGTCTTTTTAAAATTTGGTGTTTCCCATGCATTTGTTCTGAGCTCACTTCTGTTTTTATATAAAAATTTCTCCCTGGGAAAAATCTCATTCATTTCCCTGATTCCCAAATATCAACCTTATTTAAACAATTCCCAAATCCATTTAAGTTTCTGGCATCCTATGAATAATAAAAACCAAACTTCTTTCAGTGGGTATCCTTGTTATTTCTACCTGTGGTGTAACAGGCCCATGGAAACCAAACACATGCAAACAGAACTGTCAAGATATACAGATATCTCTCACCATCTTATAAATTTGTTCCTTTTATGCATATTTTGATGCAACCTCCATTAATCCCTATGCCCAAACCACAAAATTTACTGTGATTGCTTTTCAACCCAAAATGCCTTTTGGAACGATGGAATGTCCTAATGATTATTTTCGCAAGATTAAAAATTTTTCAATCTTGTTCATAAAAAAATGAGCAAAGGTAAAAATGGTTTCTTTTAGGTCAATTTACTTCTATAGACAATTTTGTAATCATTGTAGTAATTGATTCAGGCATTTATCACTAATGGGTGTTGGAACTAGTAGGAAAAGTTGAGGAGGAATGTCATATTTATATAGTTTTAAAGCATCTCTGTAAATGACCTATTAATTAGAAAGAGAAAACAGTAACCTCTTAGTGAGGGAACCTGACAGAATCTTAACTAAGTGATCAGTTTAACATCATGAATAAAGGCACAAGCCAATGACCTGTGCCTCCTGATAGGATACACTGAGAGGAACAAGTATCATTCTCTGTAATGTTCCTGTCAAAGATGCATAATCTGAATACAGTTATGAAGAAACATTATATGAATCTAAATTGAATTAAATTCCACTAAATAATATCAATGTCATAAAAGACAAAGAAAGATGTAAAACCATTCTATAATAAAAGAGTTTAGAGACATGTCAATTAATATCAATATAATATCTGAAATAAAATCCTGAAATCTAAAAAACACATAAATACATACATAAATACATAAATTTAATACATAAAGACATATTTAATATGCAATAAATTTATGTACATAATACATAAATAAAATACATAAATAAAATTAAAGCTACAAATGATCCTTATAAACATTTCCAATATTTCCAAGATATGTTTTGTGATTTATTTGTTTGTATTTTTTCCAACATACAAAAGAATCTGAGCTTTGGTGATAGCCATTACTGCTATGGTTAACTTTGGTGAATATTGACTTGGATAGGGCATAATGAATGCTTTTAATGAGCTGTAAATTTCTATATTTTGATATGGGTGATAGTTATAGAAATATATAGTTGTAAAATTACATTGATCATTATGCTTAAGATTTGTAAACTTTATGTAATTCAATAACATCAATAATAGGATCATATGTGGGTTTATTGCTACTGACTTATTTTTTCCTTTTGGTTTCAATCATTTAGTCATGTTGGATAGAATGTTGAGAATTGTATATGAAATCCTGAGATCATACATGAAAAATTATAGAGGGAATATCAGTTTCTTCTAGTAGATAGATAAAATACAATCAAATTGTAAGATACAGATTGGGATTAAGAAATCTGAAGCATTTCAGATTTTTGTAAGAAGAAAACTTTGTTTGGATTTTTTAGACTTTTTGTAAATTTATTGGTCAGTTTTTAATTTATTATTATTGTTATTTATTATTTATTTATTATTTATTAGTCTATTATTAATACTATTATTACTACTTTTAGTCTATTATTATTATTATTATTACTACTACTATCTCTGACAGCTTATATATCAGCAAAGGTCTTGAGGAAAAAACTGCAGGCAGAATGTTGGCTAATTTCTTTTGCTTCCGTTTTGGTCTGTAAAAGGAGGAAAAAAAACAAAGAAACCAAATAACTTCTGTTTACTTTCAGAATCCTTTTTCTTGTTTTTCATTTTATTTTTTAGAGAGAGAGAGAGCACGTTCATGTGCAAGCTGGGGGTGGGGGGGGGAGAGAGAGAGAGAGAGAGAGAAAGAGAATCTTAAGTAGGCTTCATGCTCCGTGCAGAGCCCCATGTATGGCTGGATCTCATCACCCCCAGATCATGACCTGAGCCAAAATCAGGAATTGAATGCTCATCCAACTAAGTCACCCAGGCATACCCTCAGAATCCTTCATTTCTGACACAAGCTATGTGAGGATTTCCCAAACCAAGCAGTTCTTCCATTCTCTGTAGACTCCAGTTGGGTGTCCTCAATTCAATTCAATTCTGACATTATCTGCCTGGGGTTAATACAGACTGACCCCATCACAGGCTTAGGGCTCAGTCCTAAAGAACGACCCCACTTCAATTACCAGTCGTAAGTCTGAGGTTTTTATATGTGCTTCTGACCTGTTGGCTGTAAGTCGGAGGTTCCCATGATCCCCTCCTTGGGTTTGATCATTTGCTAGAGTAGCTCACAGTCAGGAAGAATATTACTTATTTGATTACTGGTGTATTATAAAAGGATGCAATTCAGGAACAGGGATGCATAGGGCAAGGTATGTGGGCAGTAACACAGAGCTCGTGCCCTCTCTGGCATGCCACCCTCCCAGCATTTTCATGTTTTCACCAACCTGGAAGCCCTCCAAACCCTGTTTAGGATTTTTATGGAGACTTCATTACATAGGCAGGGTTAATTAAATCATTGGTCATTGGTGATTAATTCAACCTTCAGTTCCTGTCTACAGCCCTTCTAGTGCAGAGGTCAGGGATGGGGCTGAAAGTTCTGACCCTGTAATCACACTAGTTAGTTCCCTTGGCAACCAACCTCCTTCTGAGGTTATCTAAGAACTTTCCAAAAATCATCTCATTAACATAAACGCACGTGTGGTTGAAAGGGGCTTGTTATGAATAACAAAAGACACTTCTTTTGCCTTTGTCACACTGGAGTTATTTCAAGAACCCAGGACAAAATAGCAAATATTATAACAAAAGATTCTCCCATTGCTCTTATCACTTAGAAAATTACAAGGGTTTTAGGAGCTGCTGACAGGAACAGGGATGAAGATCAAATATATATTTCTTATTACAAATCACAGCAGAGTTTGGAGGCTTGTTTTCTAATATCCTGTCTGTTTTAGTAGAACCAAAATCTAGTTGTTTTCTTCTCAGTCAAGAGAATCTTCTATAAGCTCGATTTACACAGCTTTTTGTTCCTTCTCTATGCCACTGTATATGAAATGGCAATGCCCTGAGGGGCAAAAAGCGTAGCAAATAAAGGGCTCAACCTTATATATCTCACATTCTTCTGCATTTTAGCCCTTTAGGATTTTTATGGCATGACTGATCTCCAAATCTCTTCAAACAGCATTCCTCCAAGCTCATGTCATTATTTTAAGTGAGGTTACAAACTACCTCTTCACACCTGGGTTTAAATAACTTTTTAATAATACATTTATGGCAAAATTTGATATTTTTCTGATAAAATGGAAAGCAGACTGTTTAACCACATTGACCATTTAAAAACCTCTTGTATCATATTTAGATTTGAAACTAATTGCATACTAAAGTACAGTTGGAATATATTTTTTTCTATCAACTACAGGAGAGACTTCTTCATGGCCTGATGTTTTGATTCCTGTAACTTTTATAAATGAAATATTAGCTATCAGTTTGAAAATGATTGTGTTCATTTTAAAACTCAGGATAAGACATAATTTATATTCAACGTGATTATTGACATGGCTGGTCTCGTGGCAACCTTTTCTGTTTGTTTTCCATTTGCCTCATCTGTTCTCTACCCCTTTTACTTTCTTTTTCTGTTCTCTTTGAGATGAACTGAGTAATATTTACAATTCTATTTTACTTCATTGGTTGGATTATCAGGTATAATTTTTGGTGTTTTATTTTACTGCTTGCAATAAAATTTGAAATATACATTTTTACTTCACCCAGTCAACCTTCGAGTGATATTATACCACTTCGAAGTTAACACAAGCAACTTAAAACAGTATACTTTCTTGCCTCCCAGACCTAGAGTTACTGGTGTCATGTATCTTACTTTTGTATATATTATAACTTCTACAATATATTGCCATTATTCTTATTTAAGTAATTAGATTTCTAAGAAATTTAACTGTCTATCTTTAAAAAATCCTTTAGAGGTGACTGTGACTCAGTCAGTTGGGTGGCTCAGTCAGTTGGGTGTCTGACTCTTGATTTCATCTCAGGTTATGATGGCTTTGATCATGGGATTGAGCTATCAGGCTCCAGGCCTGATAGCAAAGTGTGATTCCCCCTCTCCCTCTCTGACCCTCTCTCCTGCTGGTGCTTGCATGCATGCTCTTTCTCTTTCAAAATAAATAAATAAACTTTAAAAATAAATATAAATAAATAAATGTCTTTTGTATTTAACCCTGTGATAAGCAGTATCAGTGGTCACAGTTTCTTTCTATAGGAAAGGAAATTTCCTTCTGGTATTATTCTAATTCTTCAACGTTTCTGATAATATGATTAATTCTTTCAGCCCTTAGTTGTCTGAAAACATCTTTATTTTGGCATAGTATTTAAGCATATTTTTTCTGGGTAAAGAATTTTAAATTGATGATTTTGTTTTGTTTTGTTTTGTTTTGTTGTTTTTATCTCCTCAGTATTTGAAGATGTTGCTCCACTATTATTTTTATTTTTTCTTTCATGTAACATAACTTATAGTTTTGCTACATGTAACACTTCTCCTCCAGGGAGTAAAACTACACAGACACTAGTCACCTGAAGTTATCCCATAACACAATGATGCTCTTTTCTGCTTTTATTTTAATTCTTGTTTCCTTTTGTTGCTACATTTGGATCATTATCATAGCTCTGACTTTAAGTTTATGTTACCTTTTCTTTTAGGATGTATAATCTGTTCTTTTACCTTCTCAGTGTAATTTTCATCTTTGATACTGTATCACTGAGATTATCTTGCTTGTTTCTTTTCAGAGATTATGATCTTTCAGTACCCAACGATCAATATATTTAAGGCCTTTATTTTTTATATTTTGTAGTTTTTAGTCATTTCAGTCAGGAATGTGAAGTTGGTTCTTGTGATGATATTTAGTACCAAGGAGAAAATGCCTACTCTGTCATTGAAACGTTTCTTTGCTCATTTTACCAAGATATTAGAGATGGAAGAATCTGAGATTCTAGTTCATTTCCCCCATTTACCTGAAATAATCTATTCACTGTCATTGTCCTTCTGTTCATGTTGTGATTGGTCTTTTTCCTGGGAATTTTTCAACAGATATTTTTAAGAATGAAAACTGAGAGTCATCTAAGTGACTCCCATTTTAATGAAGAAACATACTTCTAGGAATGAGGATATGCATATAGTTACTTCACTACTGTTAAAATTAAAAAAGAAGTTGGAGATATTTTCAAATTTGAAATTCCTTCCTGGTGGTTGAGCTACAGGGGGAAAATTATCTTTTTTTTCCTCCCACATATACAAACTGCACTTTTGGCTTAATTCAAACTGTATTCTAGCATTCTTTTAGGGACCCATCACATGGATCATAAAGAGTTCTTCTCAGTTATCAATGATGGGTCAGCAGGAGGGTCTCCATAAGATAATATAAATTAAAAAAATTGTTCTGTTGTTGGTAAACTCTGTCTTGCCTCATACATGATATTTCACTTTGGTTTGTCAACAAATTTCATGTTGGAAATATTACACGTGATTAATAGACTTATGTTACAGGCCTTTGTATTTATGAATAATTTTATATCCCTTTTGATAATATCTATTGTCCGTCCTATATTGTCCTTTCCACTGAGGCTGAGGACGGTAGGGGGAGACTCAGTAGGAGGCAGTGAATGAAGAATAGGAGCACATAAATGAAGGTCTAATATAAACCAGGATTTTCATGATAACAACACATTTATTTTATCCTTTGAATTTTGACCAATTAGAAAACTTACTATTGACCGAAAATTTGAAGCGGACGTGCTTCAACTTCTACTATCCTGAAAAGTTTTCAGAAAAGTTTGCGTAGGGTAACAGAGAGAGAATATGAGTTTGAGTGAGTATGTGCTTATTATTTGTTTTTTAAAAATAATTTTGTAGGTTTCTAATGATAGGCCTTATTAGCTTGACATGGGCTTTTGATGCAGCTTTGATTTTTTGTTGTTGCTCTTATTTTATTTCTAAGAGTAATCCTAACATTCTGGTAGATACTGAGTAATATGATATTTTTCCTTTTCTAGTCAGGTGGAAAACTTATTGGAAAAACTTTTATGGACACAGAAGTTACTTAACAAATTGAAGCAATGTTACAGAGCATGAGGCAGGGCAATGTTGGGCATTTTTCTAAGCTGCGCATAGCTGGGCTGTATAACATTTGATGACATTTGTCTACCCTTGAAAATGAGAAGCTAGAGATCACTGAACCAAATATTAGGGTAAAACAACAGAAATAATTTAGAACTAAATCTCACCAGGCTTCCCAGCTGCACATTCATACTCTAGAAGATCTTGGAATTTAAGAAGTGTATTTCATATTACCCTGTAGAGGAAAGAATAGTAATAAACAAGTAAAACCCTGGGTTATAGCATTATAAGAGAACACCTGACTTTCTAAAGATTAATTCCTGGGGCACCTGGGTGGCTCAGTTGCTTACACATCTGACTCTTGATTTTGGCTCAGGTCATGACCTCATGGTCCTGAGATGGAGCCCTGTATGGGGCATTGCACTGAGCGTGGAGCTTGTTTAAGATTCTCTGTTTTGGGGCACCCGGATGGCTCAGTTGGTTGAACGTCTGACTTCAGCTCGAGTCGTGGTCTCACAGTCTGTGGGTTCAAGCCCCACATCGGGCTCTATGCTGACAGCTCGGAGCCTGGAGCCTGCTTCAGATTCTGTGTCTCCCTCTCTCTCTGCCCCTCCCCGGCTCATGCTCTGTCTCTCTCTGTCTCAAAAATAAAAAAAAAAAAAAATAAAAAGAAAAGATTCTCTGTTTCTCTCTGTCTCTCTCACACTCTGCCCCTCTCCTCGGCTCATGCTCTCTCTCTGTCTCTCTAAAATAAAAAAAAATAATTAATTAAAAAATGATTAATTACTGACTTTAGAGAAAATAGGAACTCATTCATCCAAAAGATCTGGAAGCATATGAAGGGATGGGGGGATGCATTCTGAAGAATGAAGAAACTGGTTTTCTCTTTGAGAGTATCCAGTAAATAATATCCTTTCCTTTACCAATTTTTGAGCAAATTATACATTAGACCAAAGTAAGCTACCTGGAATTGAAAATATTCTCTTTATTACTGATTAAGGGTAAGTTGACAACATAGGACATCAGATTTATTTATTCCATTAAAGGTAATAATGGCCTGTGGTGGTCCTCCCCAAGTGAGATGACCTCTGTAGTTAAGACATATGTTTGGAAAAGCAGGGAACCACTCCTGTTTACCTTTACTTTTTTCTCCAAAAAGGAAGAAGTAGAAGGATCTGATTAGTAACTTTGTCTCTGCAGGGTGGAGTGACTAAATGAGGTTTCATCTGGAAGGAGAAACAGAGGTCAGGATGACACTGAAGAATATTTTTTAGATAATTTTCGTTTTTAGCTTTGAAAAAACAATAACTATATATTGGGACTCCTCCTGATGAATCTCAGCTCCAAATAGCAAACCTGATAGTTTTCTCAAAATAGAGTATGGGAATATGAATAATGAATGTAAAGTAATGCAAAAGAGTTTGGCAAAGCTATTATGAAACATATATTCAAATGATATTTCTCCTTTAAATTACAAGCCTTCAGAGTTTACATGTTTTATCAAACCGTAACAGTACTGCTCAAAAACAGTTTTGAAATCCTTCCTTGGAAATTAATTTTTAGATTGTATGATGATCTTTTTCAGGAGATTACATCTTTTAAAAATTGAAAAAAAAATGCACAGGCAAGTTTTTGTTCCTGCTCTCTCGAGCTCATTCCCCTATCGTCATTGTCTTCCAGACCACACAAACTCCATACCACCTCAAAAAGACATCTAAAACGAAAAAAGTAAAAAATTTGTATATGGACATTCAGTCTTGTAGAAAACCCTCACAAAATCATGTTAAAACAGTGCTCTCCAAATTATTCTGTTTTTCCAGAGGGTTAAAATATCCTTCTTGGCCCCAGGGCCAGAATATATTAAATTATTCCCTGGCTAGGATAAATCCCACAACTACCTGAACTGGTTTTGCTTAATTGGCCTCCATACCTCACTCAGGTTTAATGAAAATCCTCAACATTTTCTTCTAGATTGTTTCTTCCTTTCATATATTCTTGTCCATTATCAGCTGCTTAACTAAATGAAAACCTTGTATTTAAGCTAATTTACATATGTAAATTTTATCTAATGCTCTAATACATCCATAAATGGGATTGGGTTGGTCATTCATCATACTCTGGACAAAAGTAGTGTAAAAATCAAGTCTATATTTTGATACAAGTAATTATTAAATAGTAATCTTGATACTTTTATCAAGAATCTCCTCTCTGAATTACAAGAAGCACAATGTTGCAAATTCTCAAAATTCAAATAAAACATAGCAACGTCTACCACAGAAATCAAGTCTGCATATGTGAAGTAAAATTGTTCTAGAAAAATATTGCATATTCAATCAGAATCCTAGAACTATTGACAGCTTGCCTTTGAGTGTAAAAGCTGAGGAACTGATCTTCTTTAAATGTAGCTGACCTGCATGGTATACAAGACAGAGATACTAAAAAATAGGAAATTTTGGATCTTCTATGGACAAAGTCAAATTCTTCCAGTCTGCACTTAAGCAAGTGAAAGACAAGCTGAACCTCAACAAAGTGGTTACATCAAAGGGAAGTCAATGAATTAGAATGACCATTTTCCCCAGATTTTGTTTCTGATTACAAGCCTTAAAGACTTATTCCTTGTAATAAGTTAAAATATGCTTTTCTCTTTCCTTCCCAGTAACTTCTTTCTATTAACCTCATTTCAATGTGCTGCTGCACAGAAGACTTTGCTACTTGACTGGCTTCTGTATGAGACAGTAGTTATTCTCTTCTCCAAATTAAATGTTCTCAGGTCTTTCCACATAAATTAAAATATATACATATAGTTAAATATATATATATATATATATACACATACATACATATACACACATACAAATATACAAACTGATATTTGTCAAAGGCGGCACATTAGAATTTTGAGAGAAATAATTTCTCATTGTGTGGAATCCCCCATGTAATGTCAGATGCTTAGCATTCTTGTCCCTTTTCCTAAATTCCAAGTGACATTTATAACTCATTGAGACAACCACAAAATAGCCCTCATGCATTTCTAAATAATCCTTGGGTTTGGTTTGGTCTTGATTGAAACCACATATATCTTTAGTCTATTAATACTCTTCTGTACAAATTCCAGCTTTTCACAAAGCTAGATGTCTTCCTGGAACTGAATGAAGTATAACTTTAGAGTGGAATTATCCTTTTGTTTTTCCTCTGGACACCATATGTCTATGTTGTTATTGAGTCCCGTTTTCGACATGCTATTTTATTTTATTTTATTTTATTTTATTTTATTTTATTTTTTAGCATTCATTATTTGTATTTGTATTTGTATTTTTTTATTGTTTATTATATGAGATTTATTGCCAAATTAGTTTCCATACAACACCCAGTGCTCATCCCAAAAGATGCCCTCTTTAATGCCCATCACCTACCCTCCACTCCCTCCCACTCCCCATCAACCCTCAGTTTGTTCTCAGTTTTTAAGAGTCTCTTATGCTTTGGCTCTCCCTCCCACTCTAACCTCTTTTTTTTCTTTTTTTTTTCCTTCCCCTCCCCCATGAGTTTCTGTTAAGTTTCTCAGGATCCACAGAAGAGTGAAACCATATGGTATCTGTCTTTCTCTGTATGGCTTATTTCACTTAGCATAACACTCTCCAGTTCCATCCACATTGCTACAAAGGGCCATATTTCATTCTTTCTCATTGCCACATAGTACTCCATTGTGTATATAAGCCACAATTTCTTTATCCATTCATCAGTTGATGGACATTTAGGCTTTTTTCCACAATTTGGCTATTCTTGAGAGTGCTGCTATAAACATTGGAGTACAAGTGCCCCTATGCATCAGTACTCCTGTATCCCTTGGGTAAATTCCTAGCAGTGCTACTGCTGGGTCATAGGGTAGGTCTATTTTTAATTTTTTGAGGAACTTCCACACTGTTTTCCAGAGTGGCTGCACCAGTTTGCATTCCCACCAACAGTGCAAGAGGGTTCCCGTTTCTCCACATCCTCTCCAGCATCTATAGTCTCCTGATTTGTTCATTTTGGCCACTCTGACTGGCGTGAGTTGACACGCTATTTCAAAACATACTGATCTCCAAGTCCATTGAAATCCTAAAGTCATTTTCATATTACCGTTAAACCTCATCAGTCCAACTCTGGGCATAGGTGACTGTATCAAAAAGCAAGGATGTTTATATTTATTCCTATTAATTAATTGTTTCTCTGGATAAGTTGCCCAACTTTTTTGAACATTTGAGGTCACTAATAAGTGTTTATAACACATCTAGCTCTATTCCAATTCAGAAACTTAATATTTGATATTATCCATCTAGAACAATTTGAGGAACCTCTAACCACTAAAATTTGTATGGGGATTATCTGATGACTCTAGCCTTCTCAATCCATGATACTCTATTTTCTTCTTAGCACTTACCATAACCTATAGTTACTGTGTTTGTTTGTTTGTTTGTTTGTTTGTTTGTTTGTTTTCTGTCCCTCACAGAAAATGTTAGCTATCTAAGGCAGGCATCATGTCTTAACCACTGTGTGATTCTTAGCACCCAGTAAATGATTAGCCCATACATGGTGCCTAGAGAGGTATTGTCAAATTTTCATCTAATATACCAGATTTTTGCCTGCAAGTTTAAATGTATACAATGTTAAAAACATTGCCCAAACAATTCACAGAACCTGATGGCAGATCATTGTGGCTGTTTGAGACCTACTTCAGGCAAAAATAACTTGTTAGCATAGTTTAGGTATGATCATTCATTCTGTTTGGAATTTAACTCTTCACATTATTAGTGCTGATTGCCTATTATTCCTGGCTGTCAACTTCTCTGGTAGAGAATTGAAAAAGATTTCTGAATAAGTCACTTGCTTTTACCAACAAAATGTAGGTTGAAGTGCATGTGTCCTTTCTGAGCAGAAGTTTAGAGTGTCAATATTTGCTGGTCTCTTCCTCCTGAATGATACTTAAAAAAAAAAAAAAGCAAATATCTATATGGAATCTCTGTCCGTCTGAGCCTCTGAATTACTATACTAAACAGATACCTTGAGGAACCCAAGATAGACATGAAGCTTAAGAAAAAAATGTATTATTGGGGAACAGTACCCCATTGCCTTGTGATTATTTTTGTCCTAGACTGTCTTTTTGTATAGCAAACACTCCTGGATAATATAGGTAGCATCTCCCTCTAAGGCAGAAGGGAGATTTATAGTTTCCTGACCAGGAAAATAAAGATAACGTTTCCCTCTAGGGCAAAGATTGGGCAGGTTTTTTTTGTTTTTTGTTTTTTGTTTTTTTTTTCCAGCTGCCTATATAGTATTGGGTTTTGTTTGTTTGTTTGTAAGCTCTGTTTTCCTCACTTGTGGCCTAAACCCATTCTGTGTGCTACATACACCTGAGACACTTGCCAGTGTCACTTCTTGAGACTGGCAGAGAAAGAGGAACTCATATACAAGTATCTCATGCTGCCTACTGTGCTTTGAGTAATAAAATCTCTTGTCTCTAACCCAGAAATCTTGTGTCCACTGGCAGCATCTGTGAAACTGTTGTAGGCTTCTTGGTTAGCTTACAAAAAGGCTAAAATCTCAGGTCATTCACAGTTCCTTACACTATTTTTGCCCTCTTTTAAGATACTGTGACTTGAGAGGGGTCATGTATTACTGTAAAATAACCTAAAGTAGCCTGACTAATACACTCATCATCCATCTACATTTCCTTTAGGCCTTATTTCTGCTCATGTATATAGCATTAAATTGGACCTTATTAGTAGTATCACAGACTAAGGAAAGGTGAGACAGATGGTGAGGAAAAACTCAAAGAGCAAAAAATATGCAATGGTCTCACCAAAAAAGGGAGGTCAAGGAGGATGTCCCAGACTGTATTAGAACTTGGGAATTGGGGGATAGCCAATAGACTATGCTGTTAATCAGAGATTGTGAAGTTCATCATGTATTAATATCAGATTAAAGTTTTGTGATTGAAGAAATAAAGGACATCGGTAGCTTCTTGAGCAATCCAGAGAATTAGAAGTTTGTGCTGGAAGGAATATCAGAGACATAATAAGACTTTGAAAATGAAAAAACAAAACAAAACAAAAAACAAAAACAGAAGCTCAAAAATTAGATGACTTTTGGAAGTCATTCAGGTAGTTAATAAATGATCCAGAATTGTTAGCTAAGTCACCCACCTACTGGTCATAATACACTTCCTACAATACACCGCTATCTTATTCCCTCCCATATTTCCATCATTTTCTCCTTTAATGAATATTCTCTTACTGAGTACCATCTGTGTGCCAAGTCTACACTAGATATGGTAACAAAGACACAGTTCCATCATTTTAATCATTTTATCTATATGCTGGAAACATGTTTCTATGGATGGGGTCCAGGAACCTTTACAATTACACCATGCAGATGAGTAGATTAGAAACTAAGTCTCAAGGGAATATCTGACTTGAGGTTGACTGAAAATCTTATAGTCCTCTATGTAAACAAACTCATGTACCCTGGTTGAAATAGGAGAACAAAATGTTGTTTAGACTTCTTCGGTTTCAGAAAAAGTAACTTATTTTACATAGTGCTTGGTATTAAAAAATTTCACATGCCCCATGTAAATTTATTTACACAGTAATCTTAGCAGGTAATGCATAACAGAAGAAAGAGTATGAATATTAACTTCAGAAGGTCTGCACGTGAATAAAGTACAGACACCTATACTACACACTTGAGAATTTACTTAATCTCTTCAAGTTCATTTACTTCATTAGGAAATGGACATACTTGATCAGCTTGTGAGGATTAAATCAGATAATATACAACCTCTAGCACATTCTAAATTTGAATACATACTAATTGTCTTTATTTTCACATAGCTACTTTTCAATAGGCTAAGCAAATTCCCTTTATGTAGTCAACATGTATTCCACACACATTGGGCAACCTTGCAGTTGTATGGCCCATTGTAGTTTAAAAAATTTTTCATATGATTTATTTTACTTGATCCTCCCAATAAAAATTGTAAAGCTCACCTAATAAATTAATCATTACAAAGATACAAAATATGTATAATAAAGTTACTGTGTGGAATTAAAACTTGCTGAAGAATATAACATAATTTTAAATAGGATGTAAATATGACAGAAAATAGAACAGAGAAGTTGGATAAACAAAGAAACCCAGAAGTCTGGGAAAGAGTGATGTCACATCTCATTTGGCCACAGATTCTTCAAGGGAGAGTAGACAGCACTATCATTTTCCATTCTAGAGAGCTTTAGGTAATGTGTAGTGTTTGTTGACAAACACTGAGTGCATGTATACTCATGTCTTGGATGATCAGGAAGACACAAAGGAGTTCAAAGCATAGCTGATAATAACACAACTATTTTGTAACACAACGTAAACCTCAAATTTTAAACTCTAACTCAGTCTGTATTATTGTACTAAATAAGCCGTGAATGTAAGCCATGAGCTCTCTGAGGCCAAACAGGTGCAGGCACGTGGGTTTGAAAGACTTCCAAAGAAGAAAATGTATGGGTTTCGCTGTCTACAATGGCAAATAAAAGAGATTCAGTATCAGCCACTGATATGGTGCTCATCCTGCAGAGTGCAACACAATACAGAAAGGAATTTTGAAGAAATGGGGACATAAGGAACTTCTTTTGGGGAAACCTAAAAGTTAATATAAACTTATTAAAAAAGACATGAAAAGTATATGTATATATATTTACATTTGTGTTAAAATTAAATAGGTAAATGAGTACACCTTACCTATTAGTTCTCCATAAACATGGTGACATTGAAACATCACTGGATATCCTGGAGTCACCCATATTCTTGGAATTAATTTGGGAAGACTGCCTAAATGAGATGAACTGGAGGCACAAGTATTTAGATAATATTCAGAAACTCCAGCATGAATTTGGCTACTGTGATTTGAGTGAATTCTTAAGAATGCCCTTGCTAATTTTCAAGCTGGTTGGAGAGATTGCATTGGGTTGGCTTATGCCATCCCTGCATTTCCTGAGAGGAGCAGGAAAAAGACAAGGCAGATCGTTTTGTCATTAAAGTTCGCATGAAGAAATTATGACGGAAGCCACTATTCCCTAGAAGAAAACTGGGCAAAACAGTTGATGAGAAAGAGCAAACCTGTAAATTGACCCAACTGTAGACTCCTTCAGGGATGAAAGACCAAAAGAATAAATGTGGTTCTGATATAGCAAATTTACCACTAATGTGAATACTAATCTCTTTATCCCCAGAGACTACTTCTACTGCTGGTATTATCATTGGAAAAGGACTTTAATTCAGACATGTCTAATTACACTATAGGTTAATTCTATTAACTAGAAAATCTCCAAAGGACTTCAACATTTTTGACTATTAAATAAATTTAAGTGGTCTAACCAAATTTCTAGTGATTGCCTTTCACTGCAGAGAGAAAACTATTTGATAAATCTGCTTTTCCTTCTGGAAAACTAGAACAGAGACTTGACCTTAAGGGCAATAACAATTTATTGTAATTACCCTTAATGTATGGTAGAGATGGTTATGTTATGTATAGTTTGTATTTTTCCCAGTGATTGCTTCCTTTGCTATTGTCATCCTTATGTGTAGGCACAAATTATTAGTTTTAATAATAAAACTAATAATGATAAAACAAATGGGCTTCTTCATCATACATGCAAGAAAGTCTCATTTGTAGTGTTGATGGAATCAAAAGAGTTTTCTTTCACTTAGGTCATCCTGTTATAATAGGCAAATACCAGTTTTCAGTACAGAGTGTGTGGACTCTCTGAATAGGGTTATTTTTCTTTTTTAAAGTTTAGGCATTAGTCTAGACACATTGGAACAATTAGAACGGTTAAGATTCATTATGGTTGTTTGTTCCAGCTCTGCCTGAGCATTTAACAAACTTTTATTTGTATGTAGAAGAATGTTATATTCCATTCCTATCTCTCCTCTCACCACTGGAAATTTCCCATTCATTATTTAATTCAGTGTTTCTCATTTGGTGAGAATGAGAATTAAATAAGAGTTCAGCACAGCAATATACACTGGGGAGAAAAATACCAATAAAACATAGTGCCTTATCTCAAGGACTTTACAACGTTTTAAATGAGATAGACTTGAACACAGATAATTACAATATGGGAGCCCACAGGATATGCAACCAGCTCCACTGAGGTGGCCTTGCAGTCAGAACCTAAGTATTTGTGACTAGTTTCAGGAAAACAAATCAGTTCAAGAGTTAGAAATACTTATTTTATAGGATTCTATGACTATACTATCTGAGGTGCAGATTTGGCAAATACTGAAAGATTTCATGTAAATACCATGACTTTAACCTCATAGACAAGGTAAGGACTGTAGAAATAATTATCAGTTGCAAGTTGGAAATGCACAAGTAGACTTTTTAGGATTGAAATGTCAAATGGTGATTTTAAAAGGAGGAAATATGGATATGGTTTATGATATAACCTGGTAATTACAGAGGAACCACAAGGGAATCTATAAAAGTGATTAACGGTAGCTGCATTAAAGAGAAGGAAGACAAAAGAAAGGGCAAAGGGAGAGAGGTAAGGAAGATAACTTCCACTAAGGCAATACAGAATTATCAGAATCTATTTAAATAATTTTGTTCAGAATCAATACCTAATTGTGACTCCCTGGTACATTTATCGTATAAAAATGACAGTGCTAAAAAAGTCTATCACAAAGTAAATGTGCAAATTCAATATTATGTCTCATTCCTCCTTGTCTTGCCTCTCCCTCCTCATTATACTGCTTATAATGTTATAATATGAATGTGAGGGTCATGGTTTCCAGCTTTGACGTCTACTCAGAAATGGATAGAGAATTGTAAAAACAACAAACAACAACAACAACAAAATAGATGCATACAAGTGGAGTGCCTCAGGTTGTGGAAAGGATTTTCTTAGGACCTCCAGTTCTACTACAAGGGTTAAGAAATGGTCAACAAGTTGGGAAGAATAACTGGGAGATGAAAATGAAAGTACTATGTGAGAGTATGAGGGTGGGGGAGGCATTAGAAAGGAAAGAGAAGAATGAACTAAAGGTGTAAATAAGACTAAACAAATTGGAAATTATTAGTGTCCCTGCTTTAGGATGAAAATGCATGTGATAATTTGCTTGTACAGCCAACAGTCATCGTATATAAAACCTCTTTCTGTATCAGGTATGATGCCTTACGCATACTATCTTCTGGAACCCACTTGACAACTCATTAGTTCAATATCCATGCATTTCTAGATATTCTTTTCCATTATCTTCAGATTATGTAAATAAGCCTCCTTCTTTGTTATCCCTATGTAAGAGTAAGAGTCACAACAATTGTCATTTAAAGAGAACAGTTCTTATGTTCCACGCAAAGGTGCTTGTTCCAAAGAAATATATATATCAAGCAACATAAATTTTCAACTTTTAGTAGTGTCTCTAGATTACCAGGGTTTCTAAGATGATTTACCTTAATTACAACCCCTTCACAGCCATTGAGAATCCAGTAGCTTCTCTCTGATAGGCAGTCAGGAAAGAGCATTTCCCAATACTGATTTCAATCTCTGGAGAGATTGAAGGCTAACACTCAAAATCGCCCCATCCATTACTAATCCACCAGAAAAATGTATGATGTCATTGTTCATCTGACTTTCACTAAAGATTCAGACTGGTAAAACCCATTTTCAGCTCAGCCACAGGCAGCCAGCAAAAAAAAAAAAAAAAAAAATGACCAGAATTGGCTGCTATTGCTGCCAGTTTAATCGGCATTGTTTAAACCCTAAACAAATATCAAATCCGGAGTATGAATGGAATGCAGAGGACTGACAAAGGGCTGTCCTTCAGGAACCCCAAAACAAGTATTTCTGATTTGTGGAAATTCCCATCCCTGATCCTTAGACTTTGTTCTCTAGTTCAGTTTTGTAAGTCTCTGTCCCACTAAATGAGCCCCACCAGTCCTTCCCTTTCCTAGGCCCCCAATATATTATAGCTCATAGCCAATGCTGCAGGAACCACTTACAGTGACTCATAACCAATGGTCTCATAACCACTTGCTCAGTGTCAGGCTAGTGAAGGAGAAAGGAAGAAGCTCTGGGCCCAATGACTGCATCCAGATTTGTAACGGATCCTACTTTTCATAAGCTAATGCTTATCATGGCATTGAAATCTATAGAAATGCAATGCTTCCTGGCCTGGGTACCTGCTTAAGAGGATTCAAAGGAATTTTGTAAAGAAACTGTATTTGGAGTTTTAATTAAAAGTTCCATTTTTTCCTCCTTTTATAGGCTTTCTAATGTATTGTGTCACCCATGACTGTTGCTTCAGTTTTCATCTGTATTCCAGTGGTGCTCTTCTTATTGCTAGCATCCCCATTTTGTCTAAAGTTAGTTCAGACCACTTGTCTAAGCTTCCAACTTTTATATCCAAATGCTTACTCAATACTGCACTTAGTTGCCTCAAAGGGAACTGAACTCAGGACATAAATGATCATACTACTTAATTTTTCCTCAAACCTGGTGTCTTCATTCAAAAAAGTTCCTTGGGGGTGCCTGGGTGGTTCAGTTGGTTAAGTGTCTGACTCTTGGTTTCAGCTCAGGTCATAATCTCATGGTCTTAGTGAGTTTGAGCTCCACATCGGGCTCTGCACTGACAGCGTGAAGCCAGCTTGGAATTCTCTCTCTTCTTCTGTCTCTCTGCCCCTCACCTGCTTGTGCTCCCTCCCTCTCTCTTTCTCTCTCTTTCTCACTCTCTCTCAAAATAAATAAACTTAAACATAATTTTAAAAAAATAAAAAGTGCCTTGCATTTGTTAAGCACCTAGTATTAGCTAGTAAAACTCTAAATAGTATTAATCTATATAACATGGGAGATTATATGAGGTTTCAATTGTGTGTAACTGTTCAGATTCATTCACTGAATTAGGGAAAACCAATGGCTTGACAAATACTAGGTACTTTTTTCTTTTAATGTTTATTTATTATTAAGAGACAGAGCGTGAACAGGGGAGGGGCAGAGAGAGAGGGAGACACAGAATCTCAAGCAGGCTCCAGGTTCTGAGGTGTCAGCACAGAGCCCGATGCTGGGCTTGGGCTCACAAACCTCAAGATCATGACTTGAGTTGAAGTCAGATGCTTAACCGAGTCATCCAGGCACCCCAATGCTAAGTACTTTTAAAAATGACTTACATAGGGGGACCTGGGTTGCTCAGTCGACTTCAACTCAAGTTAAGCGTCCGACTTCAGCTCAAGTCATGATCTCAACGTCTGTGAGTTCGAGCCCTGCGTCGGGCTCTGTGTTGACAGCCTAGATCCTGGAGCCTGCTTCAGATTCTGTGTCTCCCTCTACCCCTCCCCTGCTCACGGTCTGTCTCTCTCTCTCTCCCTCAAAAATAAAGATTAAAAAAATTTTTTTAAGTGAATTACATATTTTGGCACATTTAAACTTTACAACGATAAAAAAACAAGAACTATTATACCTTTTTAGAGATTGGAAGGTGGACACACAGAGAGATTTAGTAACTTGTCCAAGATCACATGGCTAATAAGGATTAGAGCTGGGGTTTAATCCCGTGAAGTATGGTTCCAGGTTCCACATTTGTGTTTTGCACACACTGAGTTTTTCTACAAATATTAGTGATTAATGCTAGTTAACTGTTCACAATGTATCAGGTTTTGAACTAAGTGCCTGAAAAGTATTATTTGTTAAACTTAACATCAACCTAAGAAAGAATATAATAATCTTGTTTTACAGTTGAGGACATTGAGGTACAAGGTGGTTAGCTAATTTTCATAACTAGTCCTTAACTAGTCAGTTGTGATGCCACAATTTATTACCTTCCATTCTCATTCCAGGTCTCACATTTTTAACATTTAACATTCTTGGCACTTTACAACCCTATTTAAATAAACTAGCCAGTTTTGGATCAGAAGAATAGAAAAGCATTTTTATGCATTAGCAAAGTCTCTGTCTTTTTAAGTACATTATTATTATTATTATTTATTTTTTTAATGTTTATTTATTTTTGAGAGAGGGAGAGAGAGACAGAATGCAAGTGGGGGAGGGGCAGAAAGAGACGGAGACACAGGATCTGAAGAAGCTCCAGGCTCTGAGCTGTCAGCACTGACCCTGACATGGGGCTCCAACTCACAAACCATGAGATCATGACCTGACCCAAAGTTGGACACTTAACCGACTGAGCCACCCAGATGCCCCTTAAGTACTGTTAAACATGCAAACAAATTTAAATTAAAGTTTTTGTCTTACTCTGATCCAATTCTCTAATCTCATCTAAAAGTGCACGTGTTTTTAACTAAGTACTTGCACGGTTTCATTCTGAAGAAATTGAGTTCTCTACTGATGGATCAAAATTTAAAAATAAATTAAATAATTTGACTAATTTTCTTTAAATTTTCAGCATTACTTTTCTTTCTAAAACACTAACTTTTACCTCTGAGGAATTTGGCTATTGTCGAGTCAAATATTTCTCTGAATTTTGGAACATAAACTGGATCTTTTAGGCTTTTCCTGTAATTTGTTCTTTTAGAAAATAGAATGCTGTAGATCTCCTCCCCTCTCTAAACTTTGAAAAGTAAATTACAGTGCTGGTATCACCTTGGGAGCATATTTTATTTGAGTAATAATCATTCCCTTTGACAACATATGTCATCTTATTTAAAAAAAAAGAAAAAGAAAAGATGATTTCCAGCAGCTCATAAAAAGGCTCCAAATGTATAATAGACATCATCAAAGATTTTTCCATCCCTGTTTCATTTTTATGAATAGATCAAGAAACATACATATTTAAATTGCCTTTAGATGAGTGCTTTAACAATGAGACCTAGTACTTGGTTACTTCAAAATATATACATTTTATTTGGAGTGATTATAAATCAAAAACACATTTTAAAATTCACTACTCTCCAGTAAAGTATTTTTATGAAATGATATTAATGTTTAATATTCTATATGAATCCTCTGTTGTAGAGTTAAAACACAGGCAATCTTGAAACACAGCCACTAATTTTACTTTTTTTTTTTTAAGTTTTATTTATTTATTTTGAGAGAGTCAGAGAGAATGTGAGCAGGGGAGGGGCAGAGAGAGAGGGAAAATCTCAAGCAGGCTCCAAACTGCCCTATGAGGGGGCTCCGGGCTGAAACCCATGAACCCTGAGATCATGGCCTGTGGGGAAATCAAGAGTCGGAGGCTTAACTGACTGAGCCACCCAGGCACCCGTAATTTCACTTTCAAAATCATAGTGACATCTAGGGGCGCCTGGGTGGTTCAGTCGGTTAAGCATCCGACTTTGGCTCAGGTCATGATCTCGAGGTCCATGAGTTTGATCCCCGCGTCAGGCTCTGTGCTGACAGCTCAGAGCCTGGAGCCTGTTTCAGATTCTGTGTCTCCCTCTCTCTCTGCCCCTCCCCTGTTCATGCTCTGTCTCTCTCTGTCTCAAAAATAAATAAACATTAAAAAAAATTTTAAAAAATCATAGTGACATCTTGAGTCTTCTAAGATAGATTCTCTGAATTTTGATCTTACTGAAAATCAACTCATGATCCTAATATGAATCTGCTCACTGGCATAGTTTAACAAAAAAGTGACTATAATTTCATATTATAGTGATCAGTTTTGTTTTTGAAAGAATGCCTAAAAGGAAGAGCAGTTCAGGTGACAATGTTCACAACTCCAAATTAACTCATTCGCTGTTTAATTAGCTGTTTCAGATACAAAGACTGCTACCATGAGACCACATCAAAGGTAAGTATCCTTGCTTTCCTGCACACAGTTGCTGTTCTGGCTCCACCAGTCTTAAGTGGAGAGAAAGGAGAGAACAGACACTCCCCGGGACTTACCTCCAAAGGGAAAAAAGAGTGGTAATAAGTGCCCTTCCCCCCTCCTCCTCTCTAATTCATTTATCCTCTTTACTATTTACAAATATCCTTTCCTCCTTTCTAAGAGGCTCCCTTGTAATCAGTAAACACAAAGAAAAGAGAAGTTGGTTCTTAAACTCTCACTAAACTCATATGTCAGAATATCAAAGGGTCAGTTTCTGCTGCCCTGGGGATGTTCTAGAGAGTGATTTCTCTTGTCTTCATCTAGAAAGACTGGCAGCTGGTGAAATTGCAGCCTCTGAAAGAATGGAGTCTATTAAAAATTTCTAACATTTATATGATTCCTTTTATTCCTTTTATCCTCAAAGTGCTTTATAAACATTAAACTAATTAAGTGAAAGCAATTTGTGAATTAAGGCATACTTATAAACAACTGCCTGTCATTGGTGAGAAATATTTGTCCTTGTTTATTATTTCATTACTAGGCTTATGGGTGGCTTTTTAATTTTAATAGCATTATCCAAGACACCAAGGCCAAAGAAGTGGAAATGCTTCATGGTAAAGTGATCCACTTGCTATGCTATAAAATGAACCCAATCACCCCAATACCCATTCCACACACAGCTTAATTCATTTGATAAGAGTAACTGGAAGAGATTTAGCTAAGGGAAACTTAAGAAAAAATCCCGTTAATCTTATCTCTTTTTATTCTCAATATTTTATGGGGAAAAAAACCCCAATAAACTTAGATTCTATGGGTAGACTATCCATTGTGTTAATACGTTAAGAAAAATAATCTAAAACCTCAAACCTCTTTATATAATGCTAAGTAGGTTAATAAGAAAAGTAGGTTTATAGAACATTTAATAAGGAAACTTCACAAGCATATGCAAAACTTTTCAAGAGCATAAATGTCTCCTTGAAAAATTAAAAGATCACTGCTCTAAATGTTACTCTTAATTTATCAAGGTTCTCAAGACTAAAATGTGTATACCCTTGCCCAACCAGGAAGATCTAGGGGGGGAAAAGGCTGAGATTAGATAGGTATGTTTTTAAGTGACTCTCTGAAAAATCCCTTCAAGAGTAAAAGCATTTTACTATAAATTTAGAAAGATTTGGAAACATTTTTTTTCAAGCAGCATGTGAAATTTTTAATTGATCGAAGTAACTGCCCTGACAATTTAAACTGAATAAGAGATTAAAATTCTTCATATACAAACCACATGCTGCTCTTGGGGAGAAACTTGCATGAATACCTAATGAATAGCTGGGCAATTTTAAGACAATCTACTTGGTTTTTAAAATATGTGACTATGGTTAATATCTAATTGATTCCAATGGTGATAAGACAGCTAGTCAACATTTTGAATCATAGAAGAATCAATATAATGAAATCCCATTGCAAAGCCCCTGTATTTTATTTATTTTTAGTATTTTTAAAAAGTTTATTTAATTATTTTGAGAGAGAGAGAGAAAGAGAAGGAGAGAATGAGCAGGAGGGGCAGAGAGAGAGGGAAAGAATCCCAAGAAGGCTCCTCACTGTCAGCAATGGAGGAACCAGATATGGGGCTTGAAGCCGTGAACAATAACCTGAGCTAAAATCAAAATTCAGATGTACAACTGACTGAGCCATGCAGGCACCCACAAAGCCCTTTCAGAAATACATTGCTTATACTGGGAGTCAAAAAATTCATTTTAATCAAGGGAATATTGACATCTGGAATAAAATTTTAGATCTGAAAAGCTAACATGTCTAATCTCCTCATTACATAACTGAAGAAATACGTTCTCAAAGTTTAGATGCTAGCAAAGTCAAATAGCAACTTTGTTATAGAAGTTAGAACACAATTATGCCAGGTGATCTTTCCACCCCACCAGATTGATCTACATCTAATTTGAGAACTCTGCAAAACAGGCACTGTTCTAGCATATTTTGCTAACATGCTACAGAAGTATTTGTGTGTGAAGAGATGCTATTTGGCACCATATATTCTAACCTTAGTTTCCTTGGGTTGTAAAAAGGGATTGTTTGTCAGTACAGAATTTTCTCTTTGTTAGGGTCTGAAAGGTGCTGATATTTTATTTGCACTGAAGTTTTGTTTGCCCTTGACTTTGTTAGCCTCTGAAGAATGCATTTATGTTACCAATGAATCAAGAGTTTTTAAACTATTGTGTGCTAATCACTTTTGGGCAGTCAATTGAAAACTATGGACCTTTCTCAAAATAATATACTTAGGTGCCTAAAATACATTGTATATGATAACAAAGGAAACAAATTATGTTGAAATGCAATTATCAATATATTATGAAATTAAACTCACACTATAGTAGAATGTGTCCCTTTATTAATGCATTACAATGTAGGTATAATACTTATCATAATTTTTTAGTAACAGTGAATACAAACAATATATTTAGGTACATGCGACAAACTGCAATGGGATTGGAAAATATCTCTGGTTTCTATTGGTAACAGTCACAGGTACTGCTAACTATTATGATTTCCTGCCTATATTAATAATCAAAAGAAGTGAAGAATTTTACCTAAAGATTGCTTAAAAAATATATATTTTTTTTCCTACGAAAATCATGTACCCTTAAATTCTGACCTCACAGATCTCAAAGGTTCTCACAGGTTGAAAAACTCTATTTCTGTCGGTTTACATTTTAGATAACCCCATTTGTTCCATTTCAATTCATTTCTTTCAGGGTCTACCCTTTATCCTGTGACCCAGAATATTGCTGAAGATTTTATAACTGAACACATTCATTTTTCTAGTTCAGTTTCGGGACAATCACTGGAGGTAACATCTTTGAACAATTGATCTTATTTTACAACATTGAAGCAATTTGCTGCCACCCTGGTTAATAGCTCAAGTAGCTGGAGACATCTTTTTGCCTTTATAGGAATAGCAACATTGCTAACCAAAGCTTTTTTAGTAATGACAGCAGCCAATAACACTGCTAAACTGTAATGAGTTATGATGATAAATCAGAGCTGTCTGAATATCTTATGCTCAATATGAATCTTCCCTTGCCGGCCTGTTATGATCTATGTTTCCTAACTCTGACAGGGACGACTAAGACAACTGCACTGTTAATCTCTACCTAACCCAAATGGATCCCATGTCATCAGACACTCATGCCTGGGAATACAGATTGGTAGATTATTAGATTTGAATTAAAAAGGATGTGTTTTTCCCTCCAGGCTTCCTTATTCCTGTGTTTGTTGTCTTCAATATGGATTTTTTATGATGTTTTAACTATTATTGTTTATTATTATTATCTCATTTTAATTGTGTATTTGATGACCCTGGCATCAGGGAGGATCAGGGGAATATAATATAAATAAAATTATCCTGACACACAAAGACTACAGGTGGTGTTTAAATTTGTTTTTCTTATCTCTCCATGAAATCATAGAGGTATTTAATTTATTTTCTTCTCTTTTGCTCACTTTCTTTTCCCCCTATGACACTCAATCTAGAAAACACCTGCAATTAACATGTTTTTCAAGACACATTGCCTCCCTACCTCAAATATGTCTTTGTAAGGTAACATAATTTGTAGTGATCTTCAACCATGCATGAAAGATTTTGGTCAAAATTATTTCTCAACAATTTTCTTTCTTTTCCAGAGACAAAAATCTTTCTCAAAATATGCATTATAGAATTATATTAATAATGTCAACAATGTCAGTTTTAAATACCTTACAAGTGAGAATGTATGTGTATATACAGCAGGTAGGCTCTACAGTAACCATGGAAACAACTAGAATCCAGCAATACTTTCACAATTTACATTGCCTAGTCTGTGTTAAGGGCTGTGGAAAGAGGAATAAAAACAGCAACCTAAAATGATGGAAAGAACTAACCTTCTGTTGACTCTATGTCAAGGGCACTGTATTCATTATTTGGATCAATTATACTCTCTTAGTTATGCAGGAAATAGCATTATTTCCCTCCGTTTTACAGATGAGACAAATGGGTCTCAGAGCAATTAAATAACTTGCCTGCAGTTGTGGAGCTAGCAAATGTGGTGGGGCCAGAATTCTAATTCACAATTCTCAGATACGGAAGCCATATTCCTTGGCTATGCCAAATATCCCTTTAGATGATAGCATTAGTTTTGTAGTTTGTAGTTTGGTGTGAGGAAATTGGGAAAGCTTTACTTGAATTAAGACATCCTCCACCCAAGGTACCACTGATTGTTTCTTGGGTGGAGGCATATCATCTAAAGAAAGCTCCATTCTGGATAAGGAAAATATTCTACTTTTAAGAAGTATTTTATTTGTGGGGCGCCTGCATGGCTCAGGCGGATAAGTATCCAACTTCAGCTCAGGTCATCATCTGGCAGTTTGTGAGTTCGAGCCCCATGTCAGGCTCTGTGCCGACAGCTCAGAGGTTGGAGTCTGCTTCGGATTCTGTGTGTCCCTCTCTCTCTGGCTCTCCCCCACTCGTTCTCTCTCTCTCTCTCTCTCTCTCTCTCTCTCTCAAAATAAACATGAAAAAATTTTTAAAAAGAAAAAGAAGCATTTTATTTGTATCTTCTATTTTACCACACCTGTCCTCACTGATTTCTTAAGAGCAATGTTCTGTAAGAATAACATCAATGATAAAAGTAATACAGCACAGGAAGAGGTAAATTTGACTGAACCAGATGATGTGCACTCATTCAAAGAGCTCTGTAGCTGCCTTCCAATTGCTGCCTCAGTTGGAAACCTACATGGATGCTGCAGAAACATTATCCAGAGTTGATAACTTTGTTGAATTATTAATTATTGCCTCCCTGTAAGGGAAAAAAATTACCAATAAAAGTGTGATTAATGTTAGAATAGATTAACAGGTGGCTAGATATGCTTGTGAACAGGTGAGATAAATTGTCCTAAGGATAGAGGGAGAGAAAACTGAAAAAAATACCAGCATAGATGGATAAATATGAGGTAAACTGAGAAAAATACAGGACAATCCAGAATGATGGTTTCAACCTGATGCTAAGAATTCAGCTCAGTGTTAAAGAGAATAGAGAACATTCGTGACTAAATCCCACTGTTCAGAGCAAAGTGAAAATAATTCACTGGCTTGAAAATGCCATAGAAGACTACTCCACACCTATTTACTTGAGATAATTGGATCAAATCATTATTTTTAAATAATTTGTATATGTTAGATATAGGAGGGATATCCTTCAAATTCAATGAGAAGACCTTAGGTTTTTCAAAAGAATTGCTATGGAAAGAACCTAAAAAAGCAAGATGTAGCAAAGCAAATGGAAATATTATACTTTTTTTTTTGAAAGTGATATAATTTATGCTGAATCTGACTTTCTATAAGGGCAGATACCATGTTGTAGTCACAAAGAGAATTTCCAATAACTAGTAAAATTTCTGATACATAGGTAATAGTGAGCAAATGCCAATTTCATATAAGCATAAAAGGAGGGAAGGGAGAGAAAATAAAGAGGGAAGGAAGGAAGGAAGGAAGGAAGGAAGGAAGGAAGGAAGGAAGGAAAGAAGGAAGGAAGGAAGGAAGGAAGGAAGGAAGGAAGGAAGGAAGGAAGGAAAGGAGAAAGGAAGTGAGGAAAAGAAGAAGGAGGGAGGGAGGAAGACTCATTGAAGTCTTATTTGTTGAACAATATTTCATAAGGCATGTTATGCAGTTCATCAGTGTAAAATCTACTATTCTGAAAATATTCTACTTGTTGCCGTGGTGTCAGTATCCAAAAGTCGGTCAAAGACAGATATGATTCTGAATAACTCTCTTCTGTTCCCCCTTTCAGACTCAGTTAAACTGGAACCAAGTGGTAGATTTGGTTTAAGTTCTTTTTAGATTCCTGTGTCCTAAAAGACCTGGCAAAGTTATTTATAAGAAGGAAAATCAGAGGAGATAAAAGTAATTTATTCAAGTGGGATTTGCTCTATACCAAGTTGCAGTGATGGTCTTCTAAAGATCAGGGCTGCTACAGTCTTCAAAGTTTATGGAGCCATGTCCACACGTGAATTAGGAGCCCTAGCCATTTGCCCCCATAACACTGTATATATCCATTGGATTGTCCCTATAAAATTGTATTTATCTTTCATTCCTCTTTCCTAAATCTCCATTGGAGAAGAGAACATTCATGACTGAATCCTTTTGTCTACCAACCATGCTGAAAGTTAATGAGAGCTCACTAAAATTTCATTGAAATAATGGTGTGACACAATTTAGCTTTAAATTATAGTTTCTTAAATTATGTTTAAATCTGTGGTAGTCTTTTTACAATAGGTATATTTCAAGGTTTACCAAGTCTGAAAGTATACTTTTTTTTCCTCTCCCATTTTGTGCCGTATCTTTGAGCACAGAGTCTTAAGTTCTTCGGTTCTATAGATTTACAGAATTAGTCAAGTAGATATAAACATATCAGGTGACTGAAACTAATAGAAATAGTAAACTATATTACCAACATTAATAATCAGAGTAATCCTTTTGTGACAAAAAAATGCTAATTGTTATGTAGCCAGAGGCTGGCAGCAAACTATTTGACTTGTCTTTTGTTTCTGTGAAAAATTGTGTTTTCCATACTGTTTTCCACCACCATGGTCATGTCCAGTGTCTAGATGGATGCAGATCACAAGATCTCACACTGATATCAAAACTTCTAACATGAAAAATTCTGACCAAGTTGGTGAAAGATCACCTCCTTCCTACCAATAAAATTCTATTTAGTACCACTTAAAGATACCTTCAAAATATGAGATACCTGTCTGTCAATTTGAAACATGTTCATTTTGTTTGTAAAGATACCATTGCAGGTGGAGGGGCGCCTGGGTGGCTCAGTCGGTTAAGCGTCCGACTTCAGCTCAGGTCACGATCTCGCAGTCTGTGAGACTGGGCTGATGGCTCAGAGCCTGGAGCCTGCTTCAGATTCTGTGTCTCCCTCTCTCTCTGCCCCTCCCCCGTTCATGCTCTGTCTCTCTCTCTGTCTCAAAAATAAATAAACGTTAAAAAAAATTAAAAAAAAAAAGATACCATTGCAGGTGGAAACTACCACTTAAAGTGATCTATTTGCTGAATCCAATGTAAACCCAAATTGCAAAAACATGCTTCTATCATCCACATTACAGAAATATGAAACATGCAATTGTACATAACACTTCTAATTTTGTGGCTTATGCCTTTTAGATTGCATTAGGGAATAGGATTTAATAAGCAAGCAGGTTGGGTTGTCCACAAAGCATAATTAATTTTGTGTGGAGTGCCACTCTACTGTGTGCTTGCAAGTAATAATAAGAGCTCCTTCTGCTGCCAGGAAAGGCATTTTGCCTTAATTTTTATTATAATATGCACCCAACTTTCTGGTGTTTACTCTATAATTTATATTCCTTATAATCATTACCCATTTTCGTTGTTTTTTAAAGTAATTTTTAGATTATTTTCTTTTTAAGGCAAAGCAGGTCAATTAAATTCAGAACTTAATTATTATAAGTGACTCAAAATTGTCCCCACTTAAATAGTAATTGCTAATAATTCTTTGTTGTAAAGCCAAAGCATCAACATACTCAGAATTGCATTAATCTTGGAAATGTTTTAATTACCCAAAATTCCAGATAAATTGGTATTTCAGCATATACCTTCTGAGAGTCTAACATATGAACCTTTCCATAAGTGGAGTTAGTACCCTGGAGCTGATTATGAAAACCTTAAGACATTCATAACATGCATTTTAGTTTACTTAAACTCACAGAAATGCCAAAATGTGTCTTTCTAAAATTCTGCCTACAGCCTGAAATATGTCTAAATAAATTCTGTAGCATGATCAAGATTTATGGAGATATCTCTACTATTAATGACTTTTCTCAAAACATTTATACACGGCAAAGAGGAGCACGAAAGTAATTTTGCAATGAGGGTGCTAGCGGTCAACTAGGGTAATTCACTAGTATTTTTAGTTGTAACAATTTAAACTATACTTCAGCTAAATTATAAGTTACTTTCTATCATGGACCTTAGATGTCACCTGGGAGCAGATAAACTCGGAACATTAAATTCTCTAAATCTGAAATTTTATTGTGTTTTGAAATTTCATTGATGAGTCTATGGAAATCAAGAAATCCAAATGCTGAGATTAATTTTGGTGATAATTCAGGAGTAATCTAGAATACAAAATTATACTGAATGAAATGCAAATAATGACTCCAGAAAGCATCAGTGATCAACCTTTCCCTTGCTAGACATGGGAAGCTATCTATAGTTCTCTGTCTTCATGATCACTGGGACCATGTCCTAGGAGATGGCCAAAATTTTCTAAATAACACTGGTAACAATAATAGTATGTGCATATTGTATAAGATCTGTCTTTAGGATAATGTGATTCTTCTACATTTTACTGTGTAAACAAAGGTGTTAGAAAGCATAGATTTGTCAATATTAGATCGTGTATGTAGCAATCAAACTAATGGATCCAGACTTACTTTACCTTAGAGTAAATTAAGTCTAGTAATTATATATGGCAACTGACTGGCAAGGGACTGAAATCTAGCACTAAGTGAAGACCTCAGAAAATAAAAACCCAGCCTGTTTCAAGTGCAATACGTGAAATGCAGGTAGAGCAAAAGCAATGCAGGTAGAGTGAAAGCAATCAAGAAAAGTCTTAATAAAAAAATTTATATTTGTCATACAATAAGTAAAACCAAAACTCAGTTGCTGCATTGTGGCTTTGACTGTGATATTTATAGAGTGCAACACTAGAATATTGAAAGCAGATGTGTAAACGTGCAAAAAATCTCATGAGGCAAAGAGGTAGTGATGGTTCAGATGGATTGATTTCGACATTTGTAGATGTCAAAAGGCTGGGAAGAAACGCTGTAATACAAAGATTTCAAATCGGAGGTCATTGAGTCAGTTGAAAAAAATCAGAACTTACAAAAATAAAGGTATACTTTTGAGGGGATACGATGTATTTTTACTTCTCTGTCTTAATGAACTTATAGATTATTTTCTGAATTAATATAACTGTATTTTAGGGAACCAGCTATTTTTTGAATTTTTTGAATTTGTTAGAAATGAGCAGAATAAAATGTGTTACTATTATGTGTTGGACATCAGATATAGATACTTCTCTTTTATAAAATGAAAACAAAGTAAATGTTGAGATTTAAACACCAAAGTATCTCTGAATGAAGAAGGAATATGTCCAAGAGTCACTCAAAACTTTTGCAAAGAGAATAAAATGGTGTAACATTTTATAGGTATTTGAAGAGACTGTTAATGTTGGGTTAACAGAGCCCTTACTTTGGACTTTTTCTCTTCTTTTGTAGTCCTAAAAAATTTGTCATTGACACAACTGGTCCAACTATTCTATTGTTCCTTTCCTTCCTCTAGTCACCATTTCACTAAATCCTATTTTCTATCTCCTGCCTTTATTTAGTGAGAAGGAAGTTTATTTTGTAAGTTATAGCCAGTGTTTCAACAACAAATATTTATTGAAAACCCAGGATGTCTCTATTATTATGCAAGGCATATGAAAGATTTGAAGAGATTAATGCTCACATAGAGAACAAGTCATTAGGGGACAATTAAATTTTGAATTATGGGATGACTATAATCATAAAAAGGGTTCAGATATGGAAGAGATTATTTGTGAACTGTTATAATCAAAGAGATCAGTGCTGAAACACAAGTAAGAACTTGGAAGATGGGAGGTGTAATATTTGGTCCACAGTCATGAGACGCATTTGCTATTGAGTAAAGCAGGAAGGACATCAAAAAAAGTATCAGACGGATCCAGGGTAAAATAAAGGGTATACTCCAAGGGTGAAAAAGAGAGGGTTTTTTTGTTTGTTTGTTTGTTTTTCTTTGTTTTTTTTTGTTGTTGTTGTTTTGTGTTTTTTTGTTTTTAGAAGAGTGTTCTTAATTTTAGGAGAATTTGTTCCAGAATGGAACAAGAATATGAGAGTAAGAGAAATAGAGTTGCCTAAAAACTTAATGAAGTGAGTAGAAAGAAAGAAAGGCCTGACAAAACCAAAATTAAAGGAATTGAAGTACAAAGTGTAACTACTTATTAAAAGTTAGGAAACATTTTTAAAAAATGGGGCACCTGGGTGGCTTTGTCAGTTGAGTGTCCCACTCTTGGTTTTGGCTAAGGTTATGATTTCATGGTTCCTGAGATCCAGCAGTATTGGGCTCTGTGCTGGCAGCACAGGGCCTGTTTGGGATTCTCCCTCCCTCTCTTTCTGTGCTTCCTCTGCTTGTGCTCTGTCCTTCTCTTAAAAATAAATAAAAGATATTAAAAAAAAGTTACGGAGTGTCCCCTGGTCACTGCAGCAGGTAGTGTTTCCGTCCCCTCCCCGTCCCCCCTACTCACATCCATCTAGAAATTATACAATTAAGGCAGGTCAGGAGCAAGAAGCAGCAGGAGCACAGCTTTTTATTCAGGAAAAGAGAGGAGGCAGCAAAGAAGGCAATGGGAACTGGAATGTGCTTCTCCCTCCATTCCTGGTATGAGACAACAGTATTTCACCCCCACAAGGCCAGCATAAGCATTGTACATTAGGAATCTGAGTACTAACCTAGGGTTTTGCCTGTAAAATATTCAGCTTACTGCGGTGCCTGGGTGGCTTAGTCCATTAAGCATCCGATTCTTGATTTTGACTCAGGTCATGATCTCACGGTTCTTGGGTTTGAGCCCCATGTCAGGCTCTGCACTGGCACTGTGGAACCTGTTGGGATTCTGTCTCTCTCCCTCTCTCTCTGCCCCTCCCCTGCTCATGCTCACTCTGTTCGTTCTCTCTCTCAAAATAAATAAATAAATAAATAAATAAATAAATAAATAAACAAACATTAAAACAAACAAACAAACAAACAAACAAACAAAAAAGCTTTAGCTCATTGACCCACCAGAATAACACTACTACTAAGTTGTCTGGGTCACTCTGCCTCTCAGCACTTACTTCTACCTCTATTTTCTAACTCCGATTCCCAAACCCTTACCATTCAAGATTAACCATAGACAAATCAGGACATAAAAAACTTTATCCTTAACTTTGAGGAAAAGCTACTGCAAATAAGCAATAAGGATTTGATGTACTAGTGCATGTAGACGTCATCCCTCAAGGGCTGCAAGGAAATACTGAAGGAAATGTGGCAAGGGCTGGCTGATCATCATTCCAAGGCTGCATTTGCTCCAGAGGAAGTATAACAAAATTGGTAGGAATGCAGTCAGACTGCTTGGGCCAGATTTTGGCTGCTTCATTACTAGTGTGAGTTTGCTCAAATCTTTCCACTTCTCTGTGCCTCTGTTTCCTGTACTGTGAAATGGCAATGATAACAGTACTTTCCACATGGTGTTGTTGAAGGATAAATGATGCAATGTGCTCAAGGCGGAGGCGCTTTGTAAGCGCTACATAAAGATAACCGACCATTTATACCGAAGCTCATTTTTTACCAAACTCTGTACAAATATAATTTCATAGTAAACTGAGAGTTGTTTTCATTATTATCCTCATTTCATGGATGAGACCGAGGCTTAAGAATTTATGACTTTCTCAAGAAGATGATGGAGTGCAGAAAGGTTCAAAATGACTTCACCTGAAACTTTCTCTACCCTCACTGAATCTGTCTCGGAAATCTGACCCTTAGATCTAAACACATCTTTATATTTTGGGGGCTGCAGAAACCTGAAGCAAGCATGAAGAGGAAGGCAAAGGAGTCAATATTTTACAGCTCTCTACATATTTTAGGTTGTACTCTCAAATCCTTTGTGCTCTGAAACCCTCTGTATTACCAGCATGCTGCCATCCTCCTCTTTCGCTACCTTTACCAGCCACTTCTAAACGTATTGTACCAAAAACGTCAGGCTTGTTATGTTATTGCTGTTTCTCCAAAAAAGATATGCTAAAGGCTAAGGTTTCTTTATTATGCCTATGTTAACCTAGATTTTCCTTTCCTTAGTATCGTATTCACATTTAAACAACAGTGCAGTGATGTTCATATTTCAGAAGCATGCGAGGCGAAATGAGTCTAATTGGAAAAAAGTGCTTATGATGCCTCAGAGCAGACACGCTACAGCCAAGTTCAAAATGTACATAGCTCCGTTACACATATTCCATGGTAGCAGCACAAAAAGCGACACATTGCGTTAACACATCAGCATGAAAATACCATATCCTGTTCATAAGAGACAGGTGTTAAATTATAGGAGTGTATTTTGTTCATATGGTATTTATGTCTTTCAAGTTTGTTTGACATTCTAGAAACACTGGGACTTATGAATAAAATTGGAATCATTTTCCTTTCTTTTTTTTATTGTATTTTTTTCTCATTCCTACTTTCTATTGGGAAGACAAACAGAGGTGAATTCATTTATGTATGTTAGGAACACACACACTAATTATGCATAGGGAAACCAGTTAACTAGGTGAAACACTTTTATTTTTGTATTTCCTGTTATTCTCTCTTGGATTCCTATGGTTTCAAGTGGCAGAATCCATTTAAAATATGGAATGACCATATTGCTAACAGTAAGCAGAGAATGATAAATAAAGGCATAACGGGATCTTGGAAGAGCAATAATAATAATAATAATAATAATAATAATAATAATAATAATAAACAATTTACTTCCTTCAGGAACACCCTAGAAATTCTAATGTGATAATTCATAATACAGTTCACTTGACAGGGTAGGGAGAAAGGTGTGGGTTTGACGTACTAAATAGCTCTAAAAGGGACTGTAGTTTTTGATACCAAATAGGTAAAATATATACTTCGACATATAAATCAGGGGAAATTAATCAGTCATATTTAGTAAATGGCTCTTTCCCCTCTATGCATCTTAGTCCTATTTTTAATTTAATCTAGTTTTCGTTATAAATTGGATGAGTTATGTCAGAAGTGTGGGTTGGAAGAATTTTAATTAGTTGTTCCTTAGGAGAGAAATACATTGTACAGAAAGCCAATTTAATGCTGTAGTATATTCTGACATCGTGAAGTTTGAATATATATAGAAACATTATATATACTTATATATACTATATTCATATATAAACATTAATAAAGCCTATATACACTACACTAATTATACATGTTATACATACACACACACACACAAACAAATGTTCCAATTCACATACTCTCTTTTCAGTTATGTTTACTTCACAAATTCATTGTGATTTCATTGTAACTCCCCTTATTACATTTCCACAAGTATTCTTAGAATAGTTTACTATTAATCTGTATTGTCTTTAACTTTGCTATTTTATTATTTTAATTGCTTGTGACACTTTTGGTTTGTGTTTACTAATGAATCTTATTCATTGTGAATTGTTACTGTCTATGTGTATGTGCATACATGTATGTTTGACCTCATTTTTAGTGGAGTTTTTCCATTTAGTTGGAACTGTGTCCCAGCTAGACATGAGAGGCTCACTCAGTTCCAGTGTGCTAGATCTTTGGGGATGTCTAAAGTTCATGAATACATTCTATGTTGCGTTATTGCTTAGAGTCTCTTAAACCAAAAGGGGAAAGTAAATTCAATCCTCACATAGCTCAAGGTTTTTCATTCTCAAGGGATTCTATTTTCTGTAGTCAGAGCTTCCTTACTATCTTCCTCAGTGTGTAGGAGAACACTTTGTAATTACACCTACACTAAGCACATTGATCTTGGGAGGTCTGCTTTGACTTTTGCTTTCAGGTAGGCATTGAAACCCAAGATCTTGGGCTATTGTGGTTCAGTGACTGTAAGAACATGCACTCAGTTGCTTAAATGCAAATCACTCTTGTTTTTAGCCTCTTTTTTGTTTATGGCATGTGGAGATTACCTTCTTAGTGGTGAGCTCAGTGGTGTATTTTACGATTGTTTTATTGTTGTCACATTTTATGCAGTACCGTAGGTGGTCGGCACAAAGGATTTACTCATATGATGTCAGCTCACCACCTTGCCTGTAACTGGAATTCCTGTTTTGTTGAACTTTTATCAGAAAGCTAAAAAAAATATGTGGCTGTTTGAGGCTATCTCCTATGCTAGGAATGACTTTTAAAGAAAATTAGGTACATATTTTAGTCACTTGTGTACTACCTTCAGGATTTGTGGCATAACAGTACGCAACCACTATTTATTTCATAGTTTTTGTTACATCAGCTTGCTGAAACACAAAGCAAACAAATAAAGATAAAGCAAAAACACAAGCAAAACAAAGTCTCAGATGGGTTATTTATCCTGGACCTAAACAATAATATCTGGTAAATCATGGTTTTTGAGAAACTATTTATAATTTCCTAGTTAAGCACTAAATTAGATATGTAACTGTTTTTATTAATTGTGTCTGTTTTACCACCTACTTTCGCATCTAATGACACTAAAAATTCATAGCATACTTTAAGAAATTGAAACAGTAAAAAATCTTTATCACCTATGATGATAAAAACTAGGTGAATACAGTTACCAATGAATTTATGCTGCATATTTGAATATTTATAGATGAAATGCGAAATGTGTTTGAATTTTAATAGTTTACTAAATGATGAATATATTATTCTATGTATTTTATATCATTGTATAATATCATATATAACTCACAATAATTATCATTAATATTATTATATTTAGCCTCCTAAACATTTCCACTAATTTTAATAATTCTTACCTTACTTGATTTTTAAAAACCTTTTGTTTTTAAATTGTTGAAATACCACCTACTTAGACTTGTTTTCAATTTTTCTTGTGCTTTTAGATTGTAAGCATGTTGAGGGATAACAAGTGTGCCTTACTCATCCTTGAATTTTCTATGAGTTCAGGAAAGTATTTGGATAGAAATGAAACTCAGTGATAAATAGAATTAAGTTTAGCAAAATAATCAAACCTATTTGGTATGAGATAACCTTAGCCATTACTCATGGGATAAACTGGATTCTGATTAATAGCATTTTCTGAGAAGCAGTGTGTCTATAGTCATTCACTCACATAGGAAAAATACAATTAGTGCTTTTAGTTTTATGTGTATTCATTGACATTTTCTACTGCTTCTGATATTTTCTTGTTTTAAAAAAAAGTTTATTTATTTAGTTTGAGAGAGAGAAAGAGACAGAGTGTGCAAGGGGAGGGGACTATACAGAGAGGGAGAGAGAGAAAATCCCAAGCAGGTTCCGCACTGTCAGTGCAGAGCCCAACTCAGGGCTCGAACCCGCAAACCCTGAGATCATGACCTGAGCTGCAACCAAGAGTCGGTTGCTCAAATGGCTGAGCCACCCAGACGCCTCTGCTTCTGATATTTTCATTGTGTTACTTAATCTTTTATATAAGTTAAAAAGATGTATCATCCAAGTATTCTTTTCCACTGACATTGCATTTTTGTTTCCAAAATTAATGCAAACGTTGTTAGAAAAATGTAGCAATGAACTATAATAAATCTAATTCAGTTGCATTGTTATAGGTCATTATAAATCTCAGTAAAATTGTTATTTTTCTTAATGAAAACATTATTGAAAACTATGATTCGATCTTATTGTTTTGCCCACAGAGGCATGAAAAACAATATTAAAAATAAAATTATTTTTCTGTTTTGCTTGTATTTATTATTTTCAAAATCCAATTACAAAAAATTGAACTGTGATAAAGTAAAAAAAGATATTCATTTATCAGTAACATCTTGTCCATCTCTGTAATGACAAGATTTTCCTAAAGTATAAATGTCCTGAAAAAGGAAGCTTACATTATAAAAAAATTATAAGGGTATAGAAATTGAATTTTGACTTAATAAATATTTATTGAGTGTCCAGTACAATTCGAGTATTATGTTAGATGCTAGGGATACAATAGTGGCCAGACATTTCTTCTGTTTGCAAAAAGTATAATAATGTAATGACGGAAGTTTGTATAGCTTTTCAAGACAGTACAAAGGCGGGGTGTGGGGGGCGCCTGGGTGGTTCAGTCCGTTGAGGTCTGACTTGGGCTCAGGTCATGATCTCACAGCTCCTGAGTTCCAGCCCCGCATCAGGCCATTTGCTGCCATCTGGGAGCTGGAGCCTGCTTTGGATTCTGTGTCTGCCTCTCTCTCTCTGCCCTCCCGCACTCTCTCTCTCTCTCTAAAATAAACAAATATTAAAAAAAAAATAAAAGAGTACAAAGCAGTTAGACTTTAATTCTGTTTGTAGGGGTAAGATTTCTTACTTACAGAACAATGACGAGGGATTTGAACTGGGTTGTCAAGATATTTCTGGGAGAAGAAATGTAAAAATGCACAGAGACGTAATGGTATGGCATTTCAGGTGAAATAGTGCCATATTGCTTGATATAGAGACGAATGGGGCACTCTAAGAGATTGAGTTTGGAAACAGGGTACATAGGCATGCCTTGTAAATTACAATTTGAGGACATAAAAAAATCATAAGGAGCCTGTGTCTCCAGTTTAAAACACACTTTTAAAATCTGGCATTTGACAGGAGTTATTGATATCTAGTCAATTTTCATTGACTTTCTGGGCATTTTCATCTTATCAGTATACTGAAACCAGAAACAGAAAACTAATAAATTATTCTAAGAAGAAATCTTGGCAGTAATTTGGAGCACATTTAACAAAAATTTGGAAATATGCTCTGATAGTTATGTAGATGTCTGCAGTGGCTAACAAGATATTTTCTAGGACTGATCTAATAATATTTGACCAAAATGCATTTCACAGAATATGTTTGCTATCAGTTGACAAGGCGATGAATGTAGAAGTCTACATTTTTGTTACCTTGATTAGAAATAAGAAACACTAGTGAAATAATGTCAGCTCATTTTATACATACCTATTACAAGAATGTGTCTGCCATTAGAAAATCACCTTTTTAATAATTTATTTTCTTCATTCCTTCAATAATTTATTGAATACTTACATTCCTTGAATATGTTTGCATATATATTTGTATGGATGGGTTTAGTCTTCACTAATATTAATTTCAGAAAAAAAATTTTAGTGTTTAAAATATGGGCTTTGTAATTAGGATCTCCAGAGTTTAAATTCTGGCTTTGCTATTTTCTATATAAACGAGAACAGGTTATTTCATTTCTTTTAATTTCAATCTCTTCATATTTACAATAGAGATACATAAACAATAGGGATATGTGTAACAAACACTGAATACCTTGTCCTCCACATAGCTAATGCTCACTGAATGCAGATTGTTGTTGTTATTATTAGAATAGTATTATTATTATTAAGGTTATGTACAGAAAACATATTTACAAGTCCTACTGATGATCTACACCTAAAACTATGTATCAGTGGAATCCAGTATTTTGTCAATCACCCATACAATAGTTAAAAAGAAAATATGCATATTTTGTCTATCTCTTCTTATCTATACTTTGTATATCTACTTACCCAATTAAATCTCAAAGGACAGCATAGGATATGATATTCTGTGAAAGATACTACATATAAATTCTGTTTCAACTAGTTTTAATCTTATCACAGTTTATTTTGATTTTATCACACTTTAATTTTATCACAGTTTATTGTATTATTATTGATATTATCTTATAATAAGATTAATGAAAATTTTACCCTTGAAGTAAGAGAAATTTGAACTCTGTTATTTTCTTATTTGTTTACCTTCCCAATATTAGCACTTTCTTTAACCTTCATTGCTTTGCAGGAATCTAATTGAGTCTACCTGGTACAGGTTATTTTAATTTAAATTAAATGATATAATATGTAAATCCAATTAATCAGCACAAATGCAAGCTGCAACGTATAAGAGTACACTGAAAGTTAAATAATGAATTTCTTATTCTTGATTCCGCTTTATCATTCAAAAGTAGTTCTGGAGTGTTTATAGTTGTCTAAAACACATTTAGATAGCAACACTGAAACAAATAGCAAGAAATCTATTGGTCTGAATCAGATAATTATGTAATTATACAATTATTTAGATATAATATTTAAAAAAAAAATATATATATATCTAGGGGCACCTGGGTGGCTCAAGTAGGTTAAGCATCCGACTTTGGCTCAGGCCATGATCTCACTGCTTGTGAGTTCAAGCCCTATGTCAGGCTCTGTGCTGACAGCTCAGAGCCTGGAGCTCCTTTTGGATTCTGTGTCTCCCTCTCTGTATGCCCCTCCCCTGCTCACACTCTGTCTCTCTCTTTGAAAAAAAAAAAAAAAAAAAAAAAAAAACATTTAAAAAATTTTTAAAAAACACCTTAAAAAAACATATATATATATCTCAGTATATGTCTTAAGACATATATTGACTTAAGAAGGACTTAAATCCTTATATATATATATATATATATATATATATATCCTTTATATATATATATATATATATATATATATATATATATATATATATATATATCATATGTTAGAAGGACTTAAGTACAATGAAGAAGAATAAAATCAGGAGAAAGAGGCTAGTAACCAGGAATAACAGAGTAGCCAGAAGTGAGGTCATGCTATCTTTGCATGAGGATAAGGCCCAGGATATTCCCTTTTCCATTTCCATATAACTTGATCCCTTGTGATGTATGACAACATAACACACCGGGTCTTATCCTGTGGTGTACTGTTATAAATAGAGGTACTGCCCCTATTTGTTACTAGAACATAGATTGCATCTTGGACCACTCCCTGCCTATGATGAGAAAGGTATGTCCTCACAGTAGTGGTTCTTATGCAGTTCACAGGCTGTTTTCCTGGAAAATGGAGCCATTGGGTTATCTATCATTGGAAGTTTTACTCAGTACGCAAATCATCATAAAGTACATTTAAAATCCAGTTCATTCCAAAAGAGGGCAAATATTTTGAATATAAAAGTAGCCTACTATTTTGCCCCTTAGCTCCAGTCAGAACAAAGGAAGACTCCTTAATTTAATTAAGTCTTGGCTCCAGAGTCTCATTAACTCTTAAAATAGTATGTTTCAAGTATCAGAATGACAAGGTAACAAGTAGATACCTAAACCACCAGTAACTACCACAGTGTTCCCCTTGGTCCTTTATACTGAGTTGGGAATTAAAGAATCAGGCCAGTGACACGTGAGTGGCTCAGTCCAGTTGAGTGTCCGACTCGGCTCACATCATGATCTCACGGCTCGTGAGTTCAAGCCCCACATGGGGCTCACTGCTGTCAGCACAGACCCACTTTGGATCTTCTGTCCCCCTCTCTCTCTCTGCCCCTTCCCCACTTGCACTATCTCTCTCAAAAATAAACAAGTCTTAAAAAAAAAAAAAAAGAATCAGGACCCAGAATACTTTATTTAATATTTGACATTCCTGTACTTAGGACCAGGATTATTATTGCATAAACCAATATATTCACGGTTGGAGTAATATAAATATCTTATTTATATTTCAGTGAAAAGAACTAAGGGGCCTCCAGAATTTAACTAGTTATGATAATACAATGGATGGGGAAACAAAAAGTTCTTTCAAAACTAAAGAAAAATAAATTCAACCCTTTTTCTTTACACGTATTATTAAGGTTATGAAAGTCCATCTAAATATCTTTTTGAGGATGTAAAAAGAAAAGCCAAAATGGGAAATGTAATAAAAACAAAGGATAGAAATCACAAAACAGGAAAAAAAACCATACAATATAGTCTGAAGTTTTCCAGTAAAATTGGTTTGGAACAGATACATAAACCAATTTGGTTCATTGACTTCTTGATGGTGTACATTTTGTCCTTTCAGATCTTATATTGAATGTAATAGATCACTATATATGAAATGGATATAGTTTTTATTAGAAAAAGAGAAAAATCTGGGTTTCATTAGATCTTATCAAGCTGAAACACTATGATCTTTAGAAAAATATTGGGTCTCCATGCCCAAGAAAAGAAATATGGATATGTTGGATATGTTGACTTTCAGAGTTTTTAATAGAATACATATTTAATAAATAAGTGTCCCTGTATGAAATTTCTTATAAAATCCTCACTTTTTTGAGCTATGAATTGCTTTGATCTTTGATTTGGGCTTTTGCTGAAAACACAATTAAATGTTATATATCACATATTTGAATGTTTGCTCTTTTAGTGAATTTGCTTCATTTTTTAAAATTGATTTTTAAGAAAAATCTCCTCAGAAGTCCAAACTTAGACACATTTCTCAGATAAGATTTACTTTAAACTTTACATCTTATATAATTAATAACTTGAAATCATAAAGGACATAGAACTTTTGTACACATTTACCCATCACAATAAGCTCACTCTTAAATCCTTTGCAGCTAACTTTCCAACAGGAAGCAGGATTACCCTTGCAAGATGTAGGAAATTATATGAAAATGGATAAGACTTTTATCTATAAACAAATCATAAATTCTGTTATCATTTCTCCTAACCAAAGCCAAATAGCTGATGTCTTTAATAAGAAGGAATAACACTCCACAATTTTAGACAACTAAATGACTACATAGATAGAGCAATGAGTGTGATGAGTTTTAAATCTCTTATCCGTTGCATTGATATGGGAATAGGGAACCGGCATGCAATGTTTAAATACCTTAAGAAAAGGAACAATGACATCAGTTTGCAATTAACTTAAATTTCTGTGCATTCTGAAAACATAAATAGATGTTCTATATTTTAATCACTGTGTTTTATTTTCTCTCAAAGCTATATTAGAATTACACTGAATAGATATATAGTTGTCACTACTGTGTAACTATAACATGAACATGAAATTAAGTTTACATATGGGTGAAAATGAATGTAATAAAACAAGTTCTGTTTTACTTTTGATACTTAGGTTATCCCTTTCTCTGGAAGTGTCTGGTTTTCCTGCACTGTGTGTGTGTGTGTGTGTGTGTGTGTGTGTATGCATGTATTTATTTAAAGATTTAATCAATTTTGAAATACAATTACTGATTTAAAATAAGACCATAAGAAGAAACTAAGGAAACAGAAATAGGTCAGAACAGTATTAAAAATTATAAAAGAGAGAAATAAAGGAAAAATCCAGTTCTCTCAGGTAAGAAATCCTTTTTTTTTTTAAGTATGGTTACTAAGACAACAGCTTAATGTAAGACTAGAGAACTGAAAAAAAAAAAAGAGTTAGTCCAAAAACCATCCTAATTATAGGTGCCAGTGAACATATTAGAGGCAGGGACACCACATATCACTATGCAAAAGATCGCATCAAATATAAAATTATGAAAAGCATATAAATGGGTAAAGAACTCACACAGTACCTTTACTAATAAGGAAATCCCAAAGGAAGTATAATAGCTTATTAAAGCTGCCATAACAAAGTACCACAAAATAGGTGGCTTAGAACAACAGAAAATTATTGTCTCAGGGTTCTGGAGGCCATCAGTCCTGAGGACTATGAGGAAGAAATCTGTTCCAAGCCTCACTCCTAGTGTCCAGCGATTTGATTATGATCTTTGGTGTTCCTTGGTTCTATTTCATCACTCTGATTTTTGCCTTCAACTTCACATGGTGTTCTCCCCATGCATTCCTGCATCTGCATCCCCCCATTTTATAAGGACACCAGTAGCATTGGATTAGGTGCCTACTCTACTACAGTATGGCCTCATCCTCACCTAAATACATCAGTAATGACCTTAGTCTCAAATTTCGAGGTACTAGGTTTTAGGACTTCACCATATGAATTTTGGAGCAACACAAATCAACTCATAACATGTAAGTACATAATATATATACTCTATTCTTCATGTAATGAAAAAACTTCAAATCAAAATTAATAGTGTGATACCACTAAAAATAAATGAATATTTATATTATTCAATGATGATAGGTCATTTTCATAAACTCCTGGTGACTTTTTATGTTTCTGTTACCTTCTTGGGGGAGAAAATCTATTGATATGTGTCAAATGTCTTCAAATTCTATTTTTGGCCAAATCATTTAACATGTACAGATATCCTCAAGGAAAATTATCTTAAAAGTAGCTATATATTTTATAGAAAGACCATCAAAACATTTTATATTTATAAATATTTGAAAAATAGTTTTGAACTTTAGGGACTAGTGGAAAAAACTGGTTGATTTGTATAAATATAATCATATCCAGACATTAAATAATTATAACATTTTTTTTTATATTTACAATTGTGTGAGGTATTAATCTAAGCATTTTCTTGTGTATTAACACAAAGAATTCTCACAAGAACCCTCTGAGAAATATGCTCTACTAACTCTCTTATTTTTGGTAAATTTTAAGTGTAAAAAAAATTAAATAACTTGTCTTGGGTGACCCAGTTTTGCAAGCAGCAGAGCTAGGGCAAAAACCCAGGCATCTGTTCCCAAAATTCATTTTCTTAACCACTTTGCTATATTAACCTCATAAACTGATATTGAATTATTTATGATATCAGGTTGTTTAAATGAAACAAAGTATAATATTGTACACATAATTTTCAATTATCTTCATCGAAATATAAGTCAGAACATAATATGCCAAGATAACAACTGTTGTCTTAGAATTGTGTAATTATCATTGTTTTTACTGTTACTTATGCCTTTGGTATTTTTTTTCTAATATACTTAAAATTTTAAGATGAAACAACAATAAAAATACTTCATAGGTGTTCATATGCATTTTTTATACACATTTACCAGATCAAATATGACAATAAGATATTTGGTAATTTGAATTTTTGTTTCTCTCTAGGTAAGCTCTTATTTAATTCAAGCTTCAGTCTGCTAGATTCACTAACAAAATATAAATAGATTACATGTTTTATTTAATTAACCCAGGGTCACTATCCATTAGAGTTTAGTTTGCATATCTACCTTAAGGGACTATGGAATGGTCCAGGTGGTTCCTGTGACCTAATTTGCATATATGGCCATGGCATACGCAAAAGGAATTTTAGCCTGTTGCCAGGTTCTCTGGATACTTGACGTTGGTTACTACCATGCAGAATTATATTCACTAGAGCATTCTGGGAGGGGTGAAGAGTTGTAGGAGCTTTGAAAATATAGTGTACCATAGACTAGTAAGCAGTCAACAGAAGCCTAGCTACCCCACCAAGAATAAAAATAATCCAAGGAAAAGTAGAATAATATGAAATGCAGCAGGGTATAGAAACATGAATTTCCCCAGCATCACAGTATATATTACACTTACTGCCTGAATATTAGAGGTGTTGGTGGAGGGAGAAGGGCACAACTGAACCATAATTAGTTGCACTAGTAAATAGTCAGTTAAACAGATGATTAAACAAAATCATCTTTGTTTTTGGCCTTATCAGAACTACAAAGACAAAATATGACAAAAGCAGGTTTTAATATCTATTGCTACATACCCAATCATATCTTTCAAACCTAGACATAAAAATTATTATTTTATTCAACATTCCTTGCCAGGAACCTGATATGTTATAGTATAATTGAGGATTATATCCCTAAAATAACTTAGAAGGACATCAGAGAAGTCCCTTAAACCTCAAAAAAAATTCCAGGTGTGCTTGGGTGGCTCAGTCGGTTAAAGGTCTGACTCTTGGTTTCAAATCAGGTCATGATCTCAGGGTTGTGAGATCAAGCCCTGTGTTGCACTGGGCATGGAGCCTGCTTGAAATTCTCTCTCTCTCTCTCTCTCTCTCTCTCTCTCTCTCTCTCTCTCTCTCTAATAAAATAAAAATTCCAAGAAAAGTCTAGAAAGTAACACTTCTGAGAATAAGGAAGGAATTCAGATTTTAGAGCTGAGGCCAGAAAGTGAAAGTTAGATCACCCACAAGAGTAATAATTTGAGTGCCAAGGTTTTGCTGAGATAAAACTTTCTGGGTCACTCATGCCATAGAAAATTGTGCAGAAAGTGCTGGAAATAATTGTTTATTATTATGAACAATGTTGTTGTTAATATTTATTAATACCCATTGTATAGCCCAGAAAGCTCCATGTACTAGAGATATAAAAATAAAAGATCATCACTCCTCTCAAGAAATTCTGTCTAAAATAGAATGTTACACTGTCTGTGGGTCTATCCTTGCAGGGAGAAACCTAGGAACCATGAGGAACATATAAAGGACATCCACATAAGATTGGCTAGAGATGGAAGTGGCATTAGAAGTGAAGCACTGTTAAAGAAGGGTTTCTAGAAAAGGTTATAATTGAGCCGATTATACAAGAATTTCTCTCTTGCTCAGTGTTATGACTTGACTTTGTTAAATTAACATTTGTTATATCAAGCACAGGGTGCCAGATAATGAGCCAGTGTTCAGCAAAAGACCACAAGAGAAATTGAAATAGAGAAGTTTATTATTCCCAGGTCCCGGAGGAAGTACATGGCATAAAGCCACACAGGGAGATCAAGACAGAATACAGGGAGAAAGAAAGACAGGACATGGGTACGTGACTTTATTGGGGTCCATGGATGGGGGCTTTGGAGTTCCCTGGCTACAGATGGGACGGTTGATTCAAAGTAGAAAAAGCAGAATTTTGATAAGCTCCACAGAGGTCTTATTTCAGAGGTACACAAAGAGAAGACCTTGGGAGAAGGGGAGGCTACTGATCACAAGGATCATTGGGGAATTCATATCAGGAACTTATATTTGTTGTGGCTCTGCAGACTGTTATCTGGTACCAGCACTTGCATGAGGAAACTGGTATCAGTTTAAAGTCCCCACAGTCCGCTGGGCCAAAGACAATGGATGTTGAGGCAGCAATACCATGGAGTAACTTAGCTAAACTCTTCCTTTTCTCCTTATCGCTACTTTAGAGAAGCTACAGCTCTATTTTTTTTAATTTAAAATCAGTAATAAATGTACAAGAAAAGCAAGGGACTCTTATGGGTATCATATAGGTAATAGGCAGAGATTTGGGTATTCTCCAAAATCTCGTATTTCATGAGTTATCTCTCAGAGGTCTTATAGGAAGGATGATAATCCTTTTGTTAGTAGCATTAACAGGGAAATCTCACGAATAAGTTTTGGGTCTTTGTGCCACAAACTGATTTTCCCTGTAGCCTAACAAGAAAAGATAAATATAACATCTACAGTCAACCTTTTCAATGCTCCTCACTGATAAGGAACAAATTGACCTGGGATCTTTTTCACTACAAATAGAGCTTTACAGGGGAATATGTCAGGTGAGTTAAAAAAGAAGAACAAAAATGTATTTATGTGAAAAGGAGAACCACAGTTATTTTAAACTTTAACTGTCATTCATTTTGAGAAACTTGTTCCACATGGATATTACTGGGTGTTGCTATTTTAACAGCGAATTATAGATAATATAATAGAAATAACAACTTGAGCTATTCCAAATCAAAATCGAAGAGCAGAAATGAAGCCATGGAATCTGTGGATTTGACATCGAAAATTGTAATTCCACCAATGTGATCATAGAAAGAGATCAGCTCTAATAGCACAATTTTGGAAGTATTTTGGAATATCTAATATGAGCTGCTTAACAGAAACAGTAAGGCCACATCACATATATGCTTTCAAATCTTTGGAAGCTTAAAAGCCTACTAAAAAAGTTATTATTGTGCATTAAAGAAGTTTCAGTGAGAGTGTTGCCTTGTAGGTCATGATATATGTTGAAAATTAGTTGACTTAGCAGGATGCAACACCCAATATTCTTATTTTAGGTAATGCCTACACTCTTAACTAATTTTGTACTACAAGTAGAGGTCAGAAGCAGAGAGATTCAGAGTGGTTTGTCATGAGTGGGGTTCCCTGTAGATTTAACGTTTGTAAGTTTCATTTCTACTTTTCAATCAATGAACTGGGGCATGATATGAATTCATTATGAGGAAAAAAAGATTGAAAAAATTGGATAAATGATTCCAGAACATATGCTCAGGTAACTGTAAAAATCAACTTCTATTCAAAACTCAGAAGTTGAAAAGATTGGAAAATTGGATTCAGTTACTTACATAAGAATGTAGGCTTAGGGCTTGATGCATTAAGAAGTGGGAAGAATATGAGATTTTACCCTATTGGGTGCTAACAATTTACTCTGGCACATTATTACGGATGATGACTGAAGGTAGGAGAGTCCTGGATCAGAGGAAGGACTTTATTATCTTGAGAGAGTAAGCAGCATAAACTTATCTTGCACATCAGTTGTTCTTGTGTCCTCCTAGTCTCACCAGGACGACATAAAACATCCCAGATAGATGCTGTTCACACAGTAGGTTTGCAACATGGTTGAGGGACTCTGAGTTTAGTTAACTCAAATCTCTTATGTTAGGCTGTGAACAAACATGCTCAATCTTTGTTCCCTCCAGGGAGACACTATCTCTATCTTCTAAGGCCATTTCCAATACAAGCATCCTTGCAAAGATAGTCCAAAACAAAAGCAAGTGCTCCTGCTCATAACAGTGCAGAAAGGCAGAAGAGCCATTAAGAATTATCTCCCAAAGTGCTTCTGCCTGGGAAAATTTTAGTGCAGCTGATGTGCCATTGGTTAGTTTATCAAGTTGTGGGCATATTTCAAAATATTGAAATTTCATGCTTCAGTTTTCCTCACTACCCTTTCCCATTAGCCTGATCTTTGGCATTTCTTATGATTATCTTGCACATGTGGCCATTACTGGGCTAGCAAGCATTTTAGTGATTATGTTCTCCATAATCTGAGTAATATTTTTGGTTATTTGTATGCTCAGTAACATCTCTAATTATTATTAAGATTGTTATTTTCTGAATATCTTAATATCTTAATAGTCATTGTTTTGAGGTTGGATTTGTTTATGCCTTTATAAAGTTAAGATGTGTGTTTACCTTTATTAACTTAAGAAAAAGTAATGCAAATGAGTAAGAAATATGCATGCAAGTTTTCTAGAGAAAATGTTTTATAAAATTTCCTCTTTATACTAAGAGGCTATTAATGCATCAGGAGCAGTGAGAGTAATTGTTAGAGAAGTCCACTCAAATACCACCCACATATACAATGGCTAGAATAGGACCCAAAAGATTTTCTCGGAAAAGTTTGCATACAGCAGACAACACAGCCAAGTCATAGTCATACTGAGTATTTCTGCTCCAATGGCAAGATAAAGATTTGTAACAAAAATGTTCTAACATCCTCAAAAGCACCACATTACACAAACCACCTCTTTTAGCAAATAATACCTATATGTTGTATGTTTGCACATAAAATCACCACAATCACAATTTTACAGATTTACTTCATGACTTAATTTATCCAAATGGTGATGGTTGTTTATTCCCACACTGGGTAGATTGAAATGACGTGCACAACTGGGTTTCAGAACTGGTCTATATTTAATTCATGGATGTTGACAGAACCTAGTGCCACACCTGAACATCCTGTGTAAGTCCAGTGTAACTCCCATCCCACACTCACTCAAGTAAGGTCAAAGCTCAATTCAAATAGTCAAACAGCTGTTTTCACACAAAATGTTTAGAGAATCTTACTTTGGATTAGGGATTGCCAATCAAGATACTTACAGGAATCAGACAATTATGATATGTCAATGAAATGGGTCAGCAGAAAAGGAAGTTCACATTAGAATTCAGTGTCAGAGGAATAGTAAGAAATGAGGGGACGTGGAAAATGCACATCCTCTCTAGAGCAGAGCATCTGTTACCCAGACTCAGTCCATTGTGAGGAGGTGGCATGTTGACCAATTTTCCAATATTTTCAAGCAAAAATTAAAAACTCTATGTTCTTGCTTTTCATAGGAATTAGTACTAGAAACAGGTATTATGAAATCCTTTTATTTACTAATGAACTACTAAATTAACGCTCTTAATCTGAAGAGACTTCAGGCTATTTCTGAGAATGCAGAATGTGTATCATGCCTCCATGGCTGGCTTCTCATGGACAGCACTGATTTTATGAATAAGGCCTAAATCATGGTAGTCTCGGGTATGTTCTCATGAAAGTTCTCTAATTCAGAGTAGAGAAAAAGGAAAAGGCTACTTAAAAGTTAAAATCAATTAGTTCACTGAACTAATATCCTCAATATTATTGAACACCATTTGGTCCCCAAATATAAAACAAGTAAGTACCCTCTTGCATGGATCCTTGCAAATGTGATGAAAAGAAAAGCTGGCCCATTCATTACACGTGGCTTTGAACCAATTCAAATGAATGTCTCAGCTCTTAAAAGAATCCATTCTCAGTTGGAATGTTAAAATACAAAGCCCAACCAATGATATACAAAAGATTATATGGTTCATTCCCTCAAAAGGATAACTACATTTAGGTGTTAAAAGTCAAACTTCACTTTGGATTCAGAAAGCTTATTTTCTTTTGGCATTAAATAGGTAATCACCCTTCTTTTATTTTCCTATTATATAATGTCTTAGAAGGACTTGTAATGATTTTTACAATAAACCTTAAATCTTAATAGTGGAGAAATTAATCCCTGTAGGTATTAATTATGTAAAAAGCACTCTAGGGTTGGAGGAGGTGTTTGTTACAGGATTGAATTAATGATTAAATAATAATTACAGAATATAGTGGGTAAGGTGAATATTGCAATCAAAGGTACTTGTAAAAAATTCTAATGTAAAAAATTCTGACAGCCTTCCTGTGATTGGCTCTAAGCTAATAAGGAACTCATAGCAAACAGGAAGGAAGGAAGTCTCTGAAAGAGAACTTTAGAAAAATTAATTGTATCTGTGTTCAGGTCTTCAAAATACTAAATCTAGGATCAGTCATATGCTGGAAAGCACAGAGCAGAATACATGAAGTTAAGTTTCCGGGGTATCACCCCAGTGTCTTCTACCAGTACGCCTTCTTTACCTGCATGTCATTCTTTTTTTCCCCAATGTTTATTTTTGAGAGACAGAGCACTAGTGGGGGAGGGGCAGAAAGAGAGGAGACACAGAATCTGAAGCAGGCTCCAGGCTCTGAGCCATCAACACAGACCCCAATGTGGGGCTTGAAGCCACAAACTGTGAGATCATGACCTGAGCTGAAGTCAGTGCTCAACCAGCTGAGCCACCCAGGCATCCCATTGCATGTCATTCTTTTGGGCTTTAGGGGTGTGCTAACTTGAATGCCTTAGGAGGTCGAACTATATTACCCCAATAGAATGACATTTTTTACATTGCCTAGCTGGCAGTCAGAAGACAATAAATATCCTAAAGATACAGTATGATGTGATTAAGTGGAGATCAATATAGAATACTAAGTAATTTGCCAAGGAAGCTGATGCCTGCACCATACTCTCAAAAATAAAAAAAAAAAAACTGCTCCTCTGGAAACTACCCTTACGCAACCAGTTATTCCTTTTTAATATTTATATGCATATTCAAATTCTCTCTCATGGCTCATATTTAAATATGATGGTCTTGGGCGTTCTGGTACAAGATAGGGACATAGAGAGACCCTGAACTCACCTCCTCCATGGAACACACCAATTTATATCTATTTACATAACATTTCCCCCTAAAGATATGTTGAATATCTCCTGAATAGCTATTGAACAACCAAAGATAGAACAACAAGAGAACATCAAGAGAGGCAGACACACAGTAACAAAAGGAAACCCTCACCTCAATGCTGCAAATGGCTGTGGGGAGGGATTGTACTCAAGGACCCTGAACAGATCCTTCTGTCCCTGGGCACAGAAAAAAGCTGCAGTTTAAAAGAGCAACTCGCATATAAAAGAGACAACACCAGAACTCTGGCAAGAGGGAAAGGAACTGAAGGAAAGCTCTCCAGGTCACAGGGATTGGAGAGAACAGTTTCTGTTCCTACACCTTAAAAGCCTAGACCAGAGCAGGGTCTGGACACTATAATGGGTAAGTCCAATCGTCATAATAAGCTTGAGTCTACTAGCCCACACCAGTCACCCTGTGGTGCCAGGGCACAGAAAACAAGCCTTGGTTTTGTGCTTTGTTGTGTTACTGTTGTTGTTGTTGTTGTTGTTGTTTTCTTTTACTTTTTAATATTTGTGGGTTTTTTTTTCTTTTTGGCTCTGTTCTTTTCTTTCTTGTTCTCTTTTTTTCCTCTTCTTCTTTTGTTTTCCTTTTATTATTATTAACTACTTCTTTATTCTTTCTGTAAAAAGCCATGGTTTAAAAGAGTAGCTAACATATACAGCCACAGCTCCAGCCAACCAACAAGTCATCAAGCACACACAGTCTGCATAGGGGACATTATTCACAAGACCACTCCTTCAACTTTAGGATAAGTAGCTCTTTTACCTAATCCATAGAAACAAACACAGAAAGTCAAGCAAAATGGGGAGACAGAGGAGTATGCTCCAAAAGAAAGAATAAGAAAAAAATTTCAGAAAAAGAAGTAAATGAAACAGAGATAATCAATATGTCTGATAAAGTATTTAAAGTAGTGATCATAAAGATCACCAGGCTAGAAGGGAAAAAAAAAAAAAAAGAAATAACTCATGAGACCTTCAATAAAGGGATAGAAAATATTGAAATGAGTCAATCAGAGTTTAAAAAACACAGTAACTGAAATAAAAAATACACTAGAGAAAATCAACAGTAAATCAGAGGATGCAGAAGAATATACCAGTGATTAGGAAGACAGGGTAATGAAAAGCACACAAGTTGAACAGCTAAAAGAGAAAAGAATTTTAAAAACTGAGGATAGGTTAAGAGATCTCTTGGACAACATCAAGCAAAGAAACATTCACATATAGTGGTCCCAGAAAAAGTGGAGAGAGAGGAAGGTATAGAAAACTTATTTGAAGATATAATAACTGAAAAATTCCCTAACCTAGGGAGAGAAATATATATCCAAGTTCAAGAAACACTGACAGTTCCAAACAAGATGTACTCAGGAGGTTCTTACCATGGCACATAATAATTAAAATGTCAGAAGTTAATGATAAAAAAGAGAATCTTAAAAGCAGCAAGAGAGAAACAAAAGTTACCTACAAGGAAAACCTATAAAGCTATCAACTGGTTTTTCAGCAGGAATTTGCAAGCCAGAGGGAGTGGTTTGATGTATTCAAAGTACTGAAAGGAAAAAGCCTACAACCAGGAATACTCTCCCAGGCAAGGTTATCATTCAGATTTGAAGAAGAGATGAAGAGATAAAGAGTTTCCTAGACAAAAGATAAAGGAATTTATCACCACTAAACCAGCCTCACAAGAAATGGTAAAGGGACTTCTTTAGGTAGAAAAGAAATGGTTATAAGTAGACATAAGAAAAATATGAATTAAAAGATGTAAAATAGGACAACATATACATATAATGTGGAGAAGGGAGGAAAAAGAGGAAAAAGGATGAAAGAAAAGGAAATATTTCTTTCTTTCTTCCCTTCTTTCTTTCTTTTCTTCATCTTCATCTTCGTCTTCTTTCTTCTTCTTTTTCTTCTTCTTCTAAGAATGTGTTTATAATGAAATGTCCACCAAAGTAATATGGACTGCTATTTACTTAAAATGTTATATATGAACTTCCTGGCAACCACAACCCAAAACCTATGATATATACACAAAAAAGCCAGAGAGAAAGCCAAAGAAAACATTATAGATATATACTGATCACAGAGAAAAAAGAGCAAAAGGAGAAGAAAGGAACAAAGAAGAACTACAAAAACAACCAAAACCAAATTTTAAAAGTGTCAGTAAGTACAACCATTTGATAATTACTTTAAGTGTAAATAGCCTAAATGCTCCAATCAAAAAACATAGAATTGTGGAATGGGTTAAAAATAAATAAATAAATAACAATACTCATCTATATGCTGCTTAGAAAAGACTCACCTCAGACATAAAGATGCATAAAGGCTGAAAGTAAAAGGATGCAAAAACATTTACCATGCAAATGAAAGTGAAAAAACCAAAAAAGGTGGGGTAGCAATACTTAGACAAAACAGACTTTAAAACAAAGACTAACAAGAGACAATATAGAACATTATATAATGACAAATAACAATAAAGAGATCCATCCAACAAGAAAATATAACATCTGCAAATATCTATAAACGTAACACTGGAACACCTAAATAATAAAGCAAACATTAATGGACATAAAGAGAGTAACTGATGGTAATATAATAGTATTAGAGGACTTTAACTCTCCACTCACATCAATAGATATATCCTCCAGATAGATAATCAATTAAGAAAACTTTGTCTTTGAATGACACATTGGACCAGATGGACATAACAGATATACGCAGAACATTCCATCCAAAAAAACCAGAAAATACATTCCTTTCAAGTGCACATGGAACATTCTCCAGAATAGATTATATATTAGGCCATAAAACAAGCCTCAGTAAATTTAAGAATATTGAAATCATACTATACATCTTTTCCAGCCATAATGATATAAAACTAGAAATAAATCACAAGGAAAAAAATGAAAAAACACAAACACATCGAGACTAAACAACCAATGGGTCAATGAAGCCATCAAGAAAGAAATTAAAAAATACATGGAGACAAATGAAAATGAAAACACAATAGTCCAAAATCTCTGGGACACACTGAAAGCAGTTCTGAGAGGGAAGTATATAGTAATACAGGCCTATCTCAAGAAACAAGAAAAAAATGCAAGTAAACAATCTAACTTTAAGAGTTAAGGAACTAGACCTGGAAAAGGAAGAAAAAACAAAGTGCTAGGTGAGTAGAAGAAAGGAAATAATAAAGATCACAGGACAAATAAATGAAATAGATAAAGCTTCCAAATATATTCTATGAAGCCAGCATTATCCTGACACCTAAACCAGGCAAAGACAAAAAACATCACACAAAAAAGAAAACTACAGGCCAATATCCCTGATGAACATAGATGCAAAATCCTCAACAAAATATTAGCAAACTGCATATGACAATACTTTAAAAAGATTATTCACCACCATTGCGTGGTATTTATTCCCAGGATGCAAATCAATCAACGTCATACACCACATCAACAAACTAAGGATAAAAATCATAGCATCATTTAGGTAGGTGCAGAAAAAGTATATGACAAAGTTCAATATCCATTCATGATAAACAAACTGGGGTTAGAGGGAACATACCTCAACATAATAAGGCCATTGATTAAAAAAAACCCACAACTAACATCTTCCTCAAAGGTGAAAAACTGAGAGTTTTCCCTCTAAAGTCAATAACAAGACAAGGATGTCCACTCTCACCACTTTTATTCAACATAGTACTGGAAGTCCTTGCCACAGCAATCAGGGAAGAAAGAGTAAGAGACATCCATATTGGAAAAGAAGAAATTAAACTGTTACTATTTGCAGATGGCACGATACCACACGCGGAAAATCTTAAAGACTCCACCAAAAAAACTATTAGAAGTAATAAATGAATTCAGTAAAATGTTAGGATAATTAATACCCATAAATTGCTAGTGTTTCTATATGCTAACGAAGTTTCAGAAAGAGAAAAATAAAAACCAACAACACCACCATTTACAATTACTCCAAAAAGAATAAAATACCTATGAATAAACTTAACCAAAGAAGTGAAATATTTGTACTCTAAAAATTTTAAAACACCGATGAAAGTAATTGAAGAGAACACAAACAAATGGAAAGATATTCCATGCTTATGGATTTGAAGAATTAAGATTGTCAAAATTTCCATATTACCCAAAGCAATGTACAGATTCAATGTAATTCCTATCAAAATACTAACAGCATTTTTCACAAAACTAGAACAAATAATCCTAAAACTTGTGTGGAACCACAGAAGACCCAAAATAGCCAAAGCAGTCTTGAGAACAAAGAACAAAGCTGGTGGTATCACAATTCTGGATTTCAACATGTACTACAAAGCTGTAGTAATCAAAATAGTATGTCACTGGCATAAAAACGGACACATGGATCAATGGAACAGAATAGAGACCCCAGAAATAAGCCTATATTATATGGTCAATTAATCTATGACAAAGGAGGCAAGAATACACAATGGGGAAAAGATATTCTTTTGAATAAATGATGCTGGGAAACTGGACAGCTATATTTGAAGAATAAAACTAGATTACTTTCTAACACCATACATAAAAACAACTCAAAATGGACTAAAGACCTAAACATAAGACCTGAAACCATAAAACTGTTAACAGTCCTAGGAGAGAATACAGGCAGTAATTTCTCTGGCATTAGCCATAGAAACATTTTTCTAGATATGTCTCCTAAAACAAAAATAAATTATTAGGAATACATAAAAAATAAAAAGCTTTTGCACAGCAAAATAAACCATCAAGACAACAAAAAGACAACCTACGAAATGAGAGCAGATATTTACAAATGATATATCTTGCAGGGGTTAATATTCAAAATATATAAAGAACTTATACAACTCAACACCAAAAATATAATCTAATTAAAACATGAAAGAAGGCCTGAAGAGATATTTCCCAAGGAAGACACACAGATGGGCAACAGACACATGAAAAAAAGTTCAACATCACTAATTATCAGGGAAATGTAAATCAAAACCACAATGAGATATCACCTCATACCTTTCAGAATGGCTAAAATCAAGAAGATAATAAACAACAATTGTTGATGAGGATGTGGAGAAAAAGGAACTCTCGTGCATTGTTGGTGGGAATGTAAATTGGTACAGCCACTGTGGAAAACAGTATGGATAGTTTTCAAAAAACTAAAAAAAGAATATTTTATGATCCAATAATTCCACTATTTACCCAGGGAAAATAAAAACACAAAGTCTAAGAGATATATGCATCCCTATGTTTATTACAGCATTATTTGTAATAGCCGAGAGAGGAAAGCAATCTAAGAATCCATCAATACACAAATGGACATATATATATATATATATATATATATATATATATATATATATGTGTGTGTGTGTGTATGTATATATGTGTGTATATATGTATATATATATACATATATATATACACACACACATATATATATAGTGGAATATTACACAGCTATAAAAAGGAGGAAACCTTGCCATTTGGAGACAATATGAATGGCCCTAGAAGGTATATTAAGTGAAATAAGTTACCTGAGAAAGACAAATATCATGATTCCACTTATGAATTGAATCTAAAAAAATAAAAAAATAAAAAGTAAATAAACAGGGGCCCCTGGGTGGCTCAGTTGGTTGAGCATCTGACTCTTGATTTTGGCTCAGGTCATGATCCCAGGGCTATGGGATTGAGCCCTGTATCAGGCTCTGCGCTATAGGTGGAACCTGGTTAAGATTCTCTTTCTATCTTTCTCTCTCTCTGCCCCTTTTCTGCTCTCACACATGCTCTCTCTCTAAAATAAATTTTTTTAAAAAAATTTAGAAATGAATAAAAAAACAGAAAACAGAATCAGGACTATAAATACAGAGAACAGACTGAGGGTTACCAGATGGGAGGGAGGTGGAGCATTGGGAAAAATGGATAAAGGGAAGAGGGAGATAAGGCCTCCAGCTACGGAATGAGTAAGTCATAGGAATAAAAAGCAGAGGGTAAAGAATTATAGTCCATGATATTATAATAGCAATGAAGTGTGACAGATGGTAGCTATACTTGTGGTGAACATGGCATAAGGTATAAACTTGTCAAATCATTAAGCTATAAACCTGAGACTATTGTAACATTGTGTGTCAACTATGCTCAAATAAAAAATATATGTTAAAAAAGAAGTAATTATGTTACAAAAAAAAAATACTTGCCAAACAAGGAAGATGTTAAAATAAAGGATCAACATCCATAGAATAAATATAATTCTCTACATATTCTTCTTATAACTATTTTTCATAATTGGTATAAAATACCAAGTTTGAGTATGCTTTCTTTTTTTTTTTTAATTTTTTTAAATGCTTATTTATTTTTGAGAGAGAGACAGAGACAGAGACAGAGACAGAGCATGAGCAGGGGAGGAGCAGAGAGAGAGGGAGACACAGAATCCCAAGCAGGTTTTAGGCTCTGAGCTGTCAGCCCAGAACACAATATGGAGCTCGAACCTACACTGTGATGATGACCTGAGCCCAAGTCAGACACCCAAAACCAACTGAGTCACGCAGGCGCCCCTTTAAAAAAATTTTTTTTGATGTTTATGAGTATGCTTTTTTTTTTTTTTTTTTACTATTTATTTATTTTTGAGAGAGAGAGAGAGAGAGAGAGAGAGAGAGAATGAATGTCAGCAGGGGAGGGGCAGAGAGAAGGAGACATAGAATTCAAAGCAGGCTCCAGGCTCCAACACGGGGCTCAAACTCATGAACCGTGAGATCATGACCTGAGCTGAAGTAGGATGCTCAACCAACTGAGCCACCCAGGTGCCCCAACCTATGAGTATGCTTTCTTAAAGCAACCGTTGCTATGTATTATACATAAATATTTAATTTATTCTTAGACCTATATTGTTTTTTTTACAGAATTCATTGGCATATTGTGTTATGGTATGAAATAAAATTTTGTACTAGTTTTTTTACTTAAAAAAGTAAACAAAAATAAAATAAATTTAAAAAATAAATATGATTGTCTTAAAAACAAACAAACATACAAAAATACCTCCTTTAAGTCTTCTCCCTCTTCTTCAAGGATCTCTCTTTTCTATCTCTTACACTGCTTAAAAATTGTTTATACTTTCCACCTACCTTTTTTTTTTTTGCCTTTTTGTTTACTATTCAAACTCTTCCAATGTGACGTAAATTCCCTTCAATTCACATAAACATGTCTACTAGATCCTAATAACTTCCTTGTTTATGGTTCTTAATCATATCTCTTCTTTATAAAGTGAGCATAAAATCAGCACTCAAGGTTTCCAGGAAAACATTTTTAAAAGCTTTTGTCTTTTCCATGGAGAAACCAGTGGAGTGGACGTTGTTGGTTGTGGCTGCTCATCTTAGAGGCATCATCTCACTTGACTTTTCTCCTGTATAATTTACATTCTCCTTTTTGTACTCAATCTTTGAAATCCAGAGTGTATTTTATACTTACTGTGTATCTCAATTTGTTCTAGGATTTCTACTACTCAGTAGGTGCATATGGCTGGTGGCTAGTGTATTGAAGGGCGCGGTCCTATGCCCTGGCCTAGTTAATTCATAATATCTGTCATCTCATCTAATGTACTATTTTTCTCAAAAATTCCTTCAGTGATAGTCTAGTCAGTGTATCTTTGATATATGATGTCATAACATCATTTCCTCTCATCAATAATGCTTATTTGGTTTTAAAATTATACATTTATACGGCATGATAATTGTTTGACATCTCATCAGAGTAGGAAGTGTCTGTTTGGTTTTTTCCCCATCATTGCTTTCCCAGTGCTTAGTTTGATCCCTGAGCCCTTATAGGCATCCAATATATATATTATATTACGAATGCATTAATGACTAAATAATTGAAAGTGTAGGAAGGAAAGGGAAACACTGGCATAGAAATGGAGTGGCAATGAAGACAAACTATGATATAAAACAAATGGTATGGATTTGTACTGAGATGGACCTAGACTTATAAACTGATTCTCCTCCTTTAGTTGGGTGATTTGAGCATGTGTCTTAGCGTTGTATTATTCATTGATGTTCAATCAAATTAGGTATGAAAAAAGCATATCAAATGATTAAAATAATTTCATAAAAATGATAAAAATACTTTCCTATGCCAGTATTTATATGGGGACTATTGAAGGTTGAAAACTCACCAAGAGGATAGCATGAGACTCTGTTAAAACTCATTATGCACAAATATGCATGTGTAAGAATTGATTATATTCTGAGTCTCTCTTTATCCTCATCTAAGGGTATTTGTCTACTAACATATGAAGTAGAAATTTTTGGAAAAACACAGTGATTAATCAGCCTTAAAAAAGAAGAAAATCCTACCATTTGCAGCAACATGGATAAACCTGGAAGAGATTATGCTAAGTGAAATAAGTCAGTCACTAAAGGGCAAATACTGTATGATTCCTCCTAATAGTCAAATTCACAGAAGCAGAGAATTGAATGGTGGTTGCCAAAGGGATATGGGGAGGAGGAAAAGGGTAAATGTGGTTCAATGGGTATAAAGGCATAATTAAACAAAATTAATAGGTTCTAGAGATTCACTGCACACACTTAAAAATTTTTTTTAAAAGGACAGAACTCATATTAAATGTTATTACTATTAGAAAAAACAACAACAAGGGGACACAAGAAATCTTTCAAAGATGATAGATTAATTACCTTTTTTGTGGTGATTGTATCACGGGTGTATGTATGTAGTCCAAACTCATCAACATGTATATATCAAATACGTGCAACTTTTTGTATATTAAATATACCTTAACAACAACTTGTTTGTTCTTATGAAAAAAAGTGTTTGACTTTATGTCAATGATAATAAAGTGTGTTTATTCCCTGAATCCACATGATATAGGATTAGGAAAACACAAATTTCCTAAGGAAACAAAAAATTGTAAAACTGTATTTGTCAAAGCATTGGGTTTTATTCCAAAGCTGATTTACCCAGTGGCCTCAAGAGCCAGCATCAGGTATCCTATCTGTGCCAGGGATCTCTAAGACAACCCTTATGCTCAATGATTCATTAGAAGGATTCACAGAACTCAAAAGCTATTATCCTTGTGGTTATAGTTTAAACTATAAGTATTTATAGTTAAAATCAGCAAAGAGAAACAGGCATGTGGGAAGGTCTGACAGAAACCAGGTACAAACATCCAGGTGTTCCTTCTCGGGGAGGGGGGTGGTGTTGAACGAATGTGTTTAATTCCCCCAGGAAGGATATTTAACACCATACTCTGAGTGATGTAAGTGGGAGAAGCTCACCTGAGGCTTTGTGTCTAGATTTTTACTGAAGATCAGGTCACATAGGCCATGCAGCATCTGCACAACCTACATCAGCTACACAGACTCCAGACTCCTCACAGCAAAACCTACAAACACATTGCTAGCATCTACTATCTGCTCACACTGGTACAACATGGCCCACTGCTTCAGGCTTACAAAGAAATTCTATCAGGCAGAACATTCCAAGGGCTCAGAGCTCAGCAACTAGAAGCTGGCTATGGGCCAGTCCTGAGAACAGACCTTCTTGGAAATGTTTGGGATTTCACCAACACAGGCCTGCTGAATAAACAGTTTCTTGTGCAATATCTAAAGACTACAGTATCTAAAACAACAACAAAATCCATGAATTTCCACCTCTAGTGTCTCTTTCACAAAAGCCTAGAACCCATTCTCAGAAAATTTCACATTCATATCTCTAAAACAATCCTAATCAGGAGAAATAGGATTTCATGACTGGTTTTAATTTTGAATTAATATCATCTTACCTGAGGGGAATATTAAGCACAATTGGGGCTCTGTTAGGAAGGGAAAAGTAGAATTGAATTAGGCAATCATACATGTTTCCTCCAACATAATTTTTAGTATTGTCAGTTCTGATAGAATTAAATATAAAATCATAAGCAATGAGACTATTCTTGGATTGTTTTTATAGACACTCATACATATGTATATATACATATATATATCATGTATATATCTATACATATGTTTATGTCTGTATATAGCAATTATGCTGTACCTTAGAAGATATTAGAAATGAACTGAAATCCTATAAAAGGTTACTTTTATTTAAATGTTCTTACTGTTAAACTTTGAGCTCCTTTGCAATAGCATTTTTTTTCTGAATAAACTATTTTCTCGTTTTTTTCTATCCTTGCCTCCATACCTCTTTTCAATTCCCCAGAAAGTGATTGTTAAAAACTCATGAAATATTAATGCTCCTCTGGATCCAGACTCATTCATTCCCAGAAGCTTATGTTCTCTTATCCAAGCTTTTAGTGGAAACTGATGTACAAAAAATTGTCTCCTATCCTGAATACCTTTTATTTATCTTTTAATGCTTCCTACTACACTTTGTCCTGGTGACTAATGTTATCATCCAATCTAAATAGATTAATTCACTTTATATATTTCTAATCTAACTTCACAGATACTTGAAATTTTAAGTTTGACTTCAAAAAATGATCAGTGTTTCACCCCCAAAAATAATAAACTCTTTTAAACACTAGACAGAAAATTTTGAAGTGGATCCTCAAATCATATAGGTTTATAATAACTACAAAAATATCCTTCATAGATTTCTTGCCAAACTGGCTATCTCTTCTATTGTTTTCTTCCTGTTATTTCTTCGCAGCACTCTTGCCCCTTGAGGAAAAACTCAATTATAAGCTTTAAAAACCTGAAGAAATTAGAAGATATAAAAATACAATCTTGTTGAGGGACATATTTGATTAACAAATGAGAATGTGACAAGAGTATTTGAGGATTTTCACAGTTGGCCTCAACCTACTTGTCTAACCTATGTGGCTAACCTTTCTCTATTCCTCCCCCCTCCACATTGTACACAGGCCCATATTACCAAATTCCCTAATGGTCTATGGAGTTTTTTGATTCCTTTATTTCTTTTCAATTCCCATTTTCTCTGACTGACCTGTTCCTATCTATATTATCTCATCTGCTTGAGTGCCTCCGATTCTTTATTTAGTTAGCTCAAACATCACATTTTGCTGGGGAACTTTTTGATTTCCCTAGACAAAATCAGTGACTCCCTCCTCTAAAGTTTCACAACGCCAAGTACAAATCTCTACTAGTTTGTATCCCACATTATATACATATTTGTACCCCTTCAATACCTAGCTCAATATCTGGCTCATAGTAAATGATCAATAAATCTGTGGACTGGGAGAGTTTTAGAGAAACACGGCAGTGGTGAATATAAAGGCTGTTATAAATTAGATAAGAGAGTGATTCATATGCGTGTGGGGAGAGCAGTATTGTGACTTAGAGAAGTCTTTACAAGAAGTAACATGAAAAGGTCCTTATAAATAGAATTCTACCATCTGGAGAATTACAGGAAGAACATTAAAACAGAAAGAATTAATAGAAAAATAACTTATTTCATTAATTATATATTTTTCTACCAGTATCATAAACTCATATGGACAGCTTAAATTAAAAAAAAAAACTATTAAGAAGATATATTTCTCACAGAACCAAAGGTAGGCCTCAGAAATGGCTTAGGCCAGGGAATAAAATCCAGCTGAGGCTTGCTCTTTCTCTTCAAGATCAACTTTCTCTGTTTTTATAGTCTACATGTAGGTAGGATATTATAGGCAAAAGGAAGAACATGGTTTTAAGTCAGATTCAGCTTCGACCCTGAAGTGGATCAATAGGAAGCCTCAGAAAACCCATAGGAACCAAGAGCAGGCTCTTCAGTAAATATAAGAGTCCCTCTTCTCTCTACTTGTGCCAGAATTAATTCACCAACTGGCTAAGGCCTGCTTTCATTTCCCAACACACTCACCTTCTTTAAAACATACATTTTTTTTCCTAACACTGATCTTGTATTTAGCCACATTTTATGAACTTACTGTGTTCCTTTAAATTCCTCCAAACCTCTCTCAACCTATTCCTAATAGTTTATTCAGGAAGCTTCTGAAAGCCTATCAACTGAGCCTCACTATCAGACCATTAACCTGGTCAACACTACACGTTGGTTAGGGAAGGCTTTCAGAACTCTCCTCTTTTTAGCCTCTGGTCATTTATCTTAATTATATGTTTTCCTTAATTATATGTGTTGATATATTTTGGCTAAGAATTTCTGTTACTCTTGGAGTCTTAAAATTCCATTGTCCAATATTCCAGTGTCCACCTTACTCACATAAGGTGTTTTTGGTTTAAATCTAAAATAATTTAAAATAAATATTAAAATTTATTTCCCTCAGTTACATTAGCCCTATATTAAATGCTCAAGCAAGAAAGCTATATTGGTATTGTTCTCCTCAAGAACATAGGTAACTCTGAATTGGGGAATGTACAGTTTCTTCAGTAAATAGTGGTGGGGAACCTGGATAGCTACATGTAAAGGAATGAAAATGGACCATTACCTTATATCATACACAAAAATTAACTCAAAATGGATTGAAGACTTGAATGTAAGAACTAAAATCACAAAACCCCTGAAGAAAACAGGTGGTACTCCTTGACATAGGTCTTGGTGATGATTTTTTAGAGATGACACCAAAAGCAAAGACAACAAAGACAAACAAAACAAAAAACTAGTCTATACCAAACTAAAAAGCTGTTAGTTTTAGTTCCAGCAAAGGAAGTCATCAGTAGAATGAAAAAGGAATTTACTGATTAGGAGAAGCTATTTTCCAATCATACATCTGACAGGAGTTAATATCCAAAATATGTAAAGGACTCACAAAACTCAAGAGCAAAAAAATAAACAATTCGATTAAAAAATACATGGAGGATCTGATTAGATATTTTCCAAAGAAGACATACAAATGGCTAATAGGTACATGAAAAGATGTTCAACATCACTAATCATCAGGGAAATGCAAATCAAAACCACAATGGGATATTACCTCATACCTATTAAAATGGCTATTATAAAAAAGACAAGAAATAACATGTGTTTGCGAAGATGTAGAGAAAAGAGAATGTTTATGTCCTTGTTGGTGAGAATGTAAATTGGTGCAGCCACTATTGAAAATGGCACAGAGGTTCCTCAAAAAAATAAAAATAGAAATACCAAGACATCAAAACTAAAAGGCAACCAACAGAATGGGAGAAGATATTTGAAAACGACATATCAGGTAAAGGGTTAGTATCCAAAATCTATAAAGAACTTATCAGACTCACCCAAAAAAAAATAATCCAGTGAAGAAATGGGCAAAAGACATGAATAGACACTTCTCCAAAGAAGACATCCACATGGCCAACCGACCCATGAAAAAATGCTCAACATCACTCATCATCAGGGAAATACAAATCAAAACCACAATGAGATACCACCTTACACCTGTCAGAATGGCTAACATTAACAATTCAGGCAACAACAGATGTTGGCCAGGATGTGGAGAAAGAGGATCTCTTTTGCATTGTTGGTGGCAATGCAAGCTGGTGCAGCCACTCTGGAAAACAGTATGGAGGTTCCTCAAAAAACTAAAAATAGAACTATCCTATGACCCAGCAAATGCACTACTAGGTATTTATCCAAGGGATACAGGTGTGCTGTTTTGAAGGGACACATGCACCCCCATGTTTATAGCAGCACTATCAACAATAGACAAAGTACGGAAAGAGCCCAAATGTCTATCGATAGATGAATGGATAAAGAAGATGTGCTATATATATATACACAATGGAGTATTACTTGGCAATCAAAAAGAATGATATCTTGCCATTTGCAACTATGTGGATGGAACTGGAGGGTATTATGCTAAGCGAAATTAGTCAGTCAGAGAAAGACAAATATCATATGAAGTCACTCATATGAGGACTTTAAGATACAAAACAGATGAACATAAGGGAAGGCAAACAAAAAGAATATAAAAACAGGGAGGGGGACAAAACATAAGAGGCTCATAAATATGGAGAACAACGAGAGGTTTACTTGAGGGGGTGTAGGAGGGGGTGATGGGCTAAGTGGGTAAGGGCATTAAGGAATCTGCTCCTGAAATCATTGTTGCACTATACACTAATTTGGACTGAAATTAAAAAATAAAATAAAATTAATAAAAAAAGAAATACCAAAAAACGAACAAACACAAAGAAAGCTATCTAGTAATTCTAGTTCTATGTGTTTACCTGAAAAAAATGAAAACACTAACTCTAAAAGATATATGCATCCCTATGTTCATTGTAGCATTATTTACAATAGCCAAGATATGGAAACAATTTAAGTGTTCATTGATGTCTGAATGGATATCACACACACACACACACACACACACACACACACACACAAACACACACAGGACTACTATTCAGCCATACAAAAGAATGAAGTCTTGCCAATTACTACACTATAAATAGATTTCGAGGGCATTGTGCTAAGTGAAATAAATCAAACAGAGAAAGACAAATATTGCATGATCTCATTCATATGTAGAATCTTAAAAAAATCAAGCTCTTAGATAAAAAGAACAGATTGGTGACTGTCATTGGGGGTGGAGAGTAGGCAAAATGAGTGAAGGGGGTCAAAAGGTACATATTTCCATCTATAAGGTAAGTAAGTCAGGGAAATGTAATGTATAGCATTACAACCATAGTTAATAATACTCTTGCATGTTTGAAAGTTGCTAAGAGAGTAGATCTTAAAAGTTCTCATCAGTAGAAAAAAAATTGTAACTATGTATGGTGAGGGATGTTAACTAGACTTACTATGGGGACCATTTCACAATATGTACAAATATCCAATAATTATGCTGTACACCTAAAACTAATATAATGTTATATGTCAATTATACCTCAATAAAAAGGAATAGAGGGACCCCTCACTCAGCCTTTCAGTCTAAAACATTTCTGCAAGGGGGCACCTGGGTGGCTCAGTTGGTTGAGTGTCTGACTTCAGCTCAGGTCATGATCTCGCAGTTCATGAGTTCGAGCCCCGCGTCAGGCTCTGTGCTGACAGCTTGCTCAGAGCCTGGAGCCTGCTTCGGATTCTGTGTGTCCCTCTCTCTCTGCCCCTCCCATGCTTACGCTCACTCGCTCGCTCTCTCTCTCTCTGTCAATAATAAATAAATGCTAAAAAATTTTTTTAAAACATTTCTGTAAGGTTTTCTTAGAAATTCATGTTGCTGCTTTGTAGGCTCACCAGCATCAAGATCACACCTGTCATATTACTTATTAAACCTTTTTAGAGGTAGGGAGGAAGGAATAGGGTTTGTAACGGTGAGGTGGTTTCTGCAGGGAGCAGGGTGTTCACATAGAGATACCTAAGAAGTACCTGTTTATATTAAAAATAAGACAATCTACAAAGGTAGTTACTTTGTGTCTTGATGTTTCCAGTTTAAATGTCTGAAGCCTTCCAAGTACATATGAGTGTTCTGAAATTATGCAAATGACTTCTGCATATATTTCTTTCTTTCCCCCCCACCTCCCATTTTATTTATTTCCTCGATGGGGTCACAGGCAAAATGCCCTTAAAATCAGAGTCCAGAGGACATCTCAGAGCTCCTCTAGTCAGGAAATTTTGTAAGTACTAGAATGTTCTTTAGGCAGTTAAAGATTGAAGATGCTACTTCTTCTGAAACAATTAAAATCTGTCTGCTTCCTCTGATAAGTTTTTCCCCCAGGGGTTGCTTGTTTCTGATGATCAAGGCCAGTGTTTGTAGCTGTGTAGTCCAGATCTTGTCACTCTGTTGGTATAGAAAGGTATACTTGAAATGCTGCTTATAAAAAATGAATTTGTTGAAGCTTTTTATTAAGGAGAGAATACTTTGGTAATGTGCATAATTTCATTCTACAGGAGTGTATTGTTTTGTTTTGATTTGGTTTTTTGAAGCATTTCATTTTACACTAAATTTAAAAGTTAAATTGGTGACATATCAGTATGAAAGAAATTAAACAAATATTTTTTAAAACACTGTTTTATTTTATGTGCTATAAACAAAATATGTCACTGACACTTTTATGCTTATGGTGCCTGAGGACAATTCATTTAGAAAAGGAAAGAAGAAATACATGGGAATAAAATGCATGTTATCAAATATTCAATAACAGTTGTCATGGGCACAATTAGACAAAAGAAGCATTCAGTGAAATAAAAAGTTATATGCCTCTTTAGAAAACAACAAACATTTCAGTAGATGAGTTTAGTGGTCAAATTATACAGGTTACAATTATAGCAAGACTAATATTCTGTAAAAGTTCATGAAGTCACCCTTGGGATGATTAAATCAAAGAGAAGATGACCAAGGAAGATTTAATTGGTTTATATTTAGCTTTGTAATTACAAATACAGAATTTGTTACTAGATGTCAAACTTTTATTTTTAAATGTATATTACCTGGCTTTGGAAAAACAGCTAAGACACATGAAAACTTGAGAAGTATCCAAGATTTAAAATTTTTATTATTTTACTTTCCAGAGGGGCCAGGAGATAGGGGAACACCACTTCTGAAGGAACACATCAAAATATCAGTGGGACAGAATACTTCCCATGGAAAATAGGATACACTAAACTACATAAAAGTGCTGCCTTTGTGTTAATTCAGCCCAGTTTTTCCCTCATTTATATGTGGTATAGTTTGTGCCTCTATAAATTGAGTCTAAGCTGGGATAAATATTCAAGTGTATGTGGAATGGCTAAAGAGAAAGAATTGCTCACATTAAATGGATACCTCGAATATAATGGAAACAGTGGTTGTGATTAATTGTTATATATATATTTCAGATCATGCCATATACAAAAGTAGGAGAATGTTTCCTCTTGAGGCTTCTTAGCATATGGACACCTTTTCTTTAGGTAATTCCCTATCTTGGGGATTTTGGTGGAAAGCAAAAACTATCTGCACAACTAAAGCTGAAAATGCCCTATTATCTTGTCTTTACTGCAACTAGGCTGTGGTCATGGGCTACTTAATCCTCTTATTTAGAAGTCAATACTGCTGAGAATCAGGGATAATGGCAACACGGTGTTTCCAGGGACATCTGTGACACTACTGTAAGTACTGAGAGGAAGATATCATACCAAGGAAACCAAGAAATAAAGCAGATTTAAGAAGTATGCCACAGAAATAATTTGGGGTGTGTTTATGGCACAGAACCTTGCCTTCAAGGAAGTAAATAATTCTGAAGGAATGACATTGACAAAAATATTGGATACCAGTCCTAACAATTACTTGAATAATTGAGCCTTAAAACAGTACTCTGGCCTACGCACTTTATTTTTTATTTATTTTTTTTAAGTTTATTTATTTATTTTGAGAGAGGGAGAGAGCACAAGCAGGGGAGGAACAGTGACAGAGGGAGAGAGAGAGAATCCCAAGCAGGTAGGAAGTGTGCTGATGGAGAAGAGCCCTATGTGGGCCTTGAACTCACGAAACATGAGATCATCACCTGAGCCAAAATCCAGAGTCAGATGCTTAACCAACTGAGCCACCCCACCACCCCTGGCCTACAGACTTTTAAAAGAAGAAAGCAGGCTCCAAAAGCTACACGTGTAGTTTAAAAACATCTACTTTATATGTAGTCATGGAAGAAACAGACAAACCAGGTGATATTCCCAAGGGTCTAGAAGTGGAGAACAGAATCAAGGACTTTTCAAGAAACTTCTCCCCTCTAAGATTTTCTTTGTAGAATTCCATTATCACTATGAATCAAGGACAACTTTTGTCTCCTATACATCATTTTTTAAAGTGGAAATTTTTATTGTGCTTGTCTTGTCCCTATTACCCACTGTATATGAAGAGAGAAGTACTGGAAACTTGTTTTCATTTATGTAGATTACAAGAACAAAAACAATCTCTTCCAGATGTGATGCAGAACACTCACACAGAGAATATGAACACTTAACTGACAACAATAAGTAGGTAGAACTTTGGGTTATCCCCTCTGTGTGTGGGTGGAATTATGTTCTAGAGGGAAGAAGAACTGTCCATGGGTATTTGACAGCCATATTCAACACAGATGGCTAGCTGTAACCAATTATTTACATCTTCTCTCATAGACTACAGTTCCTTCTGGGAACATGCTGCCTTTAAGAATTGTATTTCCAAGCCCCGACCACTGAAAGTATGTGCAGATATAGTTGTTTCCAATGACATGGGAATGAAAGTGTTGAGTATCATTTCTAGGCTAATCCAGTTAAGAAGTTTGCCTGCTACTTCTATCCTTTACCTTCTTTATTAATTTTTTTAATGTTTGTTTATTTTTGAGAGAGTACAAGCAGGGGAGGGGCGGAAAGAGAGGGAGGAAGACACAGAATCTGAAACAGACTCCAGGCTCTAAGCTATCAGCACAGAGCCCGACATGGTGCTTGAACTCACGAATTGTGAGATCATGACCTGAGCCAAAGTTGACGCTTAACCAACTGAGCCACCCAGGAGCCCCATATTCTTCACTTCTTTAATATTCAAGCTTTATGTCAATGTTGAGAGCAAACTGGGATTCATGAAGTGAAGGTGTAAAAGCCTATGCCAACCTGAGGCTCTGAATGACTGCCAGGACTATAGACCATCTCCAACCCCACCATTAATCGGAAATACCAACACTGATATTTATCTGAATATAAAAATAAACATCTCCTGTAACAATTCATAAACATGTTGAGCTAACATTAACCTATCTAAAATGCTCTGTAACCCCTTAGAAAAGAGACATGTTAAATGACTCATTTTCCTTATTATTAGCATATGCTTATATTTTAGTATCCATCTGGCTAATAATATTGATAGCATATAGTATATTTTTTCATAAAACAGTATATTTTTAATATTATGCTACTCACCTACCTTCAAGGATCAAAGTTTAGTTGTAACAGAGCCATTGTAAGTATTGCAGAAGAAATTATTTCAAATAAGAATTAGAATTTACTTGAATGTGGGACAAGATGGGACAATGAATGTCTAGAAGTGGGGATTACTGAACCAGAAAAATAGTCATTGATGAAGTCATGCAAAGTACTAGTATAGGTAGATAAAATATACCTTGAAGGAAAACCAAAGAAACCATTGAGAAGTAAACACTGAAGTTGTATGCCACAAAAGGGGAGGTTATAGAAGCATGGAAACTACGATCTAATGGAATCTATTGACTGGAAATTACTGCCTCTGAGGCAACCAGTGTTACCATAGGAATAACAACTTCTTAAGGCCTTAGGCAAACACCTGGTGGTAAATTTGATGCTGCTGTTGGCCAGCCAGGCCTGTAACCAGAAAGTTAAGTGAGGCATGCATCAAGAAGAGAATGAGAACAAGCTGGGGCTCATTAGGAAGCATTTCATTGTCTGTCATCATTTATGACCTTCACAGAGAATCTTCTAAGAAAAATGGACTCTGCTTACCTTATTCCTTCCAAAACATGTATAAATTCCTCCAATCAGCTTAATCTGATCTGGAAAAGAGGATTCTGGAAAAAATAAGTTCTCAACATTAGACAGGAGAAATTGTGAGAAGTTGATAAAACAAAACACTGCAAGGGGTGCCTGGATGACTCAGTCTGAAGCATCCAACTCTCAATTTGATTTCTGCTCAGGTCATGATCTCACAGTGAGATGCAGCTTCAGGTGGGGCTCTACACTGACAGCTCAGAGACTGCTCGGAATCCTCTCTCTCTCTCTCTCTCTCTCTCTCTCTCTCTTTCTCAAAATAAGTAAATAAACCCTTAAGGAAAAAAACCAAAAAACCAAAAAACTCAGAAAATATGATTTTGCCAGGTACCCAGATTTAACTTTGTTAACACACATCTGCTATCGTATCTTCTATTTTGTATTATTGGAATTTTGACAAGCCCATGATGGAGAATAAGAGAAAATTATAGAAACTCCAATTTTATTTATTAATTTTTTTTTGTTCACAGAATACCCCATTGCCTTTTATTGTCTGTTCTTTTGTTTAGGCATAATTAAATGCAATCAAGTGGGATTTATCCCAGGTAAGTAAGGCTGGTTAAACTTTCAAAATCAATTACTGTAATTCATCATATCAATAGATTAAAAAAGAAAAATCACATGATCATATTAACAGATATATAAAAAGCATTTAATAAACTCTGACATCAAATCAGGATTAAAAACTCTCAGAAAACTAGGTCAACTTGATACAAAATACCTAGTGCTAACATCACACTTTTTAAAAAAATTTTTTTTAATGTTTATTTATTTTTGAGACAAAAAGAGACAGAGCATGATTGGGGGAGGGGCAGAGAGAGAGGGAGACACAGAATCCGAAGCAGGCTCCAGGTTCTGAGCTGTCAGCACAGAGCCCAATGCGGGGCTCAAACTCACAGACCACGAGATCATGACCTGGGCTGAAGTCGGACGCCCAACCGACTGAGCCACCCAGGCGCTCCTGCTAACATCACACTTAATGGTGGGAAACTTAAAGTTTTTCCATTAAAATCAGGTAAAGTAAAAAAAATTTCCCCTTTCATCACTTCTTTTCAACATTGTACCAGAAGTCCTTTTTAATCCAATAAAGCAAGAAAAGGAAATAAGAGATATACAGATTGGGAAGAAAGGCACAAAACTTTGTTCACAGGTAATATGATTGTCAATCTAGTAAATCCAAAGGAATCAACAAATATTCTAGGAACAAGTAAGTGATTATGGCAAGGTATAGGATACAAGGTTAAATGCAAAGTTTATTGCTGTACTATATGCAATCAATGAACAAAAGGAATTTGAAATTTAACACATAATACCATTTACATTAGTAGCCCACAAAATGAAACATTTTTGTACAAATCTAACAAAAACTACACAAAATCTATATGAAGAGAACTACAAAACTTTGATAAATTAAATCAAAGTACTAAATAAATGAAGAGATATTCCATGTTCATGGAAAGACTCAATATTTTCAAAATGTCAGTTCTTCCCACTTTGATCTATGCAATCCCAATCAAAATCCCAGAAAGTTATTTTATAGATGTTGACAAACTGATCCTAAAGCTTCTAAGAAGTGGCAAAAGACCCAGAATAGTCAACCCGCTACTGAAGGTGGAGAACAAAGTTCTTGGAGATTTGATGCTTCCCAGCTTAAGACTTACTATAAATCTACAGTAATAGGTGGTGTAGTATTGGGGGGAGGGGAATATAAATGGAACAGAATAGAGCCCAGAAATAGACCCCCACAAGTATAGTCAATTAATTTTTTACAGAGCTGCAAAGCACTAAAATGGACAAAAGTTAGTCTTTTCAACAAATGTAAAATAAGACTCTAGACAGAGTACTTACACTCTTCACAAAAATTAACTCAAAATGGACCATAGATCTCAATGCAAAATGCAAAAATAATACTAGAAGATAATTAAAGAGAAAACCTAGATGACTTTGGATATGGCAATGACTTTTTATATACAACACCAAAGACAAATCCATGAAAGATAATTGAGGGGTGCCTGGGTGGCTTAGTCAGCTAAGCGTCCGACTTCGGCTTAGGTCATGATCTCATAGTTCATGAGTTCAAACCCCATGTCGGGTTCTGGGCTGACATCTCAGAGCCCGGAGCCTACTCAGATTCTGTGTCTCTCTCTCTCTGCTTCTCTCTCGCAAAAATAAATAAACATTACAAAAAACTTAGTGAAAGAAATAATTGATCAGCTGAACTTCATTAATACTGAAATAACTCCTGCTCTGCAAAAGACAGCATCAAGAAAATTAGAAGACAAGCCATGGAGTAAGATAAACTATTTCACATGTGAGAAAGGACTGTTACCTAAAACATACAATTCTTAAAACTCAACAATAAGAAAACAGTCTGATCTTAAAAATCAACAAAAATCTTTGATAACTCACTAAAGAAGATACACAGATGGGAGATAAGCATATGAGAAGATGCTCCACATCTTAACTCATCAAGAAAAGACAAATTAAAACAACAGTGAGCTACCACCACACACCTATTAGAATGACCAAAATCTGAAAGACTGACAATACAAAATACTGTCAAAGATGTAGAGCAAAGGAACCCTCATACATGGCTGGTGGGAATGCAAAATGGCACAGCCACTTTGAAAGACAGGTAGGTGGTTTTTTACAAAATAAATATGCTTTTACCAGAAAATCCAGCAATTTAATTCCCTTGTTATTCACCCAAAGGAGCTAAAAAGATATGTGCACTCAAAATCTGCACAGATGTTTGTGATAGCTTTATTCATAATCGCCAAAACTTGGAAGTAACTAAGATGCTCTTCAGTAGTGAATGGATAAACCATGGTACACCAAGATAATAGAACATTATTTAGTGCTAAAAGAAATGAGCCATCAAGCCATGAATAGACATGGAGGAACTTAAAGTGCATATTACCAAGTGAAAGAAGCCACTGTGAGAAGGCTGCATACTATGGTTCCCATTAAATGACATTCTGGAAAAGGCAAAACTAAGGAGGCAATAAGAAGGTGATTGCCATGAATGGTGGAAGGAACAAGGGGTATGACTAGGTAAAGCACAAGATATTTTTAGGGCAGTTAGAAATACTCTGTATTATATATTAAATATAAATATATGTCATTATACATTTATCCAGATGGATAGAATATACGACCCCAAGAGTGAACATTAGGGTAAACTATGGCCTTTGGGTGATTATGATTTGTCAGTATGGGTAAACCCTTGATAATAAAATACACTACTGTGATGAACAACATTGATAAAGGGGCAGAGTATGCATGTGTGGGGCCAGGGGGTATACGAAATTCTCTGCACCTTCCTCTCAATTCTTTTGTAAACCTGTTACTTAATTCTTTCAAAACAATTAATATAAGAAAATGGCAAGAATAGCAGAATGATTTTGCAAAACAAATGTCCATCAAAGATCTTGTAGCCAGAATAAAGGACTTTTATAATAAGAAATCATATAACACAATAAAAATGTTGGCAAGATATTTAAACAGATATCCCAAAAAAGAACTTATATGAATGTTTAATAAGTCAAAAAGAAATTCTCATCATTACTGGTCATCATAGAAATACAAATGGAAACTATGAGACCTGCACACACACACACACACACACACACACACACCATAAAAGTAAAAAAGATTGACAGAATGTGTAACCACCACATATCTTATACCTTGCTGATGAAGATTCAAATGGGACAACCACTTTGAAAATGGCATACAGTTATCTTATGACACAACCATTCCACTTCTACATTTTTAAAAAAAATGAAAACTTGTGTCCACTCAAAACTGTGTACACTAATATTCATATTGGAATATTCATAGACCTGGGGTGTCTGGGTGGGTTGGTTAAGCATCCAACTTCACCTTAGGTCATGATCTCACAGTCATGAGTTTAAGCCCTGCGTGGGGCTCTGTGCTGACAGCTCAGAGCCTGAAGCCTGCTTCAGAAACCTGCTTCTGTGTCTCCCTCTCTCTCTCTGCCCCTTCCCTGCTCGTGCTCTGTCTCTCTCCCTCTCAAAAAAAATAAACGTTAAAAAACTAAATTTAAAAAAAAGGTAAAACTATCCTAAACTAGAGCAGATCAGTTTTTCCTTGGGGCTGGGTCTTGGGAAAGGAGAGTCATTTCAAAGGTAGAAAAGAACACTTTTCATGGTCTAGGAACTGTTTTTTGATTGTAGTGGTGGTAATCGAGCTACCAAAATTCAACATTCTTTACACACATTGGTAAATTTTATTGTATGTAATAATACTTTAATGAACAAAAGAGGGGATAAAAGCCCAAAAGATCAATATATTTCACTACATTAGCACAGAAAGGATATGAAAAATAGCATTACTTGATAGAAAGACTAACCAATTAGTAATGGAAATGAATTGCAGCTACCACAAAATGAGACTGAACAAAAATTACAGCACACATCATATTTAATGGTGAAATATTGTCACATATCCTCAGATTGAGAACAAACAAAGACAATCATTATTACCACTTTTCATCATTTTTATTACACTGGAGACCAAAAAGTTAAGGGAAAGAAATGAAAGAATATGGATTAGAAGGAAGAAATAAAATGCATTATTTACGGACTCAATAGTGGAATACATAGGAAATCCAAAACAATGTATAAACTATTAGAATAAATAAGTGAATTTACCAAGGCCATTGTATACAAAGCCAATATACAAAAATCAATTGCAGATATTCCCTCCCGCCAAACTGAAGCAAACTTATTCCCTTAGCTCCTTCTTCACATCACTTAGAAAAAAAAACCAAAACACAAAAACAAAACCTGAACATAACACAACAAACTTAGAAAGGCTCTGAAGAGGCCCAAAGAAGAAAGCAAACAGGCTAAGGATCTTGAGACTCTAGAGACAATACAGATGTGAGTTCTCTGCTCCCTTGTGGCCTCCCATAATCCCAGATAGGCCATCATAGAAGCCTCTAACCTGGAACAGACAACACGGAATAGTGTGGGGGGAAGCCCCAAGAAAACTTGTTCCTTCTTAGGTATTTTGGCTCCATTCCCTGTCTGGCAAAAGCAGGAGTGCTCCAATTTGCCCATAGGGGTAGTGTTAGTGGGGGAGGTTCCAGTGGTGAACAGAACCTCCCCCTTTGTGGGGAATAAGCTTAGGAATTCCCTGAGCTTGTACTGATGGATTAAAAATGCATAAAGAATTAGAAAGCCACAGGATGAACATACCCAAGTTTGGGCAAACAAGATTAGGTAAACAGGGCAAAGGTCCCTAGTATAGGACAAAGATATAGGAGTAGAAAAGGCTCAGGATGAAAGCATCAAAAATGAGGTAAACAAGATGAGGTATTCAGTGCAGAAATGCCCCCAACTTAGTACAATAGCAGAAAGCTGCTTTCACAGAACAGAAGGACCAAATTAGGTAACAGGTAAACAGGGCTATACACTGCAGCAGGGAGAAGTTGCCCAGAGCTGAGCTAATCAGCAAAAGAAAGGTGCCTTGTTGACCCTGAGATAGAATGCTCTGTTTTTCTTGTCCCCTAGGCAGGGGTGTCTGCTGTAAACAACCTTCTACCCAGTACCAGGACTTTGTTTTGAATTGACCCTAACCCCTAACACCACATATCTTCAAAACTCCCTTTCCCCACACCCATGAGTTAATGTTCAAGGTTTCATTGTCTCTTTGCACACGCCCATCACCCCATCATGCTTCTAAGCCTTCTGATCCTAATAAAAATGGAGCAAGGACCCTCACTTAGGGCTCTTGTCTCCTCCCGGATATTAGCTTCTCTCTCATTTTAATCCTGCATCCACTCTCTTGCTGGACAAGAGAGAACTTTAGACCCAGAGTCTATGACACCTCTTCACTCAGCAAAAATGAAGCAGAGGATGTGGTGGAAGGTGGAATAGTAAGCAATCTTTTTTCACCCTTTTCCTCTCTTGGTGTCGGTAGAGCACAGCGGGGAGCTGAGCTTATGCCCCCAGTTGCAGCAGGAGACAGGTGTGAGTAAGCCTTCCTTTTCTCCCCGCATGGGTGCTGGTGGAGTCCAGTGGGAAAGTGAACATACACATTCATCCAGCACTAATAATACAGCAGAAAAATCCCTGCCTAAAATAGAGAATTAAATAAGATTCAGAGTCTATAGAATTATATAAAAATTCCAGGATACAAGTGAAAATCATTTCTCACAGTAAGAACCAGGAAAATCACACCATGAATGCGAAGAGACAATGAGCAAATGCCAGTACCAAATTGAATCAGATATTGCAATTATCAGGAAAAAGTATCCATCATAAAACAGCTCTAACAAGTAATTACAAATTATCTTGAGACAACTTTTTTTTTCCATTAAAGAAAGGGAAAATCTCAGCAAAGAAATAGAAGTTATAAAAAAAGAAATAAATGAGAATTATAAAACTGAAAAACATAATTACCAAATGAACATAAGTTACTTAAAAGGAAATGAGCTTTTTACACTTCACTTGAAGTAATATTTCAATAACAGTAGACTATAGTAAGTTATGCATATATACTGTAGTACTTAGAGAACCAATAGGAAATTTGCGAGGCAATATATTCAAGAATACTATAAAAAAATAAAATGCTAAATATTGTTCAAGTAACCCAGAGGAAATTAAGAAAATCTAAACAGAAAAATGAGGGAGAGGATGAAAAATGAGAAACAGAAAAAAATAATGGCAGATTTAAGCACCAACATAGTAATAACTATATCTAAGTGGTTTAAATACCCATTTTTTAAAGTTTATTTATTTGTTTTTGAGAAAGAGAGAGAGAGCATGCAAGTGGGGGAGGGGGAGAGAGAGAGAGAGAGAGAGAGAGAGAGAGAGAGAGAAACTTGAAGCAAGGTCCACACTGTCAGTGCAGAGTCTGATGAAGGGTTCAAACCCTCAAACTGTGAGATCACTACCTGAGCCAGAGTTCGATGCTTAACTGACTAAGCCACCCAGGCGCCCCTCTAAATACACCAATTTAAGGAGACTGGCAGAGTAGATAAGAAAATATTATTCAACAATATTCTGTCTACAAGAAACTCACTTCAAAACTCATTTCAGGGGCACCTGGGTGGCTCAGTTGGTTAAGCATCTGACTTCAGCTCAGGTCATGATCTCACAGTTGATGAGTTCGAGCCCTGCATTGGGCTCTGTGCTGACAGCTTAGAGCCTGGAGCCTGCTTTAGATTCTGTGTCTCCTCCTTTTTCTGCCCCTCCCATGCTCATGCCCTGTCTCTCTCTGTCTCTCAGTAATAAATAAACATTTAAAAAAATTTTAAAAACTCATTTCAAATTAAACTAGTTAGTTTGAAGGTAAAAATATCAAAACAATATATAACATGCAAACCTTAATGAAAAATAAGCAGGAGTAACCTTATTAATAGAAAGGGTAGACTTTAAAGGACAGAAAATTAAGAGAGATAAAGAGGGCCATTATATAAGATAAAAGAATGGGTCTACCAGGAATAACAATTTTAGATGCATAAGTACAAAATAGCAAACCCTCGAAATACATGAAGCAAAAACTGATAAAGCATAAAGGGAAAATGAAAAATTATAGTTGGATATTTCAATGTCCACCTATCAGCACCTGATTACAGACAGCAAATCAGCAGAGATATTGAAATCAGCACCATCAACCAAGAGATCTCAATCAACACATATCGAATATTCCACCCAATAGCAGAATACACATTCCTTTCAAGCATCTGTGGAACATATATAATTACATACCATATTCTGGGTCATAAAACCAATCTCAATAAATTTTTAAAAACTGATGTGATGCCAAATATATAATATGAGTGGAATGGAGTCAAACTGGAAATCAATAATAAAAAGCAACAGAAATCTCAAAACACTTGAAAATTTTACAATATACCTCTAAGTAATGCATGTATCAATGACGTGATCTCAAAAGGAAATTTCAAAACTACAGAGAACTAAATGAAAATGAAAATGAAAACACAACATATCAAACATAATGGGATGCAGCTAAAACAGTGCAGAGAGGAATATTTATAGCAATAAACACACTGGAAAATTCCTAAATCAATGACTTAAACTTCTTACTGTAAGAAACCAGACAAATAAGAGGAGAATAAACCCAGAGATGGGAGAATAAAAGAAATAAAAAAGAACAGAAATTAATGATATTGAAAATAGGCAAATAACTTTAAAACCCCAATCAAAAAAAAGAGCTGATTCTATCAAAAAAAGGTCAGAAAATTTATAAAAGCTCTAGTAATTCTGTCAACTATAATCCAAAAGAAGACACAAATACCAACACCAGGAATGAAACAGGGAATATCATTATATACCCTGCAGCTTTTAAAAATAAAAAAATACAATAACAAATTTATTCTCATACATTTGAAAACTTAGAATTTGGATCAATTCTTAGAAAACTACAAACTATGAAAACTCAACCAAGATGGAATAAATCATCTGAATAGTTCTCCTATACTATTAAGAAATTAAATATTAAAATTGAATAATTCAAAAGCTCTTCAAAAGAAATCTCCAGATACAAGATTTCTACCAGACATCTAAAGATGAATTAATATCAATTTCTACAAATTCTCTTTCAGAACAGAGGAGGAGGGAATACTTAACTATTTTATGAGAGTAATATTTCTCTGGTTCTAAACTAAACAGACAGTACCAGAAAAAAAAACAAAAAACAAAAATCAAAAAATGAAGAAAGAAAAAGAAAACCACTGATTTAGATAGAAAAAATAAAATAAATATTAAACAAATCAAATCCCACTATTTATAGAAAGAATTATACAACATGGCCAAAGGAGATTTAATCCAAGTACATGAGATTGGTCATCATTCAAAATTAATATAATCCACCATATTAACAGGTATACAAGGAAAAATCATATAAATATAATAACTGATACATAACAAGTATTTGTCAGAATCCAAGACCCACTTATTATAAACTCAGGAAAGGATGAATACAGTGAACTTCCTCAGCTTGATATCGATAAAGATCATGTACAAAAAACATACTGCTGGCATTAAACTTAAGGAGTAAGACCGAATGTTTTCTCTCTAAGATCAGGAAAAAGGCCAAAATGTCCCCTGTCACCACTCTTTTTCAGTATAATATTTGAGATTCTAGCCATTGCATAAGAGAAGTAAAAGAAATAAAAGGCATTCATATTGTAAAGGAATACATAAAAGTCTCCCTATTTGCAGATGACATTATTTTTATATAGAAAATCTGAAGGAATATTTAAAATGAACAAACAACAAAAATCTCCTACAACAAGTAAATTAGTCTAGCAACTTCACCGGAGACAAGATTATACTTTTATATATTGAAAATGCACCTGGGGAAATAAATTTAAATTATAATGTGATGTGCAATCACTCAAGATAAAATAAAATAAAATAAAATAAAATAAAATAAAATAAAATAAAATAAAATAATGAAATGAAATGAAATGAAATACTCAGGTGCACACTTAACATGTACAAGACTTGTGTGCCAAAAAATTGAAAATGCTGATGAAGTCAGAGAAACCCTAAAAAAGTGGTGAGGCATAATGTGTTCATGGGTGAGAAGACTTAACATAATAAAGATATCTATCCCTGAAATTAGTCTACAGATTTTCTACTATTCATATGAAAATTGCAAAAATGTTTTTAGTACACATAGACTGGCTAACTGTAAAATTTATATGGAAAGGAATAAGCTCTAGGCGCTAGAATAAATAATTTTTTTTTTAGAAAATTGAGGATAAATTACTCTTATATTTAGTGCTACAATATAACTATATTGATTAAGACAATGTATTAGTAGTGGAAAACTAGACATATAGATGAATGGAACTATAGAGAGGCCAGAAGTGCCCAACCAATTTTGACAAAGGTGTAAAAGCAAATCAGTGGAGAAAAGATAGGCTTTTTAACAAATAGTGCTGGAGCAACCAGTATTGGCAGGCAGAAATATAGAATGAATGAATGAATGAATGAATGAACAAATAAACAAATTTGATCTAAAATTTACATCTTACACATTAACTGAAAAGGGAATATTGACTCTATTATAAAACTATAAAATTTTCAGAAAAAAAAAGTAGGAGTAAATCTTTGGAATATGGGGTTAAGGCAAAGAATGCTTATATCTGACACTAAAACCTCGTTCTGTTAAAAAAATAATAAACTGAACCTCATAAAAAATTAAAACAATAAAATTATGCTAAGTAAAAGACTCTGTTTATAGAATAATAATAAAAAAGACATAGACTGGATGATAATATATGTAAAAACCATATCTGATAAAGGGCTAGTAACTTGATTACATAGAGAACTCTCAGAACTCCAAAGTGAAAAAACAAACAATCCAATTACAATATGGGCAAAAGACATAAATGGAACTTTCACTGAAGAGGATAGACAAATAGCAAACAAGCACACAAAAAGTTGTTAAACATGATTATCTACTTGGGAAATGCAAAATAAATCACAATGACATATTACTAGACAACTATTAGACCGGCCAAAATAGGGGCGCCTGGGTGGCTCAATGGGTTAAGTGCCTGACTTTGGCTCAGGTCATGATCTTACAATTTGTGAGTTTGAGCCCCTTGCAGGCTCTGTGCTGGCAGCTCACAGCCTGGAGACTACTTCAGATTCAGATTCAGATTCAGATTCTCCTTCTCTCTCTCTGCCCCTCCCCCAACTCATACTCTGTGTGTGTCTCTCTCTCTCTGAAAAATAAATAAATATTTTTAAAAATTAAAAATAAAATAAAATAAAAAAATAGTGACAAATCAAATGCTTACAAGGATGCAGAGAAACTGGATTACTCATACATTGCTGGTGGAAATGTAAAATGATACAGCCATCCTGCAGAAGAGATTTGGCAAGTTTTATAAAACTAAATATACACATATCATATGAACCAGCAATTGCACTCTTGGAAATTTATCTCAACAAAATGAAAATTTACAATCACATGAAAAGCTGTATACGAATGTTCAATAGCAGTTTTTTAGTTTTTGTAATAACCCTAAATGGGAAATAACTCAGATGTCTTTCAGTGGAAAGGCTAAACAATTACGAACATCCATACCATGTAATGCTGGTCAAGTAACAATAAAAGATAATAATTATAACAACAAATTATTGATAGATGCAATGACCTGGATGAACCTGCAAGAAATTATGCTAAATCAAATGTCAAATAACAGAAGATAACACACTGCCTGATTCCATTTATATGACATTTTAAAAATAAAAATGATATTAGTGTAGAACAGATTATTTGTTGCCAGGAGTAAAAGATGGGAAGAAGAAGAGAGGTAGATTTGGCTGTAAGGAGGGATCTTTGTGTGCCATAACTCTTATGTGTCTTGACTGTAAAAATGTCAATATTTTGGTTGTGATATTGTACTATAGTTTTGCAAGGTTTCCTTGAGGGAAACTGGGTAAAAAGCACATTAGATATCTTTGTATTATTTCTTACAAATGGAGTTGATCTAAAGTTATATCTAAATAAAAGGTTTACCTAATAACTGGTTGTATTCACCATAATCAAGCAACAAATAGAAACTTACATTCTAAAATTATGTTAGTTATAATATCCATTATATTTAATGCTTAAAATATCATATAAAACTTTCATAAATTATCTACAGTGAAAACTATAAAACACCATACAGAAAATGTACAAAAACTCCAATAAATGAAGGTATATGCCACATTTGTGGATTGGAGACTCAATATTTTATTAAAAAACTTTTTTTAATGTTTATTTTTGAGAGAGAGAGACAGACAGAGCGCAAGTAGGGGAGGGGCAGAGAGAACGGGAGACACAGAATCTGAAGCAGGCTCCAGGGTCTGAGCTGTCAGCATAGAGCCTGACGCGGGGCTTGAAGTCACGAACGGTGAGATCACTACCTGAGCAGAAGTCGGACGCTCAACTGACTGAGCCAACCAGGTACCCCTAGAGACTCAATATTTTAAATAAATATTTTTTTTTCCAAATTTGTCTACTGATTCAACGCAGTAACGAATATATTTTTCAGAGATTTAGATCAATGAATTCTTTCAGACAATGCTTTGGATATCTATATATCAGCATTCACTAAAGATGATCTAAAGGAAGGCCAACGATCAAGACCTTTCTTTCTTACTGTTAAATTCAACAGAAATGTGTCATGTTGTTCATCAAAAGCCTTATACGAAAAGTTTTGTACTAGCATTATTGACAATTACCAACATTAGAAACAACCCAAATGTTTATCAATAGTCAAGTGGATTTAAATAATTGTGGTTCAATCACATATAATTCCATGCAACTAAATGAATTAATTTCATAAACACAGTGCTGAACAAAAAATTGAGAATACAAAAGTGCATATTGTATGTTTCATATATATAAAGTTCAAAAAGGGATGAAATTCATCTGTATTACTAGAATTCAGAATATGGGGTGCTTACTGATGTCAGAGGAACAGGAAGGGGTTTCTGGAGTTATGATCATGGTTCAACTTTTATTCCCAATGTGGTTATATTTACTCAACGTGATCTGTTGGGGAAGTTGCACTCACGTAATGAGTGCATTTTTGTCAATATATTATTACTTTAACAAAAAAGTTTCAGTATAAAACCTTCATGACTATGTAATTCAATAATTAAAATAATTATCAAATAGGCATTACTGGATAAATCACTGAGTTTCTTAATATTATATAACTCATCAAGTTATACACACACACACACACACACACACACACGCACTTCATTTTACAATCTAAATGGCCCTGCACATTGCACATTGCCCTGTATCCCCAAAACTCTATGACTATGGATAAGTTAAACTGTCTAAAATTTTCTTACTTTTTAAAGTTTATTTATTTATTTTTAGAGAGAGAGAGAGTGAGAGAGAGGGAGCATTTGCACGAGTGGGGCAGGGGCAGAGGGAGAGGGAGAGAGAGAGTAACACGCAGGTTCTGTACTGTCAGTGCAGAGATTCACACTGGTCTAGCCCACGAACTGTGAGATCACGACCTGAGCCGAAGTGAAGAGTTGGGTGCTTAACTAACTGAGCCACCCAGGTGCCCCATTGTTTCTTAGTTTTAAAAGAACCTAATTATACTGACCTATCTAAAGTTCTTCTCATCACTCAAAAGCTATGTTTGCAAAGTATATAATGTTTATATAAGCTGTTTGTAAAATATTTAAAATGCAACACCTATTCAGTTTATAACTTAAAATTTTGGGTACATCAGAGAAACCTGGAATGGCCCTGTATTTAAATATATTTTAGTGCATAACATGTTGCTTTCCTTGCAGATTTAAAGGAAATGGTTATGTTCCTTAGCATGAAAGAACCATGAGCTACATATTAGCTAACTTGATATGATAGTTTTAGTTCTAGGTCTGTCATAAAGCAGCTTTGTAACCTTGAACAAGTCACAAAACTTTTTTTTTTGTCTCAGATTCCTAATTCCTTAAATGAATAATATATCCCCTGCCACTCAAATGGCTCATGTGTGGATTAAATAAGACAACACAATTTAAAATATGTAAAGCAGTTTACAAATGCAAATGTAGTTACTATTATTACCATAATTATTATAGGTTTTTATATCAGTCTTTATTTTTTTTAATTTTAAATGAGAGAATGTAGAATGGTCATACTTACAGATATACACAAACACGCACCTTAATTAGGCTGTGGGAAAGAAAATGTAGTACAATTTGTTTTTACTTTTTCTATTACTGAAGCTCTGCTTTGCTCATTACCCTTCCATTACTTTCCCTTCATTTTCCTCCCATGGGGCAAATGAAGATAAGCTCCTGTTGATAGTTCATGAATTTCAAGTTATATACCCAGGGGCAGGGCATTTTCAATGGAATGTTCCCAGTGTCAGAACTTCCTGCCACTTGTGCTTCCAGAGAGAACCCTGTTTAAACCTTCAGGCTGATATGTAAATCTGTTTTTGTTACTTTAAACAGAAGACTTGTGGGTATTTCAAAACAGATCTGCATTAAATAAATATTTATTCAACATTACAGATGTTAGAAGTAAGAGACTTTCCCAGGGACAAATAAAGTGAGTGACATAGCATGGATGGAGACCACATTTCCAAGTGTCTGGCCCTGAACAAGTGTCCACCAGGCAAAACATAATGGAAAGGATTATCTCATTGTAAAAAGAACATGTGTGTGTGCAAAGAGAGAGGCATTGCAGTACAGCCCTAAAATGCTTATGGCTGTTTTCTCAAAGTATTGGGATTTCAATTGGCCTTTACATTCTTCTTTATATCTTTACACAGTTACAATGATTTCACAATTAGTATGCAACTTGTATAAACACTATATTAAGAAACTATTTTACAGTGAAAAATTAGTGCTATTTCAATAAAATTCAATATCCTCACAATAAATAGTTTTACTGATTTATAAAAGCTATTATACACACAGTTTAAAAAATAATTAAAAGTGGGAAATTATTATATGGGATCTACATAGTCTCTAGCTTATAAAATATTCTACAGGCATACCTCATAGATATTGCAGGTTTGGTTACAGATGATTATAATAAAGTGAAGATCACAATAAAGTAAATACCACAATAAAGCAAATCATATTATTTTTGGTTCCTCAATGCATATAAAAGTTATGTTTACACTATGCTGTAGTCTATTAAGTGTACAATACTACTATGTCTAAAAAGATATATACAGGGGTGCCTGGGTGGCTCCGTCGGTTGAGTGTCCGACTTCGGCTCAGGTCATGATCTCACGGTTTGTGGGTTCGAGCCCTACGTCGGGCTCTGTGCTGACAGCTCAGAGCCTGGAGCCTGCTTCAGATTCTGTGTCTCCCTCTCTCTCTACCCTTCCCCCACTCGCACTCTGTCTGTCTCTCTCAAAAATAAATAAAAATTTAAAAAGTTTTCTAAAAATAAATAAAAAATAGATATATACATATACATATACATATACATATACATGTATATCATCTGAGCTTTTAGTGAGTCACAATCTTTTTTCTGGTGAAGTATCTTGCCTTGATGTTGGCTACGGTGGCTGTGGCGATTTCTGAAAATAAGACAACAGTAAAGTTTGCAGCATGAATTAACTCCCTTTTTTTGAAGAGTGTACATTTTATTAGAAACCTTAAATAATCTTCAGACATAATACAATGTCTTCAGGAAAGGCTCACGTGTGGTCTCTAGTATAAACTGAGATTTTTGGATTAGGGGCAAGGAGAGGGACAGCATGAAAAACGAGTGCTTAGTTTGCCAAAAAGATCCCCTCATGAATGCTCTTCAGCTAGCTTATCAGATTTTTCCATAGCTTCTTCAACGTGACCTACCATATAGAAGGGCTGTTCTGGGAGATGGTCATATTCACCTGCTAAAATCTGTTAGAATCCTTTGATGGTCTCCTTCATACTCTCCTTCATAGGCATCACCTTCCCCATGTGATCTATGAAAACTTCAGCAATCTGGAATGGCTGAGACAAGAAAGGCTGTATTTTTCTGTGCATGGGATATAGTCAACTTGTCTTCCTCAGAAAGTTCATCCATACCCAGGGTGGCAATGATGTCCTAGAGGGATTTTTAGTCCTATAAGATCTTTGGTACCCCATAGGCAACATCATAATACTCATTTCCAACAATGTTGGGATCCAGGATTCCAGAGGTGGAATCCAAAGGATCCACAGCTGGATAGACACCCAACTCAACAATAGCATGGGACAATACAGTGGTAGCATCCAAATGGGCAGGGGGAAGGGTCAGTAAAATCATCAGCAGGTACAGAGGTAATAGATCCCTTCTTGGTGGTGGTGATTCTTTCCTCCATGGTACCCATATCAGTAGCCAGGGTAGGCTGACAGCCCACAGCAGGAGGAATTCTGCCCAATAAAGCAGACACCTCAGACCCAGCCTGGGTGAAGTGAAAGATGTTACCTATAAATAGCAGTACATCTTGACCCTCTTGGTCTCTGTGTATTCAACAACAGTCAGTCCATCCAGAGTTACCTTGTAATGAGCACTAGGTGGTTTATTCATTTGACCATACACCAGCGCTACCTTGGGGGTAGCATCTTTTAAGGTGATAACACCAGACTCAATCACTCATAGTTTGTCATTGCCTTCCTAGGTCCTCTCACAAATACCAGAGTATTTGTGACAAACACAGAGTAACCACCATGGGCTTTGATGACATTGTCGATTAACTCCATGATCAGTACTGTCTGGCAAACTCCAGCACCAATAAAGAACCCCGTTTTTCCTCCTTTGGCATAGGGATCCAGCAGATCCACAACCCTGATAGCAGTAACCAGAATTTCTTGTTCAAAACTCATCTCCATGAACTCAGGAGTCTCCGCATGAATAGGTGCAAACTTGATGGGGCCTCCCTCATCAATGATTTCTCCGATGACATTCATGATTCTGCCCAAGGTCTCAAAACCAACAGGAATTTTGACTGGTGCACCACAATACAGGACTTTCTGGCCTCTAACTAAGCCTTCTGTACCCTCCATGGCAATAGTCCTTACAGTGCTCTCACCCAAATGCTGAACCACCTCCAAAACCAACCCTGTCTCTCTGCCTTTCACTTCCAGTACATTTAGGATGGGTGGTAGTCTCTCATCAAACTGAAAACCTACCACTGCACTGATGACCATCAGCATATCCCCAGTGGCAGTTTCTGCCTTCAGGGAAGGAGATGTTTAGGAACATAGTCTCTGGCAAGCTGGAGTGCTGCCAGGGTGGCCTGCAGTAAGACCTAGGCTTGGCATAGCAGTGCGGAGGGGCCAAGTCCCCATAGGGCCCTGGAGGCCAAGGTAGAGGCCACACAACCTACAGAACCCAACATGGCAGATCGTGGGAGTGGACTCTAGCTTTTCTCTTCACAAATAGTTTCTCTGTAGCAGGACATGCTGTTGATAGCATTTTACCCACAGTAGAACTTCTTACAAAATTGGAGTCAATCGTCTCAAACCCTGCCACTCCTTTATCAACTAATAAGATTTAGAAATCTTTTGTTATCATTTCAACAATATTCACAGTATCTTTACCAAGATATACTTGCCATCTCAAGAAACCATTTCCTTTGTTTATCCATAAGAAGTAACTTCTCATACATGAAAATTTTATCATGAGATTATAGCAATTCAGTCACAATCTTCAGGCTCCACTTCGAATTCTAGTTCTTTTGCTATTTCCACCACAGTGGAGTTATTTCCTTCATGGAAGTCTTGAGCCCCTGAGAGTCCTCCATGAGGATTAGAATCACCTTCCTCCAGACTCCTGTTAATGTTGATATTTGGCCTCTTTCCATGATTCACAAGTGCTTTTAATGGCATCTAGAATGGTAGATCCTTTCCAAAATACTTTCAATTTATTTTGCCCAGATCTATCAGAGGAATCACTATCTATTGAAGCCACAGCCTTACAAAATGTCTTTCTTAAATAATAAGACTTGAAAGTTACTCCTTGATCCATGAGCTACAGATTGAATGTTGTGTTAGGCATGAAAACAATACATACATGTCATTGTGCATATCCATCAGAGCTCTTGGGTAACCAGGTACATTGTCATTGAGTAGAAATATTTTGAAATAGATTATTTTTGTTTTTGGCAGTAGGTTCCAACAATGGGCTTAAAATATTCAGTAAATCATGTTGTAAAGGGATGTGTTGTCATCCAGGCTTTGTTTTCCATTTCTAGAGCACAGGCATAGTAGCTTTAGCATAATTCTTAGGCCCTAGAGTTTTCAGAATGGTAAATGAGCATTGGCTTCAACTTAAAGTCACCAGCTGTATTAGCCCTTCATAAGAGTATCTTTGAAGCCAGGCACTGACTTCTGCTCTCCAGCTCTGAAATTCCTAGATGGCATTTTTTTTCCATATAAGGCTCTCTTTTCTGACCAACCTCTGCTACTTTCAAACTTTTCTTCTGTAGCTTTTTCACCTCTCTCAGACTTCATAGAGTTGAAGAGTGTTAGGGCCTTGCTCTGGATTAGGCTTTGGCTTAAGAGGATGTTGTGGCTGATTCAATCCTTTATCCAGACCACTCAAACTTTCCCCGTATCAGCAATAAGGTTGTTTTGCTTTCTTGTCATTCATTTGTTCACTGAAGTAACACTTCTGACTTCCTTCAATAATTTTTCCTTTGCTTTCCAACTTGGCTGTTTGCTGTAAGACACCTACATTTTGGTAATTAATTTTAATTAATTCTAACTTTTAATTTAAAGTGAGAGATGTACAACTCCTTCCTTTTAGTTGAACACTTAGAGGCCATTTGGCCTAACTTTGATATTATTGTGTCTCAGGGAATAGAGAGGCCTGAGGTCAGGGAGAGAAATAGGAGAAGAGCCAGTCAGTGGAGCAGTCAGACACACAGAAATTTTAGTGATTAAGTTTGCAGCATTATTTGGGTGTAGTTTATGGCACCTGAAAACAATTACAACAGAAATATCAGAGAGAGGAGATCTAACATGGCTGAGAAGTAGGGAGACTTGAAGTTCCCTCATCCCTCAAACACAGCAGTCTAGAGGCTAGAGGACTTTGAATTCCAGGAGTCCAGGTTGCAGAATGACAGAGACATCTCCAGAGGTCCACGGGGACAACCTGGCAGGCCATAGGTGTGTGATTGCAAACTGGGAGAGATATAATGGTCAGCGTAGGTATGGAGGGAAGGGATCCCCTTTTGAGGAGAGACAAAGGGAAGAAAGAGAGGCTGAGGAAGTGTATGACTATATTTGGACAAGAGAAAAACATGAACCAGGGATCATTAAAAAAACAAAAACAAAAACAAAAACAGAGAAAGATGCAATTACTAACCATGGGGCTTTCTCCAGACTGGGGTTGGCTGCCCTGTTCTCGCACCTGGGGAGGAGGGGTGCCAGACCCATGCTTGGTAACTAGTTCAGAGGAGCAGTCCACAGTGGGAGAAAGCAATCCCCTCCCTTGAGTGCTGTGGAAAGAAGGTACATAGCTGTTCAAAGGACAAAGGACCCGCCCTGTGCCCACCAGCCAGAGGCCATTTACTGGTGGAGCACAGCAGCACTTCCTTGGAACCAGGGCACACAGAGCAGGACCCTTTAAGACAGTGGGGTTTAAATCCCAGCCAAGCCCCAGGGAGGCGAGGGAGTCAGCAGAGTGGGACAAACTGCCTCGTTCCTGCCTGCATGGCACTGTAAGGAGAACCTTCAATGGAGCAGAGTGGCACTTCCCTGGATTCAGGGCACATGGAGCAGGACCCTTTAGGATATCTGGGTTTGAATCCCAGACAAGCCCCAGGGAGTCTCAGGACTCTGTGGAGTGGGAAAACAAACAGACAAACAAAAAACGGCCCACTTGCGCCCACGCAGCACTATGAGGACTGTCTGAAGAGAATGGTTTGGGACACCCTGTCTGGGGAGGAGAGACTTGGGATGTCACCATTTTTCTCCCCATCGCCAACAAGGTGGGGCCTCAGTGAAAGGACAGTGGGCCCACAGTGGAGATGGAACTTGCCTACATAAAACCATGCCCCTCCATGCCTGGTAACTGCCTATCTATGGAGAGTGACCCTGACCCACCAGACAGCCCCTCCTCCAGACCAGCACTGCCACCCATTGCAAGGCACCCAGTGGTTTTCATTTTCTGATGTAATTCGTCAACAATTCTTTATATATATATTCTTCCTTTTCTCCTTCTTGTTTCTTCCCTTCTTTAGTCTGGTTATTCTGGTTGTTGGCTTGTTTAAGCAGACATATTTAATCTATTCTCTTTATACCTGTTGTATATCTCCTTTATTTTCTTCTCTCTCTCTGGATTAAGCCATATAGATTCTCTGTCTGGTCAATTTTCTTTTCTTTCCTTTTTCTCCACCCCTGCCATTTCTCTCTTTGTATGAGATAAGTCCTCTTCCACCACCACCACCACTTCCCTCTCATTTTTTTTTTCTTGTTTTAATGTTTGTTTTCCAGAGCTGCTTCAATGAACAAATCAAAGCACACCTGGTGGAGGGTCCAAAACCTCATTAAGAGTAGGGAGATAAAGCAACCAGAGTCACAACAACAGAGAGCATGTAACACACTCCAAAATACACCTCCTGAAGGGCCAGGCCATGGACAGTGTATGACCCCTCTTTAATATAGTAGTGCTCGCAGGTGCAAGGCACATAACAAGCTCTTAAAACACATAAGGGACAGAAAACTAGCCAAAATGATGAAACAGAAGAATTATTAAAATAAATTCCAGAAAGAAGTGACAGCTCTAGAATCACTCCAAACAGATATAAACAATATATCTGATCAAGAATTTAGAACAATAGTCATAAGATTAATTGCTGGTTTTGAAAAAAGCATAGACGACAGCAGAGAATCTATTGCCGCAGAGATCAAGGAACTATAAAATAGTCATGACAAATTAAAAAATGATGCAAATGAGGTGCAAAATAAACTAGATGCGGTGACAGGGTGGATCGAAGTGGCAGAGGAGAGAGTAAGTGAAATACAAGATAAAATTATAGAAAAAGATAAAGCTGAGAAAAAGAGAGATAAAAAAAATTCTAGACCATGAGGCGAGAATTAGAGAACTAACTGATTCAGTGAAATGTAATAATATCCATATCATAGGCGTTCCAGAAGAAGAGAGAAAGAAAGAGAGAAAGGGGCAGAAGGTGTACTTGAACAAATCATAGCTAAGAACTTCCCCAATCTAGGGAGGGAAACAGACATTGGAATCCAGGAGGAACAGAGAACTCCCTTCAGACATAACAGGAATCAATCTTCTGTATGACATATAGTGAAACTGGCAAAATACAAAGATAAAGAGAGAATTCTGAAAGCATCTAGGGACAAATGGGCCTTGACCTACAATGGTTGACACATAAAGGTAGTAGCAGACCTATCTACTGAAACTTGGCAGGCCAGAAGGGAGTGGGAGAAAATATTCAATGTGCTGAATAGGAAAAATATGCAGCCAAGAATCCTTTATCCACCAAGGCTGTCATTCAGAATAGAAGGAGAGATAAAGGGTTTCCCAGAAAAATAATAACTGAAGGAATTCATCACCACTAAACCAGCCCTACAAGAAATCCTAAGGAGGACTCTATGAGTAGAATGTTGCAAAGACTACAAAGGACCAGCAACATGAAACCCATAGATACCACATGACAGGTAAGCATGAAACCCATAGATAACACAATGACACTAAGCCCATACCTTTCAATAATAACACTGAATGTAAATGGACTAAATGCTCCAGTCAAAAGACACAGGGTATCAGAATGAATTAAAAAAACAAAAAACAAAAAAAACCAAGACCTATCTATTTGCTGTGTACAAGAGACCCATTTTAGATCTCAGGATACCTGCAGATTGAAAGTGAGGGGATGGGGAAGTCAAAAGAAAGCTGGCGTAGCCACACTTATATCAGACAAACTAGATTTTACTCTAAAGGCTGTAACAAGAGCTGAAGAAGGGCATCATAATATCATAATATCACAATTACAGGGTCTATTCATCAAGAAGAGCTAACAATTATAAATGTTTATGCACTGAAAATGGAAGCATCCAAATATATAAAACAATTAATCACAAACATAAGCAATCTTATTGATAAGATTGTGATAATTACAGGGGACTTTAATACTCCACTTACAACAATGGACAGATTATCTAGACAGAAAATCAATAAAGAAAAAATGACCCTGAATGATACACTGGGCCAAATGGACTGGACTGATATATTCAGAACTTTTCATCCAAAAGCAGCAGAATACACATTATTCTCGAGAGTACATGGAACATTCTCCAAGATAGATCACATATAGAGTCACAAAACAGCCCTCAATAAATATAAAAGAATTGAGATCATACCATGCACATTTTCAGATCACAACGCTATGAAACTTGAAATCAACCACAGGAAAAAGTTTGGAAAACCTCCAAATGCATGGAGGGTAAAGAACATCCTACTAAAGAATGAATGGGTCAACAAGGCAATTAAAGAAGAAATTAAAAAATATATGCAAACAAATGAAAAAGAAACCACGTCCCTTTTGGGGTGCAGCAAAGAGAGTCCTAAGAGGAAAATACATTGCAATCCAGGCCTATCTCAAGAAACAAGAAAAATCCCCAATACAAAATCTAACAGCACACCTAAAGGAACTAGAAGCAGAATAGCAAAGAAACCCCAAGCCCAGCAGAAGAAGAGAAATAATAAAGTTTAGAGCAGAAATAAACAATAAGGAATCCCCCCCCCAAAAAAACAGTAGCATACCTCAATGAAACTAAGAGCTGTTTTTTTGAAAAAATAAACAAAATTAATAAACCCCTAGCCAGACTTCTCAAAAAGAAAAGAGAGAGGATCTAAATAGAAAAAATCATGAATGAAATTAGATTTATCACAACCAACCCCTCAGAAATACAAACAATTTTCAGAAAATACTATGAAAAATTATATGCCAACTGGACAACCTGGAAGAAGTGGACAAATTGCTAGACACCCACACACTACCAAAAGTCAAACGGGAATAAATAGAAAATTTGAACAGACCCATAACTAGTGAATAAATTGAAGTCATTTATCAAAAATCTCCCAACAAATAAGAGTTCTGGGCCAGATGACTTCCCAGGGGAATTCTACCAGACATTTAAAGCAGAGTTAATCCCCATCCTTCTCAAGCTGGTCCAAAAAAATAGAAATGGAAGGAAAGCTTTTGACCCCTTCTATGAAGCCAGCATTACCTTGGTTGCAAACCATACGGAGACCCTACAAAAAGGAAAATTACAGGCCAATATCCCTGATGAATATGGATGCAAAATTCTCAAGAAAATACTAGCCAATCGAATTCAACAGCATATAAAAATAATTATTCATGATGATCATGCGGGATTCATTCCTAGGCTGCAGGCCTGGTTCAATATTTGCAAATCAATCAATGTGATACATCACATTAATAAAAGAAAGGATAAGAACCATATGATCCTGTCAATAGATGCAGAAAAATAATTTGACAAAATACAGCATTGTTTCTTAACCCTCAAGAAAGTCGGGACAGAAAGAACATACCTAAACATATAAAAGCCATATATGAAAAGCCCACAGCTAATATCATCCTCAATGGGGAAAAACTGAGAGCTTTCTCCCTGAGATCAGGAACATGACAGGGATGTCTACTCTCACCACTGTCGTTTAACATAATGTTGGAAATCCTAGCATCTGGAATCAGACAACAAAATGAAATTAAAGGCATCAAAATTGGCAAAGAAGCCAAACTTTCACTTTGCACAGACGACATGATACTCTACATGGAAAACCCAGAAGACCCCACCAAAAAGCTGCTAGAACTGATAATGAATTCATCAAAGTCTCAGGATACAAAATCAGTATACAAAAACCAGTTGCATTTCTATATACCAATAATGAAGCAACAGAAAGAGAAATAAAGAAGTCAATCCCATTTACAATTGCACCAAGAACCATAAAATACCTAGGAATAAACGTAACCAAAGATGTAAAAGATCTGTATGCTGAAAACTATAGGAAACTAATGAAGGAAATTGAAGAAGACACAAAGAAAAGGAAAAACATTCCATGCTCAAGTATTAGAAGAATAAATATTGTTAAAATGTCAATACTACCCAAAGCTATCTACACATTCAATGCAATCCCAATCAAAATGCACTGGCATTCTTCTCAAAGCTAGAACAAACAATCCTAAAATTTGTATTGAATTGAACCACAAAAGACCCTGAATAGCCAACATAATAATGAAGAAGAAAACCAAAGTGAGAGGCATCACAATCCCAGACTTTAGCCTCTACTACAGAGCTGTAATCATCAAAACAGTATGGTATTGGCACAAAAACAGACACATAGACCAATGGAATAGAATAGAGAACCCAGAATGGGACCCACAAATATATGGCCAACTAATCTTTGACAAAGCAGGAAAGACTATCCAATGGAAAAAAAGACAGTCTCTTTAGCAAATGGTGCTGTGAAAACTGGACTGCAACATGCAGAATAATGAAACTGTACAACTTTCTCACCCCATTCACAAAATAAGCTCAAAATGGTTGAAAGACCTAAATGTGAGACAGGAAACCATCGAAACCTTAGAGGAGAAAACAGGCAACAACCTCTTTGACCTCAGCCATAGCAATGTCTTGCTCTACATGTCTCCAAAGGCAAGGAAATTAAAAGCAAAAATTAACTATTGGCACCTCATCAAGATTAAAAGCTTCTGTACTACAAAGGAAACAATCAACAAAACTAAAAGCCAACTGATGGAATGGGAAAAGATATTTGCAAATGACATAACAGATAAAAGGTTAGTGTCCAAAATCTGTAAAGAAGTTACCAAACTTGGGGTGCCTGGGTGGCTCAGTTGGTTGAGTGTCCGACTTAGGCTCACGTCATGATCTCACATTTTGTGGGTTCGAGCCCCACATCAGGCTCTGTGCTGACCACTTGCTCAGAGCCTGAAGCCTGCCTCAGATTCTATGTCTCCTTCTCTCTCTTCCCCTCCCCTGCTCACACTTTTTCTCACTGTTTCTCAAAAATAAATAAATGTAAAAAAAAAATTTTAAATACAAAATAAAAAAAAGAAGTTACCAAACTCAGCACCTGAAACACAAATAACCCAGTGAAGAAATGGGCAGAAGATATAGACACTTTTCCAAAGAAGATATCCAGATGGCCAACAGACACATGAAAAGATGCTCAACGTCACTCATCATCAGGGAAATACAAATCAAAACCACAGTGAGGTACCACCTCACAGTGTTTAGTGTGGCTAAAATTAACAACTTGGGCAACAACAGATGCTGGTGCAGATGTGGAGAAATGGGAACCCTCTTGAACTAATGGTAGGAATGCAAACTGGTGCAGCTGCTCTGGAAAACAGTGTGGAGGTTCCTCAAAAAATTAAAAATAGAACTACCTTATGACCCAGCAATAACACTACTAGGTATTTACCCAAAGAATACAAAAATACTGATTCAAAGGATCACATGCACCCTGATGTTTATAGCAGCACTATCAACAATAGCCAAATTATGGAAAGAGCCTAAATGTCCATCAATGGATGAATGGATAAAAAAGATGTGGTTTATATATACAATGGAATATTACTTGGCAACGAGAAAGAATGAAATCATGCCATTTGCAGCAATGTGGATGGAACTGGACGGTATTATGCTAAGTGAAATAAGTCAGTCAGAGAAAGACAGATATCATATGTTTCACTCATATGTAGAACTTGAGAAACTTAACAGAAGACCATGGGGGAAGGGAAGGGGAAAAAATGGTTACAAACAGAGAGGGAAGGAGGCAAACTGTAAAAGACTCTTAAATAAAGAGAACAAACTGAGGGTTGATGGGGGTTAGGGGGTAGAGTGGAAAATGGGTGATGGGAATTAAGGAGGGCACTTGGGATGAGCACTGGGTGTTGTATGTAAGTGATGAATCACAGAAATCTACCCCCAAAACCAAGAGCACACTGTATACCCTGTATGTTAGCCAATTTGACAATAAATTATATTAAAAAAAGGAAACATCAGAGATCACTGGTCACAGATTATCATAACAAATATAATAATTTAAAAGTTTAAAATACTCTGAGAATTACCAAAATGTGGCACAGAATCATAGAGTGAGTAAATACTGTTGGAAAAATGGTGCCTATAGAGTTGCTTGACACAGGGTTGCTACAAATCCTCTATTTATAAAAAATACAGTATCTATGAAACACAGCAAAGCAAAGGACAATAAAATGAGGTATATCTGTATATTTTTTTCAAGCACACACAGAACATTAAAAAAATTGCTAATGTACTAAGACACAATGGGAGATTAAAAATGACAATATCACAGAGGTGACACTCTGTGATCCCAATGTGACAGCAAAAAATTATATCTAAACTCTTTTCATTTGGAAATATCAAAACATATTTCTAAATAACCAACTGGTAATAGAAATTGTAATTCAAATAAAGTAACCAATAATAGTTAAAGGAAAGCGAAAGCTTTACACATTATCACAGAGAAGATCAAACAAAGCTCAACTTTGAGGAACATTATACCATCAGTGCACATTTATATATTAAAAAATATAAAGTATGACAGAAGCATTTTGCTTACATAATCAAAAAACAGTAAAATCACAAATTCAAAAAAATGATTGATTTAAGAAAAATGACAGTTGGAACTTACAAAATAGAAACAAAATAATCAAACACAGGGCACCTGGGTGGCTAAGTGTGTTAAGCATCTGCCTGCAGCTCAGGTCATGATCTCGCAGTTTGTGAGTTTAAGCCCTGTGTTGGGCTTTGTATTTACAGCTGAGAGCCTGGAACCTGCTTCAGATTATGTGTCTCCCTCTCTCTCTCTGCCCCTCCCCTGCTCATGCTCATGTTTCTCTCTCTCAAAAATAAATAAACATTAAAAAATTTTTTTAAAAAAAGTTAATAAAAGACAGAATTGTCAAGACCATAATCTACAAAAAAAAATAGTCCATAATTTTGACTAAGAAAGGAAGAAAATATAGGTAAGTAACAATGGAATTGAAAGGAAGAATGTAGCTATATATAAAATGGAAAAAAGAAAATCATATAAAAACCTTTGTGTCCATAGTAGTAAAAAGTTAAGCAAACATTTATTAGACAAATGTATCTCAAAATATTTTTTGAAATTTTAAATAAAATCAACTTCTAAATATTAAAAATATCAAATTGGCAATTAAAGTCTAGCCACACAAATGTAGTTGTTTATCAGATGAGTTTTACCCAACCTGAGGATCATACCAAATGGTAGTATGTTTTATGAATACAGATATATGTAACAAAGTATAAAGACATGAATGTCATTAATAGTTACCTGTCATTATTCTTCCAACGAAAGAAGCACAAACAGATGGAGAATAAAACTTCAGCTATATCTTTAATGTTTAATTGCCTAAAAAGAGAAAATAGACATTTGAAAAAAATAAGAAAATGTTAATGTATCTTTCATCTTTGAGTTGCATAAGATGAAGCTCAGAACAAATTTCCCCAAAATGTGCCACTTAGACATGTGAACTATTTTGAGCTGAGAGCAATTAAGACCCAGCAAACTGAAGAAAAAATTTCACCTCTTCCTAGACTACCTAACATCATTTAGATAAGGGCCTGGCCCAGAACAAGAGCTGTTAACTAAGAGATAATCTTTTTTATCTGAATGAACTATCTATCTGTATGGAAGGATGAACATCTAACTACCATTTTCTCTTCTTTTTTTGTCTTATGAATCACCCTCCTGTTTTTGAGGCCCTAGGTCTCTATCCCATTCCTCAGCTCAAAATGGCAAAAAAGCCTGAATTGTCTAGCTTGTTCTTGGGTTTCATATTCTTATGGAGCCCCATATACTATTTTTTTTCTCCTGCTAATCTGTTTTATGTTAATGTGATTATTAATAGACTGGCCAAAGAACATAGAAAGTTAGAAGGGATTTTTCTTCTTATTCAACAGGTACATAAAAATATGTTTTGCTTTCCTGTAATTTGTGAGTTTAAAATTTTATTTAAAAGATAAATATGCAAAATAGAATGTGGATAGGAATAGATAAGCATAAACCAATGAAGTGCCTACAAAAGTTGTTAAGCAAGGTAGGGGAGTAGCAGTGTCACAGATTGAAAGCATTGTTTTTCTCCCTTATATGGCTGATGAACAGCTTGAAGAAAAATACATTTTGCTAAGAATTTCGTATCATTAGGCATTCAGGCAAAGGGCAGGAAAAGAGCTTTTGTTGATCTCTAGTCATCTTTCAGGCATTCTGTTATCCATGAACTAGACAAACATGACCTATTTAATCTTCACTCCAAATCCATAGTGAAGTAATATACCCAATACACAGGGAATATGTGGTTCAGGAAAGGTAAATAATCTGCTTATTTTCATACAGTGGGTAACTGATGGGAAAGGGATTTGAACCCATATCAGTTTAACCCCCAAATGTAGTAATAACCTGATGTTGATGATGATGATGATCATAGCTACTATGACACTGTGTTTAGTTACTGAATCAATTGCTTGCATATGTGACATCTCAATTAATTATCAAAAGAATTATGCATCTTATTCTCTCATTTACACATAAGGAAATTGAGGTTTAGAGAGATGAAATAAAGCGTCCAGTGCATCATTGCCAGTGTGCCCCAGAACCACAAATAAAGCACAGTTTGAAGCCAAGCATGGGGCATTAAACAGCAGATTGACTCTCATAAAGTAACTTAGAATCTGGTTTTAGGGGAGACAGAGCCAGATTTAATTTATCTGCCCAACACAAGGCAGTATTTGGGAGAAGTACTCTTCAAGACTTCCACTGACAAGACCAGAAAGTCTCATGCTCTCTTTGCTCTAGAAGAAGACACCATGGTCAGACCTCCCATACATCAAAGTGCAGTACTGGACTGGCACAATGAATTGTGGTAAGCAGAGTGTTTTACAGAATCCATTTAACTTTTCTTTGTCTTTTACCTCAAGCCCTAACACCAGACGAGTTGGCAGAAACAGTAGCATCTTTAAGTGATATTACGTTTTATGTCTTCACACAGCTCTATCTTGGTGCCAAACTGAATGAACACCACATCACGCTCCATCTGAAGACCTGGGTTCTTTCCTGATTCAGTGAATATAGGCAATCTCTTACAGAAGGAACTCAGTCTCTCTGAGTACCAGTTTCCTCATCATTAACATTGAGGTAAGGAAGGCACTAAGGCACATGAAAATTTTATTGCAAACTGCACACTATCATTCTAACAGTTACTATAATTTTAGGAGATACTGCTTTATTTTTATCTACTTTTCTTCCTTTGAGGAGAGCTATGTCTCCTCCTCTGCCTTCCCTTCTCCTCTGCTCAGGGAAACTCTTATTTTTAAATAAAAAGGGGAAGGAGAACAGAATTGATCAGATCTGTCCAGCACCTCAGCCCTTGTTTCCGTATTATATTCCGTATAACCATCAGAGACTTAATTTCAGAATTTCAGCTTTTAGAGATATTCAATGAGAATCTGATTGCAGAACTGGAGAACAAGTTATAAGCCAAGACTGGGAAATATTTGCTTACAGAAAGTGGATGAAACAGAGAGGGTTGGGAGAAAAGATATAAGAGGAAAGAAGAAGGGAAGAAGGAAATGGGGAGATAAAGGGAAGGGAGAGAGGAGGAGAGGAAAAAAATCAGGAAAAAGATAAGTATAATATAATATCAATAGCTGCCAATTATTGAGGGTCTACTATGGACTGTGCTACTTATTGTACATATTTAACTAATCATCAAAGGAAGTTCTAATGCCAGTTAATTAGATATTAGTGAATTGGTACTGATATCCTCAGTTATGTGTAGAGCAATAGGGTCACATAATCCTAACTGTTCATGTTTTGAGACATCACAGAGAAGAGAGAGAAGACTCTAGGCTTCAAGGCAAGAGATGGTAAGGTATCAAAACAAAGAACAGGATCAAATTTGTAAGGCTTTAGCTAATTTTTGTGATAATTATATGGTCAATGTAGATGAAATATAACCACAGATTCTACAGTTGTTTATAAATGTTCATAAATGAACACTAACATAGCTGTCATAGGAATGTGTAGTTGTGACCTATCAGTTAAGGTCCTGCTGACCCTTGCAGACATAATCAACTCTCGAAGTCTCAGCATCCATCTTCTTTCTCTTTTTCCTCTCCTCTGCTCTGTGTGTGTGTGTGTGTGTGTGTGTCCCAATCCCCTCCTTGTTGACCCCCATCTAGGAATAGCTATAAAAAGCTATTGTCAGCAGCACTTTTGTTTTTTTTATTTACCAATTCTTAAACCAGATCCAGTAGAATAGATAGTTTAATAAGTAGACAGGGACTAAGCATGCTAGTTTTCTTGTCCCAATTCTTACTAATCACATGATCATAAGTTCATCCTCTTTAACTATTCTCCCCTTCCCCAAGTGGCTTCAGGATAGTAAGCTTTCTCATAACAGGACTAATTACACACACACACACACACACACACACACACAAAACAAAACTAAATTTGTATTCAATGTGTATTGAATATGGTGGTTCTTAAACTTTTTGTTGCTCTGATTATTGGCTGTAATGGCTAATTCAAACATAGATTCAACATTAGCATATGAAAGAATCTTTAAGTGGCTAAAATTCCTTTGAACCAAGCAGAAAAAAGATTTTTAAAACTTGAGGAAACAGAAATGCTTCATGGGTTTATTGTTTATGTCTTACAATTCCTAAACTAGGACGCCGATCAAGAAGACAGAGGGCAAGAAGTCAGTTTTTTCTGCTTTCTTTTTTTTTAAGTTTATTTATTTTTGAGAGAGAGAGACAGAGACAGAGAGAGACAGAGAGAGAGCACAAAAGGGGAAGGGGCAGAACCAGAGAAGGAGACACAGAATTCAAAGCATGCTCCAGGCTCTGAGCTGTCAGCACAGAGCCCGATGTGGGGCTCAAACCCATGAACTGTGAGATCATGACCTGAGCTGAAGTTGTATGCTTAAGTGACTGACCCACCCAGGAGCCACTCTGTTTTCAAGTAAAAGCCACATACACACATGTGTGCACATGCACATTCATATACATATGCAATATTTCATTTTTATGCATATTTTTACGTCATAGGTTGACTTTTTCAAAATGGAGGCTGACACAGAGTTTAGGGTTCAAGATGTTTATTACAGATAAATACTTTTATTGTTTAATTTTTAAAGTTTATTTATTTATTTTTGAGAGAGACAGAGACAACATGAGTGGGAGAGGGGCAGATAGGGAGAGAGAGAATCCCAAGCAGTCTCTGCACCGTCAGCACAGAGCCTGATGCAGGGTTTGAACTCATGAAACCATGAAATCATGACCTGAGCCAAAACCAAGAGTCAGAAGCTTAACTGACTGAGCCATCCAGGTGCCCCAGAAATAAAAACCTTTAAAAGGAAAGGAGAGGACCCAGGACCCTCTCCTCATGAGGAGAAACATGAACTGTGATGCAGAACTGACAAAGCTTCAACCAACATGCAGGTGGCTCTAGAGTGACTACTGCCAGTCAGAGTGCCCCATGTCAGGTAGAAATGTCTGGATTTTTCTGCACCCACCTTGCTCAGTGACTGGTTGTAGACAACCCAAAGGAGGTGAAGAAGAGCAGAATATACTACCCCAAAATATGCCCCTTTGGCATAAGGATTATTTTGAGCTGTTCATTTTTAAGAAACAGAAGGTATAGGAAGAGCTCCAACCAAGTAGAAGTTAATCTTTTGAAAGAGACGATTCTATTTATAAAGGAAATCTCCATTTGTAAGGATGTCTTCCTCTCTATATCAAGAAGTGGAGGGTGGCCAAATCTCTAGAAACTCTTACCAATGGAGATGACAGTGACTTAAATCTGCATAACAGCCATACCCTTATTTACTGTGTTTTGCTTAATCTTCCATAATTGGCTTCCTTCCCCTCAACATCATCTTTTGTATTTAGTTGATGACGGTATTTAAAACACAAAATGGCTTGGGCCATTTTGAGGAGTTATTCAGTTTTCCTAGGTATCTCCCATGTATATAGGAGTTATTCATGTTATTAAATTTCTGTTAGATTTTCTGTTGTTAATCTGTCCTTATTACGGGGATGGCGGGTGTCTCAGTCAAGAACCTAGAAGAATAGAGGGTAAATTGTTTTGTCCCCTACAAATGGCATTATCTGGGATGCAGAGGCTCTCTACAGATAGAACATACTTTGAAGGAGCTACACATGGAGGTTTGTTATGAAGTTGGAATGAGTAAAATTGTTTCCTTTAGCTGATATCTCTGTAAAATACCACTAACAGAGTTGGTGCCTATGAAAAGGGTTGCAATTCATGCATTCAGGAATATCATGACATACAGGAATTTCTAAGTCCTTTCCTTGACTGACGATTTCTCCCTTCAATATCCCTGAGGAATAAATCAGGGCAAATTAGTACTTTATTATTAGGTGCAACTCCATCCTTTAATATAAGATGCAAGTAAATTAAGCAGAAGGGATTGAGATCTTTCTCCCTAAACAACATAGGCATGAAGGCCAAGATGCAAAATAGACCTGCTTTGCTTGTCCTAAATAAAAATCCAAACCTGAATCCAATTCTTATTCCCCATCTGGAGCAAATCTGTGAAAGAGGAAAAGGAAAGCTAATCCCAGTGCTTAGAGCAGACAGATTTGAGATTTCTTCCTTGGGCATATTGGCTAGTATCATGAACACAAAGAAAGTTCATGAAGAAGAACACGCTCACATGCTCTTCTGCTATCAACTCTTTATAAAGCTCCAATCACTGCAAGCAAGGTTTCTAGACTAGAAAACCAAGTATTACCCTCAAGCTTGCCTCAATGCCAGCATTTAGGATTTAAAGGAATCAAAAAGGGAAAGGCTAAAGAAAGAAAAATTTCTGTAAAGAAATGGAACAGACCTATCCCTCCCCAAGCTTTGATTTATCTTCTTGGGCTGTGATCATTAAGTCCTTAGGGAGCACAGGCCCCATAGCCCCATAGTTATGGTGCCTTAAATTATCCTGGCATTTGACCACTAAGGATTTGTAATTCTAATCTATAAAGTTAAAAAGTAGTGACGGGATGAGGCTAGAAGAGAGAAAATGCTTCTTCTCCTTTAGAGTCTTAACTAGATCTCATGCAATTAAAGAGAATATGACTTTCTACCAGGCATTTGAATAAATTGTTGTAATCTGCAATTTCCCTGAACACTCCCACTCTTCTAAGAACCTTATGCTATTATGTCACGGTTGCTAAAACTTTAAGCTCTAGGTACATTTCCACTTCTCAGAACACTCTATCTCTCCTTGTCAGCCAGCTAGATACTCTAAATGAATTATAAAGGTTAAAGATGGTTTTGTCTTTTTTCTCCTTTAGGCTGAGAGAACAAGAAGTGAAATAGGTAGAATTATGACCCCTCTGTCTGTTAATTTCTTTTCTTTTTTTTAACAGTTGCCCGTGAAGATCTTCCAGTGCCTCTGACAAACTCTCACAGAAGTGGGATTCGATGTCAAAGTAGAAGCTGCCAGGAGAACCTCTGAGAGCTGAAGTATGTCAGGTAAAGGTGGTTTATAGCTGTTGGGTCTCAAGAGGGTCCTTTTGGTCTTGTGCCCAGAGTGTGATAAAAAGCTATGGGTTCTAGCTGAAAGCTTCATGGTTGGTGATGTTATAGGCTGATATATTTTGATGAAATTCAAAAGTTCCATCTTAGCCTGAGGTCAGTCTCTTCTGAATAATATATAGCCAAGTAGATTTTTATATTTTTAACTAATATACATGAGAGAATATTTAGAAGATGGAATAGCACAGGTGTGTGTGTGTGTGTGTGCGCGCGCGCGCGTGTGTGTGTGTGTGTGTGTGTTGGCTCAAGCAGTTGGGAGTGAGGTGGGGACAGACAGCAGCTGTAACATGATGAGTATAAGTTGACACCCTGGAAGATCTGAACAAGCGAAATGTGGCAGCAGCTTCAGTTATCTGGTGGTTTTATGAGTTGGAAACCAGGAATGGTTCCTTTGCAGTATTCCAGTAAATTTCCATGAGTGACAGAAAATAGAAGCTTTAGGGCACTGTACTAGATACAGATCCATGACATTGGTTGTTGAGAGGCTAGCAAACACTAGAAGCATTAAATGCTGTCAATTTGAGAGTCAGAAATCAAATGAAGTAAATTATTGTTAATGTGATAGCAATGGAGACTCCACCGTTGGTAGTGAGAGTAAAACTGCTGTGGACTGGTACAAGCAGGGGAGTCTAAGGAGGTGTACTCAGGAAAGGAAAGAAACAATTAGAAAAGAGTGGTGACTGTTTGCCCTTAAGAAACATTGCTTCCTATTCACAGCCTCACAGCTTTTAGTGTTGCCTCAGGCCGCATGCTGAAGGAAACTTCAAAAATCATGTGGCAGTTGATGTTTGCTTATTCTTTCACATATCAACCCCTAAAACTCTATCATCATGACACAATGGAGGAAAATTAGAAACTGACCTAAGGTAAACTGAATACTTTTTTTTCTCATTCTCTCTTCCTCCCTCAGAATTTTATTGAAATTCAACTAAGACAGCAATGTGGATTTTAATTTTTTGTTTTTAAGCATGAGTGGAGCTGATTTCTCTAAGCTTTCTCCAAGGGAAGGTTGGGCACAGGTAGTCAAGGTGATGTCAAAGAAAATATGCAGATGCAGGCTATTGAGAATCTGTTAGACTTCGAAGCTATAGATAAATATGTAGATATGTGGATATATAATTTCAAGAAACTACATTGCCTAATCTTACTCTTTTCCATGGTCAAAAATTAGAAGTCCCTTTATATAGATATTTGTTTTCCTCTTCCTTAAAACTCATTTTAAAGCAACATAGTAGAGGTTGAAAATGTCAGGATTATAGACAGAAGAAATTGGTTATATTGTCATTTCCTGACTTTGTGACCTCGGATAAATCACTTAAATTTTCTATTTATTTGTTTTTTTTATTTTCTCTAAATTGAGGATCCAGATACTTATAAGATTAAAACAAATTAATGTGAAGGCAATTATAATGAGTAATAGTGTAGTCAGCATTTTGTATAGTAAAAATTACTTAACACTGCACTACTAAATAAGAACAATTTATAAGTAATATATATTTAACAAACATTAACACAAGCAGTAACTTAATAATGTATAATATTCATATGTCAAAATTTCAAATAAATAAAATATTTACATAAAATTTCTCAAAGTAATCCCTCTGGCAGGAATCCTAGCAGCTAGAAGAGCTTCTGATTTCTTACAGCAGAATGAATTTATTGAATGGACACTGGTTGGCTCCCAGAATCACTGAGAGATCTTCCAACCATGATCAGAGGCTCCAGGACCAGAAGCCAAGGCCAAACAAGCTGTAGAACCAGTGTAGCAAGAATACCAACCATGATAAGGCACTATAATGCTCCGACCTGCCCAGTCATCATCAGCCATCACCTTGGCTCTCCCTGCTGCTGCAAGAAATTAAGTTTGCTATAACTAAAAAATCAAGAAAAAGGATTATCTTAATTCCTGCTGCTATTTTTATTAGCTTCCAATTCATTATCGAGGATTGGTCTATCTGGTTGGAGGAACCTCACCACCTGATTCCTAGCTGCAAGAGAGCTTAAAAAAATATCTGGTATCTTCAGCACCTCAAAGAGGTAATGCAATCTGTCATCTATCAAGACTCATAAAATCAAGAATAAATGGGTTATAAAACAGGGCTTTTGTGGTGACAGGCAAAACAAAGGAGGAAGTAAAATGTATTACATTAACAACTTCCTAATACATGTAAGTGATAGTATCTACTCTAGTCTAGTCTTTTCCTCTTTACTTATTTTTTAAGATTGATTCTCATTTGTGTGCACTAGCTAAGTTTGTGAAAATCGTCTATATTACTGTATCTTTTTGTTGTTATTTTAGTATTAATTAGTAACTACAGAATTTGCCCAGTCTCATACAATTGCTTCAAATTTTAGGTACAACTTTCAACTACTAATAACTATTGAGTTTGGCTTCTTTTTTTTTTTTTCAATATATGAAATTTATTGTCAAATTGGTTTCCATAAAACACCCAGTGCTCATTCCAAAAGGTGCCCTCCTCAATACCCATCACCCACCCTCCCCTCCCTCCCACCCCCCATCAACCCTCAGTTTGCTCTCAGTTTTTAAGAGTCTCTTATGCTTTGGCTCTCTCCCACTCTAACCTCTTTTTTTTTTCTTTCCCCTCCCCCATGGGTTTCTGTTAAGTTTCTCAGGATCCACATAAGAGTGAAAACATATGGTATCTGTCTTTCTCTGTATGGCTTATTTCACTTAGCATAACACTCTCCAGTTCCATCCGCGTTGCTACAAAGGGCCGTATTTCATTATTTCTCATTGCCACATAGTACAATGAGTATACAATTGTAGTACAATTGTGTATATAAACCACAATTTATCCATTCATCAGTTGATGTACATTTAGGCTCCTTTCGATAAGCTCTGTGAAATGATGGTTGTGTAATTTGAATTTCAAACTAGAAACAACAATGTTTACAACTTCACTGACTCTTCAATGTTTCTCTTCAGTGTTGTCAAAATACATGTTGATAGGTCCACTCATAAAATTCTGATGTAATAGAATCTCAAACTGACTTTGATGCAATTGGACATGCTCAATAATTTGAGGAACATGACTTAATATTGAGAGTTCTCTATCGTGTGTTCATATGGATCTCTACAATTAAGAAATTTTTATATCTTGGTTGGATTGAAGCTGCAAATACATTCTTTGTGAAGAGTGAAGAAATGTAAATCCTCTGGTTTCTAGTTATTGCTAAGTTCATGTAAGTCATAAGCTTCTGATTTTTATTATGAAGTAGGAGGAATTTGGTAATATTACATAAAAACCAGAAGAATTTACATTTATCAAATTTCTTATATGGAGTTATACACAAATATCATTTTTAATAAAAACAGATCAGTCCATTTTTATATAAAGCATGACATTAATATGATATACTGCTGTCCTTAGGTTATATACCAAGGAAATCTATCATACTTTCCTCACCCTCTCTTATAATAGTTCTATAGTATTTAAGCATGAAAGAAACTCAGAATAACATCAAGGTGGTGAGATTTCAAAGATCCCAACAAGTATTTTCATTTTGAATCTTGACATATATGTTTGTATATTCTAATATGTTTTATTGCCTCTTATAGAAAACCATGAAATTGAAATAATATAATAATTTTATATATAATTGTATTTACATTAATAGGAAAGGACAGCAAGAATCCGGTGATATATTCCTGTATTCTATTTAATGAAATTCTCTAGCTCTTTATTGTCTTTAAAGCATCGTTTCAGCATCTCTTTAAAAAGATGATTTTTAAAAGGTTTTTGAAAGTTAAAATTGAGAATTCTTATACCCCTCTGAGTCTCTCAAGTCAATGACAGTATGTTAAAAACACCACTAGGATAGAATTTATCTGAGATGTCTCATGCTTCCACTCTAGTGACTAGAGTTAATACAACATGTTAGCATAGATGGAAGAGTTTGGGAGGTCTGCTTACCAGATGATAGATAAGACTTAGGAAACAGAAACTAGGTACAAAGATTCATTGGACTGGTAGAAATTTTATTTGGAGTTCTTATTTAAAACGTAGTTATTTATTTCTTAATACCTTAATACTTCAACTCTGTGTGCACTTACTGTGGCTCAGTGCACCCTAAGTAGTTCGTGGTTGTTATCACAATGAGAAGAAAACATCAACATGAACAATGGAGCAGCCAGGAGAATAGTAACCATTTGTTATAACTTGAGATGTTACAGGAATTAGGTTATACTATTTTGTTTCTCAAATGTCTACAACAATATATTCTTTAACAGAAATAGAATGTTCTTAGCCTCTTTAACTTCTTAAACTCCTAACAAGGGTGCTAGGTTACTCAATTAAAAAAAAAAGCTTCTATTTTAATCAGTCTTGTTCTGCATCTCCTCTCTTGCTATAAGATAAATATTTTATACTTTGAAGCAGCACTCTATTTAAAACAAATGGATGATGGTCTTTCTTTGGTACCATGACAAAACACGGCTCTGTCCCTGGAATCAATAGAGGAGAAAACAATAGAAAGAGGGACATTACAATTCTGATAATGAACACAGAACCTTTATTGGAGAAGGGAAAATAAACATTTGTAAAGGCAAAAATATAGCTTCATGATTGTTTTTAAATTTGATAGTGCTAAGAAGTTACATATCCAGCTATTTGTATTTCATTGTATCTTGTTCTGTTATTTCTTTCTCCAGTTCAACCCAGATTCATAGGGCACACAGCCGGAAAGAAAATAGAAATCCGTGACTGTGGAGTTAAATGCTCAACAGATGTGGAGGTTACACAGTTGTTCTACTGATCTTCCAGGGAGAGTAAGAAAAGAATTTGAAACAACTCCAGGAAACAAGTGCTTAGGCTGAGTGTTTCCAGCACCAAGTAGAGAGGTTACATTTGCATGAATCATTGCCAGAGTTAAAACCACCAAACCGTATAGATTTGGCCCTATAGAAAAATTGGTTTTATTTTATTTCTGTGTGGTTGTAATATTGTGATTTATAAGAAATAACATTTGGTCATTTAGATGAATATATATCTCGTCTATATTCAGTCTACATTACAGGTCCTGGCTCACAGCTCCCAAAACTATTGGAATTTCCCAAGTAATAAGAGCAATGGGATCATCTTTTGTCTTAATATTTGATCTTTTGTTCTCAGTTTCTGAAAATGCTTCAGAACCATAAAGGTGACATGGGTGTCTTGTTATTCATAGAAAGCCCTTTTCCACCAAAACTGGGTTTACCTAATGAGTTGACTTTTGGAAAGGATGGGGCTGGTTGCCAGAGGAACCAAATATGAATAGAGATCTGGCACTTTCAGTCCTATGCCCTGATTTCTGGAGAGGGTAGAAGAGCTTGAAGTTGAATCAATCACCAATGCCCAATTATTTAATCAATCGTGTCTATGTTATAAAGCCTCCACATACACCCAAAACAATAGGGTTTGGAGAACATCTGGGTTATGAACACAAGATCATTTGCAAAGAGTGACACACTCAGAAAGGACATGGCAACTTCAATCCCTTTCCTCATATCTGTCCTATGCATCTCTTCCATCTGGATATTCCTGAGTTATCTCCTTGCATAATAAATTGGTAATCTAGTGAGTAAACTGGTTTCCTGAATTCTGTGAGCCACTCAAGCGATTTAATCAAATGTGAGGAGGGGCTTGTTGGAAACTCTGGCCTAGAGCCAGTTGGTCAGAAGTACAGTGATACCCTAGACTTGTAAATGTCATCTGAAGCCAGGTACTCTTATAGAATTAAGTCCGTGTGAGATCTGATGCTGTCTTCAGGTAGATAGTATCAGAAGTGAGTTGAATTGTAGGACACTCAGCTGGAATTAGAGCACTGCTTGGTGGTGTAGGGGTTGAACCGTCATATTTTGGAAATTGGGACCCAGGACTTTTTAGTGTTATTCTATGATACTCTATTTGTTTTATCTTTTTTTTTTTTTTTTTTTTTTTTTACTAGATTTTATCATCGCTGTCAAGTTTAAGCTAGCCTTGGCTATACATTTATCTGAATTCTTACATTTAGTATATTTTCAGAATATCTCATTGGTTTTGCTTATTTTACATTTACTTTGTCCACAATACTATTACTTAATAAAAATAGGTTACTGGAGTTTGTTTCTCTTTTGCCCTCACCCTGGAAATAGTATACGCAACTCTTTCAGCATTTAAAAGTTTAATAGTTATTTTATGCCATCCTGTTGCCCAACAACTTAATATTTTTATTTCTTTGTTTTCAGATATGTGATATGACTTATTTAAACAGCCTAGAAAATAATATAATGGAATACAAAAAGAATTATTTTGTTATCCATATCTAATGTCCACTCTATGTCTATGCCTACATTGCTAAAATATTTAATTTCAAATTACATTTCTGTATTGATAAACCTGGCTAATTTTAGAGAATCAAAGCTTTTGAAACATAATTGTAAAAACAATAGAAGGAAGAAATAAAGAACAAAAAAGAAGGAAGAAGGAATAAAAGGAATGAAGATGGAATAAAAGGAAAAAGGAAGGAAGACCTAGGCAAACAAAAATTAACATAACTTATGACAGTGATTTTAGAATTAATGGACAGGAATCCAAAAAAACTTAGGAAACACCAACACTGATAAATATTAAAAAAATAGAAACCTAGGATCGGTCATCACAACTTCTTACCAGACACATCTCCAGAGACAAGGGAAACCAAAGCAAAAATGAACTATTGGCACTTCATCAAGATAAAAAGCTTCTGCACAATGAAGGAAACAATCAATAAAACTAAAAGGCAACCTTCAGAATGGGAGAACACATTTGCAAATGACATATCTGATAAAGGGTTAGTATCTAACATTTATGAAGGATTTATCAAACTCAACACCAAAAAACAGCATAGTAAAGAAATGGGCAGAAGACGTGAATAGACATTTTTCCAAAGAAGACATACTGATGGCTAACAGACCCATGAAAAGATGCTGAACATTACTCATCATCAGGGAAATGAAATACAAGTCAAAATTGCAATGAGATATCTCCTCACACTTGTCATAATGGCTAAGATCAGCATAAGAAACAACTGGTATTCACAAGGATGCTGAGCAAGGGGAACCCTCTTACACTGTTGGTGGAGATGCAAACTGGTGCAGTTACTCTGAAAATGATACAGAGTTTCCTCAAAGAGTGAAAAATAGAACTACTCTATGATCCAGCAAACTGCACTACTAGGTATTTACCCAAGGATACAAAATTTCTGACTTGAAGGGATACATGCATACACCCTGATATTTATAGCAGTATACCAACAATAGCCAAACTATGGAAAGAGCCCAAATGTCCATTGACTGACGGATGTGTATACACACACACACACACACACACACAGTGGAATATTACTCAGACATAAAAAAGAGTGAAATCTTGTCATTTACAACAATGTGGATGGAGCTAGAGTGTATTATACCAAGCAAAATAAGTCAGTCTGAGAAAGACGAATACCATATGATTTCACTCATATGTAGAATTTAAGAAATGAAATAGATGTACATGGGGGAAAAAGAGAGAGAGGCAAATGATAAAAGACTCTTTTCCTTTTTAAATTTGTTTTATGTTTATTTATTTTTGAGAGAGAGAGAGCACAAGTAGGTAAGGGGAAGAGAGAGAGGGAAACACAGAATCTGAAGCAGGCTCTAGGCTCTGACCCATCAGCACAGAGCCCTCCACGGGGCTCGAACCCACAAACCGGGAGATGGTGACCCAAGCCGAAGTCAGACGCTTAACCAATTGAGCCACCCAGGCACCCCAAACAACTGTTATGTATAGAGAACAAACTGAAGGTTGCTGGAGGGGAGGTGGGGGGAGATGGGTTGAAGGGTTGGTGGGTATTAAGGAGGGCACTTGTGAGAGCACTGGGTATTGTATGTAGGTAATGAATCACTGGGCTTTATTCCTGAAAGTAATATTATACTATATGTTGACTAACTGGAATTTAAATAAAATCTTACAAATGTACATATATTATATATGTATAATGGACAGGAATTTAAAATAAATTGTGGTTGATATGTTAAGGGCCTCATGAAAAAGTAGACAACATCCAAGAACAGATGGGTAATATAAGCAAAGAGTGACACATTTTAGGAAAGGATCTATCTGTTTATCTATCTATCTACATATATATATATGTACATATATACATATTCCTAAAAATACATATATATGTATATATACACACACACATATATACACACATATATACACATATATATGTATATACATATACATACATATATACACACATATACATATGTATGTATATGTCTATACATACATACATATACACACACACATCTAGGCATATCATATACAAAGAACAGTAAAGCAAAAAAAAAAAAACAAGAAAAAAATAAAACATTTTGCAGAAGGACAAAAATAAAAATACCTTGCACATAAAGGAATGGAATAACTAAAACTTACTTCTCATCAAAAATCATGTAAGCAAGAAAAGAAATATTTAAAACATTTAATTAAAAACAATAAGGGGGTGCCTGGATGGCTCAGTTGGTTAAGGATCCAACTCTTGATTTTGGCTCAGGTCATGATCTCATTGTTCATGAGATTGAGCCCTGCATCAGGCTCTGCACTGATAGCATGGAGCCTGCCTGGGATTCTCTCTTTCCTTTTCTCTGCCCCTCCCCCACTCTCTGTCTCTTTGTCTCTCCCTCTTTCTCTCTTTCTCAAAATAAATAAATAAACTTTGAAAACAAAACAAAACAAAACACCAACCTAGAATTCTTCATTGAGAAAAATTATCCTTCAAAATGAAGGTGAAATAAAGACTTTCTCACATAAAGAAAAAGAGAGGGGAAGGGAGGGGGAGAAGGAGGGAGAGAAAGAGGATTCTTAGAAGAAATGTTTGAAGCTGTTATTCAGAAAGGAAGAAAATTACATAGGTCAGAAACCTGGATAAACAGGAATTATCAGAGAAGGAATAAATGAAGGTAAAATGAATTATATTTTTCTTTGTCCTAATTGATCTCAACACTGACTCTTTGTTTAAACAAATAACATTATCAGTGTAATGGGTAGCTGAGTGATTATAGCATATGGACAAGTGAAGTTAATGACAGCAATATCATAAGGAATAGGAGGAAAGAATTGGGAATACTATTATAAGGTACCTGCACTAAAAGAGGGGCATCACATAATAATACAGGAATCAACTCTCCAAGAATGGGTAATTATTAACATGTATGCATATATATAACAAAAGAGCTCAAAATATACTGGGAAAAAACTGATAGGACTACAAGGAGAAAGAGACAAACCTGGTATAATATTTGGGCAATTCAATATGTTTCTTTAGTAATTAGTGTACTGATAATGTAGAAAATGAGTAAGGATATAGCTAAGTAGTATAGTAAGGAAGAGAATTATTAATCAGTAAAGTCTAATTGACATTTATAAAATACTCCACCTAAAAACAGAATACTTTCTCAAGTTTACATGAAGGATTCATCAACACAGACAAATTTTGGACCATAAAACATATTTGAACAAATTTCAAAGAAGAGAAATCATACAAATATTTTCCAGATCACAAATTAGACATCTTTACCAGAAAGTTAGAAATTCCAAAATATTTGGAGATTAAACAACACATTTCTAAGTAATGGATTAAAAAAGAAGTTTCAGGATGCCTGGGTGGCTCAGTTGGTTGAGCACCTGACCTCAGCTCAGGTCATGATCTCATGGTTCGTGGGTTTGAGTCCCGCGTCGGGCTACTGAAGCCTACTTCAGATTCTGTGTCTCCCTCTCTCTGTGCACTTCCCCCACTCACGCTCTGCCTCTCTCTCCTTCAAAAAATAACTAAACATCAAAAAAAATTTATAAAAATAAATAAATAAAATACAAAAGTTTCAAGGGAGGATTTTAAATATCTACTAAAAAATGATAATGAAACATCAAAATTTGTGGAATTTAGTGAAAACAGTGCTTAGAGATAAAATTATAGTATTAAATTCATATATTAAAAAAGGAAGATCTAAAAGTCAATAATCTAAGTGTCTATCTTAGAAAACTAGAGAAAGGAGAACAATTTAAATTCAAAGAAAAGCAGAAGAAATAATAAAATTATAGCAAAATAAATAAAAGTAAAAACAAGGAAATAGGAAAAAAACCAATGAATTGGTCAAAAGTTAGTTCCTTGAAAAGTTGAGTGTCCAACTTCAGCTCAGGTTATGATCTTGTGGTCCACGAGTTTGAGCCCCATGTTGGGCTCTGTGCTGACAGCTCAGAGCCTGGAGTTTGCTTTGGATTCTGTGTCTTCCTCTCTTTATGTCCCTCCCCTATTTGTCCTCTGTCTCTCTCTGTCTCGAAAATAAATAAACTTTAAAAAAAAAAGTGAAAGAAAAGTTGTCACTAATGATTTCATAAACTTTAAATGGATAGTAAAGGAATTATATGAGCAACTTTTTGCCCAAATAGTTAATAACTTAGATGAAATGGACCAATTTTTGGAAAGATTAAGATTATCAAAACTCACACACAAAGATATAGATAATCTAAGTAGGCCCATGTCTATTAAAGGAATTGAAAGAAATCACCATGGCTAGATGGTTTTACTTATGGATCATGTTGAGAGTATGTAACTTTGAGATGACTTAAACCTTTGTTTAAATATGCTTCATATGTCTTTTTTTTTTGCTTCATATGTCTTTAAAGTAATATCTATACCTCACTGTCTGACTGGAAATATTATATACATTTTTTAATGCAGCCATATTATTACTGCAAAGGGTCTCCTTAAATTGTCATATGCTTGACACTGAAGGTTGTTTGTTTGTTTGTTTGTTTGTTTGTTTTTGAGAGAGAGAGCACAAGCAGGGGAGGGGCAGAGAGAGAGAGAGAGGGAAAGAGAAATCCTAAGCAGGCTCCATGCTGTTAGTGCAGAGCGTGATTCAGAGATTGAACTCACGAGCCATGAGATCATGACCTGAGCTAAAACCAAGAGTTGAATGCTTAAACAACTGAGCCACCAGGTGCCCCTTGACACTGAAGTTCTTAAGTAAACTTCAGTCATTGTTACAATGTAGACAAATGATGATTAGTTGAAGATGCACCAACCGCAGATTTTGAGAAACCTCTGAGTTCATGGTAAAGTCGCTAACTGGCCCGTTTGTTACTTCTAAGACTCTTTAGTACTGTCACAAATTAAGGGTTGCTTTCTCATTTTGTGCTACTCCTTCCCCATCCTTGTAGCTCACCTCAGGCCTACCTCAACAGGAAGTTCCTGCCAGAGTGAGGCTCTGACTCTTGTGGGAAAATAGAGTAGTATTCCCCTTACACCTTCCTGAATGCCACTCCGTCAGTTTCTCATCTTTTCCAGCCTCTGGAGGCAGCCTACACTACTTGGCTTCCTTCCTCCATTTTCAAAGTCAAAAATGGAAGGTTGAGTCCTTCTCCTAGCACATCACTCCAACCTTGCTTCTATCATCACCTCTCATTCATTCTATTGTTGACAGCATGTTTTGTTTTTGACCCAGGTGCCTCATAGCTCGCATAAACTTCCATGAACTACGGCAGATGATTTATTATCTTACAGGTAGGGTAAAACCTCAGATGCCTCACAGTTCTTGATATTAAAGGGGCTCTCTAGCTTTCATTTTAGCTTTCAATTGTTGATTAATCACATTAAGTCTTTCATTATCTTTTCTCAGTAAACATATTGTCCCTAGCAACAGCCACACTGGTTTTATTTAGCTCTGTATTCTGACGACATAGAGGGATGCCCAGAACATACTAGGTTCAGAACATTGTTAAATAAATGCATGAAAAAATGTATTATATAGACTCATTCTGAAGCTAAGAAACTTTAACACAAAGAAGAGTGTCAAAAATATATGAACAGAATCTTATCTTTTTCCACATAGATCCTTGAAAAAAGGACACAGTCCTAGACAGTCAAATCAGAGATTTGGAATGGCAAGAGTTTAGCATCTAGCTATAACTACCTTCCTCACTTATGTCAAGGGTCAATTGGCCTATGCAATGTCTTTGGGTGTGAGTGATAATGATGAAGTAAAATTGGTCAGCTACTATATTAGGGCTCTCCAGATAAAACAGGACCAGTGGGATATGTACATATATAAAGATATTTACTATAAGGAATTAGGTCACATGATTACAAAGCTGCTACATCCTGAGATCTGCATAGTGACTCAGTAAACTGGAGATACAGGAAAGCTGATGGTATAGTTCCAGTCTGAGTCTGGAAACCTGACAACCAGGAGAACTGATGTTGTGGTTCCAGTCCAAAGGCTGCAGACTCATGACCCAGAAATAGCTGATATTTTACTCAGAGTCTAAAACTAGTAAAGAGCCCTTGTCCCAGTCTGAAGTCAGACATGCAGGAAAGATCCTCTCTTATCCAGGGCCCGGACAGAGAAGGAGTCAACGTTTTTGTTTTATGCAGGCCTTCCACTGATCAGATGATCCACATTCCCATTAGGGAAAGCAATCTTTACTCAGTCTGCCAATTTAAATGTTAACCTCATCCCAAAACACCAGCAGAGAAACTCCCAGAGTAATGTTTGACCAAGTATGAGGGCACCTGTAGCAAAGTCAAGTTGACACATACATTAACCATCATAACTACCTATCTGGTGATTCATGGGAAAACTTTTGGGCATAAATAAAGAGAAAAGTACATCCTGTGTACTTACGGCTCTGCTGTTGTACAAACTTTACAAAACAAAGGCCTAGAAACAAAGGCTATCGCTTTCAGGAAGACTTCCCTACCATGACTGACAGATACCATTTCTTTCTCTTCCCACATGATTCTTATCTGTAGAAATAATATTCTATTTAAACAAAACCTGATTCTTTATGAAAATCCTTTGCCAAATCTTGGCTTTTACATTAGTCTTTTGGGAAAAGATTATGACACTGATTATTGATATTTTTTTACTCTCTATTTTTTTTATTTTCTGGTATGAAGCAGAGTGTCCTGCACATACTAATCCATCAACAAATGTTTGTTAAGTAGGTGAAAATATGATTATAACTAAATGTTTCTGTAAGGAGAATAGAGAAACAGGTAAAACAGCCTGATATTAATCCATCTTACAGAAGGAGAGGGTACTGCCTAAAGATGAGTCCGTATTTAATATAGTAAAACAATAAACTTGAACAGTTACACATCCTTTCACTTCAGCTTTAACCTTTATTCTGGAACAGAACTGAACTGGATATGCCAAAGCTACTGTTTCTGTTCAAACATACCCTTGGTAACTATGCACTCTCCTTTTAAAAAGCATATCTTTGAAGACACATCTTTCACAAGCCTGACACAACAATCTAACCAGAGTAGAAAATATAAGCACTTGGGTTTCAGAAGCTTTCACAAACATGCACAGAGGATGGTACATGACATCCTTTACGCTACTCAGAGAGAAGCAGGTCAACAGCGGCTACTCTTGCATGGTGTGGAACTCTGAGCAAACACTGATTTCATGTGACTCAGCCAGTGTAAGAATGTTATGTACTCACAGGTAAAATGGTTGAGAAAAAGAAAACCAAATAAAGCCTGTAGAAAAGATGACAGCACTTATTTATATTTGATAACCTCTTAGCAAAGCTGAGCAAAAGCAGAAAAAAAACCCCTCAAAAATACAACTTTCACAAAACACAGGAATGAAAACATCAACAACAATACAAACTGCTGCACACATGTGTTCCAATTTGTCTTTTCATTCAAAGCATGTTTTTGAAGTATATATTTTTCTTTCCCCCCTTACATGTAGCTGCCAAGATAATTTGACTTTGTAAGTACAATGAATACTATTTATTGGCCAAGCACCACAAAAACTATATGAAATCTGCAGAAAATAGAGAAAAAATAAATTTAACACTGATCCTAAACATTCTACAAATTCCTTTAGGTTATTTGATACTTGTATTCTTAATTTTTTTTTCCCTTTTCTCCCATACATAACTAAACATGTGCATGATTTGGGCAATCTACTTTTTGTTGTTAAATAATAAAAATATTTTTTGTTGAGTTGATGAAGGAAAGATTATCTTTAATCTGATTTTTTTGTTTTTTTTTCCTATTACTATATGGAACCATTTAAATTAGTACATTAATTATAATACTTAAATCTTACTGTAAAATGACAAATCATTCCAAATATTGGATTTATATATTTTTCTGAGAGAGTTGAGGCAATCATTGGGTAGATCCAGGTGAATTCGGTAATCTGAACATCTCCTAGTAAATTTGGTCTGGAATCACCAATTCACTGGATATGATGTGGTCAACTATTTAGAAGTTCCAATTTCCAAGTAAAATTTTAATGAATCAGCAAGTACTTTTTATGTGCATACTTTTCAATTAGCAGCTGGCAGAAGTGGGTAGAATGTATTTATATATTACACGATGGTTCTGAAAAGGATTGGAAGCCCTTCAATTGTTTAAATCAACAGAAGCAGTTCCATATGTGTAAGTAAAATTTCTTTTTGTTTGTTTGTTTGTGCCAAAGAAAGAGGGATATGGGGAAGTAGGACACAAGAAAAGGAGGCAATGGAGGTTTGAAAAGATGACAAATCTGTGGCTTCAGGCTAACTTTGCATCTCTTTCCCCCGCAGTGTGGGTCAGAGGGGCTTCCTGTCTATGGCATAAACTGCCTCTTCACTTCTCGGTTTATGGAGTCAATTCGGATTAAGCCTCTGGAAGCCCAGAAATAGAAAAGCATTATGAACAATACAAAGCAAATACAATTACATATGTACACAAATATATATATATAGCATACACTTTTAATATGAAGAAGTATTAAGAGATAAATGTTGAAGCTAAGACTAAAATATTCTCCTATGTGCTATCGGCTGCTGGCTTCCTAAAATAACAGTTACAAATCCATTCTGCTTTCAACAGGTGTTTTTAATCAAAATTCTCATATGATTTATCTGCTAAGGCCTTTCTGGTAAAAGTAAAGTTGTTTTTTTATCCACAGCTTCTTTGAAGATCCAGGTTTAGGCATCTAGGATTCCATTCTGATTAAAAGTAATACATGGAGGGTGTGTGCATGTTGTGTACGCATTGTTCATGATAACATGGCAGGTAGCTCCACATTTCTCTTGATACATTAGGCAGGACTCACCACAGGAAACCAAGGAAATTTATTTTTACTTTCCTTTTAGGTTTGTTTAGACAACAGTATTCTTCCTGTGTATTCAGAAGACTTATTGCTGGTTATAGGCCTACCAATTGCCAGGAGCATTTAAAAGATTTTCAAATGGCCTTACATTGACTTTAGGGTATTTGTTAATGCCCTTGTCAATCACAAGCTTTAAAGCAGTTTCACTGTGTGGCGCTCAGTGGCTTCTCTCCTTCACTGCCTTCACTATTTCTCCGACTCTCAGTGTTTTTTCATGAGGAGTGCACACAGCTCCATGAGGTATGACTTTATATAAAACATTTGTATTTTTGCATTCGATGTAATATTTAGTGGCACAGAATTTGCCTTGATCATTGAGGGCTATTTCCCTAGCCTTTTTGCTATATAATGGAAAAGAAAAAGTTCATTATCCAGAGATTTATAATTTTACTTTGCATTTGATATTACATTTCTGCTCTAACCTCTGAACGTTCTATGATGTACTGATTTAAAAAAAAAAGCACTGTGTATGAACAATGGAATGTGCATTTTAAATTGTATGGTAATTATCTGGTAATATCTTCTTGGGCTCTTTTCAATCAATGTTTCCTTCCAGCATATGACTATTGTAGGAATCTGCCTATTAAAATTCAAATTAGGTAACAAGGTGCAAATTGCCTCATGAATTTTTTTTCCTCTTTTGCAAATTCTTCTTCATGTTTATAGCTCTCACAGTTGCTATACTTTCCATGATGCTGAATTTTCATACGAAATTATTGCGCAGATATGAATATGGTAGTTCTTAAATGAGAAACATGCACATTTCCGTCATGTTGCCTTTGAAATGGAAACTCAACTGGTTAGCACGTTAACTAGAGCATAAGAAGCTAATTAAGAATCCTCCTAAATCCTGAGGATGAGTTTAGTAGGGAAATATAAGTCAGTTTTCAAAGTTCTTAATATCACATAAGTGAAGTTTTTGATGGGGGCAATGTAGTAATCTCACTCCTGGGGCTTATGGATGTAGCCTGACTAAGTTGCTTATGAAAATGTGATTTCTCAGGGCTTTGGGCAAATTTGATTTAAGGAAAGAAGCCAAGGAATTTTTGATACAGCGCTGAAATGACAGGTTAATATTATTGGGGAAAAAGTGGAAATGTTCACTTTTCCATTTCAGTATTTCGATTTTGTCAATAGGATTGGCACTATAATTATCTCTGGATTAGTCACAGGCCTATATACTTGTTAAAAGCGAATATCAAGTAAACTGTAACTTGACAGGAAATTTGTTTTAAAATATATGATGGGGAGGGGGCGAGAAGTTCAAACAGAGAAGTCGAGCATTTTAAAACTTAACTGCTGAAACTTAATATTACTTTTCAAAAGATGTGGTTGATAAAGACAGCTTCAGAGAGTCTCCACTTCCTCAAGAACCAGGAAGTTTCTAACAGTAAAAATATCACCAGTCAAGCCCTAGGAGGTTCCCAGACTCTTCCTCCCCTGGGATTTAACCCACCTTCCATCCAGCACATGGCCTGTGACTCCTTCTAACACAGCAGAAGGACAACAGAAAGTATGTTGAATGGAAGGATATGAAAAGCTTTCTTCCTGCTTCTTTCTTCCATTCACTGATCTATCACTTTACTTATCGATCATAACCATAACCATCTACTATGGTTACGCAACTCATTAGGTAGGTGAAAAGTGTTTGCTGTGTTTTGTTCTTCTCTTCGTTTTGTTTGTTTGTTTGTTTTCTTAAACTGAAATTTGTTCCTCAACAGCAACGGTCACATTTAAAGATTTCAGTGAAAACAAAACAAAACAAAAAACAATAAAAACAGAACAAAGGTAGGCCAGATGAACAGACTATGACAAAAAACAACTATATATAGTTAATACAGTTTTTGGAGTAAAACATAGCTCCTTAATTTTTCCCCTACCCATACATTTTCCTATATATTTAGGATAAAAGTTGTTGAAGAGAAATGTAATCATTTTAAGGCAAAGTACAATGCATATTCAAAATACATATATAAAAAAGAGTCATTCCTTGAGGAATACTAGATATAATCTATAGTAGCCACAGATATATAATACAGAACTATGAAAACTTTAGAGCACACAGAAAATGAAAATTCTTCTTTTAGGAATGTAGTCCAAAGATATGCTTATTTGCACAAGATGTATACAAAGAATGATTAGAGTTGCTATAACAATGTTTTTTTTTTTTTAATTTTTTTTTCCAATGTTTTTTATTTATTTTTGGGACAGAGAGAGACAGAGCATGAACGGGGGAGGGGCAGAGAGAGAGGGAGACACAGAATCGGAAACAGGCTCCAGGCTCTGAGCCATCAGCCCAGAGCCCGACGCGGGGCTCGAACCCACGGACCGCGAGATCGTGACCTGGCTGAAGTCGGACGCTTAACCGACTGCGCCACCCAGGCGCCCCGCTATAACAATGTTTTTAATGGCAAATTCTGAATAAAAATTAAAGGTTCAGCAAAAGGGGAATGATGATGGGATTTTAAAATTCATAATCACAGCATTTTTCCTTTTTAAAAAATACATATTCCAAGTTAAACTTGTCCCAAACTCTACACATTTTTGTTTTCAAAATTATGACATGAACACAACAGGGATGATAAAAGGCAAATAACTGACAGATTAGACAAAATTCCAAAATGACTATGAACAAAAATATCTCTCTACTTCTCAGTTTCTACATTTATAAATTAAACCCCATTCTTTGTCTTTGCAAGATTACAGTGAAAATTGAATTATCAGCATGTCAACTATGTCATACTATGTTTGGAATATGGTAAGTACCATAATCACAGTAGGCTCAACAAATGGTCATCTTACATTTTTTTTCTTTTAAATTTTTTTAACGTTTATTTATTTTTTGAGAGACAGAGAGTGACAGAGTGTGAATGGGGGAGGGGCAGAGAGAGAGGGAGTCACAGAATCCGAAGCAGGCTCCAGGATCTGAGCTGTCAGCCCAGAGCCCGATGCAGAGCTTGAACTCCCAAGCCACAAGATCAAGATCTGAGCCGAAGTCAGATGCTTAACTGACTGAGCCACCCAGGTGCCCCCCATTCTTTTCTTTTATAATGCTCGTTTAATAAAAAACAAGCACTACTATATTAGCTTCATTCAGATTAGTGTATGATATAGTAAAAATAATAACAAATCAAAAAATTATCTTTGACCTCTGTTAGGGAATTTTTTTCTATTTTGCCTACCTATATAGCCCAGTAGGTGCTAAGATATTTAATTAAATTCAATTAAATTATTGACTACCTGTAATTTATTCTGCATTTTGCTAGGTGTTGGAGATAACAGAGGTGAGTACTACAGAGATTCTATGGGCACTATAAGAGAGGCAAATAAGTAGAATGCACTGAAAAGTATAATATAGAAATAGATACAAGTCACAATGATACCACAGAGGAGGGTCTGCTTAACTAACCGTCCTGAAGAATGACAGAGCAGTCTTCCCAGAAGATACGACTTTTGAGGTGGGTTTAGAAGTTTAACCAGATGGATAAGGAGGCAGCAATTGCTAGCCCAAGGTCAAGACACAGAGAAAGCCATGTAAAATGCTTTTACATTTGGAGGAATAGTGAGCATATTTCCCACAGGAGCATAATATAAACAGGGAATGGAGAAATGGGCAATAGGGACTGAGAAGGAGGCTAGGGTCAGTGTTTGGAAGACCTTCAGGAAAACCCCAAAGCCCTCTTATACAACTGCATTATATATATTTTTTGCTTCCTTTTGAGAAGCAGATGAGTTTAAAAATGTCTGTTTTTCTTAGGATGTTCCATTAAGAACTCTGTGACCCTCTTCTGAAAGATAAACTTTGCCGAGAAAATAGAAAATGTACAGTCTATAGCATCTCTGTGCAAAGTCTCCTTGTTTGGAGATCAGGCTGACTTGCCTTCTAAAATTCTGGTAGAGAAGATAAACTTGCCCTTAGTTGAAAAGATTAATGAACAGATGGCGTTGCTGTCCCATAAGTCTTCCCTAAGGGAAATAATAAAAGGGGTCACTTTTCTCCCCACCTGAGGAGCCACCTGGAAGTACCCATATAGGACTCGGTAGAATACAAACTCTTCTAATACTGACCCAGTGAGCCTTATCAGCCCTCTGGAATCTGTGTGACTAATATTGGAAGGCTCTTTAGCACCATCATGGATCGTGGATAATAAAAAAAAAAAACAATAAAAAAAAAAAAACAATAAAAACTGTTCCCTGGTCTTCCTTCCTTCCTTCCTTCCTTCCTTCCTTCCTTCCTTCCTTCCTTCCTTCCTTCCTTCCTTCTTAATAACTTCCCAATCCCTTCCATTGTTATTGGTTTGTTTAGGTTTTCTCTTCTGGAGTCAGTTTTGATAATTGCATTCAGGAATGAATTAAAAATATTCATTACTACTATTTGCCCATCTTACAGTCCTTGAGGTTTATGTTTTATATCTGCACTGCTCTCTCCATGTGTCCATTTTCCTATCTATGGGAAAAAATCCTACTTTGCAGGCTTCCTGGATCAATATCCATTTGTCATCCACTCACAGGTTAGAGAGTAAGCAAGCTAGAATCAGCATATATAGCGTATAATATAGTGCAAAATTTATTAACTCCATAAGACAGGATATGGGTTTCGTTTTCCTCAACAAGATTTTACATAGATGAATTAGAATTAATTTTTTATTGTTTCTATATAGTTATGTTTCTATTGTTTAATTGGATACTCTTACATTGTAAGTAGGAAAAGACAACTAAATTGCCATCTACTGATCCACTCATACATTATTCAACATACATGCAGGGACAATATTTTGTCACATATAATAAAAAAATGAGAGCTGTAATTAACTACCTTAAAAATTGATAATAGGAATATCTTCAAACAAAATAAAATCTCCCCTATGACCATGAAAAGTTATGACTAAGCCACTTCAGATCAAAATAATTGGCGTCGTGCAGATGACAGAATTATTGCCAGTATATATATATATATATATATATATATATATATATATATATATATTGAACAATCCATGATCAATAGTTATTGAACAAATAGCTATGGATAATACTTGAGGTAAACAGCATTAGCACTTTGATTGTTTCAGTCTGCTATGACTTGTAGAGGGCAGGAACATGTTAAAATTTTATCCTGAAAAGGCAAAGCTTGAGGGCCTTAAATCTAGTGAAGAACTTTTATTCCCGTGGCACTTGGTTAGTACCCCTCTGCTAGACCGGGACACCTGTTCCCCCTCGATTTTTACTATGAACTGATAAGTCTGGTCTCCTAAAAATGGATTTCTTTACTCTTCCCTGAGTCCCAGTATCATCAATACACCTTGACTCCATGTTTTTAACTGTTTTATTTTATTATAGATACATCTATTGCAAAATCCAGCCTTTGCCATTGTTTTACAATGTTGCATTTTTGTGATTAATGCTAATTGGTTTTAATGGATTGCTTTCCAAATTTAATTCATTCTTATTTATAAAATTGGTGCCAGGTTGCAACCTTGTATCTCTATATTTCTTATATATTATATTTCTATGTCAGTGTGGGAAACCAAACTCAAATCCGACAAATTATGAAGCCTTTCCAAACTCAACCTCCCATTAGAGGTTGACACACCCTAAAGCGATGAACAAACATAAATCTAAAAGATAGCTACTTCTCTACAGCTGAGAAATATAATCAATTTTATCAAAGGTATCTCATAATATAGAGATTTTAAGGCAGAGAAAAAAAGTACATAAAGAGACAAATTTTCCCATATGTTGCTACCCCCAAACCCAGTCCTTCAATGCTTGCTGAAAGCAATTGAGTGGCTGAACAGGTCTAGAGAAATTATTGGCATTCAAGTACTCCTTTATAGTACCAAGAAGACTCATATCACGCCCAGGTAAGCAGGAGGGGAACCATGAAGATTCTATTAAACAATAATTTTTGGTGAAAATTACAAATGTCAACAGGAGAAAAAAATACACATATGTGTGTGTGTGTGTGTGTATCACTATGCAAATATTTATAATATGCAAATGATAGAAAATGCAATTTTGAAGGAGACACCCTAGGAAAAGAAGACGTATTTGTATAACTTTGAATTCTCAAGGAAATTTTTAATGAATTCTATAAAATAGATAAAAGGGGAATTGGAAGAGTTTCAGAATTCACTTAAAAGACAAATACATCAACACTGCTAGCAGCAAAACTTACAACAAATAATGTAGAAAAACAAGTGGGAAACTGCTGGAATTGAAGGCACTGTAGAAGAAACAAATTAATGAAAAATAAGATAATGTGCATGGAGGATAGATGAGGCTAATCCATCAAATTCATAACAGATGTAATTGCAGAAATGAACTAACAAGTAAATCAGAGAACGTATTTGAAGATATGAAAGAATACTTCATTAAAATGAAGGACAATCAAAATAAAATTATTATTGACAAAACATTATTAAATAATCTCATACCAGACATGGTGATAAAAATATTAAATTTCAGGAATAAAGAAAAAAAATGGACACAAATACAAGTGAAAAACATAGAGATTACCTGTAAATACTATGGCAAAATATCAGGCTCACCTCAGACATCTCTAGGCATACACCATTTTGATGAGGTGATTTTGACACAGCCCTGTCCACAGTCCTCTTTTGACAGAGGGACATTCTGAATTAGCTTAGAAAAAAAATAGGTTAGTGTTATTTATTTTTTAAATTGCCTAATGAGTAGAACAAACACCTTTTCCATCTTAAATAAGCATCCCATCCCTGACTCTGCTTTATGCGTGTATCATTAAGATTGTCTAATTTTCTCTTTGATGTCAAAAATGTCAGTGGTTTGCTAACATTTCATTATAATTTTGTTTTTAGTTTGTCCTGACATTTTTCTTAGGTTTTCTTTATGTATTTTGTTGCTTCCTTGTTGCATAAAATTCGTTGTATTTATATATTTTTATTGTATTGTTCCTTTTGACAATTAAAAAGTTACTTTGTCTAATTTGATGCTTTTTATAATGAATTCAAATTTGTATGATTTAATATCTTGACCCAGGATTTTATCTTACCTTTTGTATTTATTGTATCTTTGAACAGTATTTACATTCAGCCTCCTTAAGACAATTTATTTTTGGCAAGTCTCTTACAATCTTATATATTTTAAAAACACATTCCAAATGTTTTCTTTTAACAGGTATACTTTTTATTAAATCTTTTATCTCCTGCGTTTCTGTAAGCTTTCTATTTTTGACATTTTTTTCTTTTAAAGTTTGTTTCCTGTTTTATTTCTTTTCTAATTTTCCCTACAGGCCAACTTTTTTAAATCACATCTTCCTCACTCAACCCTGCAGCTGGAGAAGAATAATTGCTATTAGTTTTGTTTTGTTGTTTTTCCTCCTCCTCCCTCCTCTACCTCCTCCTCTTCTTCTTCTTTCTTTTATCCATCTAAACTCTGAAAGTCTTATAGCCACTGTATTTCTCAACTTTACAAACAAAACAACATACATTGTACTTAAATTTCTCATCTCATTTTTTTTTTTCGCATTCTCAGGTTTGTATGCTCAAGTGTTTCTCTGTCTTTTAGATCTAAAGTATTGTTGTTATTGGCATTCAAGTACTCTTTTATAGTACAAAAAAGACCCATATCATGACCAGGTAAACAGAGATGGGACCCATGAAGAATCTAAGCAATAATTTTTGAAATATTATTTCAAAAATTATAAACTTTAATAAAGTTTTAAATGTAATTCAAAGTATATTCCTATTTATCTTGATTTTAAAATGTAGTCATTGCACAATGGGATTTTATTCACACAATTTCCTCTCCAATTAAGAATTCCTTTTTTTAGATAAAGTACTGTTACATTTTATATATGGTTATATTCTACTGACAGCAAGTAGGATGTAAATTGACCTCAATCAAATTGCTATTGAAAATCCCTTGAATTACAGAATTATGAGTAATATATATTCCATTATCTCCTATAGAGGGTCCAAAGTTCTTATTAGGACTACACATGCTATGTAAGACCTGCATATGTGAAAGAGATTCAGTGTAATCCAAGTCAAATATTATACTATTATTTACTGAGATACATATTTTTTCTTTTTTTTTAAATTCATTTTACTGTTTATTTATTTTTGAGAGAGAGACAGAGTATGAGCAGGGGAAGAGCAGAAAAAGAGGGAGACGCAGAATCCAAAGCTCTCTCCGGGCTCTGGGCTGTCAGCACTGAGCCTGAGTGGGGCTCAAACTCGTGAACCTCAAGATCATGACCTGAGCTGAAGTCATACTTAACTGACTGAGCCACCTAGGCACCCCTACTGAGATATGTTTTAACCAGGTCTCATTATCTTAGTTTGAAAAACTATTGTGGAAAAAAAAAAGCCTCTAAGTAACTAATTTCTGTATTTTACATGATTGAGGGTATTATTCACCACACACATACTACATTATGAGCATTTCAGTTATTACATTTATAGACTAGGAATCATGTAACTAATCATGAAACTCCCTTTCTCTTGGCTACTTGGATTTCACAGACAAATTTATGGCAATTGATTGACACACTCTTGTCCAAATATGTACTTTTATCTCTCTCCTTTATTCAATATGTATTTGCATGAGTGTCAAATTTCTCATCTAATTATTTTTATTCATTTTTTTATCATCTGATGTATATTCTTTGTCAATCAATCTCATTTAAGAATAAGGTACAGTATAAGTTAATAGTAATCTAGAGCATCTATTAGTTGTGCATCACACTGGGAGGCAAGCTGACAGATCAAAATCTTAAGCAGTGTAAGATTAAGTATAAAACTAAAGGTTCTAAGTGATATTGAAATGTAATAAGAGGAAAATTCAGGCTGTTGAAGTGGTTAGAAAAGACTTCAGGGAAGATGTAGAGTTTAAGCTTGGTTTTAAGAAAAGTAGGAAAAGTATTTTTACGTTAGAAAAATATACAAAGGAAAAAAACAGAAAGGCGTATGTGAGGACTGGTTAAGGAGGCCATCCTACTGGAATAAAGGTTCCTGTAAGTAAAGAAGGTAAGAAAGTTAAAACAGACATTAAGACAAGAAAATGTCAAGATATTGCTATCATTAAACAACTATGAACTTTATCCTGCTGGCACATGGGTGTTATTGGTAATTGATAACAAATAAAATTGACATTGATGAAACTAGTTTTAAAAGAAAAAAAACCTATCTTGTGATAATGTGTCCAACAGATTAGATAAGGTTGCAGAGATAAGGGAGTCCATTAGGAAACTATTTTGATAGTTCAGGCATGATAACTAACACAGGATAAAAATTTTAGTACGTGTTCATCCAATAAATTAATGAATGACATAACAAAGGAATGGACAAGAGGAAAAAGGAACACCACTTAATAAGATGAATGTGAAAATAATTACCAATGAGGAATTGACAAAATTGGAAACTAATTGCAAAAGAAGGTGTAAAAAAGATTAGCGATTCAGTTCGGATGTTTACAGTGTTTGCAAAAATATGACAGGCAAGAACAGTAACACCTTTACTGAAGATGACTGATTTGATATTAATTACATGGAATTTGAGCTGAAAAAAATCCAGATGAAAATATATTTAGAAAGCAAGATTACAAGGCAGAGATTTTGTTTGTTTGTTTCATCCAGATTTATTTTAAGCACATAGTAGGCACTCAATATATATGTCTTATATTAAATCAAAATGGTTAGGCAGGTGTGACTTGACAAGTTCACAATAGACATTATGTCTGGTGATAATTATGTACATTATCTACATAAAATAATATTGAAAGCATTCTTCTGAAGTGAACTTAAATATAGCAATACCATTTTAATAGTGTACATTTATTGAAAATGTGATTTATTCTCAGAATCTACTATGATCTTATTGGATTATCTTATTAAATATTCTTGAAAATATTTGAGCAGAGATTGAGATCACCACAAACCCATATTGAAAGACACTCCACAGATTTAAATGAAAGAGAAGGAGTTTCTGACTCACAGTTTACTGGGAGGTTGTGACCTGTTGTGTGTGTAACTATTCCATTCATTCTAGTTTAAAAATATTTTGGTATCTGTTCAGTGTTCCCTTTGTTGTATGTCTTTTCATTAGAAGCATAATATAAGCGAAGAATAGAGATCAATTAAACACAAAGAGCCTGAGGAATTACATGGAGAGCTTCTCTTCTCACTATTCTTAAATAGAAAATAGTTCATTGAATGTATTAGATCCTTCTAGCTTTCAGCATATTACTGGAAAAAGTTGGCCTGAGAATATCTACTCATAGTAGTTACATGCAGATCTGTGGAACAAAAGCAGGATGAAAAAGGGATAATTTCACTTCTTCAAAAAATAAATATGAGCAAATGGTATTTTCTTGCTCTTTCTCATAATAATCCACCTCTGATTTGGGAAATATTTATGAGATCTATAAATTGTAATTACTTCATTTTTATATTTCCTGAAAAAAGAGAAAAATAAAAAGGAGATCTGATCCTGCTACTGTTGTGTGAACAATTTAACCTTAAAATTATATAGTTACTACTTTTCCATGATGTTTTATTGATTTTCTTTTGGTTCAATTTCATTGATTAAATGAGACAAAACATGGTATTGAGGTGTGTCTCATTAATGTTTTCATCAAGATTGGATAAAGTCTAAACAGTACAGTATCTTCCAGCCTGAACAAAGCCCTATTTTATAGGAGAGTTACCTCTTTCTTGCTTGTTTTCTTGCTTTCTTGCTTTCAAGGGCTGGTTGCTTTCACTTGCTTAATATTTAAGTACAAAAAGTGATGCATTTACAGTCTCACCTCCTCATAAATAATAAGTAATCAAAATAAATATTTTAACTAAAAATTGCCAAAGTCATTATAGGTCCATAGTGGCTAAATGGTTATTGAACAAGAGAGAAAAAGAAAGGAGAGAGAGGGAAAGGTGAAAAAAATAATTAAAAAGAAAAAATTTGATCATTTATCATTTGGTCTTAGTATCAAATAAATACTTAACATTCCCTTTTATCTATGGGACTTTCTGAAGAGTCAAACTATTCTTATGTAACATAAGAATTTACTCCACCATGCATAAGAATCCTATACCAGGATATGAATCTGTGAGTTTTTTTATGGCCCTAAACAACAACAAAATTGTCCAGATGAAGGCGAATGGGTGTCTGTCAGAGATTCTGAGAATTAATCCAGGAATCTCTAAATTTAAACTTTCATGAAGTATGCCCAGTTCAGATATGAATTACCAGCTCTGTTATCATTTCTTATCTTTCAGGTTGTTCCTTTACTTAAAATGTTGTGATCATTAAAGACAAAACAAAACAGTAACAAAAAGCAACAAGTCTAGATTTTCCTCTATTATCTTTGTGATACTGATTTGTTTCTTTTTACTTTTGCTTTTTTTGTTCTAGATTTTCTTTTTCTTTTTCATTTTTAGATTTTATGTGAGGTGCTTATATACCACTTTTTATTCTCTTTAAAATTTTTTTTAATGTTTATTTATTTTTCAGAGAGAGAGAAAGAGTGAGCATGAGCGGGGGAGGGGCAGATAAAGAGGGAGACACAGAATCTGAAACAGGCTTCAGGCTCTGAGCTGTCAGCAAAGAGCTGGACATGGGATTTGAACCTGAGGACTGTGAGATCATGACCTGAGCCGAAGCTGGACACTTAAACTGAGCCCCCCAGTCTCCCCAACCACTTTTAATTCTTAATCTACTTCTCATAAAAGCAAAATCAGGAAATAGTTTTGATCAAAAGTTGCATATGATCAAGAGTTTATTTCGTATTAAATAATTAAGATTTTGAGTACAGCATACTGATCTCTCCTCCTCTAGCTTCTGTTTCCCCTATTCCTGAAATCCTCATCTGGTTCACTCCTACTCATGCATACCATATTTTTCTATAGGCCACTTGGTTAAATAGGGACCTCCATTCCCTAAGATCGCTTTTCCCATTGGGTTCGTAGTTAGAGCTGGCCCAGGAGCAACATATAAGAGATTAGAGAAGTGAAAGTGAGCTAACAGCATTCCCATCCACCTGTCTTTTTGAGTGCATATAGATGGCAGAAGGACTCAGAGGTGCCTTGTGGATTCCAGCTTGTTCTTGCTCTCCTCCACTCTGTAACCAGCTTTTCTATCCAACTGTTGACAACCTGATAACTAACAGTGACCACAGATAAAAATAGGTAGAAGTTACACAGAAATAAGAGCTTCCTCTCAAATTCTTTAGAAGTGTCCCTTACAGCCCTCTTAGCTGGTTACATTTGTATATCTATACTAATATTCACAAACGACAAAACTATAGTTAGATTTCTTCAAGCAAATCACAAGTTTTTATAGTAGATGTACCAGTTAGCTGAGTCATGAATATAGAAACTATACAGGTATTTCAAATAGGAATGGATTTAACCCTGGAAATCAGAGGTTTGCCTAATTGTTGGAAGAGCCAGGACAGTGAAGATCAGAAAGCTCCTGGTAGATTTCACAAAACTGGAGAGTGTAGAAATTGTAGAAAATTGCCATTTACGTTCTCAGTGGCCTACAGCAACAAAGTGGATGACTCTCAGGAGGGCACATGGAAGTGGCTGGCAAACATTTACAAGTGACATCTGCCAAAGCCATATGCCAGCTCATAGCTATTGGCTGAAGAATAGTTACTTCTACTTTTCTTCCATTTCCCAAATATTTTAAGAGTACCTCTCATTGGTAGAAATAACCATACTGGCAGGAGATAATGACAAATCCACTTTCCAAATTCTAGTTCCTATCATGCATGGAAAGCTTAGACAGAAAGGGTGTTACATGTGATATCGTGATTGCTTTTGATATACAAATCTATTTAGAGTCATTTATCTCCTCAAACCTCTACCCACAATTTCATTTTTCCTTCTAATGTTGTTTTCTTTGGTCTATTGGTAAAATTTAAGGTTCTCCTAAAAGTGATAAGATTATACACTTTTATTGTGTCACATATATGCTATTTTATTTTTAAATAATAACCAACTTTTCTAATTATTCTCTTGAAGGAAAGTTACAATACACACATAGAGATTTGAAGCAGCATGTGTGAAAAACATCTGAAAAAAATTAAAGTTTCTGGACAGATGTTATAAGAGTCTTGTAGAAAAAGCTATCAGCATTACAATCCCAGTTCTAATTTACTTTACATCAGGCATTTAAATTTATTATCTTTAGGCCATATGTTCCAAATGAAGCTTGGTTCTATATTCATGAATCAGTTGACAATGAATAGTTAAGTTCTGCTAATTCAGAAAGGTGAAGTTGAGTGAGCTTATTTAAATGGTAGAATATTTGTAACTACAAATTCTACATACCATCAGAAAACTTCCAAAAAAGACCTGCCATATGTTTTAAGCCGTGATGGAAATGGTTTAAAAAAAACCTGCAGCTTTTATGCAGCTATAGTTGAGAATATCTTAGCATTTCCATTAAAATTCTATTTTCAGAGTTTTCAGCTTGGCTCTAAAATTCATTGTAGACTAAAACTTAACATGTGAAATCTAAGGGAATATTAAGTAACAGAATATGTTACAATAATTAAAGGGCTTCAACATTTTATAAGTCTTTAATACATTAGCAGTACAGTTAAATTTAACTTATTAAAAAAATTCGTGCCCCATGGACTATTGGTTGAGGCTAACTTCAGTGTCATAATGAACTCCCAGTATGACAGCATACCAGTCACACTCTTCATGAGCATGGCGCTCTACTTGCTAGAAAGAGCAAAAATGACCTCAGGTTGAAAAACTGGGAGTGTGAGGCAGCATTCCCTGAACTTCCAAAGACCTCAGTTCTAAAAGCCAAGGATAGGTTCCAGGTTGTCTGAAAAGTAGCCCAAATAGGAAGTGCTGTGCTATCAGTGAAAATTTAGAGATTGGGTACCAAAACACTTAAGTAGAACCTGAACAGAGTTTAAATAGAACTGAACATATGAACTAGAGACTCCTTCCAATTGAAGGAGTCAGTGAAGATCATATAAAGAAGATCTTTCCATTTGTGATATAAAGCATGATTCTCTCCCCCAACAGCCATGTCAATCAGAGTCAGTTTGGATTATCGGCTGAGAAAGCCTGCAGAAGAGACCCAACTCCTTTCCACAGCATGTTCCTAGGAATACATTCCTAGAGGAACTTTGTTGATCCTCCTAGGGCTTACTTTGGGTTTAAGGGGTAATGCAGAAGAGTGGAGAGCTTCTGTATTGTCAAAGTCACATCTGAATCAGAGAAAGCTGTGTTTGAGCCTTGGGTTCTGCTATTTTCAGCCTGTGTGATCTTGGGCAACATGATAACTACTTTAAATTTCAATTTATTAACCCATAAAATGGGTTGATAATATGAACCTCAGAAGTTTTTAAAATTAGGATTAACTAGATAACTATAGAGTACCAACAATGTGCTTATCACATATCAACATTCAATGAAACCTAGTTGTTGTTATTTTACATGTACGGAAACCAAACAGTGGTTCATTCACTGGAATCACCTAGTACCACTATTCCAGCTATGATCAAGAGGAGGGTCCACTATTACTTTTGAATCTTCTTCTGACAGTGATTATCACACCCATAGATAGCAGGAAGGTGATGAGAAGTCACAAGACCAAAGTATAGTTCTTCAGGATTAGGACCAAATTGAATGTTTTAGAAATATTATTACTTGATTTAAATATTGATCTTTCAGATCCATCCAGTTCTAATAAATTTTTGCATTACCTTAGTTCATTCAGTAAACATTCATTAAGGCCTTGATGTAGGCCAAGTTCTGTGTTAAAAACTGGTGAGAAAAAAAGAAATAAAATATGTTTCTTGTTCTCAAAAGCTTGGAGTTCGAAAGGTAAGGCTGATAGGAATCAAATAATCCTAATAGTGTGAGATAATGGCTGATAAAGTCAGATGCAGGATGCATTAATATTAGATTGAGATGTCTGGGAAGGCTTCTTAGAGAATGTGATGAAACAGGTTTTAAAAAAAGAAAAGAAGTTGAGTGTATGAATAAAAGGAAGGAGAATGTTTTAGTAACAGGAAGAGCATATTTAAACAAGTTATGAGAGCAAGAAATAATTTAGTTTGGAAAAAGTCTAAAATTCTGGTAGTAATCCATATAGAAAGAAAGGTATGCAAGGAAAAGTCAGGAAGGGTTTTTCCTAAATCATATTTGGAACCTATCACGGGATTTTAAGTAGATAACTGGTAGAATGCATATGGAGTTTTCATTTTGGTAGCAGTATGAAGGATTAGATTGTACTCAGTGAGATCAGTTAGGAAGCTATTCAATTATCTTAATAAAATTAATAAAATTTAATAACACTTAATAAAAAGTGTTTACTAATTGTATAATACTGGGAAAGTTATTTGGTCTTAATTGACTTTTTAAATCTTCTGTGTCCTTAGGATTTTGTAAAGTTAAATACTAACAGCAACAACAATGACAATAACAATACTAATAACAACAGGGTAGGCCATATTACCTCCTAAAGACTGATAATAAAGATTCGATTAGAAAATGTTGGTGAAAGCACTAGGCTCTGTGCCCATATAGGAGTTGAATGTGCTTGTTCACATTTTTCATTCCAAGTCACATTGGCTTATGTGGAATAAATACATGGAGGTGAATTTTTGAGCTGTTGGATGTTTTGTTTGTGATCATTTTGGGGATCTAAGCAGAAAAGGGTGACAAGTGATAAATATCTACATCTCCTCTAGGGCAATGATTTGCATACTTTAATGTGCATAAAAATCACCCGAGTACTTTGGTAAAATGCAGATTTGCTAGAGTGTAAATTCGGAATGTGCAAGTTTGGAATAGGACCTAAGATTATGCATTTCTGAAAAGCTCCCAGGTGATGTTGATGCTTCTGGTCCATGAACCACCTTTTGAATTACAAGGAATGCTTGTAATTTTGTCCATGTTCCTAGCAGGTGAAGAGTCAGATTTTAAAAAGCAAATGCAGGAGATACAGAATTAACATGCTGAAATGCTATTGTGACTCAGTGTGTAGATCAGGTTCTATTCCCCACAACGGTTTTCATCTTTTCCCCTTAAATATAAAGCAGATACTAATTCATTCAGATGTGATTTCATTACAGACTATTTAATTTCAAGATGTGAGTGAAGACATTCACTGATTATTTTATTTTTTAATCACATTCTCAAATTAAACATTTCAAAGTTCTCTATCCTCACACACTCAGGGGCTTTGGGTGTAGACTAGACACTGGCTTCCCTGAAAGGAAGGGGCATCAGGTGAAATTTGAAGACGAGAACATTTAGAGGTCACAACTGGGAAAAGAGATAATAATGTATTCTACTACCTTTCCAGAAACTTGGTCAGTGGCATGGAATTTTACATAGAAAGACCCACTAGATATTTTCTGAAGAGCAAAATTGTCCCCGTCAGCAATTGGACAGACTGTTAGGATAATGCCTTTCAACTACCTTTAACTTAGGATCCATTTAAAAAGAAGTATTTTGTTGTTGACTCCCATGGGATGTTTTGCTATTGAGCATTCAGAGGACTCTTAATTTCCAGGGAGTTAAGAAAGAGATATCAAATAATGATTGAGAATGAATAAAATTGTATTTGCTCAAAAATACTCCACATGCAGTTGTACAACCAAGAGATTAGACATAACTCAACACTTGTTTTCATTTGGATTAGAAATATCTTATAGGAATAAAAAGTACATATTCTGAAGCAAAGTCAAATCAGATCTGAGGCTTGGCTTTTGAAGCAAAAGGCAATGCTTCTGTAGAATTGACCTCATAATTAGATTATAATTTTTTATATTTAAATACTTTTTAATTCTGCAGGCATAGGGGAATGTAACAAGAGTGAGAGACAGAAGTACAATGCTTCCTGATGATTAGAACATGTTGGTGGCAGCTTATTAAAGACAACTAGACAAGACAATATTTTTAGGCAATATAGATAAAGCCAAAATATATCTCTCATTTCAGGATGGCCAGGAATTTTCTAAACACTAGATTTGAGAAGCATTTTGTAAATCATTAGTGCCTAAAATGAAACCTGATAATGCAGAGAATGACCTTCTCACATCAGCCAAGGTCATTTAGTACATCATCCAGACTTAGATTTTTATTTAAAAATATATCGAAAAATCTGAAGTTTAAAATCTCTTTTTATGCTTTATTTGTAATAAAGATTCAAAAGTTATCAGTTGCAAAGAAGAGAAATTCAATGTTTGGATTAAACAAAATGTGCCATTTCTGGAAAAATTGCCTTTTCTTGTCTATTTTTTCTTGTTTCATACATCTGTGCTTTTGTAAAATAAAAACTAGTTAGCATGGCAACTGGAGAATCACGTGTACTATATCAGAGCTAAAATACTTGTTTGAGAAATATTATGTGTGCTATTTATTTGAATGTGTATAATATTATATTCAAGAAGAAAATATTTTATAGGTGCCATATCATAAAACTATTCAGTGTATTTTGTTTAACTGTTTTTCCAATAAATAATTTATTGTTATTTGAACAACATATTTAATAGTACCAATGAAGAAAACCCAGACAGGAGAAAATAAATTGAAGGAGATTAAAATTTAATATTCTAGATGAATCAAATGACAACGGAAGGACTCTTCCTTTTAATAAGGGAAATAAGTTGTCCTAAATATGATGATATTATAGTAAATAAAGATATCAAGCCATGATTATAAACTAAAAAAAAATCTCTAGAAGTTCCAGTATGTACCATAAAATTGCTACTCATTTTACCATCATTCTATTATTCAAAATGTTTTATGTGACAATTTAACTTAAACATAAAGGGGACAGTTATGTGTTCAACTTAACCAAACTTCTAGGAGGGATAGAACAACTAGTCCTAGGGATGACTAAACCATTGTCCTACACATCAAGAGACTCTTCTATTAATTTTTGATTGTCTTTTAAAATTATCTTTATCCTGTGCTACTTCCATCCTTCACAAAACAGTATGCATCATCCTCATCTCAAGGATTTTACTTTTTCAAGTTTCAAACTAGAGACAAAGGGTAGTTTTTTCTGCGAGAGGAAAAATGCTTCTAGGAACATCCTGGGTATGGTACTCTATTCTTAAATTCTTTATCTAGGGTAAAAACGGCTTAGGAATAAAACAAAGGATTGAATGGCCATGAAAGCTAGGAGACTCATAATGTAAAGGACAGCTATGACCCCCAGCCTGATACGTATACGCTCTAATTTTCCAGAAAATCAACACTGAGCTCAGGTCTGTCTTCTCTGAATTAAGCAAGAATATTGCTTACATATCTCATATTCATTTAAGGTGTATTTTGTGCAGATTTTCTTCTTTGGCCAGGAAACACGTCTTCCACACACAGTAGTGTGCCTGCCTCCATCATCATTTCTATGGGTTTTCTTTACCATGCTCTAGGAGGAACTTAACACATCGACATTTCAAAGTAAATGGATAATGGAAGGCTTTGCCAAATAATTGGGTGTGTCTTGCAAGAACATTGCAAGAAGGATATTGGCAGTGAGGAAATATATCTCAAAGATAAGGGCTTTTTCTCCGTCCCTGACCTAAATCTTTATAAATCACCAAGGACTGTAAAGATCTGAATTAGAGAGAAGAAAAGAAAATCAACTTCTGTTGCTCACGAATGTAGAGGCAGGCATTTGTTTGTCCTTGCCAATTTCTCATCTTCATCTTGTCTTTGTTTCTGTCTTATGTATTCCTCTACCTTTTCTGGATGGTATATGTCTAGCAAAATCCAAGGAAGATGTACACATAATGCAAGGATTTTGACTCAAGATATACTTAGGATCTATAACCCAGACAAGTTAAATGACACCAAATGATACTACTAAATAAGTCACATCTATAATTGAGAGAATTATGTTGAAAATGCTTCCTCACATTTCTGATAGGTATAATTGCTACATATTAAAATTAAGCGCATTAACCAGATCAAGTGCCTTTCCTGTGAGACCTTTATTTACCCACCTTATTTATTCACAAGTCAAACAATTAGAAATATAAATACTTACAAGGGCTGTTCATTTGATAGGACTTTAGTAGCATTATCAATGTCATGATTGTGATCAGCACCATAATTTATAGATATCGAGTGATTAAGTTACAGGGGCCATGCCAGACACTGTCCATACAGTATTTATTGTACACCAAACTCCATAGGAGTGGTTATGATTACCCATGTTTCTCAGCTAAAGAACTGTTAACAGTGTTAGATAAGTTATAGTAGAACATAAATTGTATTTACATGTGTAAATCAAGTAAAATTTTCCAAAGTGGTATCTGTCTCTGGTAATGGAAAGGAATTTAGGATAATAAAAAAAAATTATTTGATGGTAACTAAGTGGTCGAAGGGGATAAAGTTCACATACATCCTTTTAACCAGTGTGAATGCAGGAAAATATACCATTACTTAATTCTGACTTCTCTGTACAAAATGGCACCCAACTGGGCAACTGACACAATGCAGTCATGAACCACTTTCTGCTATCTGCAATAAAGATGCTGATAATTCTCTTTTTAATTTAAAATTTACCAACAGAGTTAATGTATAATGTCAGTTAATGTCAGTTGTAGTGAGCAATAATACCTCCTACCTCTGCCTATGTCTTTCTCCAGACCCATCCCCTTCTATGCTGGAAAAGAAAATGTCATAGTTTGTAATTCATGTTGTTAAATTTCATCTACAAAAATTAAAATAAGAGTCTATAGAAAGTTTTTGTCCTTAATATAGAACAGTCAATATCAGGCTAAATTATACATAAACTCTTACCAAGTGTTTTAGGCTGTGTAAAAGTTGTCTTTGTTATTTAGAATCATTTTTTTTTATGACACCGAGATAGTTTTCTTAGTGCAAGGACCTCAGGAGTTATTTGCTTGTCTGGTCCAATTTCCCAAGGCAGTTTTTACATAACATTAATTCAAAGCAACATTAAAAGTGGTCTTGTTTTAAAAGGGGAGGCATGACTCCATGGTAAAATATCTGCAAAGCTCTGGATAAATTTTAAGGAAAATTAAAGAACCCCCAGAGGTTTTCATATGTTAACTCACTATTAGTTTCAAAAAACAGACAGACAAACATAAGGTGCTAAATTTCAGGCTAAATTAGCCATGGATCTCATCAGCCTCCCATTTTCTCTCATGGGATCTCTTGCAGGACTGATATTCTCTGAAACATATTTTGAAAAACACTCTAAGAACACCACTGTAAATATTGTTCTCCAAATACCTACTATACTTTGAAACAATATAGCCTTTGTTCACAGTATTTCTCCAAGTCTGTAATATTTTTCTGCTCTCCTTATTTTCCAATTTCCCTTGCTCAACTCTTGTTCATTCATGAAGGCCAAGATCAAATATCACCTTTTCTATCAAACAGTGTCCTTTAACTCTCCTGGCAAAAAATAATAGCACATTTCAAATATGTTTATTATGACTCTTATTTTTATAAAACTGTCTCATGTTAGTTCCAGGAGGAGAGGGAAATTTTTTATCTTCTCTGTGAGTATTTTTAATTTGCTAGGCAATAAGAAAATGTTTAAAGCAAGGAATAAGGTAACCTAGCATCACAGCAGTGTTTTGGAGAAAGAGCTCTGGGAGCTAAGTGTAGAAAAATCGTGCTTGCGTAACTGGTTAGGAAGTAATGGCAGTCATCCAAGTGAGAAGTAATGTCAGCCCAACAGAGTGTGGTAACATTAGAAATGGGAAACAGGAATAACAAATGATGTGGAAGATAGTGATGCACCTCACTGGTAGATTACAGTGCAGGGATAATGATCTGGGGACACGGGAATGGGAGAAGTTAAAGATGATGCTGATGTTTCTCATCTGGGTTTCTTGAAATTTAGTAGTCCCATGAAGTAAAATTAGTGATCTACTTTATATCGTCATGTACAGGAGAATAAGGCCTTCAGAAAAGATATAAGGAAAAGGGAAGAGTTGTGAGTTGTAAAGGTTTAGAGTCCTACCTGTACTCTGAGCACTGGTGGAGAACATCTCAAGAAAGGATGTCTTTCACAGTTTTTCTAGGATCAGCCCTGGGGTATCCTGAAACAATCTGGAAGCCAATCCCAAAGCAGCGATTATAACTGATATAGTTCTGTTCAAGGTTTTGTTTTTAGTCAGTGCATGTGTTGTTAGTTTGTTGTTGTTGTTAATATAATTTATTGTCAAGTTAATATGTAGTGTATACAGTATGCTCTTGGCTTTGGGAGTAGATTATCATGATTCATCACTTATATACAACACCAAAGGCTCATCCCAACAAGTGCCCTCCTCAATGCCCATTGCCCATTTTCCCCTCCCCCACCACCAATATTTTGTATATACGTAACCACAAAATAATTAAAATAACAATAATGAAAAGGTAGTACTGCCTAGTACAAATGATTAGAAATCCAGGGGGACCTGAATGGCTCAGTTGTTTAAGCATCCAACTTTGGCTCAGGTCATGATTTCACGGTTTGTGGGTTCAAGTCCCACATCAGGCTCCGTGATGACAGCTCAGAGCCTGAAGCCTGCTTTGGATTCTGTGTCTCCTCTCTCTGCCCCTCCCCTGCTCATGCTCTGTCTCTCTCTCCCTCTCTCAAAAATAAATATTAAAAAAATAGAAACAAAAAGAAACCTAGTCGTACTATTTAAATTTGAAAACATTTGCATTTGCCTCAGTTTAATTTTAAAATTACAAAATTTATTCTATTTCTCAAACTTTACACATGGAGATAGTATGCATGTGTGTCCTTTGGATCACAGAAGAGAGGAATGCATCTTGCAACTCACTCTGTTCCCAAAACCAATTCTTCACTAAAAATAGGCTGAAACCCAGATGTAGTTGTGATCTGTTGGCTACTGCCTGAAGCAAGAACTCCTGCTCTCCAGCTTTGGAAAGCAGCTGTCAAAACGCCCTTGGCCTATTTACATGTGTGTATGGTGTGTGCAACAAGCCAATACTGTTTAGAACGGCATGATTCTAAACATGCTGAGTATCTCCTTTCCTGGTGGCCATGTCTAATGTCAGATATCACAGCATATAGGAAACTGCAGTTAGCCTCATGGGAAAGCACCCTCCCTTGTCATTTTCAGAACAACTGAGATGGTCCTGACAGAAAATTCTCTTTAATGAGTAGAAAAACCTTTTTCTTTGCTATCTTGTTTAATACATGAAATGACTTCTGCTAGAGAAGAAATGCAGGCTCGTAGACCAAATTAATTTGCTTAGTCGAAAGAAAAGCTTTAAAAGTGTACCCAAATAAATTACTAATTAATGTTGCAACAGTTTTCCTATATTGTCTCTATTATTTTTATTAAAAAACTGTCAGGGCACCTGGGTGGCTCAGTCGGTTAAGCGTCTGACTTAGGCTCAGGTCATGATCTCAAGGTTCAGGTTTGTGGGTTTAAGCCCCACTTCGGGCTCTGTGCTGACAGCTCGGAGCCTGGAGCCTGCTTCAGATTCTGTGTCTCCCTCTCTCTCTGCCATTCCCCCACTCACATTCTGTGTGTCTCTCTCTCTCTCGAAAATAAATAAACATTAAAAAAATTACCAAAAAACTGTCAAGTTCATTGTTGTTGTTATTGTTGTTGTTATTATTACTATTTTGCATATATCTTCCCATGATATGGCTAATGCCCATTGATTTCTAGGACTATTGTATTTTCAATGTGGATGATAATTCTTAGTAATAAAAAATGGAAGAGCATCTATTCATATTTCTAAAGATTTTAAGATATTGTTGGTTAACAAAAGAAAATAATGGCTAGACTGTATAGGGAAGTGATTACTGGCTAGCATTATTTATCATATTTCCATCAATATATAATTATAAAACAAGATGAAACTAAAGGCCCAGGTCATTCTCCCAATAAATATAATTTTTAATTATTTTTGAAAAGTATTAACCTCAAGAAATTGCTTTCTACCAAAAAAAGATTTAATAGTGCAAAATACTAAAACTTCTGTAAGTTCAGTTTTTCCCTTAGAAAACCATCATTATAGGATTGTATGAATGAACCTAAAGGCCAAGTCATGCATTTTGAAGTTGCAGACTGAGCTGTAATAACCTCTTTATTCAGTTTTTAAAGTTAAAAAAAAAAAAAAGAAAACGAAAATACTCAGATTGTATTCAAAGGCTTGTGTTTCTAAACTGCAAACAAAACATGATCTTGTCATTATGAAGTATCCAGTTTTAGATACATTGAGTGCTATCAAATTGCATCAGAAAATGAATCTTTATGCATCATTATATACAGAATTAAATAACGAGAATAAAATGTTTCTTTATGTTCCTTTATGATTTTTGAGCAAGGAAGTGAATTTTATCAAGCATTCCATCTTTTTTTCCATTTTTTAAAAAACTCTATCTCCTTGCTGATGTCATTATATCTCATATCTGTGTATTCTACCTAGCTTGAATTTATAATTTTTTTTTTCAACGTTTATTTATTTTTGGGACAGAGAGAGACAGAGCATGAACGGGGGAGGGGCAGAGAGAGAGGGAGACACAGAATCGGAAACAGGCTCCAGGCTCTGAGCCATCAGCCCAGAGCCTGACGCGGGGCTCGAACTCACGGACCGCGAGATCGTGACCTGGCTGAAGTCGGACGCTTAACCGACTGCACCACCCAGGCGCCCCTACCTAGCTTGAATTTAACACCCCTTTACTGCATTACTTTTCTTTAAATTTTTGCAAATTATATATTCTATATACATATTCATACTTGCTTAGTTGTTGTTATCCTTGACTTAAAAAATATACATATGATGGTTATGTTATTAAGGGGTCATGTATTTATTAATATAATTTTTTAATATTCACGTTTATATAAGAATTTGAATGATTTAAATCAATTTCAAAAATAAAATTGACACATATTTGTTGATACATGTTTTCATAAAAGATCATAAGACTCAAAACAATACAAAAATCTGAGTCCATCCCCCCTAGTAAATGAAGTGTCTCCAATGATTTATTTTGCTTTCTTGATCTCTCAGTTGCAAAATGTGTTTGGCCTGCATTTGTTACTATACTTCTAGCTTCTATCTCTGCACCTGTTACCCCCAGAATCTATGTCTGACATCTTCTTTTGTTTTCCATGAGTTTTTCCTCTATGAATAGTGTAATTCCACTAAAAGAACAATACTTATGTCATACATTTATATTTATTCCTCCAAGGGTCCTATGAGTCAGTTGATCTTTTTGTCCTTTTTTCCCCACACACTCTCTTTTCTAGTCATTTATCAAGTCCTGCCAGTTTTCCTCTTTGGGGTTTTACATAAACTGTCCTTTGCTCTCTCCCAGACCCACCCTCTTCTACACCCTCTTCTCCTTTAATCAAAGTTACCATCAGATCATCCTAAGGCTATTGCAATTATCTGCTAATTGAACTCCCTCCCTCAGGACTCTCGGTAATGCAATTCATCGTATAAAGCATTGCCTGATTAATCTTCTTAAAATGGTGTTGTGTTCATGTCAGACCTTACTTGAAAATTTGCACACATCTCTATAAAATTCTAATTCTTAAGTCCCACATTGAAAAACCACATAAATTGGCTGCTTCCCCCTTTCATTCAAAATCTATTTACTGAGTGCTCAGTAGATGCAACTTACAATTCTTGGTGCTAAGGATATACATAGAAGAAATAAGACAAAGAACCTACCATCCCAGAGAAAATATACCAACAAAGTCTTGCTGCTTAAGCACAGACTTTATTTCCCCGCTTCTATACTAATGAATGGGCAATGTACATTCCTCCAAATTTTCTTCACAGAGCAACTCCAGTTCTGCCCTCTTGTGATGCCTTCTATTGACAGAAGAAATGTTCACTCTTCACCCTCACGTTTCTCTAGAGGGGAGGAAAAGTCTTCTCTCCCCCTCAATCTCCCTCCAGGTAAAAGGTTTTGAAGGTGCCCTTCTTTTATTTTTTTCACAGCTCTTTACTGAATCTTCACCGTGAGAGGAAAAGTGATTTACCTGATTCACTGGTATATATAGAGAAGAAATGAACCTGTATGGCTCAATTCCTTTATACTTTTCTCTCTCGCGGAGCAGGCTGCTCTCAAGTTAGTCTACCTCTTCTCTCCTTTACAATAACTAACCTGTCCCTAAATGGAAGAAAGATCTGTATTTGTTCAACTGTGCCTGATTCTGAGCAGGAATGTTGAGTAAAGGGGGCGAGGAGTGTCAGAGAGTGTAAGGGAGTATCAGCCTGCTTCTGTTAGCAGACCTAGTCTCCTCCTAGTATCAGCTTTACAACTATTAACAATTTGATCTCTTTAAGTCTGACTCCTTTGTCCATTTCTCTTTTGATTTGGCCATTTACGTGATATTGCTTAGGACCATATTTTTATCTTTTAGGACTAACAGAACGTCGTGTACATAGTATTTATGTGTAATGGGAAGATAATTTTGCTTTTGGAAAAGGGACTCTATAATGAGTTCCAAAGTATCTGGGGTGCCTCCCAAATATAAGGTAATTGACTTGGGGATTAAGTATATTTCAGATTTAAATAAACCATGAATGGAAGGCAGATAATTCATAGCAAGTAAGTAAAATGTGAAATAAAACAAAAAGAAGCATGTTCATGGGAGAAGTAAGGAGATAGAAAAGGGAAGAAAACTAATCTTTCCTGGATTTAATGGAAAATTAAAATTACTCAAATTATAAATAGATTTAAATTTTAGCAGATTAATTTCAGATAACATGGCAGAAGGAAATAGTGCCCATCAGAATTCCATGTATTCCTGAACATTTCTTACCTCTTAAGATGTTAGAACCATCTGATTGGCCATGGCCAATGGACTGTGCATATAAATGGTATATGCCACTTTGGGCCCAAAGCAGTTTAATGTTGCTATGCCTCTTCCATTTCTGTATGTCCCTGCCTTGGTGACCAAGTGTTTAAAAAAATCACAAAAAATGGAGTTATAGATCTGTTCACTAGATGGAGGAAAACTCTGGCTACCTGCAATGAATACCATGATTGAGAAATAAACATTTGCTATGTTAAGCCACTGAGATTGGTTGAGATGATAATGTTGAATCATAACAAATATAAATTGATTGGTAAGGGATTCAGAGTAATTATAAACCAAATTCTATGTTATTCTGACAATTTTCTGGTCATAATTAGCATTACTGAATAGTATCTAACTCAAGTAATAATTTATTGTTTGAGCAACTCCTTTTCAGAGGGCTGAGCAAATGTGTGTTGTGCAAATATATTCCACAAGAGAATCCTGCAATGGGACCTCCCCAGGAATGAGGTGTTACTTAATTTATCTTGTGGGAAACAGTTACAGAGCATATGGCTGTGTTCTGTTGGGAAGTAGTCTGTTAGAATGAATAGACTAAATAATCTCGCAGTACTTTCAGATTATAAAGCAGTTGGAGCATTGATACAAAAATATACAGTGAGAAGTTAGCATTACCAAGAAGATACTAAATAAGCCTTCCACTTGCATTTTGCAGATACACCTTCTCAGAAAATGTGGAATTTCAGTTAGTCTTTGAAAGAGACATGCCAGGATTTTTGAGGAAATGAATGTAGAAAGAATGGCAAACAAAGATTCAAAAATAGGTGAGAGTAATTTCAAAGAACCATGAATAGAACAGTTTGGTTGGCATGTGTGATTGCTACGGAGGAACAGAGAGATCAATTAGCCTAAATAGGATCTTGAGGTCAAATTTGGGAAATATTAGCAGTTTGAACTTTGTTTAGAAATATATACAGATAGGGATGCCCGGGTGGCTCAGCCAGCTAAGTGTCCGACTTCAGCTCAGGTCATGATCTCATCGTTTGTGAGTTGGAACCCCGTATCCGGCTGTCTGCTATCAGCACATTGCCCGCTTTGGATTCTCTGTCTCTGTCTCTCTCTCTTTCAAAAATAAATAAACTTCAAAAAAAGAAATATATGGATATATAAAAGATTCTGAAGCAAGGAATTACATGTATTATTACTCTCTTTATTTGTACTTACAGATTGCAAGAAATCCCTGTTTCATTTTCCTGAAAAAGTGATTATAAAGAGATATTGTGTATCTCAGAAAATTGTTTAGGGGCTAAATGATGAACCTGTCTCTGGGTTGGCCACCCAGAACAAACAAGAATCATGTTGTAGAAGAGGTCTGTGGGGAAGCAACTACCACCAAAGTTTTAGCATGGTTACCTTTTCTGGACCAAGAAATCAACCGAATTGCTACCACTGCTTTTCATGCCTATATGTCAGTTCTGCTTCAGGAAAGGTCCCTCCTGGTCACTGATGCCTCCAGGGCCAAATGTCTCCACTACTTTCTTAACTGAAATATGCTTGGTGTCTGAGCCCTACTTCTCTTACTTATGAGTCAAAATTTCCCACCAGTGAGTGTAATTGGTGGATTCTGATTCACAGGCCTGTGCCCTAACTGCACAGAATAATGGGAAAACAATTTTCAAATGTAGGGAGACTGCTACTGAGAGATAGAAAAATCCCCAAACATAAGCAATATGTTCAAAAGGGCCCAAGGATAAATTCTATAGGTATTCTCTACATATGTTCACAGCTATACTCTATTAAAATTAATCCTATGGAGGTTAATGAACAATAAAGGAAAAAAAGACAAAAAATGCATATTTGTTAAGAGACTATGGTAGTATTCTCTCCTTCCCTACCACCACCACCTGGCAAAGCAACAAGGATCATAAAAATGAAGCCTGAGAGAATAGAGGATGCTAAGTAAAGTCACATTTAAAGGTTTAATTAATAAGAATAGACACTGATTGGACTATAGAATGGGACCAGAAAGAAAACAGTGTCCATATCCCTAAAACACTGATCTTATGTGTACAAAGGATAATAGCACAATACAAGCTAATTGAAAATTCAGTAGGAGGAGGTAATTTGGAAGAAGAGGTGTTGATTTGAGTTTCAGACATGCTGAGCTGGGGTGGGGGTGAAGTAGCATATGCAAATTATAAAATGAGTAAATTCAAGAAGATTGTGGAAAACCTAAAGAAGGCCATTATTCTGGGGGGCCTGAGTGGCTCATCAGTTAAGCCTCTGACTCTTGAACTAGGCTCAGGTCATGATCTTAGTTTGTGAGTTCAGGCCCCTCATCGGGCTCTGTGCTGATGGCATGGAGTCGGCTTGGGATTCTATCCTGCTCTCTACCCCACCCCCACTTGTGTGTGTGTGCGCGCATGGTGTGTGCTCTTTTTCTCTCTAAATAAACTAGAAAATAATTTTTTTAAAAAAAGAAGAAAGCCATTATTTGGATTAAGTTTCTAAAAGAAGATCTAGTTTGAAGAAGCCAAAAAACAAGATGGTATTTAGTTTCAGCGGCACAAATAAAGGTCTAATTTCACTCTTTGAGTTGTGGAGATTCATTACAGTGTTACGTTGATATACTGTTCTCTAAGTCCATTGTGGAGAAAACAGAAGAAATCAGTTCTTTGGGAAGAGTGTGAGGCTATAGATATCAGGCTGGGCTATCCCAGTAGAATCCAGAATGTCTGCTGAAGATCTCTGAAATAGGAGACAGAATTTCTTCCTATCTGACTTGATCTGGAAGCAATAAAAGTTGAAGCCATAAGATGAGAGACCATGATCTAAGTGAGCTTTTATTTTTATTTAAAAAATTTTTTTAAATATTTTGTATATTTTTTAGAAAGAGAGAGACAGAGTGCAAGTTGGGGAGGGGCAGAGAGAAAGGAAGACACAGAATCTGAAGCAGGCTCCAGGCTCTGAACAGTCAGCACAGAGCATGATGAGGGGCTCAAACCCATGAATCGTGAGATCATCACCTGAGCCAAAGTTCAACATTTAACCAACTGAACCACCCAGGTGCCCCTTGATCTAAATGAGCTTTTAAAATCATATTCCATATTGTAGTTCTTTAATTCTTCTTAAAGACTGACAAATTTTCATAAAGTTGCATGTATAATCTAAGAAAGCCACTTTTTATGCAGAAGAAGCTCTCAGGATTGTTTGCAAAACTCTAAACTGCAAACTACCTCTTAGTGGAAAATGATCTAAATATTCTCCAAGAGTAAGAGAGAAAACTCTAAGCTTCCTATTATTTTCCATGTAAATCCTGGCAAATATAATTGGTTTCTCCATCAAAATGAGCCTGAAACAACAAAAGAAACTACTTTTTCACTGACTGTTAGAGAAGTGACCCCTTAAGTCCAATATTGTCCTCAATTTAAATGCACTAGTGACCTGTTTAATGATATAAGATACAGTTGTTGTGGTCATTATCCTGGGTTAGCCAAGAAGAGAGAAACAGAGAAGGAAAAACATATTCTTTAAAGCAGCTGTTCTCTAGTAATTTGGGGATATTTATGTCACTAATTCTAAGGCGCACATAGATGTATACAGTTAATAGCTGATTTAAAGATCTGTCACTGCAAAAACTAGGGCAGTGATACATTTTATTAAAAGTAAAAAATAAATGACTAGATGCTTTGTGTTTCTGAAAAAAAATAACTAATTATGTCTATCAAGGCTTCTGAGATAAAATTCTTCAGGAGATGTATGGGTTTAAAGAAGAGCTAGCTGACAGACAACTCTTCTCACGAACCTAAGCTGAATAAATAAGCTCGGTAAAAAGACCCATAGGAATAGAAAGCTTAATTTGTGGAGCTAATATGTAAGTCCTAAATTGGTCAGGTTAGCTTAATTGAAATGGTGACCATGAAAGCTTTCTGCTTGTTTTAACAGACTCCAAGTGTTAATAGAATGGAATTTGCAAAGTATAAACTTTAAGAAGAGGCTTGTAAAGTCATTGGAAGTTAATAATTAATTGGGCTTTATTCTCTCTGGAATTAGTATCCATAGTCAAAAATAGATTTGGGAGCAAGAAAAGTAGGTAGAAAGTGTTGGTTTCCATTAAGGGCCACACTGTTTTTAAAATAATAAATTCAGGCACACAGTAACTTAAACATTGGCTTTTGCAAAATACCTGGGCACTTGACTAAGTATTACTAAGTTTCCATTTTTTTCCAACCTGGTAGGCCTCTACTAGTAAAGTAGGTGCTTAGGACAGCATCATGTCTTCTGCTGATCACTAATAATCCTTTTCATTGACATCAACATAATATGGTTATTCTGTCTGCTGAGACCATTGTCAAATACTTATTGAGCACAAACTTGATGCAGGGCATGCTACCAAGAATGTACACAGATATAATTCCACTAATATGCATAGGAGGAATTACCCTTTAAATATGACTGCATTGCTTGCACAATATTGACTATACTACTTTCACAACATAGTGACTATATTATAGCATAGTATAGCAGTGCAGATTACTATACGGCTTTTCATAAATTGCATTTTATGAGAAATTTGCACCCAGGCATACCTCTCTCAGCATCTTTGGGAGAATCTCATACAAAGATTGAGATTTTATTTTTGCTTGTAGTTCCTTTTTCAAATATTTGGACCAGTCTGGTTATGGTTCTGATTTACACACAGCTGTTTTCATTTCCCAGTTGATGTCAGTGACCTTGGAATCTCTGTTTAATTAGTCTGAACATTTGGCTTCTGTGGGAGATAGAATGGTGCCACACATCCCCCTTCCAACTCTACCCTTATCTCAAAAATGTCACCATCTTAATCACTGGAACCTGTGAATATGTAGCCTTGCATGGAAAAAAAGGGATTTTGCAGAATTGATTAAACTAGACTTTGAGATGGAGAGATTATCCTGGATTGTTAGGGGAGGCCCAATGTATTAATTCTCATGGCCCTTATAAGAGGGTGGCAAGAGGAAAACAGTCATAAAAGGAGATGTGAAGATGAAAACAGACATTGGAGTGATGGCTTTGAAGTTGGGGAAAGGGGCCATGAGCCAAAAATAAAGAGGGCCTCTTGGGGTGCCTGGTGGCTCAGTTGGTTAAACATCTGACTTCAGCTCAGGTCATGATCTCACAGTTCATGAGTTCGAGCCCCATGTTGGGCTCTGTGCTGACAGCTCAGAGTCTAGAGCCTACTTCAGATTGTGTCTCCTTTTCTCTGCCCCTTCCCCACTCATGCTCTGTCTCTCTCTCAAAACTAAAATAAACATTTAAATAAATAAATAAATAAATAAATAAAGCCTCTAGAAGCTGGGAAAGGCAAATAAATGTGTTCTCCCCTAGAGTCTCCAAAAGAAACACAACCTGTGGAGCATTTTAGGTTTAATACATTCAGAAGAGTAAGAGAAAAATTGTAACTCACTATATTTGTTATAATAGCAATAGGAAACTAATACAGTCTCTAATAGAATAAGAAGGAATTATATTGTTTTTTATTTAGATTTTTGAGATAAATTTTATGTATAATGAAATCACAGGTATTAAGTATATAATTTGATGACTTTTGACAATTTCATACTTGTATAATCACCATGCAAATTAAGATATGGATTATTGGATTAATGGATTAATGGATTATTTCCATTCCCCCGAAAGGTTATATCTTGTCCTTTCTGATTACAAACCGGTCCCCATTCCCCCCTACACACATACATCCTACCTCCCAGGCAACTACTGTTTGTATAGTCTGATTATCTGCCAGCTTAGATTGAGTATGACTGTTCTTGGGTTTTATATGGATGAAATCATACAGGATATACTCATTTATGTCTGATTTTTCACTCAACATAGTTTTAAGATTTCTTGAATTCTTTTACATTGAATATTAGTATTCCATTTTATTCTCTCTATTGACTTTTTAGCTGGTTTTTATTGACTTTTTAGTGGTTTTTCTAGAGATTGCAGTATGTATGTCAGTGTATTTTATTTATTTGTTTGTTTATTTATTTATTTATTTATTTATTTATTTATATCTTAGTCTATTTTAAATAAATTTTATAATACCTCATTAATAACATAGGCTATAAAAGCACAATTCCATTTGTGTCTCTTAATTTTTATGTTGTTACCATACAGTTTTCCTCTGTAACTTATAAACCTTACAATACTTAACTAGTATTTTAGCTTTAAACCCTTTAAGAGATAGCATCTTCAAGTTCTTTTAATATTTTTTATGATTCCAGACAAATTATCTTATCTTTTGTCTGCAAGTGTCTTTATTATGACTTTGTTTTTGAATGATAATTTTAATGTGACAGCTTAAAATATTTCTTATGTACTTTACAACAGTCTTTAGTACCTTAAAATTGTAATTTTATTGTCATCTGGCTCCTATTGCTTTTTATAAGCAGTCATCCATCATTCTTACTGTTCTAAATATAATGCTACTTTTTTCTGGTTGTTTTCAATATTTTGTTTCTTTTTCTCTTTATCACTACATATGTTTTAGTAGTTTGACTCTGACATTCCTCAATATTGTTTCCTTCATCTATTATAATGGAAGCCTCCTCAACTACCTCAATCTGTGGGTTGATATCTTTCATCAGCTTTGGAAAATTCTCTCCTTTTTTCCCCTAGGATTTCAGCTGCACTTTTGTTAGAACATCATATTGTACTTCAAATCTCAGAACTTCCGTTCACTTTGTATATTTAATTATTTCTTCTTGTTGACGTGGTTTGATAATTTCCATTGACTTGTACCAAGACTTGCCCAGTCTTCTGTTAAACTGCTGAATAGATTGGTCATTCCTGATATTATTTTACTGAAATTCTCTATGCGTTTGCACATTTCATTGTCTTCTAATGTTTGTGTCTTTGTTTATCTAAGGAGTTTCATGTCCCCTGGTAAGCACTGTTGTAGCTAATCCTGTTTGCTTGCAACTATGAGCTCACATTTTTCAAATCAGTTGGAGAAAAAAAAAGTGTCTTTCTGAATGGAGAAAGGGCCTTGGATCAAAGAACATCACAGTTGTACCTCTGAAATCATTTATGTCTTTCTGACTAGTCTATCTCCAGAACTGCTGTAACCATCAGTGAAATTTTTCTAAGACATGACAAATTGTGTGCTCTTATGCTTTAGTTATAGCTGGAGTTTTAAAACCAAAGTTGTCAGCTTTCTGTATTTTTGTAATTCTGTGTGTGTGAACATAATGTCACTTCCTCTCTAAAGAAGTTAGAGTTTAACAGTAGTCTGTTTATAAGTACAGATTTCTTTCTCTTTCTCTCAATTGTTGAAGATTAATTTGTCATAAAGATCTATCATTTTTGCGAACTACAGGCGTATCTACTGAAGCGGATCAGCAAAGGGTAGAAAATACAGGAAATACTTCTAGTGACTTACATTGAATATCAACAAATGGATATCAGTATCTGGTGATAGAAAGAGTCTTTTACTGAGACACATCCTATTAATGACATTCCAGATGCCCATTTCTCTCTTCTCCTTATTAACAGAACTGCAATTTTAGAATGAGTAGCAATATGTCCAGGCTACAATATATATTTTTTGGATTCCCTTGCAGCTGAAGGTAGCTACCTGATATATTTTGGGCCCATGAGATTTGTTTATATCTCTGTAGTTTTTAAATTTATATTTTCTAAATTCTTCTGCTCTCCACCTTTTTCTTTTCCCAATTTTGTCACCACCCTTCTTCCTTTAGTTAATCAAAAAGGAAAGGATCTTTGCTATAGTTGAAGTAGCCATTTTGAGATCATACCTGAAGGGATGAGAAAATCACAGTAATCTCTGCCTTTATAATCTTGAACTGATTACTCTAGGAACTCCTTATTTCTACTTTTCTTGTTTAACAAGAAAAATAGATTCTTAATTTGTTACTAGGAGTTGAATATTAGTCATAAGTAATGTATTTGTCTAAAGATACTTAAAATCTTATAAACATATTAGAACCAAAGCCACAGGAAAAAAAAACTAATAATACAATGAAATAGCTCATTCTGAGTTTAAATTGAATGGTACTAATATTAATTGCTACAGAGATTAATAGAGTTCTAGTCATGGAGCAAAAACTCATACAGAAATAAGAATAGAGTCAAGCACTGAAGTTAAAAAAAATAAAACATGTAAGTGGGGAGAAAAAAATATGGTAGTAAGTACCAGTAGAACAGCGTGAAAAAGTATATGGGAAATGATATTTATCATTGGACATTATGTTTTTATGACACATCCTTGTAATGTTTCCTGTTGAATATTTATTTTTCCTTAGTACTTGACTACAGGCAATATGTTATATTCATCTGTGCTTTCTGAGTTCTAGTAATGTGCCTGAAACTAGATAATAATCAATTTTCTTTTTGCAATTTTTTTCTGTTTGTTTTTAGCTGGAACTAGAGAAAACTGGAGTTGTGTTTTGGGAAAATAAATTATCATTGGTTTAATAATACATCAAGTAGAGGAAAATGAATCTTCAGTTAGGAAATACATGTAATATACCAAGAATGAGATTAATATGCCCTGAATTAGGATAATGAAATAAAGAATATAAACAAAACAAGTACATGCAAAATTAATGAAGGACCAATGTACAACATGGTCACTACAGCTAACACTGCTGTATAAAATACAGAAAAGTTGCCAAGAGAGTAAATCATAAGAGTTCTTATCACAAGGGTTTTTTTTTTCTTTTTTCGTTTCTTCTTTCTTTTTTTTTTTTAATTTTTTTTTAACGTTTATTTATTTTTGGGACAGAGAGAGACAGAGCATAAACGGGGGAGGGGCAGAGAGAAAGGGAGACACAGAATCGGAAACAGGCTCCAGGCTCTGAGCCATCAGCCCAGAGCCTGACGCGGGGCTCGAACTCATGGACCGCTAGATCGTGACCTGGCTGAAGTCGGACGCTTAACCGACTGTGCCACCCAGGCGCCCCTCTTTTTTTCTTTTTATTGTAACTGTAAGAAAAGACAGTTGTGAGTGGAACCTGTTGTGGTAATCATTTCCTAATATGTATAAATTGAACCTTCATAGTGTACACCTTAAGCATACATAGTGATGTGCATCTATTATTCATCAATAAAACTGGAAAAATAAAACTGACAAAACTAGAAAAAAGTATCAGCAAGACAAGTACATATATGGAGAAATAAAAGATTTTCCTCAATATTAAAATTTGGAAACCTAGGTGAATAACAACATCCTTTGCAGATGTTTCACTTTGTATATGCTAAATTTGAGGGTTTGGACAAGGATGTTCAGATAGAAGTGATCACAGATGTGGGGTGCCTGGGTAGTTCAGTCAGTTAAGCGTGCAACTCTTGATTTCAACTCAGGTCATGATCTTATGGTTCATGAATTCAAACCCTGTGTCACACTCTGCGCTGTGTCAGCATGGAGCCTGCTTGGAATTTTCTCTCCCTCTCTCTCTGCCCCTCTCTCACTCATGTGCGTGTGTGCATGCCCTCTCTCTCTCAAAATAAATAAGTAAACTTAAATAAAAAAACAGAAGTGACCACAGATGTAAAATGAGGTTTTGGGAAAGGCAAACTTAGAGACATAGCTTTTAGATGAAATTGTTTAAGCTACTAATGAAGCTGTTTTGCTCAAAACATTTTTATGGTCTTATTCTACAACACATAAAGTACAACCTCTTGTGAGATGTTAGTGAAGGACAGTCTCTGATAGTGACTGAGAAGGAACTGATAGAAGTCTATAGGGAACCACAGTTGAAGAGTTTCAGGGGGGAATTAAGATAACAAATGGCTTAGAAAAATAAAAGGAAGTTAGGTGGTATTCAGTAATAATAAAAGAGATTCAATAATAAAAGATAATTCTGTATGATTGAAGAAAAAAATTTAGTAATTGTATGAGAGAAGAATTTAGACTTCATTGTGTCAAAGAGTGTGTGGTTCATGAGGAAATGGAAGCCGTGCACATGGGTTATTTATTCTTTGATGACTGGGGTGGTAAAAAAGATAATGATATGAGATGATGCCTTGAAAGTATGTTTGTGTCAAGAACTGTGAAGGGTTTGAAATTTTACTCTATTTTCAAACTAATAACCTAACTTTTCACAGTTTCATGGATGCTGGCAGAAGACACAGACTCCTGGATCAGAGACAAAAGTACTATTACTCACAGCAGTAGCAGTATCAGCAGAGTATCATGTGCGTGAGTGCGCTGAGCCACAATTCTCACAGACAGCCAGGTGAGGTGCCAGGTGAGATGTCTGCACATGGAATGAGTTTAAATATATGAAAAGGAGCCAGAGTGTAGAGAACCTATATAACAGTCCATTAGCTTATTTGACCTTTGCCATGAAAGAGACAGTAGTACTGTTATTACACTGCACAGTAAAGAAACTTTCTCTTTGTTCCAGAGGGAGACACTATCTCTTTCTTCCAAAAAGCTATTTTCTATACAAACATCCTTGAAAAGGTAGCCCAGAACAAAGTCAATCAATGTTTCAGCTTGCAAGAAACGAAGAAATGGGAGAGATCCCTGGAGAATTGTCTCCCTATAATTAGATTGGAAAATAAAACTTTAACATGTGAAACTGTAGACTGTTTGTTAGTAGAAAGACAAAATCTCTCTAGAGATTAAAATCTCTAGAGAGATAAATGAGAACATTTACTAATAACAGAGGAGAGACAAATAATAATATACTTGAGGAAATACATTGGAGTATAGTCAAGCAAACAGATAGTAAAGTGGCATTGCCAGACGTGGGTAGATTTGGAGATATTTTATTCTGGAAAAAAAAGATTTTCAGAGTCATGTCAATATTTACAAAAAGTTAGGAACTGAAGCAGTTTTCTGTGAGTTAGTATATGTGAAAAAAGATAATGGTTTCAATTAGAATATATGACACCTCCAAATTATTTGACAAACTATGACACAAACAGAAGATTAGACTAGTGGACATCATGTGAACTCAACTGCAAGAAATTCTCTTTGTATTGTTGTGGTTGAATTTAAACACAATAATGCATGTTACTTTCATCAGACAGGTTTCTAAATAAACACAGATTTTATCAGTAGTTCCAATATAACTTAAAATGGAGAGCTAAGTGGTTAAATGTGTTCAGTTACTGAGTCACATGCACACACACACACACACACACATACACACAAATAGAAGATACTTGTACATGAATAGCACAATTCAAAGTCAGGGAGACCACAAAACAGAATTTTACTTTTAACATCTTTATATTTTGACAATCATTTGTGTTTAGGTTTATTTATGGGAATATAGGTAAAATTAGTTGAAGTGGACCCACCTGGGCATTAGTCCCAGTAGTTAGATGGCTGTGTGGTCCCTGAATTGAAGCATTTTTAATTCATTTATTACCTATTTTGTTTAATTTACAAAGTCAAGCAAAGGGAATAATTTGGAAACCACTTAATCACATTACATGTAAACCTAAGGGCAGATTTATCAAGCAGTTAAGTTAAACTTCCTAACTATTTATTGACACATTCAATTATGAGGTGAGCTTTAACAATTGTGGTCTCCTCACTAGAGTGTAAGTAAGAGAGAATTAATGTTCCATTTCCACTTGTTCTTGGCATCTTAACCAGTCAGTGTATCCACAGATCATGGTGGAGGAAACCTATAAAACCCATTAAAGCCTCCTGCAGACAAGAGCTCCTATATCTATTATTCTCCCTATACCCTCTGTGTGGGCTCCCAGCTTACCAACCTATAAGCGGTATTCTCAGATGTCAGACCCTGTCTCCCTGTCCTAAGTTTCCTATCATATAGTGTCAAGACCATATGTTTTGTCGTCAATAGTTTCTTACCCACACCTCTTCCAATCCCATGACTTCTCTCATTTTCGTGGGATTCAAGATCACTCAGCATTTCCAGTGAAAGTCTTCCATCATAACTTCTCTACTGCTTGTTCGTTGTACCCCCTATTTTTTCCTGTGTATACATGTGTTTAGATCCATATTCTAAGATCTCTAAACTTTTGAAATCCTGAGACAAGTGATTGTGCATATTGTACATATTTATGAAGTAATATTGTAGCACAGTTTCAAAAGCTTTTAATTTATTCAACAAGTCTTTGGAGGCTCTGTTGGTTTGGCTACAAATTTCAAAAATACATTTTATCTTTGCAGCCTATCTGTCATATTCTATACATTTCAATCTTCATGTTTCTTTGGTGCTATGTGTATTTCTGTATTTCTATGAAGAGGTTTATCTGAATCAATCAATCTCTTTTCCGCCCCATCCCTCTTTGCTGATCTGATGGTCTACTATTTAGCTGCCAGCTGCCAGCATCCAAGTCATCTATTTTCCAGGTTCTACATTCTCTTACCTACTGTTTCTTCAACTCTTTCCTATTTGTTATTTCTGACTGAATTTACTCAGGATGATAATAATTACTAATTCTCCCATGAAATATATTGGAAATTGGAGGAAAATGCCTAGCTCCTAGCAAACAAAAACCTCTTAAATAATGTAAGCACTCTGTCTTTGTGCTGTTCATTTGTTTCCCAGCTTGATTTAGACTCTCCAGCAACCATACACAATTTACTTCAAAGACATTAGACAATCTCTTTGTGGATTTACTAAACACATGCCTTGTCCCAGGACTGATAGTATTAAAAAAAATAATAATAAAGTTTAGCAACCAATACGGTATAGGAACCAGCCAATCTAGAAAAGGCTGTAGCTAAAGCCTAGAGCAGAGTCCTGCAGGCTACCTGCCATGACACCCACTAACTCTTCAGTTGTAGTTTTGTTGGGAATGTGGAATAGAAGGACCTCAACAGCCAGTTGAGGGACTGGCTGCAGCCAGAAGTGATTATTTGCAAACCTATCAGAACTATTTCAATATTGTAATTGCTAATGTCAGGCTAATGAATGCTGGCTAAATCTTAATTCTGCCCTTAACCCCTTACTGCTTCTTTCTTTCCAGGAAAAATTTTCAAATAATCTTGTTACTATTGTCCAAACTGTCCTAATGGCAAAACTCACCTGGACCTTATGTTAATATTTAAATACCGGAGTCACACTACTGCCCCTCTAAATCAGAATCTCCACGGGAGGCATCTGAGCAGTAAAAGCTTCCACAATCCCTGAAAGTGACACTTATCCTTATCAACTTCATGAAACAGTGGTCTACTTGATGTGATCCTCACCACAACTTCACAGCTTGGTCAGTACAACCTTATGAGGTCTATTTACAAAAAAGAACCTGAACCATGTCAGGGTTTCATAACTTGGTCTGTATTAGAAACCAAGTCTTCTGTTTCTAATTATAATAGTCTTAGGATAATTAGATTGGATTCTTTCCCTGCACTAAAGAAGTTTTTTAAAATGGTACAATTTCTCAAGTTTTGTGTTTGTACACTAATTGGTTTTTTTCTTTTCTATGTCATTTTTAAATTTTATTTCAGATTATCTATTGAAGGATCATGTAGTATTAACTGTATTTGTCTACTTCTTAAAATCAAACATAAAATATTAGCCTCATTAGTAAAATATTAGGAGCAAAATTTTTATCTTCAAACGTTCTTCTAATAACAAAAGTTCCTTTTGTAAGTGACAATTAATACAAAATAGGGGAATTTAGTTTCCCTAAAATGCACATGAAATCAAAAGTAAAATGGAAATAGTATTGGAAAATAGTGGCTATTTAACCATCTCTCTCTGTATCACTTGTTTCTCCTAACAGAGTACTTGTTTTATTGGTTTGTTTTTTGGAAATAATATTGAAGAAATTTTTGTCCTCTTTGCAAATGAGGTTAACCCCCTGAGGTTAAAATATACTTTCTATCAGTAGAAAGCTGGTACATGTGAAATGTATACAAAGAATGAAAAACATTAACTGACAAAGAACGAATGAATGAAACCAGGCAAAATAACATGTAATATGAAGACTATGGCATCTCATTCACTGAAAAACCTGATGGTGACTTGAAGAATCCAATCCAAGTGGCTCTGCCAATTAAAAAAAAGAAAAAGAAAAAGATTGCCAGTCCATCAATTATGCTGGACTGAGGTGAACTTCCTGATGGAAAATGTGCTTGTTTGGGTATTAACTAGACCTTCTATGTAGAACTGTATGTATCGATGTGACTGTTAAGCTTGAATTCCTGGAAATTAGGAATCTATCATTAGGGTCTATGGGTCATTTTGTATCGATAAGGGGACTAGAATTTAAAATTGGGCCAAATAATATATGGCTGTTCCTGAGGCTCTCATTCTTGGCTTTGAAATAAAAAGGAGTTTAAGGGACTAAACAGATGGGCAAATCTGCCAAATGTTTTACAGACTGCTGGGAGATTTATGTATATACAATGCTAGGGCAATTGAGAATTTGTATGTATTTATTTTCTGTAACTATTCAATACAATTTTCCTTAAAATTAGCTCTTTGAAGCACATGCTAGCATCACTGGCATATTCCTGAGCTTCTTTGAAAAAAGTTAACTGACAAGTATCTCTGTATTTATTGATAAGCATTCCAGATGCTTCCTATGCACAGTGATGTTTTAGCACCACTGCTCTAAACTCATTGAATCAGGGGCTTTTCTACAGAACCATTGTTTTAAAAAATTTATAAACAGAGCTCAGCGATTCTATGAGCATGCAACATTATCATGTGATGTGAAGAGTACTGAAATAATTCCTCTCCAAAAGACAGGACTACTATAAATCTACCACAAAACCTGAAACTACATTTTGTAAGATTTACTTCTTCAGATCAAATAAAGCCATCTTTATACAGCTTCTTCTACTAAGCCTTCTGTTAAGTGTAAGTCAATATCAATAAGTTTGATTAAAATAATGTTAACCCTTTACTAAAAGCTTTCATCAAAAATATTTCCCCATAAATAGCACAGAGTAAAGCATCAAGAGAACAAATGTTGTGATGCTTAAGACAGAACACAGTTACACATTTCTACCAATATTATACTTGCAATTTGTCTTTTATTGTAATCATCTATGTGTACACGTATGATCGTACCTAGTGACTAATAAATTCTTGAAGGGCAGGCACCACTTCATTGATCTTCCTAACTCCAGGCTTCAGGGCTTGCTGTACTACTTGACACATGATAATTCATTGTCTGAGTAATAAAACTTTTATAAAAGAATTAAAGCAAAAGCATGGGTTAATTTGGGGGGAAGGTTGAACTACTGGGAGAATAAGGTAGTCTATGTCAAAAAAGAAACCTAAGAAATCCAAGGTAGGATGAAAATAGGAGAGAGGAGAGAATGCATTTAGGTTTCTTTGCAATTCTGTCAGAAGTCAGTACTTCTTTCAAAAGTATGCTTCTGCCTCTGAACCTCATTATTTTAAATAAATACATAAAACTTGTGTGTGTATACATGCATATACATGTATATGCATTATGCTGTATGCACAATAGCATATGATGTGTGTGTATGCTATTGATAACTGCATGCTTTTCCTCTGTATTAAATGTTATGATTGCTTAAGCAGTGATGGCTTTTTAAAACATGCACGTATTTCATTTTATAAATAAATTATTTATGTATAAGCCATTCACAGTTTATTAATGTTTACAAAACACCAAGGTAAAACTAAAGAATTTGGAACTAAATAAGTTATATTTTAAAACATCACACAGACTCTTTAAGAATTGACTAGAAATCATTAAACGAGTTTTATAGTCTAAGACCTACCATTTACTTATAAGAGCTTATATTGGTGAACAATTTTATGGCCATGACCATACTAGTTGCCTAACTGAATCCACAGACTTATTATGAAGTTGGAAAGAAGCAATGTGTATGAAAACATTTTGCATAAATAAAAAAGCGTGTGTGTATGTGTGTGTGAGAGAGAGAGAGAGAGAGAGAGAGAGAGAGAGAAAATCGATGTCAAATATTAACATTACAGCCATAGGTTTCCTTTGGGCTCTTAAGAAAAGTCCTTGAGTAGCATCCAAATTTGACATTCAGTCTTTTTTCACCTATTTTCTAGGTTTTGTCATACTAGTAGTCATACTAGTAGCCTGAACAAGTGATATAAGATCCAAACAATAAAAGAATCAGGCATTAGACTTAAGGTTTGTTAATCATATCTGTTCACGGTTATTTGCAACTGGCTTTGTCCCAATCCTGTTTTTAAACCTCTGAAAAAGTGCCAATCACTCTTTTAAGTTCAAATCATTTAATTTGTTAAGTGGTAGGGAGAAAACAAGAATTAAATGCTACAGAATTCAAATGTTGTTATAAAATCCTGAAAGTCTAATTCTGATAACATAAGCATAATCCTGTCTCTACTTTCACTGATATAGTAAGACCACGACTGCTATTACTAAAATTTTTACATACTTATTGATCCTTGTGTTAGGCTGAAAAATGACCTCCCCAAAGGACAAAAGGATCCTATGCTCTACTTTCCAGAATCTGTGAATGTTACAGATTAATTTAAAATCTTGAGATGGAGAGATTGTGCTTGATTATCCAGGTAGGCCAATGTAATCACAAGGTCCATATAAGAAAGATGTAGGAAAGTCATGGTCAGAAGAGGAGATTGGTGCTTTTTTAAGAGTTCAGCTTTTACAGATTCCATATGTAAGTGATATCATACAATATTTATCTTTCTATGTCTGACTCATCTCACTTAGCATAATGCCCCCGAGGTCCATCCATGTTGTTGCAAATGGCAAGATTTCTTTATTTCTTATTGTTGAATAATATTCCATAATTGGTGTGTGTGTGTCTGTGCGTATGGGACCATATACATACATTTATATATGTAAAAAACATTGTAAATATATAAGAAATATTTTGAATAACCCTGCAATGGACACAGGTGTGTAGACATCAAGATCTTGATTTCAATTCTTCTTGATATATACCCAGGATGGGGATTGCTGCTAATGCTATGGTGGTACTGGTAATATGTAAATGTATCAAATCAATGTATTATAAACCTTAAACTTACACAATGTTATCTCAAAAAGAAAAAGCAGATATTGGAATAATTCAATTTCTCACTGCAGGGGTGTGTGTGTGTGGGGGGGTCACAAACCAAGGAATTTGAGCGGCCTCTAAAAGCTAAAGAAAGCAAGGAAATGGATCCTCCCCTAGAAGCTTCAGAAGCAGTGCAGCCTGGTTAACACCTTGATTTTAGAGCTTCTGAGTTCCAGAACTGTAGCACAATGAACTGGGGTCACTTTAAGCCACTATATTTGTGGTTGTGTGATAGAGCAACAATAGAAAACTAAAACAGTCATAAAATACAGCCATAACCTAATTTCTATTGAAGAAGAAAAATGTAAGTAAGCAGTGGTTAAGAGTTTAGTCTATGGAATCAGAATGCCTGTATTTAAATCCCCTTTCTATCACTTACTAGATGTGTTACTTTAGCAAATGTTTGCTTGCACAGGAGGAATAATAATAGTGCCTACCTCATAAGATTTTTTAGATTAAATGAGCTAATAAATTTAAAGTTTTCATAAGATCCAAATCATCATTAATCATTTTATTATTATCTTTATTAAAGTTATGTTTCTCATTTACTTATTATGTAAATGAAAATATCTAAGTTTGTGCTCTGGCGTGGCCATTTGATGGAGAAAGTATCAAAACGTATTTTACCAAATCTTTGCTTTTTGGAATCCACAATCATGAGAGAGAGGTAGAAATTACTGCACTGCAGGATGGAAAATTGTGGATGTCATAAATGTTTTTCTTTCTTCTCAATACCCTGCTTCTGAGTCTAGCAAGTTTGATAAATGGTATGTTGTGTATCTGCCCTTGACTATGGAAGCATCTCAACTGTAGTGTAATTTTGACCCAATTATATACGTAAAATTCCTGTTAATTAGAAAAATAAATGTTATTTTGGAAGAAATAAAAGGCATTTGATTTTGCTATGTGTTGGATTGCCGTCCGTTACTCTTTCCACTATATGGTAAGTTACAATCTCTAACCATCCATCATCACACAAAATTGTCAGATATGGAGTCATTTCAGTTCTACTGCTTAGTTAAAAGCAAAACAAAACAACCAACAACAATTATGTTTTATACCTGGTGACAAACCACCTCTTCTGGTAATAGCTCTCATATTTTTTTAGAATTATGAAGTGACAGCTCAGGACTGTACATAAAGTGTCAGACAAAAAAAAACAATAATAACAATATGATCCATGTAGCAATTTTCCTCTAAAATCAACCTTCATAATGCTATGATGGGTTAAACAGGTACCATTGTCAGATGTCATCTATAAGAGGAGGAACATTCAAAGATGCATGATCCACAGTAAAAAAAAAAATGAGAGAAAAACATCATTACCATCTAAAAAAAATTTAATGTGCACATTTTGTTGCTTTGATTTGTTTTGCATTCAGTGTTATACTTCTTAGGGACCAAAACAAAAAGTGGTTTCTGGTACCTTCACCCAGGCAAGATGCTGGACTATGTGTGCTGATCTCCATTAGCCAGCAATCTACATAAACATCATAGTTACACAGATTAACTTAGTATTTTCTCTATCTTTCTGGAGACACTGCCTATAAGAATCTATGTATAAAACTATTATTTTGTTTGAAATTAATGGAACAGCATGAATTAGAAATAACAAAATAAACCAAAATGTTAAGATCACCACATAAAATGGGAAAACTCGGGAATTCTAGATATTTCAACTTGTGTCTTTGGCTATGTAAAATTCAAAGACAAATGCTCACATAAATTTGTACACTTATTTTTCCAACAAATACTCTTAATTTATAAATGCATGTATGTTGTTGTATCTATTTAAAAGATAAAATTATGTCACTACCATGCATAATCGTTAACATTTGATATTTATTAAATATCATTTGAATAATTCAGACGATAAAACTATTTTAAATGTCAATATTAGCAACAAAAAGTTACATTCTCCTAAGAGTACAATTTGTGACCAATTTACCTATTTTTTTCCAATGTATCTATTTTAAGGAACTTATTGCATTATAACCTTCCCTGAACTTCTAGATCTTGGTAATGATTTTTCAGACAACATTAAATTCATTCTTATAATATATTCTCCTTTTTTTTCAGGTAAATGACAGAGGATAAGACCCTGGCCCAAAATGAAAACATTTTTCATAAGGAATCATACGGTACAATGCTATATACCAAATTTAGGCTGAATATGGTGGGTTTCTCGGACACATATGTATCCAGGGAGCAGATTTTGACAACTCAAAGTCATATATTGACAAACCATGGATAAAACATTGCCTTCTAAAGTTTAGTACTTTTGAGTTAAAACAATACAGATATGTGCTAGAATCTTGTAATATTGGTGTGTTTTTAGTTGCAAATCACGGAAGCTGGCTATAAATTATCTACAACAAAAGAAGTATTTAAAAAGGATTTTGGTAGAATGCACAATGGGTTTTAAGAATGCAAAATTGGATATTTAAGGTAGGAGATCCTGGATCCTTAAATATCCAATTTTAATTGGACAAGAAATTCTGGATGGCAATGGCATTAGTCTTATAGTAGGAGGCATGAAGTCTGACAGCCTCTTCTAGAATGAAATGGAATTGAGTGTGTTTATATCCTTTTGTGGCATGCTCAAGTTTCTGATTCTAACTGACCTTGGTTGAATCAAGAGCTCAAACCTTGCTATGGGCAGAACAGTGTGCATAGTTAAGAGTCTCACTATACTGTATAGAAGAGAAAGGAAATTTGTACATGATTAGGAGGGAGGAACGCTGCTAACAAATAATCCCCCCCCCCAAATCCAACTGTGTGTTACAGGTTTATTCTCATATTTTGACAATCTTTAAAGTTTCATGGCTAAGAATTAGGAAACTCAAATATTTCCTTATTTATTAAAGTCTCATCAATGCTATATATATAGCAGGAAATGGAGTCACTGGTGTGGGTGGGGGTGGGATATGAGTAAAAGAAGCATTTTTAAAGAATAAATTTATCTGAAAACATACAATTTTAATAAGTTCTCTTTAGGCTGGGTTGATAATTAATTCTGAACTTTTTTATCAAGCAAGAAGCTGGAAATAAATCAAGCCTCCTATATTATGCCCCAGACACCTGCCATCCTCAGTTGTGATAGATGCATATTAAATTGTTTGAATTTTTACTTAAATGCAGTTTAATACAGAATTTAAATTATATAAAATAGAAAATAGCTCTAATTGCATAATGCATTATCTTAGCGAATAAATAATATATAATTCACTGTATCTATAAGTGACACCAACAGAACGTTAATAAATTTAATTGTACTACTCCCACCCATCAGTAATTCTATAATCACTTGAAGTCTAACTCTTCATGAGGTGAAATTATTTTAAACTTTTCATATGGTGACAAACACAGACCTTTTTATTCTCCATTTACAAAATGACATCTGTTCTATTTCCATTTTACTTTTTCAGAATGAGGTTACTTTAGTATTTTATTTCTTATTTTGTCAGATAGCTTTGCCAAAGATGGTGAAAATGCAGTCCCTGAAGACCAAAAATTACAGAAATGTAGACATAATGCTTTACATATGGTAGTTATGTACTTAACATTTTATATTAAGTTATTTTAGACATCTATTTCCCTTTATATTTTTTAACTCAACCAAACATAAGTTTAAGCAAAAAAAGAATCAAGCCACTTAGCAAGTAGAAAACTATTATTTTAAATGGCAGTAACAATATAGTATTATTAATATAAATCAGTCTGCTCAACTGATCAGCTGAATACACAGTCTGTAACTCTTTTATTCAGTAACAACAAAACAAAAGGAAAAAAACAAAAACAAAAGTAAAACTCTGATCAGAGATATGTTGCTATTGTTATCTGATTACCTCATCATCCTCTCCTTCACATTATCTGCTTTCTCTTAACTGATATGCAATGTCCATGCAGACACCACACAGGTACACATCTGTACACACACACACACACACACACACACACACACACACACACACACTGGAGTGTGAGGTTTGATGGTGTAGATTCTGATGTCAGACTCACCTGGGTTTAGAGCTAGCTCTATCCTTTACAAAGCGTGCAACCTCAACTAAGTTACTTCTCTAAATCTTGGTATCTTCATTTAAAAAACAAAGAAAGGCACGATGCATATTCTCAATAAGTGCAAAGTGCTCATATTGCAGTAATTGTTATTGTTGGTACCGCGCTGTGATATTAATATGTGTCCATGGTTTATCCTCTGTATTCAAAAAGTTTATTCCTGGGGCGCCTGGGTGGCGCAGTCGGTTAAGCATCCGACTTCAGCCAGGTCACGATCTCGTGGTCCGGGAGTTCGAGCCCCGCGTCAGGCTCTGGGCTGATGGCTCAGAGCCTGGAGCCTGTTTCCGATTCTGTGTCTCCCTCTCTCTCTGCCCCTCCCCCGTTCATGCTCTGTCTCTCTCTGTCCCAAAAATAAATAAACGTTGAAAAAAAAATTAAAAAAAAAAGTTTATTCCTAATCATAATCAGATACAAACATCTTGTTGGGAGATCATTCCTGGGACATAGCACATACAAGAAAAAGTAATTATAAAGACTAAGATGAATCATAACTTTGATAAATCTTGAGACAATTCTGTCATTAGAGCTACATGTTTCTTTTTCACTTTAATCTTTACTTACTTGCTTAGTTATTACAGAAATCAGAATATGAGAAGAGACTCAACAGTATTACTCATGACTCCTGAGGAATTTTAACAAATAGGGTTAGATGAATCAAAGCCCACAACACTTTTTGCTATATTATTACAATATATTATTTTCATTCATTTGTGTATTATTTACCACTGCAATTAATTTAGACTAAAGTTTAATTTATTAATATTTTAATCAACAGGATCTTAGAAAGATACAATGTTATATCAAGAAATTACCTAGCTTTAAACTGTGACCTTACTTCCAGTTTCCCTCCATTTCTTTATGAAAATGCCTAATGTCTGACTGCAAGTTAGACAACACAAGAGTCAGCATTTAAATAACAAATGTCAGTCCCTTCTACCTCTGACTTGAAGAATATTCCCTGTAGAAGAGGAGACTGCACATGTGCATATCTGAGCTAACGGCACAAAAACTTGCCTCTGTTCTGGTCTCAAGCCTTCAGGTTTAGGCTCCAGGCTAGAACATTTTTAATTCTCGCTCTTTTTTATAAAAAATGAAAAAATAATCTTAAGCAAGAGTAGTTTAGGAGAAGAAACACAACTAGAAATCAGAAAGTCTGGTCTAGCCCTGAATCATGTTCAATCTATCTTGGTAACTATGAGCAAATAAAACTTAGCCTGTATGTAAAATGAGAAAGTTTGGTTAAACTATTTCTAAGCATCACTCCAGTGTTAATGTTTCTGGGGGAAAAAAATCCATCACCATGTGTTATGTTAATCTAATTAATATTTTTCATAACACACACATGGACACCATACACAGTCTACATGTACATTTATATGTATACTTATAGATACACACCCTTTCTCAATCTCTCTCTCTCTCTTCCATAGCCAAATATGGAAACCCAATACTCCAATAATCTTACTCTTATTAAACAAAAGATAAATCTAAAAGGATTTGTCATCAGATCAGGAGGATTCTGTGGAAGATTTATCTCCCTGGGGAAATATACATGCCAATGATAGAATTCTAGGTTTGACTTTGTATGGTGATAAAATGTCTATTTGTTTTTTGCTAGTAAAAGAAAAATGGAGTAGAGATCATTTATCATCCCGTGGAATGAAAAGTGCTCAGCGAATGCTTAAGTAAAATCCCTCCTCCCCATTTAAGATACAAGTTCTCCTAAACCCACAGCTACTTTTATTATTGATTTTTATCTTCCTTGCCCTCAAGAAATAACAAGAAACATGTGCAATTCTAGCCAGGGGGAAAATACAAGAAAAAAAGTAACATCAGCAATCTATCCTACTCTGGTGAAAAGATTGACTTGATGACCTAATTGGCCCTTCCTGACACTAATTTGTATGGCTGACAGTTAAAACACCTTGTGCTAGGTGGAAACCAAATTGAGCACTATAGTAGAGACAGAAACACCAGCCAAATTGAAAGGTAAATTAGATGTGCTTGTCTGAGTCTGAATTTGCCAGGATTTTTTATTGTATCTCTATGGCAATGTGTAATTCCATCCACAAGAAGGTAAAGGGGAAGTTAGAAGAGCCATCAGGAGAGGAAATAAAGTAAATTCTTATTGATGTTCAAAGGAAATAAATACCCCATTAGTCTGCCTCTTAGATGCTAAACCATGAGATGTCTACTACACAGGTAGATAATTTCTGGGTTATTTGAGCAAGGTAAACTTTCGTGATCATTCTACCAAACTCATAGCAGAAATATATTGAACAGTGGACACCTCACCTTAAATAGCTAACCTGACCAACATGGCTAAAAGATGCCTACTTGCATACCCAGTAGCTGGAAATTCAGATATTGAATTGAAAATGCCAAACTCACAACCCAAACTATAATAGCAGACTTTTGCTCTACTTGTGGATTAGGTGGAGAGGATCTGAAGCTGTGTTCCCCTTTTTATTTCACTCTCCTAGGTGCAAAGGAGTAGAAGTTTGAGTGAACTATGTCATTGTTTTAAATGCATAAAAATAATAGAAATATCCAATATTAGTTATCTTCTACATTTACATATATTGCCTCATTTCATTCACACAAGAACCTGCAGAGGAAGGTACTAGTAATATCCCCCTTTTACAGATGAGGAGACGGTGTTTTCAAATCTGAGTCTACTTGGGGTGCCTGGGTGGCTCAGTCAGTTGAGCATCTGACTTTGGCTCAGGTCATGATCTCATGATTTGTGAGTTCGAGCCCCACATCAGGCCTGGTGCTGTCAGAGCCCACTTCGGATCCTCTGTCCCCCTCTCTCTCTCTGCCCCTACACCACTCAAACTCGCAAAAATAAAGATAAATTTTTAAAAAATCCGAGTCTACTCAACTAGTAAGTAGTATAGACAGTTTTAAAGCCCAGGCATTTTGTATCTAGAATCTGTCATTTTAAGTATTCTACTATTTTGGCAGAATAGGATTGTAATTTATACAAGGATTATACATTAATACTCTCAATTGCAGAATATTTTAGACAATAACTGCTATTATATTAAAGATGACTTTGGTAACTTAATTAGAATTCCATTAACCACAATTTTGTTTCTGCATACCAGCCCAGTTATAGCTCCATGTTTCTACTGAGATTAAAAATCAGATTAATTAATATTTTGTTGACAAGAACAGGATCTGTGTTATAAACCACAAGGAGCTGAAAGAGACTATTAAATAAAGCAAACAATGAGAATAAAACACGCAGATAAAAACAGCCTACCTTTCCTGTGGTAGGTGAGATTCAATAGGCATATAAAAGGAAGAAGGGCCAGGCTTACCCATTTAGATAGATAAAGACCATTTTCAGACCTGAGAAGGATATGGGAAAAAAATTGAAGAAACTTAGGAAGTAGAAGCTAGACAGGTTTCTATTTTTTTCCTAACAACTTTTGCCATTATTTTATTTTCTTTCCACTTAAAACATTAACAATATGGAATTGTCTATACTCATTTGTTTTCCTAGTAGGATAATGAAGATATCACTAGATTAAAAAGTTCTTCTCTTAAAAAAGTAAAATCTGAGGCATCTCAAAAATGCTCAAATTTGACTTGTTATCAAATCCATCAGGAATATTCTTTAATAGAGTTTACCAAACTTTAGTCATTAATAAATTCCACAAGCTAATAGCATCAGTGACATGCCCTGCAAATTTTATAACAAAAAGCTATCAGGCACTGGACAAGGGAAAATAACTTCGTCATCTATGCTTCACACTGTCAAAGGAAATGCTTCAGATGCAAACCTCGGGGTTTGCATCCCTATCTGAACAATACTGGCTGGATGAATTGCAAATTTGCATAACAGTTCTAGATAGAACTCGAAAATAAATGAGTTAAAGTGTATTAATTCAGTTTCTACCCATTCGAAATTCAAAATGTGTACAATGTTCAATGACTACAATTTAAAAATATAAAAGGAAATGAAGAAAACATTGCCACAACTAATATCAATTCATAAGCATTCAACTTTGGCAATCAACCTTACACATAAACTAATAATATCAGTATATGAAGAACGACACTCATGTTTCGGTAGGGATGGTACTTTTGCACAGGTCTAGTGAACCTGTAACATTTAATGAATACATGCAGTATGTGTACAGAATGTGAAAGCTATAAAAGTGGAAAAGAATGAATGTAGACGGTCTCTTCACTTATGGAAGTTATAGTAAGACATGTCTTCATAATAAGATATTGATGAAAATATAACCCAAGTGTCCTGAAAAAATCTCCTTGTCAACTCTGCGAAGCTAAGGGGAGTTCATCAAATAAGCCGACTCATTCTGTCTAATTTGAGCCACTATACTATAAAGTATACCTTCAGCATGTAGGCTCCCCAAGGTCAAGGCTTTGGTGCCTCACTTTGGGCTAAATTCTCTGTTGCCAGAAAAAAAAATTCTCTGTCTCTGTCTCTAGATGTCAGATTCATATTCTCTCTCATTCTCTGTCTCCATCTCTCTATGTCTCTCTGTCTCTCTCTCTGTTTAAAGATGAATGAGAAGGCAGGCAAACAAATTTACACAGATTGAGGCTTTCTCAAAGGAGAAAGAAGCACATTTTTACCAATTCAGTCTGAGGCAGAGTGAGTCAGAGTAGATTTCTAGTATAACGAACCATTTTGCTCTCAGCTTAGACTCAGTCTCTATGTTGCAGAACCGAGCATCTCACTTTAATATTATACCACTTTATATTGCTTTGTGTTTATCTGAACTAAGACAGTGGTTTCCCAGAATGATATATATAGTTTGCTTTAAGTTTAGCTACATAATGGTACGCATTCTGTAAGAATCAAATACGTCTCTACACCAAAACTGAGAGTCTTCCAGACAAGGGAAACGTAATTTTAAGCTTTTACTTAAAATATATAATACTGGAAAGATCATTGTTTCCCAACTGTACACAGCTACATAAAAAGCTGGATGGTGTACAAACCAAAACTTCTTGAACTCAGGGTAACAAAATAACCAAAAGTCTACAGAAAGACAGGGTCTTCCTAAGAGAGATAGGACACAGTACTTACTTACCTGGGGTGGATGCAATAAGCCGACAATCAAGAAAAAAAGAGTTCTGCTAATATTTAAATAATTTGTTAAATATTGAACATGGGCCAGTGCAAGAGTATATGAACCCCTAAGTGATAAGAAATACATTAAAACAATTTATGTCCATTTGTAAAATTTCTCCTCAGACCTTGAGATGTGATCATGAGAAAAGCTGGCATCAAAGTAATAGGAGAGCCCTCATGATGTGGGCCAAGGGAGGAGGACTTTCATGCAGGACAGGTATAAAGTCCCATTCAACACAGAAATACAATTCTAGAGATTCCCAGTCAAAAAGCCAGAAAATAAACAAACAAATAAACAAAAAAAGGAGTTACCTGACCCAGCAATTTCAAAATCCAGCTGGGAAAACATTAGGTTTCAAGGCCTGGGAATAATACTCTGTGCTTTAAGGTTACACCCACTGTGCTTATTGCTTTGTTCTTGGAATCATCCATTCTTTTCATGAAGGATAGCATGCTCTTGCAGCTTAGTAATCGTATTATCTTGCTTCATGCCTGTAGAATTTTGGGAGTCTCACAATCTTCAGTGTCCCCCTTAGTTCCTCTTAGTACAAATTGACGGTATTTCTGCTCGTCCAAAACTTGCAAATACCTTGTGCATATCCCATGTATGTCACATGGATTCATTATGTTAGACAAAAGGTTCTTCCATAGATCTTTCCTGATAATCCCATATCTATTTCTAGCTTCTACTGAGATGGCTAAGGGGACCTACATGTCACACATCTAATCTCACAAAGTTTTCTGTGCGATGAATACACTGTCTTTTTAATCCTTCTGAAGCATTACAAAATGATTGCTAGCCACACCTTTGTTCTCTCTCCAGAGAATCCTCTCTTGGCAGTAAATTAATTTTGATAGGTTTTACAATGTAGATAGCCTGAGGATTTCCCAAATCATCATGTCCTGGTTCTTTTTTGCTTAGAAGTTTTTCCCTCAATTTATCTCCTTACCCTCTGTATTTTACAACAGGCAGCAATAAGAAATCAGACCACACCCTCGATAGATTGTTTGCAAATCAGTGGGGCGGAAACCTCACTTGCAGGAGGAACTTGAACACAACCTCTGACCGAACAGAAAATAGGCTTCTCTGACCCACAGGTGATTCCTAGGAATCCCAACTTGTGAGTACTATCACAGTCATCCCTGACAGTTTGGAATAGTATATACATGACGAAGTCTGTGCCTTTTCAGAAGGAGTCAGAGAAAGAAGTTCCAGGATAGAACTTCCTGTCTATATGCGGGACAAAAATCAATAAAGACAACAACCTACAAAAAAAAAAGGAAAAGCAGTGTTTCTCTTCAATGTTTTAGTGTAAAGAAGGCATTCAACTTTTCTATAATCCTTGCGTCCAACTGTAATTGGTCTTGTAAATATAATGAAAGATCCAGGAAATATAATGCTAAATGCATATATTGAATTCATTTATCCTTTTCTAAATCAACAGCTAACACATATAACCATGGGTAACAGTTCATGAGAGGTTATCAGGACCACAGAGATTATGTCACTCTTTCAAAGAATATAACTTAAAGTCATTCCAGTGAATACTTAACTGGTGCACTAGTTCTGGTATCTGAGTCCCCGATATCACTTTAGATCACTGATAAAACAAGTATATATACTTCAACCTTTGGTATTCTTTGACTATTAAATGTAATTATCTCATCAGGTATTTTCAAGTTGTCTTTGTTGTTGTGTTATTTTTTTCCCTAATTAGTTTTTTTTCATGTTTCATACTGTTTTTCATCTGGTAATATAGTGCGAGTTTTCACACTTTTATGGCATTCATCACCATGTAAAGGGCTTGATTTTCTCATTAGTCATCTTTCATGTTTTTGTATGCTTTTATTGACTTTTGCTTTAAAACATTCCTTTCAACATTCTTTAACCAGAATTCCTATTTTGTTGACATGATTGTTACCTAATAAATAGTTTATTTTTCCTAATACTAAGGTGTTAAAATCATAATATCATTTCTGATATCACACAGCTTAAATAAAAAATAGGTGGTTTTTTTTTTTTGCCTTATTTTGAATACAGCATACTAAAGTGAAACAGGGCTCATAAAACCCCATGATTTGAACTACTTTTATGAAAGCTTCTGATCAGATTTAAGGGCAGGCATAATCCTAAATATTGCTAGTAATTAGGTAGAAATGATAAATGTAAAAAATTTCTTTGTTGTCTTTTAAAAAAATATTGTAACTTAGAATATTGAAGGATGAGAAAGTGTAGGGCAACAGGAAAGTACAATGGGACATTCCGAAAATTCCTGGTAGCAAATGGCACATTCAGCTTGGCTTCAGACAGCACTCCTGCAGGAAGTGCACAAAGCCTAGAGAACAAGGCCTAGAGATCCCTTACCCTTCCTCCCCCTTCTCAACAGTCTTTCTGAAAGAAGACCAAATGGATAGTTTTCAATGTATCCCTTCTCTCTATATTTCTGTTTGCAAATAACTGGGCATTCTTAAATATTTTCCCCATGATGATATTAGCAATATCATAGATACTGATATGATAGAGCAATGATATTAGCAACAAGCATAAGGATACAGCATAAAGTACAAAACCATTTCAGTTTGCTCAGGTTTGAAGATGTTCCCAGGATGCAGATCTTCAGTGCTAAAACTGAGGAAGTCCTAGGCATTTCCCCATGAATTAGGAAGAATTTGTTATGCTCAATCCAATACCATGTTAAAGGTGACCTCAGGACTGGGTGCGTGCTGTGTCCCAGATCTCAGCACCAAAAGATGATATGTGTCAGATAAGGCCATCAGAAAATTCTCAGAAGCAACATACCCAAGTATCCTTAGGGATTAATATAAATGGGTTAAACTGCATAAAATATTTAGATTCTGTCAAAACCAAACAAAATTCTGCACTCTTATTTTAATAATCAGTTAAAAGTTCTTGGTAAATCACTTGTTCTTCATCACTAGATTAAGGAATCTAGCCCCTCCCACATCTTCTAAAAGCCTTCACGTGGTGTACTGTGAAGCATCATGGTCATGATTAGTGGATGTGGATCAGTGCAACTTTGGAGGCAGACACTGAGAGTTTGGATGCTAGCTGCAAAAACCAGTATCTGGGAGGTATGGGAAGTCGCATAACCTCCTTGTGCCAATTTCTTAAGTTTTAGTCATGCCTGTTTCATAGCAATGTTGCAAGAGGTTAAAGCATTAATACATGCAAAGAATTTAGAACTTTCCTGATTCATACTATGAAAGAAGTAAAAGTGTTATTTACTTCCCTATCCTGTCACTCATCACTTAACAAATATCTATCAACATACATGGCATGCCTTTTTTTTTTTAAATCTCCAATACCTAGAAAAACACCTGGAACTTAGAGTTGATAGCTACTTATTAAATGAATGAGTAATGGGGTGTTGGTTAAATGATGAAATTTAACCAAGTCTCCTCAGCCTATCATGATATACAGCCTGAAATGTCACTCTAAAGAATGTCACTCTAACTAACACGTGACAAATAGTGTTGATTTAAACAGATTCCCTTTAACTATTTCCCAAAGAAATAGACTTTAGGATGGCCGGTGGAAAGGATGTGACTAGTAATACTTTGCTAGAATATTAAGCTATTGTACTGATGGACATGGATTCTGGGAGCCCAAGACCTGATGTCCCCGTCAGGACTGAAGATATATTCCCCCAGGTGCCAGTTGTCAAGCTCCTTCGGGAGCTGCCCTTGCTTAAGAAACTCCCCTCCACCCCCCGCCCCGCCTTACAAAACTTATGCTTCATTCTTGAGACAACCTTCTAGTGACTGATACACATGGAGGTATAAACACCAGCCTCATTGCCTCAAGTCAGGAGAATTCTAAAGGGCCATCTCAGCTTCAGAGTTTACACAGGACTGGTCAGGGTTTGTGGTGAAGTACAGATCCCAAAATCTCTCTGCCCATTCTTTATTTCTTCTCTTCTCTTTCAGTACATTCCTTTCAACCAAAAGGAGTTGTGAGGCTTAAATGGGACAGCTTAGGAAAAATTATTAAATAATGTTTCTGCACATGGTAACTACTCAGTAAACATCAGAAATTTTCATTTCTATTATTGGAGAAAAACACTTATTCTATATAAGAATCCATGTAGCTTTCCTCTTTGAAGGCTGATACATCTAGCATCTGAAAGTTTCTATCAGGAGACTTACTCTTTATATTGAGCAATCCTGCTAAAAATCTTCAGGCAATGCTTTCTGAGTCAAAATCTCTTTCTCTGCAATAACATTTACCCATTTTCTTCTATAATTACCTAAGATAAACATAATCTTTTAACAGCTTTTCGCATTGTGTCTTGGATAAAGAGAAACTTTTCTTATTACCTCTAAATTACTATATACATCCCTAAAACACATTACAGTTGCTTTGGTGTTTATTTGTTTTCTTTTGTTTGGGGCTCCCCAAGTGATCATGACTAATTCTCTCCTTTGCTTGCTGGTAGTAGACTGGAGAAAGAATCTCCTCAGGGGAAAATATATCTCTTTTTCTTATATCCCTTGCATTCCTAGTATATATAGTGACAAATCTGCAGAGTCAGTATTAGTCTCTATTCCAGCAGAATGAAAAGACCTTATTAAAGATATTAGTTATAAAGAGTAGATCGTCTAATACTTTAGTCAAGATCTTTTTTGTTACCACAGATGGAATATATGAACTTCTTCCTTTTGGATTTGAGTGGCAACTTAAAATGCAGTGAGCTGAGAAAGTGAGACAGGAAAGTATGTAACGAACAAGGAGGGCCTCTTATTCTTGTGGCTACACCTTTTTGAAGAGACAATTTCTCAGGACCACAATGATATGGATGAGGCAAAAATTTCTATTGGACAGGATGCTCTAATGCTTCAGACAGATGGGCACTCTTCTTTTTTGTTTCCCCCATGTAATTCCAACTTGCTCCCACATGCCTTCATTATTATAGTACTCCCACCCTGAATAGCATAAGAAATTAAAAGAAAAAAAACTGATATCCTGATAATGATAATGTTGCAATTTTCTCACAATACTTTTATTCTTTTAAATCTCCACTAGGGCAATATAATATATTAAAGAGTAAAACTTAATGCAGTAGTATATAGGACATTCTGTGAAAATATTGCCTTTTAGGGACCTTTAACTTGTAATATTAGGTTTTTATGGAAGTTTGCAAGGGACAATGGCATATACCAACACCTAAAGCACATAAACACATACTCTTCATAAACAGAACTGAGCTTAGGAATAAGCTTAGGAATAAGCTTAGGAATTCCCTGAGCTTGCACCCAGGGGTTAATAAGACATATAGGAACAGAAAACCCCAGGATGGAAGCATCCAAAATTAGGTAAACAAGATTAGGTATTCGGGACAGAAATGCCCCCTGACTTAGTACAAGAGCAGAAAGGTGCTTTTGCAGGAAGGAAGGCCCAAAACAGGTAACAGGTAAACAGGGCTATAGACAGAAGCAGAATGAACTTGCCTGGAGCAGACCTAATTACCAAAAGAAAGGTGCCTTGTTGACCCTGAGGTAGAAAGCTCTGTCTTTCTTGTCCACTAAGCAAGTTTAGGTAAACAGATGTGGTGTCTCCTGCCTGCCATAAACAACCATCTGCCCTGTGTCAGGACTTTGTTTTGTATTGACCCAAACCGCTAATACCCTAATACCGCATATCTTCAAAACCCCCTTTCCCTCACACCCATGAATTAATGTTCAAGGTTTCATTGTCTCTTTCTGCATGTCCATCACGCCTGTAAGCCTTCTGATCCTAATAAAAACAGAACAAGGACCCTTACTAGGGGCTCTTTTCTCCTCCTGGACATTAGCCTCTCTCACATTTTAATCCTGTGTCCGTTCTCTTGCTGGACAAGAGAGAACTCCAGACCCAGAGTCTACAACACAGAACCACATAATCACTGCTTCTTTGGCTGAGCAGATCACAAATACAATAATGAGTTGACGCTGCGTTTGTCAGAGAAAAGTTGATGTGGTGTATGGATCTACTCTGTCACAATGATAGCTGGCGGGTGCACCCTACCATTTAATGAGCTAGAGTAGAATTATTGCTTAGTGCAAACAAACTACCTGAGACCAAAGGGAAATAAAATTTAAAACAAAAGATAATGGAGAAAAGTAAATCACCATTGCTTATTATTTTTCATTTCCTTTTTTCTTTAAATGGCTGCTTTAACTTGGCTCAAAATACATGGCACTTGTTTTCTGTGCCTTTGTCACAGGGACTGACAGTTTGCTTAGAGCAAGGGTATCAAGGCCGAGTTACTGAAAAGTAATATTTTATGATTCAGAAAGAACAAGTATGATGTTTAACATATATTCCCAATTTCATACCTTGTATGAATTTTTGGAAATCAGTAAGCACCTCATGTCTCTGCTTTGACATTTTTTTAAATGCAGCCTGCAAACTACATGTCTCCTGAACATTGTGGGAGTGGAGTCTGGTATAATTAGTGCTCAGTAGTAAAGAGTAACACAAATTTGAAAAAATCTCTGACCACCAGCACATGTAAAGCTTATACTATCATAAGTCATAAGGTACCATTCTAAACTGCTATTATGTGCTAAGAACACCAAATACTGTTCTTTTACCAGCATCTCTGGTACAGTGTCACCTTGATTTCTTTTTTTTTTTTTCATTACTCTAGACCTTCCTCATGTTGCCATGCATAAAATATCTACTAAAGGACCAATGTTAGCAGGAATGGTTTCACAAATGCTGTTGCTATATATGTTTACTAGGGACTTAAAAAAAAACCCTACATATTTTAGGATTATTCTCTGTGCCCAACTGGAGAATTGATTCCAAAAAAGGATAAGTTTCACAGGGCTGATTTTTACGGTATGAATTATCAGCATTATGTTTCTTCAAATCCCTGTTGCAGATAAGAAAGGTTTCATGCAAATCTCTGAAAGAAAAGGAAAACCTATACATACTCCTAGAAATAAGTGATAAGGGCAAGTATTTAATATGACTCCATCGAAAGCAAGTTACACGGTCAGGGGGTTCAGAGCACTCTATTAAGGATTTAGGAAAAAGTACACTCTATTTTATAAAGAACACATACACAAACACAGTCACACACACAAACACACAAGTCTGCATGAACAAAATAGCTTGAGAAGCATTTCAAATATATTCCTAGGAATGGTGTATATTTATTAAGATGTTCAGTGGTAGTTAACAAAAAATTCCAGTCATACTAACCTGAATCTCTGTTTTTTAAATGACATTATTGGCACACCTAAATGAAAACTTAACTCACAGATGGATCCAGGGGCTTAAATAATGATATCTGGAGAAATAATCTTTCCCACTAGGCTGATTTATTCTTATTTGTGCTTTGCTTTCATTTTTAGAAACCTATTACAATATGATGGGCCCTCAGTACTGCACTCCTACATTATCATGGTCTATGTATGAGAGAGAAAGATATTTCTCTCTTCTCTAGTTTCAGTAGAAGTACTTGACTTGAGTCAAGTAATGACCAATCACCTACTGTGGATACAGGTTGGAATTTGGTAACAAAGCCTGGATTTATGCCCAACTCCAGAGCTAAGGTTCAATCCATTCAATCAGGTCCAAAAGAACCATGGGATCTGAAAATAGGAAAGGGGATTCTTGAAGATAATTGGGAGTCCTGTTATCAGTACAAGTGGAAATGGTTGCATGTTCAGCAAAAACTATGGATATCTCTTGCTTCTGACAATGTAATAGGATGCAAATGTTTCTGGTTAGTTTACTAAAAAAGAATTGTATGAGTTTCAAAGCACTGAATTAATTCAACTAACTTATTTCTCCAGAAATGTTGTAACTGCCCTCTCGTCATCAAATTCACCTCAGTTTTGCGGGATTCTGTTATTTCATGCCTTCATTCCTTTCTTGCCTGTCAGTTGTGTTATCTAGACAGAAAATTTCAAAGATCAGTTTTGTGGTGCTGCAATTTTGAAGTAAGTAATTCTAATTTAAGTCAGCAACATTCAATGATTTACTTAGAATATTTTAGGTACTGAGCTATGCGTTTTGTCAAATATAAACATTTTAAGTCTCAGTTCCTGACTCAATAGCTCGAAATCTAATGTAGAGAAAAAAAAACCTATGAAATTCTGAAAGGTAGGAGTGTCAAAAAGCTGTATGAACTTTGTCAGACTTTTCTTTAGAAATTATACACATAAGTTTTTGCATATAACATAAAGAGTAACTGATTTGGTGCAATACTAATGCATAAAGATACAGACTGAGGAGTAAATAAGAAATCCCAAAAGTCACCTAAATATACTTGAGAATGTAATATATGAGAAATGAATTCAAAATTATATTTATTTAAAATCAACATGTAAAATAGTTTGGGGAAATGGACCAGAAACTTGAAAAAATTAAAGACGATATATTTCATGACATGTAATATAAATTTGAAATGAATCTAAACTTGAAATATAAAAAAATCCAAAAACATTAAACTCTTAGACAAAATTATGAAATATACACATATATATTCATAGATACATAAATACATATATACATATTGTAGTGAAGAGGTTTTTCTAAGTACAGCCTAAATCCAGATATAAATTAGTTATATATGTATATAACTGAGAAAGTCAATGGTATAAAAAATAAAAAGAAGTATAAAGCCCACCATAATCAAAATCAAATTATAAACATCATAGTGGAAATATTTGTCACTTGTGCCTCAAAGAACTAAGTTCTCTAATATATAAAAAGCTCTCCTCAAATGAATAATAAAAAGGCCATAAGGAAGACATACAGGGAGAAGATATATAATGACATAACTGCTCCAAATCATAAGAAAATATTTCAGTTTCCTCAAAACCACTGATACTAATTAAATTATAATAGTATCTAGTAATTTAAAAAACAGTATTCTACTATAAGTCTAAAGATTAAAATAACTATATAAATACTGTATTCTAGTTAGTGAATTTAATTCTCATAGGGCTAAAGGACAACAATTCTAAAATGCTTTATGCATATGCTAGGACTGAGCAAATAAAATATATTGTAAATGATGTGAGCCAGATTCCTTGCTATCACAGATAAAAGTTACAAATAAAGAAAGGTGGAAGGCTAAAATAAACTCTCTGATGGTGCTGAACTGGAATCACAGATGTAATTAAGAGCTTGTGACTTCTAAATATATGTATTTAAATATACACATGCATACGTACAAATGGATGCAAATATCTGCATGTGTCTCAGTGTGTGTGTGTACATGTTAGTAACATACATGTATTTTATAGCTCTGTTCACTGAGAGGGCATAGAAGCAATGATATCCCAGTGACAATGAGCACACTTAGCACTCTAAATAATAATCTTATAATAAGAATTAGGGCTTCTTAGAGAAATGAGTGATCCAGTTCTGTGTCAGGGAACATATAAGATGAGCCTGCAACATTTGTGGTTTCAGAAAATAGGGAAGAACTAAAACAAAACAAAATAAAACATAACAAAAGTGGGGCATGTCCAAAGTCATAGGAACCAACATGAAAGATTTCCCAATGGCTAATCATAAAAACAAAAATGGAATTATACAATAATTCATAGAATAAAATAAATATTCATGATTTTATATTGATGCAAATAATTAAACAGAGAGACATAATGACTAAATGCAATGCAGTATCCTGGATTGGGTCCAGGAGCACAAAACATGCATTTATGATAAAAGGCGGGGGGGGGGTGTAAAACTTGAATAAACTGTGTAGATTAGTTAATAATACAATACCAATCCAATATCTTAGTTTCGATAATTATTCTGTGAATATGTAAAATGTGAACACTAGGAGGAAATCAGTGAATGATAAATGGGAGCTATCTGTTCCATTTTTGTAACTTTACTGAAATTCTTAAATAGTTTCAAAATAAAATGTTTAAAAAAGCATAGTTCAGAAGAGTGTGATAGTATGCCCCTACCTTTTTAAAGTATTAGATATAATTTAAGAAATCTAATACGTACACAAAAAGTAGGATTGCTATGTTATGAAGAAATGTACTCCTGAAAAGTTACTGGTGTCCAAAGAGGCATATATCACAATGAACTGAGATAGTGATTCATGGCATCATGGAAAAAGTGTCAATTCCAAACTGAATATAATTCTACAATGTGGAAACTAGTGGATTAGACTAAGGAAAAGAGGGCATTAGAGATAGAAGGAGTAACAATGAGAGCAATTTAGAGGTGGGTAAGAAGACATATTTAGTTAACAGGAACTAAAATTTTTAGGCCAGAACATACAAAAGGATAGTGGAAAAAATACTCTATCTTTAGGAAATCAAAAATATAGAGGCAAAAGCTACTTTACATTAAAATAAACAAAAAAAAATGTAACCTTTGGAGAACAATGTGTACTTGCAGATATGCTTTATAATTTTCCATAGGTAGAAAAAGATAAACATAATAAAATTGAATGTGAGGCTTTTAAGATACATTAAAATTCTTTTATTCACTAAGTAATCAATAGTTTCTAGTTCTAGAAGGCTTTGTTTCATGGGGTGGGTGTGTGTGTGTGTGTGTGTGTGTGTGTGTGTATGTGTGTATTTCTAAAGCATCTTATTTCAACTCTAGCAACAATAGTCCAAAATTGGTATTATCTATACTTTATAGATAAAAATGAACATTTTGAACACTTTAAACATTTACTCATTTGCCATCCTGCCAACAGTTGGGAACAGAGTTGGTCTGAAAATCACACTTGTCAAGTTACTTGTTCAATACTCTGTTCAATACATTATGCTTCTGTCTGCTTTTTAGAAACAGAGACAGAAACACCTAGAAACAGCCCACATTTTTAGATAATAACATTTTATAATCTTAGAATTTAAAAGCTGAAATACCCTAGAGATGAATTAGTCCAGCTCCAAAGTGTCATAGCTCAGAGAGTAAGCACCAGCCTAAAGGCATGCAATTAGTTACCATTATTGGTGACCAGACCCAAGTTTTTTAGCTACTGGCTCCTTCTTCTATGACAAATGATTTATTTTTCTGAAAGCTGATATAATAGAAAACTAGAGACAAAACTAAGACTTTTCATTAATGTACTTACTGAAAAAAAAACAATTTGTAAACAAAAGGATACCTATAAAATAGCATTTATTTTTTTAAGATAAAACTATTCAAATCAAGTTATCCTAAGCTATGCCATTGTCTAAATCCGTAAGTGGCTAGTTCAGTTCTTATGGTCACATTGGAGTAATTAATATCTACAACTATAGGCATTGTTAACATGTCATAGCACAAATTCTAACTTGAAAAAGAAGGTTGGAGAAAAGTGAGCATATACTGTGGCATTATGTGGCAGCGGTCATAACAGCAAGAGTCCTTCTGAAACTATTCATTCAAGAAGAAAACTTTAACCATTTCCTCTTCGTTAAATCAGAAGACAGGCTTAAACTAAACTAGCGCAGGACATCTTTAAACCATCAACAGAATTTGGAATCAGTGAAACATTTGACAGGAAAGAGAGCAGATTGGCATAGTAAATTGATCTGTGTTTCAAGGACAGAATTGTACTCATGCCGCACTCAAACAGTGCAGACAGGTCACTGAAGCATATCTTTGTAAACACTGGGATGTGGGATGTGGGCCAGTTACCCTCCCTTTCTCCTCCTTTTCCTTCATCTCTTTTCCTTCACACTTCTCCTTCCTCCTCTGTCCTTCTTCCTTCTAGCCACATCCCCATGTCTTGTGCATTTCTCACAAGCTGCAGTTAACCTAATACCGAGAAAGACATCACAGTAATCATTTCTGTAACCTTCACAGTGCCATCACCCAATACCCACTATTGAGATGGTTAGAAAGCACGGCGTGAAGCTTGATAAGTAATGTAGCTCTTGAAAGAACAAGATAAACTCATGCAGTTTCTGTCTCAAAGAAGCATAATTATACATCGAAGGATGACAGTCACCCTGTAGGTAAAACTCAGACTAAACAACATAAGTAAAGCAGACTTGGACAGCTGTGCACATTTTCCCATCATACTTTTTTTTTTTTAGTACAGTCTTCAAGACGTGTTGGAGACAAATATGGAATTTCCAGTTTCTTCCAATTGCTAATTTGATATAGACATTCTCAATGACCCTTATATGTCAAATAACATTTTCCAAAAAGATAAGTGAAAACAACAACAACAACAACAACAACAACAGTGAAGTAAAAGATAAAACCAAAAAAGATAAAACCAAAAAACAGTGAAATAAAAATGAGAATGATTTCTTAGTAGTGAACTTATTGGAACATTTTCTAAAACAGGCATAATGGTAGAGAAGAAACACTAGTTAACATAATGTGTTTTTCTCAAACTGATTACAATAAGCACGTACATATCTAGGAATCTTGTCCAACAAGTGGCCGAATAACCTAATTACATGTCCTTATTCGTTATTTGCTCAGGTTGGGGTGTCATCGACATTGGGAAGATCAAAATAAAACCAGTAGTTTCCAAAGATAATAATGATAAGAAGAATATATGAAAATAATATATTATGCTATTATGCATTATATATATGTTCTATATAATATATATTGTTGTGGCTGAGCCTGGGTGGCTCATTCGGTTAAGCAACCGACTTCGGCTCAGGTCATGATCTCCTTCCTCATGAGTTCAAGCCCTGCATCAGGCTCTGTGCTGAGAGCTCAGAGCCTGAAGCCCACTTGAGATTCTATGTTTCTCTCTTTCCCTGCCCCTCTCCTGCTTGCAATCTGGTTTCTCTGTCATCTCAAAAGTAAAGATAAAATAATATATATTGTTGTATATGTTGTATATATTATATATTTCTCCTATATATCTCAGAATAACTACATCCACGTTACTATTTTAAGAAGACATTGTGAAAAACCATACATCATTGATCAAAATACCTACACAGACTTTACTTGGGAATTGATAAACTACACAACTAGAGCAATATTAGGTTGTAACAAGTATAGAAGCAGAAGGCTCAACCATTATAATACTAATGATAATGGCTGCCATTGTCGAATGCTTACAATGTGTTTGCCTTCATTCTAAATGTGGTTCATGGCTTAACTAATTTAATCATCACAATAACACAAAGGAGGAGAGGGAAGGGGAGGGGGAGGAGGACTAGGACAAAGAGGAGGAGGAGGAGTGAGGAGGGAGGATTAATTTATATCCCCACTAATTTAACAGTGTGATCTGATCAAGTCACCTAAACTCTAAACATCTGTCCTCTGACAGAGGATTAAAATAATAGATTTTCAAAGAACATTTACACTTATAGGAAAATACTCACCATATATTACATCTGAAAAAAAAGCAGAGTATAAAAACTAAGTATATTTTTGATATATAAAATATGTGTGCACATACATATTTATTTGCATGGTATTTTCCCCTTGCCCACCATTTGGATCCTTGCTAATCCTTCCAAAATCTGTCTTAAGTCACTGACCCTGTAATGCCTCTGCCACAGCATTCCACAATCTGGACTACCAGTAGTGACAAATCCATCAAGTTTTACTGAAAAAGATTATTCATTGTGTTTACTGATATCCAAATCATAAGTTAAAGTAACTGAAATCACTGGATGTAATTGACAAGAAAAATATGGATTTAATGTCTAGATACAATATTGCACTATATTTCTTCTTTTTTCATTTTTTCTTTGTATCATTATTACTCCACAGATCTAGTGTCTGTGGACTGTTCCTTTAAATTTCTTTTCATATAAAGAAAATTGGGATCAATGAGTGTATTAGTCCATTTTTAATTGAATGTTAAATTTTGTATTTGATTTGTGCCAAATGAGAGTCAATGACTGAAGAAAATGTCACTTTTTGCTAAGACTGGCTTTTTAGCAATGACTTATCACTTTTGGGTCATATGTAAGCCAGAATGCCATTGAATTGTCTCGTTTTCCTCTGTTGAAAGATAATAATGCTTACTTTGCCTTTCTCACAGAGCCCCTAGATGATCACACTGATCATATATGTAAAATTATACTGAAATGTTGTCTACTTATTTTAGTCTGGGTGCTCTTCTCCATGGACACAAAGACAGGACTAAATATACAAAGGTTTTACTAAAGGAAATTCCTGCGAGAGAAAATGAGGAGGGGGTTGGGGAAAACTGGGACATTCATCAGACTGCAAGGTAAGAGTGAGACTGAGGGAGTAAGGCAGATGGAAGTTTTCTAGACTGCTATGTAGGTTCAGAAAGGTTTGGAGGTCTCTGGGGAATCTTGTGTCAAAATCCCTCTTCAGAAGACTACCATGTCTCCAGGAAAGCGATCTGCTTTGGTATCTCCACAATGCTCCATCAATGGCTGGGGAAAAGCTCATGGGAAGTGGCCTTACTGTAAATACAGGGATGGATCTCAGAACTCAGCAGCTGTAGTCCATGGCCAGTTAGGCTGTCTATATATGCAAGTCTGCAAAGTACATTCCTATGACCACTATAGTACTCAAGCATTTATATTTACAATTATGGTCCAAGTTAACATGTTACATTTGAGTGATTGGTATTGATGGGTTTAGGACAGCTTCTCACATTTTAGCATAACAGTTTTAGAAGTGTGTTTGGTGTGTTTCCTTTGTTTTTTGCTTAACCTGTAGAAAACAAATATATTTTTCTGAAGAGTTATTGCTGAGTACTAAATTATTACACAGACTTGCAATGATACGTGATGAGGAAGAAGAAAGGAAAACTAAATTTAACATCTTATTTTCTTAAACCTCATATCTGCTACCTTTGAAGTCCCATAAATATTCTGCTTGATGTGAAATTACAAATGGAGAAAAATGAATATCATTTATTCACCTCACTATATTAGTTATTCTATAGCTTCAGGGAAAACATCCAGTTATTATCTTCAAGAAAATTTTCCACATCTTTTTCATTCTCTCCCTTGATTATTAAAACACAAACACAAGCAGTAATATGATTTGAATTATATCTGTAGTTTTCAGGAGATTCTAAATTCTTATGGTAAAGCAAATCTTTGAAAAAAAAGAGCAAAAACGAAGCATACTAATACAGAATTTGTTTTCTTTGTCCTTTGTTGCTGAGACTTTTATGCATGATGCTGTCATTTGTAAACATTTTAAAACTAAAAACAGAGAAAGAGATATAATTTCACAGCATTTAAGTAGAAGCATCAGAATTCTCTCACAGTAGAAAAAAATTATCCAGTCCATTAGAAAATACCTCCATTTTTCTTTTAAAGAGTTCAGTTGTCTTTAAACTAGAGTTTAAAAGAGTACATATTAGAATTTATCTTACTCAGTAATCAATAATAATGCCTACTAAAATTATAGTTTGAAAGAGATTAGGATAAAACTTTTGGTCTCTCTGAATCTGTAATAATGAATAATTTTCCATGAAACAAATAGTTTTATGAGTTTCCTTGGTAACAGAGGCAGTAATAGATGAAAATTACCGCTGTTAAGCAGTCTAAAACACATTACCCTTAAGATCATGATACCAAGACCCTGCCTGGGAAACAAAATAAATTTGCAGGGCATCACTGTGTGGCCCTGTAGTTTCACATATGGTCCTTGGGTCACTGAGGCTACCTGAAGGAGATTAAATGACCAATAGACTCATCTACTTGACAAGAGCATTCCAAGCCATGTATAGGTTTTACATTTCTGACTTCATCCAAAATTTCCGGATCTGAGTAACAGTTTACTAAAAGTACTGAATGAATTATAACTCAGAGCACCTCATTCCTCTGATCAAAAATATTCATTGGTTTCCTTAGCAATTAGAAGGAGCCAAACTCATTAGAATGCCCAAAGGCCATATATGACATGTTCTTCAATTATTTCTGCAGCTTAATATCCTAACACTTTCTCTCTTGTTTTCTTTATTTGGACTGAATTAAGCTTCTTATAATGAATTAAAAGAGTTGCACACATTCTTTTTCAGAGACTATATATTTTATTGTCTATAATTGCTCTGGTCTTCCTTCAACAGGCTGCAGTTTGATCATTCAGGTCTGTGCTCAAATACCATTCAAATGTCGTATCTTCAGAGATGTTGTCCCTGACCAAGTTATCTCAAATGCTTTCTCAGCTCCTGCCCAATATATATTTTTCCTTTGTCCTAATATTCTGCTTTATTTTCTTTATAGCACTTACCACTAAATGAAATTTATTTATTCTTCCACTATAAGAACATGAGCACCTTGAGGGTTTTTTTTTTATCAAGAAAGGATGCTGTATTTTGTCAAATGCTTTCTCTGCATCTATTGAGAAGATCATGTGATTCTTGTCCTTTCTTTTATTGAAGTGATGAATCACATTGATTGTTTTGTGGATACTGAACCAGCCCCGCATCCCAGGTATAAATCCCACTTGGTTTTGTTGAACAATTTTTTTAATGGTTTGTTGGATCCGGTTGGCTAATATCTTGTTGAGAATTTTTGCATCCATGTTCATCAGGGAAATTGGTCAACAGTCCTCCTTTTTAGTGGGGTCCCTGGTTTTGGAATCAAGGTAATTCTGGCTTCATAGAAAGAGTTTGGAAGTTTTCCTTCCATTTCTATTTTTTGGAACAGCTTCAAGAGAATAGGTGTTAGTTTTTCTTTAAATGTTTGGTAGAATTCCCCTGGAAAGTCATCTGGCCCTGGACTCTCGTTTTTTGAGAGATTTTTGATTACTAATTCGATATTTTTACTGGTTATGGGTTTGTTCAATTTTTCTATTTCTTCCTGTTTCAGGTTTGGTAGTTTATACATTTCCAGGAATTTGTCCATTTCTTCCAGATTGCCCATTTTATTGGCATATAATTGGTCATAATATTCTCTTATTATTGTTTGTATTTCTGCTGTGTTGGTTGTGATCTCTCCTCTTTCATTCTTGATTTTATTTATTTGGGTCCTTTCCTTTTTCTTTTTCATCAAACTGGCTAGGGGTTTATCAATTTTGTTAATTCTTTCAAAGAACCAGCGTCTGGTTTCATTGATCTCTTCTACTGTTTTTTTTTTTTTTTTTGGTTTTGATAGCATTGATTTCTACTCTAATCTTTATTAAGGAAACAATCAGCAAAACTAAAAGGCAATTGGCAGAATGGGAGAAGGTATTTGCAAATGACATATCAGATAAAGGGTAGGTATCCAAAATCTATAAAGAACTTATCAAACTCAACACTCAAAAAGCAAATGATCTAGTGAAGAAATGGGCAAAAGACATGAATAGACACTTCTCCAAAGAAGACATCCACATGGCCAACCAACACACTAAAAAATGCTCCACATCACTCATCATCATCAGGGAAATATAAGTCAAAACCACAATGAGATATCACCTCACACCTGGCAGGATGGCTAACATTAACAACTCAGGCAACAACAGATGTTGGCGAGGATGTGGAGAAAGATGACCTCTTTTGCACTGCTGGTGGGAATGCAAATGGTGCACTACTAGGTATTTATTCAAGGTATATAGGTATGCTATTTCAAAGGGGCACATGCACCCCCATGTATATAGCAGCACTGTCAACAATAGCCAAAGTATAGAAAGAGCCCAAATGTCCATCGATGGATGAATGGATAAAGAAGATGTGGTGTATACACACACACACACACACACACACACACACACACACACACACACATATATATATATACACACATGTATACATACACAAAATGGGGGGTATTGGGAATCAAAAGAATGAAATCTTGACATTTGCAACTATGTGGATGGAACTAGAGGGTATTATGCTAAGCGAAATTAGAGAAAGATAAATATCATATGACTTCACTCATATGAGGAATTTAAGATATAAAACAGATGAACATAAGAGAAGGGAAGCAAAAATAATATAAAAACAGGGAGGGGGACAAAATATATGAGACTCTTAACTATGGAGAACAAACAGAGGGTTGCTGGAGGGGTTGTGGGAGGTGGATGGGCTAAATGGGTTAGGGCCATTAAGGAATCTACTCCTGATATCATTGTTGCACTATATCATAACTAACTTGGATGTAAATTAAAAAAAAAGAACATGAGTACCTTGAGAGATATTCATCTTATCATTAGATCCTAAAATAATGCCTATAAACAGTGCTACAAAAAATAATCTTGCTGGTATTTGGGAACAAATTATTTGAATATGCAGGGTATTACACCCTTATAATTCAGTGTGAATTAAATTCAACTTAATAAGCTGATAAACTAAAGAACCAAAAAAAACCATGATGTTATATTAATCCCCATAATGTATTACTTACTTCAGATGATAACAGAGGAACTTCTGGTTTTCAACCTAGACAGAAACTCCCTTTCAGTTTTTCTTTCTTAACATGGATTTATTTATGACACAATTTCTAAGATACTAGAAATAAAAATAAACAATGTACTGATCTATGTGATTGCATTTCAGACAAGCTAATTATCTTGCATATCTGTAAACCTTACTTGCGTACTGATTGCTTCTTGAGAATAAGCTTGGTCTTCGACATATTACCAACCATATTGTCCATTCAGAAAAAAAAATTCTATTCCATACAAATTAGTATAGGTTACCACACTTATTTTACGAAAAAAAAATGCAAAGTACAAATTAAATTTTAAATAGGACCTTTCTTCCATGTAATGAAATTCAGAGCTCTTTTCTCATATTGTGTAGCCATCAGAATCTAAAAAGGACATTGCCACAATAACCCATAATGCATGTGGTGCTTAGTTCATTTGTCCACACCAAATAATCCACAAGAAGAAATACATTTTATCTCTTTCTCCACCTAGGTAACAGTCACATGATCAGATGTGTTCCCTACTGCAGCATTTATTACCATGCTTGATTTCCTGCATATGCTTTTTTTTTATCCACTAGATTGCAAGCACACATAAACAGTGACCATATCTACTTGTCCACATTATTTTAACCCTTGTTCCTAACAGAGATCCTAGCACAGCAGAGGTACTGAATAAATAATTGTTGGAAGACTGAATGAACTAGAAAAATGACAACAAATACTAAACATATTTTGATTGTAACAATAATATGTTGACCTATACCTTCCTTAAGATATACTCTGAGAATTACATTAAATGTCCCAAAATGTCCCTGAAAATGATAGTTGGTATCATTTGCTATAGTGGTAAGACTAAGATGAAATTGGTAAGAATATTAAAAGAGGGATTTCACTGATAGGAAAATCCTTTGATTCCTGGATGATACCTAAATAATTATTTAGATTATTTAGATACCGAAATAATAACTGAGGCCATTTGGTAACATCTATTTGTAATATCCTCTGAGAATTCCAAAGTTGAATGTATTTAGTTTCTCTAAATAGATGGACAACCTTTTTACCATTGCCACTAGATATTGTAAGATAAAGCTTGACAGCCAAATGGTATTGCTTACAAAATTATTGTCAATTGGAGTTAGTTGTATATAATTACAGAAGGAGCTGGACCAGGTTTTGACTTTGTTTGATGTGATCTTAATTTTTCTTACGAATCATTTCCACTTAATCAATGGGGAGAAAAACACTGAAACATAACATGGTTACAACACTCGATTATATATACACTAAAATATTATCTTCAATTGGAACATATGTTAACTCTAAAACAATATCTAATTCCCTTTAATTTTTCACCAGATATCTCATGTGTCTTAATTTTATTTAATATCAGGGTAATTTCTGGTCTGTATGATATGGAAAAGTCTTGCTTCTATGCACAGACTCTGCCATAAATCAATGGAAACAATAGATAAAATATAAAAAGAGATTTCTGTTTCCAATTAGGATGTAGAAACCCGTAAAAGAATGTCATTCTTAAAATGAAAAATTAGAAGAACCAAACAATCTACAAAATCATAATTTTTCTTGAGTTCATCACAGAAAAAATTCAAAATTCTTTATTCCAAGGGATAAAAATCCCTTCCATGGAGAGGAGTACCTCCTTTTTAAAGCATGGTGGGGGGGAGAAAGAGGTGACTATCATAAATGTAAGATAAAATTGGCTGATATTTTTATATATAGAATATATATATTTTAAAGGTCAAGTGTAGGCTAGCATATCAATTTTGCATAGCTGGGAGCTCCAGAAAGAAAAGAAGTTCACAATCAACCTCAAGATATTTTTATAAGCCCCCACCAAGAAAGACTGGGGATAGGACATAGATCTGAGGAGAGATGCTGTTTGGTGGCAAAGATGTGTAGGATGTGATTGAATGCCACTGGAAGACTGGCCTGAAGCTACCTGCTTCCCTAGACACTTCCTTCAAAGGAAATAAAGGCTTCAAGCTGATGGTGAAGGGACAGTGAATTGTTTCACCTACAGGGCTCAAACAAAATCCACTGCCTGTTGTGGAATGGAAGGGTAAAATTGCTTGCCTTTTGGAAATGGGTAGAAAACACTTCCCAAAACACAAACTAAGTGGTGATTCATTGCTCATGAGATAGAGTAAAAGGAAGAAGAAGAAGAAAAAAGAGAAAACATTTCTTTCCCTAGGCCCAAGATTAAGCATCAACAACAAGAAGAGATGTGCTCCTGCTAATGATGGGGAAGAAAAAAATTCCTCCCATGGAAGACCAGTCATAGGTAGAAGACAGAATTTAGCTGCAATGGACAGGTGGGGAAGGAAGGCTGAGTAATCTTTACACCTTAGGCCCAGGTACACAGGGCCTGCCTAAGACCTAGTATGATCCAGGAGAATAAAGAACACTTCCTGGTCCCATTGAGTGGAGTAAGCAACAATAAGACTCCCTTCATGGCACATATGTGCAGTAGCTGCTGAAAGTTCAGAGTAGATGGGAACCTTAAGAAAAAGTCTCCCCACACACCCCATTACAATCATAAGGAAATAAGCAGCCCAGCAGCAACTGGTCTCATTAACGCCCAATGGAAAAATTTCACCCAGGTATCATACTATTTACCCCATTTTCTACTATTCTTCCCCACACATCATCTGTTACTAGGTCAAAGTTGTAGATACACAAAAAAGCAAAAACAAACATATTTTCAAGGTAAAGAATAATCAGCAAAACTAGATTCTAGATATATCAGAGAGGGAGTACAAAATGATTGTGATTAATATGACAAAAATCCAGTGGAAAAGGTGAACAGCATACATGAAAAGATTGAAGATTTCAGCAAGGAGGTAGAAACTATACCAAAAGTCAAAAGAAAATTCTAGATATAGAAATATAATATTTGAGATGAAGAATTCCTGTGATGAACTCAAGAGAAGGCTGGTTACAAGTGATGAAAACAACAATGAACTTGAAGGTATGTTGAGAGAAATTATGCAAGCTAAAACATAATATATATAATATGTATTATTAATATATACATTAATCAAAATTAGAATATCCAAGACAATGAGATGCAACACAAATTTGATCAGATAATCACCAAGAATTTTCCAAATTAATAAAAAATGAACAGTAGACACAAGAAACCCAGAGAATACTAAGCAGGAGAAAAAAAATGCTGATACATAGTAGCCAAAATGCTGATTAAATTATGCATATATACATACATACATATATGCTGGAAAGCATCCAGAAAAAAAGAAATATATAAAGAGGAACAACACCAACAATGAAATGTAACAGATTCCCCTCAGAAACAATGCAAGCTATAAGACATGAGATGGCATTTTTAAATTATTGGGAAAAGTATTTAATTCAAAGTTCTACATCCTTTGAAAATGTTTCTAAAGTTGTATTGATTTCTCTGTGTTCTGTTTTCTATGCCATTGATTTCTGCTCTGATGTTTCCCATTTCTTTTTTTTTGTCTATCTATTTTGAGTTTTATTTGCTCCTGTACTAGTTTCCTTCTTTCCTTCCTTCCTTCTGTCTTTCCTTCCATCCTTCCTTCTATCCTTCCTTCCATCCTTCTTTCCATCCTTCCTTGTATCCTTCCTTCCTCCCTTCCATCCTTTTGCCATTTTTTCCTCCATGAAGGTATTGAAGAGCTGATTTCAGATATTTCTTCTGTCCCAATACAGACATTTAATACTATAAATTATTCTCTACTGCTTTGGTAGTAATTTTAATATATTTCGTTTTTATTTTCTTGTAATTAGAAACATATCCTGATTCTCATTTGATGTCTCCTTTGACTCATATGTTATTTAGAATTGTGCTATTTCATTTCCATTTATTTGGCTATGTTCCAGGTCTCTTTCTCTTTCTGTATGCTATTGACTTCTATTTTAATATCAGGTGTCAGAGAATATACTTGGCATGACTTGAATCATTTTTAATTTATTAATAATTTATTATTACAAATATATTTAATTACCAAGTACTTAGAGATTTTCCTGTTATCTTCTCTTACTAATTTCTAATTTGATTCCATTGTGGTCAGACACCACTTTTAGTGTGATTTGTGTTCTTTGGAATTTGGTGGGGGAGGTTGTTTTATGACTAGAATATGATCTTGGTATGTGAAAATAATGTATATTCTGCTGTTGTTGGGTGAACTTTTCTATAAATGTAGATTAGATCCTGTTTGTTGATAGTGTTATTAAATCCTTCTATATCCTTGCTTATTTTCTGTCTAGTTGTTTTATCAATTGTTGAGAAAGTGCTTAAGTCTCTATAATTGTACATTTATCTCCCTTCTATCATTTCTATCAGCCTTTATCATATTTGGAAGCTGTTCTTTGGTGTATAAACATTTAGGCCTACTCTGTATTCTTGCTGATTGATACTTATCTTTTTGAAATAGCCCTTTTTGTCTCTAATAATTGCTTTGTTCTAAAGTCTATTTCAACTGATATTCATGTAGCTATCCTTGCTTTCATTTGGTTCATATTTGCATGATATGTAATTTTCCATTCTTTCATGTTCAACTTATCTATATCAGCATATTTGAATTGAGTATAGTTGGATCATGTTTTAATTTTATTGACTCTGCCAATCTCTGCTTTAATTAATGTATTTAAAACATCTGCATTTAATATAATATTGATATATCAGGGCTCTGCCATTTCATCTTTTATTTTCTATTTGTTATCTTTGTTTTTTGTTTTCTGATTCCTTTTTCCTGACTTCTCTGGGTTATTTGAGTATATAGGGGCATTTTACAAGATGTAAAGAAATAAGCAAAAAATCTTATTATATTCACTTATGTGGTATGAATTTTGGTTCTCATCATTATTTTGTACAGATACATATTTCCATCTGGCATTGTTTTCTTTCTACCTGAGGGATATTCCTTAAATTTCTTTGCATTATGGGTCTGATGGTGAGAAATTTTTTCATCGTTGGTGTTGAAAATTTTTCATTTACCTTTTTATTGAAGAAATTTTTGCCTCGTAAATAATTCTGTTTTGACAGGCTTTTGCTTATCCAGAACTTTAAAGATGTTGTTCAACTCTCTTCTCCCTTGGTATTATTCTTGTTTTGGGCTCCTCTGTTCATAATATGTCCTTTTCCAACTGCCTAGATGGTTTTCTCTTCACCTCTGGTTTTAAAAAATTTGATTATGATACGCTTTGGTGCAGTTTTCTTCATGTTTGTTTTGAGAATATTGACATGAACATCTGTCTGTGAGTTTATGATTTTCATCAAATTTGGAAAAAAAATTAGTAATTATTTCTTTAAATACCTTTTTTCTGTCCCCTTCCCTTTTCTACTTAGGAGACTCCAATTACAAGTAGATTATGCATGGGGCACCTGGGTGGCTCAGTCCATTAAGCGTCCATCTTCAGCTCAGGTCATGATCTCATGGTTTGTGGTTTCTAGCCCCATGTCGGGCTCTGTGCTGACAGCTCAGAACCTGGACCCTGCTTCAGATTCTGTGTCTCCCTCTCTCACTACCCATCCCCTGCTCATGCTCTGTCTCTCTTTCCCTCAAAAATAAATAAACATTAAAAACTTAAAAAAATCATTCCCTTAATGTTTTCCTGTTGGTAACTGATATTCTGCTCATTATTACTTTTTCTCTTACTCATTTTTCTTTCTTGTGGTATTTTATTAATATGCTTTCAGGTTCACTAATTCTTCTGTGCTTTCTAATCTGCTATTAATCCCACCTAGTATATTTTTGGATAATATTTTAGTTTCATCTCTAGAAATTTAATTTTTTTTTTAATTTTTTTTCAACGTTTATTTATTTTTGGGACAGAGAGAGACAGGGCATGAAAGGGGGAGGGGCAGAGAGAGAGGGAGACACAGAATCGGAAACAGGCTCCAGGCTCTGAGCCATCAGCCCAGAGCCTGACGCGGGGCTCGAACTCACTGACCGCGAGATCGTGACCTGGCTGAAGTCGGACGCTTAACGACTGCGCCACCCAGGCGCCCCTAGAAATTTAATTTTTTATATCTTTCATGTCTCTACTTATCTTTGAACATAAGGGATACAGTTACCTTAACTATTTTAATTTCTTTGTCTGCTCAATCTAACAACTCTGTACCCTATGGGTCTGTTTCAGTTGATTGTGTCTCCACATATCTAGTAACATTTTTTAAATTGAATACCATATATTATAAATTTTACTTTTTAGAATAGTGGACATTTTATATTCCTATAAATATTTTGAGCTGAAGTTCAGTTTCTTGAAAATAGTTTGATTCTTTTATTCCAGCTTTAATATTTCTTAAAAGGGAGTGGGTGAGTTCTCAGATTGGGACTAATTATTTCCCTCTACTCAAACATTACCCTTTTGTTTTCTCTAATCAATTTTCCTTGAATTATGAAGCTTTCCAGTGCTCCTCGGAGGAAAGCACTATTGTTGTCCTTGTAAGAGCATATCAGGGATGTACTTTAAATCTTTGTGTTTTTTTTTCCCCCATCCTCAGGTAGTTTCCTCACACAGATATGTTTTCAGTACTGTGTTGAATACTTGAAAAAGGACCTTTTCTACTTCTCTGCAGTTCTTTATCTATATAGCCCCTTCTATATTGTGCTCTGTTTACTCACAGTGGAGTAAAGCTCAGATACTCTTGGTGGTCACTCTTATTTTTTTTCATGTTACTCAGGGATTACTGTCCTTCATTGACTGATATCTTAAAAACAACTGATTTACTGATTTTTTTTTCTGTTTTTTGGCTAATTCAGGTCGATAGAGGAATCCCATCTCTATTACTATGTTTTTATGGGAGCAGAAATTAACATTTAAGGTTTTAATGCTTGTTACATTTTTGATATATTTTCTTGTTATTTTGTTAATTAAACATTATTTTACAATGTTGTTAAAATAATAAATCAGCTTTAGTTAGGAGATAGACCTCAGATGCTCAAGTCTATGTTATAACAGTTGGTAGGAATAATAAAAGACAATCATGAAAACATCATGTTGTCATTGTTTAATAACTGATGGGACCATGACAGCATCTCAGACACCAGAAAACATGAATATTCATTGTGATTACTTTGGATCACATTGTGACATCAGAATGAAGCTTCAAGGGTATGCTCTTTCCAGTCTTTTGACTTTAGGGCAGACAGCAGTGTCAAAACATTACCATATTGTGATAGAATGCTCACCTGCTTCCTACTCCCTTTGAAATTATTATCAACTTTTGGAATAGGCTGTAGTCATCACACTTAAGCTTTGGATATTGAACTTGTGAACAGAATATTAGCAAACAAGCTAAAGAAATCAATAAGCAGTCAGCAAGTTCAGAAGCTGTTATATTGGACAACTTTAAGGTCAACTACTGTTTCATTAACAGAAAATTTCACTAGAGTATTAAAAAATGTTCAAAGAGCTCTATTTTTAAGTGGATTAGTAGTTTATCTTCATGAGGGGATATAGGAAAATACAGAGTTTCTCTCTGTCTCCATGTCTCTCTTACTCACTTTGTATTTCTGAATGGCCTGGTTCAGTTTGAATAGGATTTTTTGGGGAAAACCGACATACAAATAATTTAGCTACATCATTTATAAGAATAAATTTTTATCAGATATCACACCACGTCTTTTTAAAATTATAGGATTTTTATTCTTCATGACTAAAAAATATATCTCTCTCTCTCTGTGTTAGGTACAATAATGGTCCACCAAATTGATCCACATACTAATCCTTATAACCAGTGAATATATTTTCCATCTGGCAAAAGAGACTTGACTGATGTGATTAATGTAAAGTATTCTGGATTATCTGTTGAAGCTCAATGGAATCGCAAGGATCCATATAAAGGAATGGATGGAAACAGGAGAGCCAGAGGCAGAAAAGAGATATTACAATGTCAGAAGTTAGAATAATGCAAATGCTAGGAGAGGCCACAAGACAAAGACTAGAGGCACCCTCTAGACACTGAAAAAGGCAATTTTCCCCTACAGCCTCCAGAGAAAAGGCAACTTAAGTTTAGCTCAGTGAGGCTGGTTTTAGATCTTTGACTTCTAGAACCACTAGAGAATAAATGTGTGTTGTTTTAAGCCCTTACATTGCAGTGATTTGTTACAGCAACAACAGGAACCTAATACACTCTCTAGTGAGGCATCGCTTTTTACTCTTATTTGTGTAAAATAATTTTAGTCCAACAGGCGATAACCTTTTTGAGGTCAAATATTTATAAACGCCATGTTGCTTAACATAGTACCTTTCACCATGTGTGCTCTAAATATAAAATGTAATCTCACAACCAAACAGACCCAGATGAAGGAAGGTCCTCAATATGTAATAATCCTAACTGTAAAGAAATAAAAGATTTGATGATGAATGATGGATGTAAGAAGCGAGAATATATTTAGTACTAGGTAATAACTTTCCAACATTTTCTGAGACCATCTTTCTAATATTTTCGGTTTGGATTGGACCTATCATCTCAAGCCAAAACAAACATAATAAAAATGAAAATGTTATAATACCTGGGCCAGAATATCACTATTTAGGTAGTTTTAATGGGAAGGTGTAAATATTAAGGCTTTTCTTCCATATCTTTGTGGTTGTAGATGTCAGAAAAGAAAATAGATCTGTAGTAGTTGGGAGATTTAGGCCTCCTGGTTTTAGAGAAGTTGAAGAGAATTTTCTAAGAATCTAGCTTATGTTTAAGAGTCTTTCATTTCTAAGGTGAAACTATAGTGTGTGAGGTAAATGGATCTTCTTTTCTTTTTGATGAAGGGATAGAGAAGGGGCCATGGGTATGAAAACTTTGGTGGGGGGGTGGGGGAGGTCAGGAAGAGAGGGCTTTATTTCACTAAATACAGCTTTCAAACATATCTTGGGAAGTTATCTAGAAGGAGAGAAGTTGAGCTGCATATTGAAGTGCCCAGGATTGCATAGAAATTGAATTGCGAGTCACAATTACCCAGCCTGCTGCTGCATAATTGTGGTTTATCTTTTCGTTGTGGAGCTACACCGTGTGGACACCTCTTGTAATGTTCTGGGAACCTAGTGAGGGGATGGTGAGAAATCTTCATATCCAACTTTAGAAGAGGCAGAAATGAATAAGTCACACTGGGAATAAAATGGAGCAGTGGGATCCCTGTGATTATACCTTGTATAATATACAATTTAAATGGGGGGAAAATCATTGTTAAGAGATTTCTCCATTGGGCCTCTCAGGTTTCTGCATGTCTTGTAAGCTAAGACAATGAAAGCTTTTGACCAGACCAACTTCTCAAGGATTTTTGTAGAGTAAATGGCCTTGGAAGATAGGGAAAGTGTCTCCCTCCAGAAAAAGGCAGGTTTATTTGATGTTTAGAATAATATCTCCCTACAGGGCAAGATCTGGGCAGGTTCTTGTGCAGCTTCTTTATAAAACGTTGGGGTTTCCTAGTGTGTAGTATCTACCTGTGTGCTCCTTGTTATCCTTGTGAGATCTGAGGGGACAAGAACTGGCATGAACATGAAGCTCATGCTGTTTGCTAGGTAGTGAGTAAATAAATCTTCTGTCTGACCCCAAAAAATCATGTCTTCTGCCAGCATTCATAAAATTATGGCAAACTTACTTGTTACTTGAAGTAGGGAAAAATCTCAGAAACTACACATTCTACTTAGTTTCTAACATTCAAGGAGGTTGTTTTGTCATTGTTAAATTAAGGATTTTCATACTCATTGATTTCATTTAGATCTAAAATTTCATGCTTCTCTACTATGACACAAATTGAATGAACATGCAGACTGATTCAGTAGTTCTCAAAATGTGTTCTCTAGATCATTTTTTATGAGACTTTCTGGATGTATCTGTGAAGTACATATATCTTTGGGTCACACAGCAAACTTATTGTAACAGAATCTTTCAGATTAGGGTGCAGGAATCTATCATTTAAAAAAAATCTCCCCAGGCAATGACAGTGTTCTCCAATGTTTGTGAAAGGCTGAACTGTGGAATGTAAATGGATAATAAGTAATATATGGCCATGTATTTCTCTTTCTGGTTGTTACCTTATTTTGATGTTTTAAATTAAACGTTGTGGTTTATTGGGAATCATTTCTTAGAAAAATAGATTTGTTTAGGAAAAAAATGGATTAGTGAGAAGGAATTATCAGCTCTCCAGCTCTGTCAAAACAAACACTAGGCTTCACACTTAAAATAATTCTTTCAAGTTTCTAAGCAGTCGATGATAATACTGTCATCACTTTATATTTTTAGGTTTGCAAGTTCAGCTCTTAAAAGGTTGATTGTAGGATTTCGGATTTTTTTTAAACCATTGTTAATTGCATCTGCAGTGGGTACAAGGTTTCTACCAGATTAGTGTTGCTGACTTGTCTGACTTAGAAGCCAACACAATAGCTATTTAGCAGTAGGGATATTCAAGTAAGGGATATTAGTATTCTCTGTTAATCAATCATTAAATTATCCTTTTAAATTGCTTAAAAAAACACTAAAACTATAAAATTATTGCAATAGAATAGAAAGAATGTGGCTATGGATTAAATTCTGGTTCTTTCTATTTTTGATTCTGAGATCTTAAGCAAATGACAAAATATTGTGTTTAGAATTTTATAAAATGGTTACAATTAAATTATATGATCTAAAATATAGTTTTAGTTACATAGTTCTTAGGAGACATCAGTTTCTTATTTTAATGGTCTATGTGGCAAAGTTCACAAACATTAAACATGATGAATTAAACACTCCTGAATTATTATAAGATCTACATCTTCAATAAGGTTTTAAAGAAACATACACCAAAGTACATCTATACAATTAGATGCTTTCATCATGGGTATTAATTCATATCACTATCTGGTAAATGGAACATATACCTTCAAACATATACAGACACACATTCAAAGATTCAGCATATTTTCAGATCTAGTTTCTCCCTAAGGGTAATTTAGAAATAAAAAATTTCCAGGGATTTTTAGATGGGCATAAAGCTTCAACCAATTTGGTAACGTTCTGTTTCCCATAGCCTTTTTAAGTCATAGCCTTTAAGTTCTGAAATGGAGTTATTTTACTGCCTTGCATTTTCTACTCTGACTTGGACAAACGGTGCCAGATTTCTTTTGATACTATTTGCAACGTCTGTTTCCATAAATCCCAAGCTCATAAAGTCTTAAGGGAGACAATACTCTTAAATAATCTATTTCTAAATCTTTTGAAAAGCTTAAAGGAATAGATTAAATATAATAGTTTCAGTGATGGACTTACAATATTTCCTACCTCTGTTTAATATCTTAATTTAGTAAAATGTTTCTGTGGTTACATAAATGAATTTGCAACATCTTCATAAAAAATAAGTACTATAAAGAAAAGGAAGAAGGTACTTTTACAAATATAAAATCAATCCATGAATTAGAGTTTAACATAATCACAGAAGTTCACTTTTAGATGTAAAAATCTCTCTCAGATATCCAGAAAATGTACATTCTGTGCTCTACAGATATAAGAATATAAGAAATGTATCAATTGGAATTAAGTTTGGCTACATACAAAATATAAACATCTGGTAAAGGACTTAAACATGATTCCAATTTAATCTTTGGCATTAAAGAGATCCAGAGGTCTGTGTCTCACAATTGATGTGGGCTTCACATATTTTAACCTAACCTCCTTTCATCTCTCTGTCTTGCCTTCTTTGGCCTGTGTCTTCCATCTCTGTTGCTAGAACCTGCCATTATATGAAGCAGTAGAAAGGAGAGAGTTTTTCTTTTAAGGGAAAAAAATCCTTACTGTCACATTATACTTCTGTTTATGCTTTATTGGAAGAATTTAATCTCATGGCCACACTTAGTTACAAAGCAGAAGGAAAGCAGAATAGTGGCTTTTATTTCATATAGCAATGTGACTAATTAAAAATAGGGAATCTGGGGTGCCTGGGTGGCTCAGTCAGTTGATCGTCTGACTTTCGATTTTGGCTTGGATCAGGATCCCAGGGTTGTGGGATTGAGCCCCTCATCTAGCTCTGTGCTGAGCATGAAGGCTGCTTGGGATTCTTTCTCTGCCCACCCCCTACTGCCCCTCTCCCCCACTTGCACTTTCTCTAAAAAAAAATAATATAATAATAAATAAAGGAAATCTGTTACTACACTAGTATCCTTTATCCATGAAGGATATATTCCAAGACTCCCAGTGAATGCCTGAAAATGTGGACAGTACTGAACCCTACATATACACTGTTTTTACTGTATATACACACCTATGATAAAGTTTAATTTATAAATTAGGTGCAATAAGAGATTAACACAATAAAACTAGCACAAATTTCTTTTTCTTTCATTACAGTTTCACAGATAGATTTGTTCTTACCATAGAATTTAGCAACCTCAGCATAGGAATTTTTTTCTGTATTAAGTCAAGATCTTTCAGTTTTTCACTTAAAGGAAGCATGTCACTGCTTCTCTTAGGTGTATCCAAATGGCCAGCATCACTACTTCTATACTATGGGGACTTTGCTTATTTATTTATTTATTTTGCATTGAGCTGGATTATTTTGTCTTTTTAAAAAGTTTTTATTTAAATTCCAGTCAGTTAACATACAGTGTAATATTACAATATAGTTTCCAGTGTATAATATAGTGATTCAACACTTTCATACATCACCCGGTGTTCATCACAAGTGCACTCCTTAATGCCCATCACCTATTTAATCCATTAAATAAAGTAACACAAGCACTGTGCTACTGAGATCACCGATCTGATGATCGAGATGGCTACTAGGTGACTAATGGGCAGGTAGCACACACAACATGGATATGCTGCACAAAGGGTTGGTTCTCATCCCAGGCAGGATGGAGCAGGAGAGTGTAAGATTTCATCACACTACTCAGAATGGTGCATAATTTGTTAATGATGTCTGGAATTCTCCATTTACTATTTTCAGACTGCAATTGACCATAGGTAACTGAAACCATGGAAAGCGAAACTATGGATAAGAGGGAACTACTGTACTGAGAGGAGTCTTAGCTGACATAGGGCAAATTGAATCCAATCTCCCCTACAAATGTAACATGAAATCACTGGTGGCGGCGTGGTGGGGGGGGGGGGCAGTAAATGAACAAGGTGATGTATACATGTTTCCTTATTGAGACTTTTTAATATTTGGAGAAATTTCTTCAAAAAGTGTTTTTTTATTTTGAGGAGCTTGGGTGGCTCAGTTGGGCGAGCATCAGACTCTTGATTTGGGCTCAGGTCATGAAATCATGGTTTGTGAGCTCCAGCCCCGCATCAGGCTCTATGTTGTCAGTGCCGACCCTGCTTATCTCTACCCCTACTCTGCTCTTACTCTCTTTCTCTAAAAATAAATCAATAACCTTAAAAAATAGAATTTTTTTTTAAATTTTTAATTACTGGAAATTTTATATGCCTGGTGGAAATAGTACCTTATCTCAGAAACAAAACAAATCAAACAACAAAAAAAAGTCTTCTGAATAGCCTTAACTCTCTCATTTCTTGGATATGAAAATGGAGGATGTCACCAACAGCTTGATATATTGCTGACATTATCTGAAAAAAATGTTCGTTTTTTATTTTAGTAAAAGTTTACTTTTACTTTAGGTAAAAACCTAAATAGTGTATTATCTAAGATAATAAATTATAAAACACTACTGTCTCTCTTGATCTAAATTTACTCTGAGATAATTTACCCCAACTCATTATAAAGCAGGAAAATGAGGAAATGAGTTGTTCTAATCCCATATAAAGATTCTGGTCTCCTGAGACTGGTAACTTTTATCTCCCCATGTTGAATTTTCAGCTGATGAAGCTTCATAGCCTCTTTTACTCAATCTTTCTCCATTCTCCTTTGCTTGCTATCTTTGTCTCTCTAATGATATATATCTAATGGTATACATCTAATGAAATATATGTCTCTCTAATGTATTTCTGGAATTTGAAAATGAAGAGATATTTCTTTTCTGATATTCAATGCAAGTATTATTGAATACACAAAGTAAATGTCAGACTATAAGCTAGGTACCAATAAATTCCTTTATGTATTGATGTATGTATGTAGTCATGTATGTATTTATTTATAATTTAAATCCCAGTTAGTTAATATATAGTGTAATAATGATTTCAGAAATAAAATTTAGTGATTCATTATTTACATATAACACCCAGTACTCATCCTAACAAGTGTCCTCCTTAATGCCTCTCACCCATTCAGCCCAACACCCCCCAACACCCCACCAGCAACCCTCAGTTTGTTCTCTGTATTTAAGAGTCTCTTATGGTTTGTGTCCCTCTTTGTTTTTTATATTATTTTTGCTTCCCTTCCCTTATGTTCATCTGTTTTGTGTCTTAAACTCCACACATGAGTTAAATCATAGGATATTTGTCTTTCTCTGACTGATTTATTTCACTTAGCATAATACCCTCCATTTCCATCCACATTGTTGCAAATGGCAAGATTTAATTCTTTTTGATTGGTGAGTAATATTCCATTGTGTGTGTGTGTGTGTGTGTGTGTGTGTGTGTGTGTACACACACCACATCTTTATCCTTTCATCAGTCAATGGACATTTGGGCTCTTTCCATAATTTGGCTATTGTCGATAGTGCTGCTATAAACTAGAGTGTATGTGCCCCTTCAAACCAGCACTCCTGTGTCCTTTGGATAAATACATAGTAGTGCAATTGCTGGTTTATAAAGTAGTTCTATTTTTAATTTTTTGAGGAACTTACATACTATTTTTCCTTCCATTTCTATTGTTTGGAACATCTTCAAGAGAATAGGTGTTAACTCTTCTTTAAATGTTTGCTAGAATTTCCCTGGAAAGCCACCCAGCCCTGGACTCTTGTTTGTTGAGATGTTTTTGATTACTAATTCAATTTCTTTACTGGTTACAGGTCTGTTCAAGTTTTCTATTTCTTCCTGTTTCAGCTTTGGTAGCATTGGCAGTCAATATATTTCAGGACTTTGTTCATTTCTTCCAGATTGCCCAATTTGTTGGCATATAATTGCTCATAATATTATTATTATTCGCATTTCTGTGGTATTGGTTGTGATCTCTCCTCTTTTGTTTAATTTCTTTTAAATATTTATTTTTGACAGAGAGAGAGATAGAGCATAAGTAGGGGAGGGTCAGAGAGAGAGGGAGACACAGAGTCCGAAGTAGGCTCCAGGCTGTGAGCTGTCAGCACAGAGCCTGACGTGGGGTTCAAACTCACAGACCGTGAAATCATGACCTGAGCCAAAGTCAGACGCTCAACCGACTGAGCCACCAAGGTGTCCTGATCTCTCCTCTTTCATTCGTGATTTTATTTATTTGAGTCCTTTCCTTTTTCTTTTTGATCAGTCTGGCTAGGGATTTATCAATTTTGTTAATTCTTTCAAAGAACCAGCTTCTGGTTTCACTGATCTGTTCATATATATATATATATATATATATATATATATATATATATTTATATATATAATTGATTTCGAATTATAATATATGTATATAATTGATTTCTGCTCTAATCTTTATTATTTCCCTTCTTCTGATGGTTTTGGGCTTTACTTGCTGTTCTTTCTCAAGCTCTTTTAGGTGTAAGGTAGGTCTTGTATTTGAGACCTTCCTTCTTTAGGAAGGCCTTGATTGCTATATATACTGCATCTCAGAAATTTGGGCTGTTGTGTTTTCATTTTCATTGGCTTACACGTACTTTTTAATATCCTCTTTAATTTCTTGGTTAATACATTCCTTTTTCAGTAGATGATCTCATACTCCAAGTATTCACAGTCTTTTGAAATTTTTTTCTTGTGGTTGATTTTGAGTTTCATACAGTTGTCCGAAAATATGCAAGGTATGAGATCTTGATCTTTTTCTACTTGTTGAGGGATGATTTGTGGCCCAGTATGGGATATATTCTGCGGAATGTTCCACTCAAAAAGAATGTGTATTCTACTGCTTTAGGATGAAATGTTCTGAATAGATCTGTTAAGTCCATTCAGTCCATTGTGTCACCCAAAGCCATTGTTTCCTTGATGATTTTGTTCTTGCATGATCTGTCTATTGTTGTAAGTGGGGTTTTGAAGTCTCCTACTATTATGGTATTATTATCAATGAGTTTCTTTATATTTGTGATTAACTGATTTATATATTTGGGCGCTCTCACGTTGGAGGCAGAAATATTTACAATTGTTAGATCTTCTTGGTGGATAGAACCCTTTATTATGATATATGCATTATAGCTCTTCTTCATCTCATTACAGTCTTTATTTCAAAATCTAGTTTGTCCGACATATGTATGGCTACTCCAGCTTTCTTTTGATGACCATTAGCATGATAGATGCTTCTCCATCCCCTTACTTTCAATCTGCAGGTCTATTAAGGTCTAAAATGAGTCTCTTGTAAGCAGCATATAGATGGGTTTTATTTTCTTATCCATTCTGATACCCTATGATTTTTTATTGGGGTGTTTAGCCCATTGACATTTGAAGTGAGTACTGAAAGATATGAATATATTGCCATTGTGTTCCCTGTAGAGTTGGTGCTTCTGGTGGTGTTCTCTGGTCCTTTCTAGTCTTTATTGCTTTTGGTCTTTTTGTTTTGTTTTGTCTTTGCTTCACTCACGGAGTCCCCCTTAAAATTTCTTGCAGGGCTGGTTTAGTGGTCATGAAGTCTTTTAGTCTTTGTCTCTCTGGGAAACTCTTTATCTCTCCTTCTATTTTGCATGACATCCTTGATGGATAACGAATTCTTGGCTGCATATCTTTCTGATTTAGCACGTTGAATATATCCTGCCACTCATTTCTGGCCTGACCAGTTTCTGTGGATAGGTTTGCTGTGATTTTAATCTTTATTTCCTTACAGGTTAAGGACTTTTTGCCCCTTGCTTCTTTCATAATTCTTTCATTGTCTGTGTATTTTGTGAATTTGACTATGATATGCCTTGGTGATGGTTGGTTTTTGTTGAATCTGATGGAAGTTCTCTGTGCTTCTTGGATTTTGATCTCTCTGTCCTTCCCCAGATTAGGAAAATTTTCTGTTGTAATTTGCTCACATAAACCTTCTGCTCCTTTTTCTCTCTCTTCATCTGCTGGGACTCCTATGATTCATATGTTATTTCTTTTTAATAAGTCACTGAGTTCTTTTAGGTTTTTTTTATTGTGTTCTTTTGCCTGTTTCCCTCTTTTTTTTTCCTGCCTCATTATTCTCCATAAATTTATCTTTGAGATTGCATCTCAACTATAGCATTTTTAGTTTTGTCCTGACTAGGTCTTACTTCTTTTATCTCCACAGCAAGGGGTTCTATGCTTTTTTCAACCCCAGGTAGTATTCTCATTATTGTGGTTTTAAATTCTAATTCAGACATCTTGCTTATATATGTGTTGATTAATCCCCTGGAATTATTTCATCCTGTTCTTTATTTTGGGGTGAATTCTTTCATTTTGTCATTTCAGAGGAAGAAAAAAATTAATACAATAATAAACAAAAATTAAAAAATTAAAAACAAAACAAAAATCAAATAAAGGAAGCTAGATCCTAGAGATGTTTTGGTCTGCTTGTTGAAAGAAGCTTGATAGAATAGAGAATAAAAGGGAAAGAAAAAGAAAAAAAAGGAAGGAAAAAATTTAAAAATTAAAAAAAAAAACTTATATAATAAAATAAAATGAAATAAAGAAAAGAAAGAAAAAAGAGAACAATTTAAGCAAAAACAGAAGCAAAGAAATTGGACAAATAAATGATCCAGCAAACTGAAACCCAAATGCAGTTACATCCATTTTTCCCTAGAACTGAAATTATGAAGCCCTGTATCATTGGTACACTAAGCAGGGGGAGTCACTTCTGCTGGTCTTCTAGGAGATGTGCTTGAAGGGTGGAGTTGGGCGGGGCTTGATGTAATGGCTTAGCTTAGTAGGGTGGATCAGTGCGGTGGGCATGCGCATGCACAGGAGAAGTGGAAACACCTTCACACATCTCCCTAGTCTCTGGCACAGGAACTTTTGCTCTCTCCTTGACTCACAATTAAGCACCTCTCATTTGTTTCAGGCCTCTGTCCACTCTCCTCCTCTACACTGTCCACGTCCAAGCTGTCCACCCGCCAGATGGTACCTCTCTCCAGAGTTTAATCTCAGATGGGGTTCTGTTTTTAAAACCCCACATTTCAGAGACCCATGTGGCTTGGACCGCCTACTCTCTGGGGGAGGGTCTTGTTGAACAATGCCTGGGTGCTGGCTTGTCCCAGAAAACTTTCGTGCAATTGTGCAGCAGCAGAAGTTCACAGGTTATGTCAAATCACAACACACAGATGGTGCCAGGTTTTACTGCACTCTCACTTCTTCATCCCAATACCGGCAAACATGGCTTCTCTACGTTGTCCTCTGGGACCTTTGGCTGGGGAAGGTTGTATGGACTCTACCAAATGCACCCCAAGCAGGGGAACCACTTCTCCCTCTGTGGCAATGGAGGGAGACCCCGCTGTCTCATCCTCCCTCAGACCCCGCTGCCTGATCTCAGGGATTTTTCCTGCTTCCTCACCAGAGCACTGCCAAGCACTGAGGTCTGGAACTTCAGATTCTGTGATCCACAGTTTATAGCATACTGGTGGTATTGAAACCCCTTCCTTTATTCCTGTCAATGGTTTGGGGGAACAGATTTCTTGTTCAGTCCCCTGCCAGCATTTTCACTCTTTGTCTCTCTTTCTTTCCAGCTATTTTTGGAGGAGTGCTTTTTTTTTTTTTTTTTTTTTGCATCATTCCAATGTGCCACACTCTCCCCATTTCTCTTTCTCTGTCCTCTTTCCACAAAATCATCTCCCACCCTTCAAGGCTTTTCTCTCTCCCAGTACACCTCTCCACACCATGTACCAGCTTTCTGTGGCTAACGTTATACATATTGTTGGATTAATCCTCATCAATTTCCTAGGTGTTCAAAATGGTTTGGTGTTGATATAGTTGCATTTCAGGGACAAGATAAGCTCAGGGTCTCCAAGCTTCTCCACCATCTTAACTCCCTAGGTGACAATAAATTCTAAACAAACTTTATAAAGCAATATGGAATAAAGTAGTGGAATTTATAATCCATATTTTCTTTTATGGAGTAGAAATCAGTGAAGAATTTATTTGCTAGTAACAGAGACCTATATTAGCAATTGATTAAAATTTTGGTGTTTATTTTTCTCTCATGCAAAATGAAGACAAAAAGTAGTTAGATCAGGGCTGGTGCAGTGGTCCTACAATGATGACAGTGTCCCCAAATCTTTCTACCTCTCTGCTTCTCCACCTATAGCATATGTCTTTCTGCACAGTGTCCTCATGTTTGCATTAGATGAAACTCAAGCCATCACACTCTCATTGCAAGTAGAAGGAGATGAAAGGGAAAAGGAAATTGATGGTTGAATCAGCCCAAAGTAGGAAACTTTGTTGGAAGCCCCATTAAATAACTTCTAATCACATAACCTGAGCCAAAATATTGGTTATATGCCTACCCTTTTCTCTAAGGAAGCTTATGTATGTTCTTTTTCAGGTGGGTATATCACCCCTTGTGAAAGCAGTGTCTTGTCTTTAAGTATGAAGAGGAGACTAGACACTGAGATTTCAGTCAGAGTGTAACATCACAAAAACTTCCAAGAAATATGTGGCATCTACAGAAGCCCAGGATTCATGGCACAATTAATAAGTGCTTTGGATGGTAACAATAGGGAGGTCAGTAGAAACTGGAGTTATTTGGGAAGTTAATGGGTTTAAAACGGCTTTGGAGATTGTAAGAATGGGATGGGCAGAGAGAAAGATCATTTTACTTAGGTGAATAGATTTAGCAATATGACTAATCCTCATTTATCAAGCAAAAATGGGTTAAAAATGGAATTGAAGGGGTGCCTGGGTGGCTTAGCCAGTTAAGAAAAGATTCTTGATTTCAGCTCAGGCTGTCATCTCACAGTTTGTAAGTTTGAGCTCTGCATGAAGCTACATGCTGACAGTGCAGAGCCTGCTTGGGTCTCCCTCTCTCTCTGCCCCTCTCCCCTTCACTTTCTCTCCCTCTCTCAAAATAAATAAACTTAAAAGATAAAATAAAATTTAAGGTTACTATTATGGGAATGGTTTTATAAATAGGAATTTTGAACAAAAGAAAAAACATAAGGCGATTTATTTTTAGTCAATATTCTTATTAACAAGCCATTCAATTCAGATTCCATACCTCATTTTGGTGTAGAAGAGAAGAACGTTGAATCAGGCTGATTAGATTACAAGCATAAGAGAGATGACAATTATAAAATCCAGAAAGCTCATGCCAGATTAAAATCAGACAGGCAAGTACATGCTTAAAACTGGAAGCAGATCATTGGTAGTGAGTCAGGTGAATATGAACTTATGTCCAGAATTGAATATGAGATGTAAATATCTGCCAATATGGCTGGGATGCTTGGAATTTCGGTTATTAGATGTGGTCTTCATTGTACTTGTATGAGGATCTTAGCTGAAGTTAACTGCACTGGGGACTAGGGAAGTAAAGTTAAATATTACCTTCCTTCCTGAATCCATGATATTCCTAACATAGTTCTCCAATTCCACAAAGCTAAAAAGAATAAAAGTTTGTGCATGACTAAGAGCTAAGGGAAATAAGTTTGAAATGTAATTTTAACATAAATTTTATTACTAAGTTCTATATATTGAATAACTAAAAACAGTAATAGGTATGGTATATCATTTGTTAATAAATATATTTGTATCACTTAGATTTCAAACAATTACAGATATGTTATATGAGAACACTATACAAATAATTTATTATCTCTGATATAAAAAGGTGACATTTAAACCCATTTGTGGTATGTTGAATAGTACACAAGGGCTTGCTGGAGGACACTAAATTATCATACACAGCTGGAAAAAGTCAGAGATAGTTTTTTTAGACAAACTGGAGTTTCTGTAAAAGGCATATTTCTGCCTAAGTGCATGAATAAGATCTGTTCCTGACCTATATGTGTCATACCTTTAACAATTACCTAACAAAGACAATAAAAATAAATGTGTGTGTGTGTGTACATGTTGTATAAAATGAGAACTATAAGGAAAAATAAACCTTGGCAGGTCATTTTGTGTTTTCCAATTCAATTTTAAAGCAAAAAGCCTGTCCCACAGAACAAATGAGCAATCCAGCTCAACTTGAGTCCAAGTACCTATTTGCTAATGGGAATAAGTTTCAACAAAACCAATACAAAAACTTGGACTCAATGTAAATAATGGAGAGTCATTAAAAACTCTTGCACAGGATGGTAACATAATAAAATAGTTTTACAATAGTTATTTAGGTGGCTGTTGCAGTTATGAAGTATGCTTAAATGAGGTAATGCTGACTTGCATGGTTAATGACAACCTGTATTTGGGGGTGATGTGGCATTCCATGGAGAAATGCCATGAATATAATCATGGGCTAAAAGACTTACTGAGAATCAAGACTAGAATTAGAATTTGGAGGGGCACCTGACTGGCTCAGTTGGTCAAGTGTCCAACTCCTGGTTTTGGGTCAGGTCATGATCTCATGGTTTCGTGAGTTCAAGCCCCTTTGGGCTGTGTGCTGACAGTGCAAAGGATCCTGCTTGGGATTCTCTCTACCTCTCTCTCTGCCCTTCCCCCACTCACTCTGTCTCTGTTTCTCTCAAAATAAATAAATAAAATTAAAAAAACAAAGAATTAGAAGTTGGTGAGTTCAGTAAAAGCTGAGAATAAAGGTAGAGACTCAGACCAATTCTTAGAAAAATACATAGGTGAAAAATCCCATAGTCAAAGACTCACCACCATAGGTAATAAATGATTACAGACAGTCTAAAAGGAAGAAAAAAAGAAGAAAATATGTAGAAAATCCTAAATACTACACACGTACACACACACACACACACAGTTAGGGCTAATAAGTGAACTTAGCAAACTTTCAGGATACAAAATTAAATACATAAATAAGTTGCATTTTTATATAATAACACTGAAGTATATGAAAAGGAAATTAATAAAACAATCACAGTTACAATGGCATCATAAAATAAATACTTAAAATATGATAAAATACTTAGGAATAAACTTAACCAAAGAGATGAAAGACTTGTACAGTGAAAGCCATAAAGCATTTATGAAAGAAATTAGTGCATATACACATAAGTGAAAAGATACCCTGACTTTACGGATTTAATACTGTTAAAAGTAACCCATAGAACTCAAATTGATCTATAGATTTGATGTTATCCCTATAAAACTCCAAATGGCATTTTTTATAGAAATTATAAAATAATCTTAAAATTATTATGGAATCATGAAAGACCCTAACTAGCCAAAGCATTTTGAGCAAATACAGAACTGGAGGCAACACATTTCTTAATTTCAGAATATACTATAAAGCTATAGTAAACAAACTAGTATAGTACTGGCATAAAAAAAAGATATTTAGATCAATGGAGCAGAATAGAGAGACTAAAATAAATCCACACATTTATAATCTGCTAATCTTTGACAAGGATATGAAGAATATAAAATTGGGGAAGAATACTCACTTCAATAAAATGATATTGAAAAACTGGATGCCCTCATGCAAATTAATGAACTTGGACCCTTATACCATATATATATATATATATATATATATATATATATACACACATACATATATATATATGTATATATGTGTATATACATATATATACATATACATATATATATATACACATATATATACACACACACACACCATATATATATATATAAATTTTATCAAGTAAAAATTTATTAAAAACTTAAATATAAGACACTAAACTGTAAAACTCCTAGAAGAAAATAAGGGGAAGAAAATAAGAAAAATCTGCTTGACTGTGGCCTTAGCAGTGATTTTTTGAACATGACACCAAAAGCACAAAATAATAAAAGCAAAACTAGGCAAGTGGGACTAAATAAAAATAAAATTTTCTGCATAGTAAAGAAAAAAACAACAAAATGAAAAGACAACACATGGAATAGAAGGAAATATTTGCAAACCATGCATTTGATTAGTGGTTATTATCCAAAATATAGAAGATTTTTAATGCAAAAACATCCCAAATAACCTTATTTTAAAAAAGATAAAGAAAATGAACAGACAATTTCCAAAGAAAACATACAGATGGAAAAAGTATGTAGGACAAAAAAAAAAACACTCAAAATCACCAATCACCAAAGAAATCAAAACCACAGTGAGATATTACCTCATATCTGTTAGGATAGCAATTATATAATTAAAAAAAAAAAACACTGCACACACACAAAAGATAACACTTGGCAGAAATGTAAATTGGTGAAATGATTTTGGAAAACAGTATGGAGGTTTCTCAGAAAATTAAAAAAAGAGATCTACCATATAATAATCCAGTAATAACATTTCTGGGTATTTACCAAAAAAAAATGAAATCACTAACTCAAAAAGATATATGTACCCCCACGTTCATTGCAGCTTTATTCACAATAGCCAAGACATGAAATAACCTAACTGTACATGGACAGATGAATGGATAATGAAAATGTGGTATATATATACAATGAGATATTACTCAGCCATAAAATTAAATGAAATCTTGACATTTGTGACAACATTGACAGAACCTGAGGTCATTAAGCTAAATGAAATAAGACAAAGACAAATATTATATAGACTCACATATATGTGGAATATAAATAAATAAATAGATAGATAGATAGACAGACAGATAGATAGAATCTGATCTGCTATGAATAAATTCAGAGAACTCATTGGTGGTTGCCAGAATCAGGGGGTAGGGGTGGGGTGAAACAAGTGAAGGAGATCAAAAGGTACAGACTTCCAGTTATAAAATAAATAAATCATAGGGATATAACATACAGCATTGTGACTATAATAATACTGTATCTAATAATACTGTACTTATGCATAGGTGGCTAATTTTGCATCCTAAGGGGCATGACTGAGGTCATTCCATACTAAAGTTTGACCTGACGCTTGAAGTCCTGTTGATTATAGCGGAGATGCTACATGAGACAAATACGACAGATTTTGCACCAGTTTCTGTTGGTTAGATTAACCAGTGATTGACAGAGTGCTTTACTCATGTTGAAAATTTGAGTTCTGCAGAGAACTTACAGGGCAGAGGGGTGGATTGCTGAGAGAGTTGACCTCCTATGAGCCTTGAATGCCCTCACCAGTTCTTGCTGGGTATGTCAAGAATGCAAGGCCCGACTGCCCTTTACCTTCATCATGTCTCAATTTGAGACTCTGAGTAGGAGACATGCCCCAAAGAGCAGGCTTGCTTTTCTCACTATAAAAGTAAGTTCTCCCGATTCAGGGGTTCCTTCAAGTAATATGTTGACTAGTGCGCAGGCTGTTTACATTACCCTGAGGGTTACGGGGGCATTGGAGCCACTACAGACCAAAAGAATTTCTGGCTATTGCTCTTGATATGAGTAATAAAATTCTTTGTGTTCCAGCCAGTACTGTTGTGGCTTCTGCCAGGATCCACGAAACAGTAACAGGATAACTCAGATTATAAGTAGAATAAAATTTCAGACCTTTGTAGTTCTTGTCAAAAAAGTTGTCTGCTCTACTGCTTCTTGGCAAAAAATCTATCATTGGTAGAAAGGTTCAACGATTTCTAGCTATGAGTTTCAGAATATAAATTTTTATACCTGCTTATTGCTGTTTTGGGTTTTAATAATTCAGATAAATCACTGAACTTCTTGATCCTTCATCTTTTCCCTCAATAACAGAAAATGTATAAGTTGAGTTTTCTTAAGTGTTTTGGCATGTTTGGATTTAAGACAACATTGTATATAAAAATAAAGAGCAAAATTTTCACTATAATAGAATTCCTATAGTCCTTCATCTCCTTTTATTTCTCTTTATCTTCAGCCTCCTCCACACATTCTCTATGGGCTTTATGAATCTTAGGATATGTCACTAAGATAGAAAACTGGAAGGTCAATATCTCTAAGATAAGCAGAATAATTTTTAGGGAAATTTTGATGGAAACTATAATAATCTACCTCAGGGGTACCTGGATGGCTCAGTCAGTTAAGCATCTGACTCTTGGTTTCGGCTCAGGTCATAATCTCATGGTTCATGCATTCGAACTCCGCATTGGGCTGTGCGCTGACAGCACAGAGCCTCCTTGGGATTCTTTCTCTCCCTCTCTCTCTGCCCCTCCCCCACATGCATGCTCTTTCTCTCTCTCTCAAAATAAATAAACATTAAAAAAAAATCTACCTCATACACATGAAATTTTAGGCCACCAAAGTGCATCCCTAATTAAAAATACTTTTATACTTTGCTGACTATAGACATAGTGGCAATATTGTCCATGCTATTCCTTAACAAAAGGACAAGAAGTATGATAGAGATAATTGTCTCAACTTTTTCTTTTTAATGGAACCTACTTTCTTTTCTTTTTACGCCACCCTTCACCAATCATACATACCTGGGGAACCAGTATGCACATGCGTTTATCTGGAAAATTTCTATGTCTGGGGATGTCTCTGAACTTATATTGTTTTTTAATTCCATTTAGAAATGAAGGCAGAAGAATCATGTTTTGATTCTCAAGAAAATCACTGAAATTATTTGAACTCAATGGTTTTTGTCTTTTGTATGATGATGATACTTCCTTATGATGTTTTTTGTAAGAATCAATTAGATAAATGCAAAATTAAGTATTTCATAAAGTACAAAGTGTTAATTTCCCCAAAGTATATGTATCAGATTCCTAGGGATGCCATAACAAAGTACCAAAATATGGCTGACTTAAAAGAATAATTTATTCTCTCACAGTTCTGGAGGCTAGATGTTCAATATCAAAGTGTTGGTAGAGCCATGCTCTCTCTCTCTCTCTGAAGTCTCTAGTGGGGGATCATTCTTTGCCTATTCCAACTTCTGGTAGACTTAAGTGTTCTTTGGCTTATGGCCTCTGCCTGCATACTCACACAGCATCTTCTCCACCTGTGTCTATCTTCTTATAAGGACACCCATCATACTGGATTAAAGGTCCATACTACTCTAGTATAACTTCCTCATAATCGAACTACTTTCATCTGCAATTATCCTATTTTCAAATTATGCCATATTCTAAACTATTGGGAATTAGGACATCAACATATATTTTTGGGGTACACAGTTCAACCTGTAACTGTCCACCTCTGGATCCCTAAAATTTAAGTCCTTTCCCATATGCAGAATACACTCACTTGTCCCAACATGCTGCAAAGCCTTAACCATTCCAGCATCAACTCTAAGGTAAAAATCTCATCTAATATCATCAACTCAAAATCCCAAACTTTATTCTCTATATCAATTATGGATGAGACTTGAGGTTGATTCATCCTGGAGCAAAATTCTTCTTCCTCTCTTAACCTGTAGAATGAGATACTAAGTTATTTGCTTCCAAAATATAATAGTAGAGCAGGCATATGATAGATATTCCGTTTCTAAAAGGGAGAAATTGGAAGGAAAACAGGGTCATGGATCCCAAGCAATCTCAAAACCTAGAGGAGCAATTTCTATTAGATGTCAAGACCTGAGAACAATCCTCTGAGCTTGAGTGTGTGCCTCTCAGCCCACCAGGACATTGGTTGTGCCTTCTTATCCCACAGGGAGAATTTCTCTTCACCACTGTATTTCAGGGATGTCCCAGAAAGGGGCGATAGTGGTACAGCTGCCCACTTTTAAGTGCTTGTACATTATGCAGATTCATATGTAAATCATTTCTAAGACTTTCTCCTCAGTCAAGTTATTGGAACTCCCCACAAGACCACAGGTGTGGGCTGGGAGAAAGAAGGGAATGTAGCAGATGTGGGAACCATGGGCATTTGAGCTACTTTTTTAATGTAACTTATCTGTGTCTTCAGGACCTGCTTGAGCCTGATCTCATACATAGCACTTCCATTTTATGACAGAGTGCAACTATGCATGCTCAATTTTATGACTTGGTGAATTAGACAGCAGCCAGTTTATGATCAGCAGTTCAGTTTGCAAATGCTTACATGATTAAGTTATTCAGCCTACTAAGTTCTAGCACTGAAGGTTAGAATTTCAGCATGTCTTTTTGGGGGCCACAGTGTAACCTATAGTATCATGGTAATTAATGATAATAGTAATTATATTCATTTTTACTGTATTATTTCTATTTGACAATGTTGAACTTGTGTCAATACAACACTAGCTTTATCTGATTCTAATGACTTGATTTTTATTTATTTATATATATATTTTTTACGTTTATTCATTTTTTTTTGAGAGAAACAGACAGTGAGAGTGTAGGGAGGGGCAGACAGGGAGTGGGAGAAAGAGAATTCCAAACAGGCTTTACACTGCCAGCACAGAGCCTGACACAGGGCTCAAACTCAGGAAACTGTGAGATCATAACCTAAGCTGAAATCAAGAGTTTGACACTAACCCCACTGAGCCACCCAGGTGCTCCTAATGACTTGATTTTTTAAAAAAAAAATTAACATTTTTTTATTTATTATTGAGAGACAGAAAGAGACAGCGCATGAGCATGGGAAGGGCAGAGACATAGAATCTGGAGCAGGCTCCAGGCTCTGAGTCGTCAGCACAGAGCCCATCGCAGGGCTAGAACCCATGGAGCACGAGATCATGACCTGAGCTGAAGTCAGCCACTTAACCGACTGAGCCACCCAGGTGCCCCATAATGACTTGATTTTTAAAATGAGGTAACAAATGCTATTTTTAATGCACCAGGTGCAAGTGTTTACTTTTGCTGACAAATCAGAGTAAATAGAAGGTCATGTGCAGGTGTCATCCCAAATTCCAAAGTACTTAAATTAAAATAAGTGCCTATTACTACTGTCATTTATCCATTGACACAACAGATACTGATTATGGTCTTAGTATGTTCCAGACATGATTCAAATGTTTTGTCATGGAAATGAACTAAACAAATAAGTCTCCTGTTCTCATGGTTTCTATAGCTGAGGGGAGAGAGACAGACAATAAACAAATACATTAAAAATATATAATATTAATTCAGGTCATGATTGTTAAGTGTTGTAAAAATAAGAACACAGGGTTTAAAAGAGATAGCAATTGAGTTGAACACATTATGAACATCAGCATTGCATACTGCATATTACTATTTTGCATATCATGACCCTGAATTTTCACAGCATTTTAAAAATTAAATTTATAAAATATAAGTATCATATTTCATTTTGTCTGGTGAGAAAATTGAGGCAAGAAACTGAGTTATATCTCAGTCATCCTCCAAATAAAAGAGGAGCCAGGAATCAAGCTAAGGCTTGTTTTACCTCAGAAGGACTGGGCTTTCTCAAATCCCACACTACATTTGTATGGTAGTTTACATTGTGTCCAATATGGAGAAGCAACCAAAGAGAATTCTGCAGGAATATACTTGTTGTGATATATTTACACTAATCTTTCCTTTTTCTAACTCTTACCATTTGTGTACACAAGTAGTGCCTTATTAAAATCTGTTTGTTTCTATAATTGTACATAAATCCTTTCATGTTCATTTGCTTTACTTCTATTAAAACTGTATGTTTTCATATAGGCACAATAATTGGAATTAGATGAAAAAAATATTTAAAAATGTCTTATGGGTTATGGCATCAAAAATGCCTAAATCCTCCCCTTGACTATCCATGTATACCAACCCTTTTAAAGTCCCTGATAAAATATATGAATAGAGGAGACAGGTAGAAGGAAATAAATCTCTCTTGGTTGTTGTGGCTTCATGCCAAATGCCATAGGGACAGCCTGTGCCTACATCTAACTGAAGTTTAATTGACTTACAATAAGCATACTATAAAATTCAAACTAAATTTCAGCTCTTATAACACTTATTTCAAGAAAAAGCAGAATATAACCACTATTAAGAAGACTCAGATGATATAATGTAATTAATGTAATACCTAAGGTAAAATTTGATTCCCCATCACATTTAAAAAAAAATAACTTATTGTATGGGGAGCAGAAAAGAGAGGAAAGGGACTATTACTAAGAAAGTATTTTTGCCTCATGGATGAACTTAAAGATGTACAAAAATAACTATGCATCCAAAAAGTGGTTCTGGAGCAACTGGATGATCTCATATGAAAGAAAGATATATACTAATGTTATAGGGTATACAAAAATTGGTTGAAAAATTGACCGTAGACCTAAATGTTAGAGCTAAAACTATGAACACCTTAGAAGAAAATGGAAGAGTAAATCTCAATTATCTTGTGTCACACAACAGTTGCTTAGATATGACATTAAAAGCTTAAGCAACAAAAGAATAAATAAATAAGTTGGGCTTTAACAAATTTAAAAATCTTTTATATTTTACCATCAAATATTGAAAATATCCTTCTCAAATTCTTCCGAAAAATAGAAGAGGAAGAGACACTTCCAAACCCCTTTTATGAGGCCAGCATTGTAAAACCAGATATGGACACCACAAGAATAAAATTACATGTCAATATCCCTGATAAACATAGATGCAAAATCTTCAACCAAATATTAGCAAACCAGGGGCGCCTGGGTGGCTCCCTCAGTTGAGCATCCAACTCTTGATTTTGGGTCAGGTCATGATCTCATGGTGGTGACTTCCAAAGTTGGGCTCCATGCTACATGTGGAACCTGCTTAAGATTCTCCCTCTCCCTCTCCCTCACTCTTCTCTCTCTCTCTCTTTCTCTCTCTCTCTCTCTCTCTCTCTCTCTCTCTCTCTCTCTCTCTCTCCCTCATATATATGTGTGTGTGTGTGTGTGTGTGTGTGTGTGTGTGTGTATTAGCAAACTAAATGCAACAATATATAAAATAGGAACATACACCATAGTCAAATGAGATTTATTTCAGGGATGCAAGGGTGGTTCAACATCTACTAATCAATCAACATGATACACCACATCAACAAAATGAAGCATAAAAATCATATAATCATCTCAATAGATGCCAAAAACAGCATTTGACAAAATTCAACATCCATTTATGATCAAAATTCTTATCAAAGTCACAGCTAACATAGTATTCAATAGTGAAAAGCTGAAAAACTTTTTCTCTAAGATAGAAACGAGACAAAAATGCCCACTGTTACCAGTTCTATTCAAAATGGTATTGAAGTCCTAGCCATTATAATTAGACAAGACAAAGAAATATATGGCATCCAAATCAGAAAGAAAGAAGTAAAACTGTCACTATTTGCAGATGACATATTATATATAGAAAGCCCAAAGATTCCATCAAAAAATGGTTGGAATAAATCAGTTCCATAAAGTTGTAGGATACAAAATAATACAAAAAATTTATTGCATTTCTATATATTAATAATGAAGTGTAAGAAAGAAATTAATAATTGATCCTATTTACAATAAAATCATAAAGAATAAAATTTATACCTAGGAATATATTTAACCAAGGAAGTGAAAGACTTGTACTCTGAAAACTACAAGACATTGGTGAAAAAAATTCAAGAAGACGTAAATGGAAAAATATTACATGTTCATGGATTAGAAGAACTAATATTGTTAAAAATGTCCCAACTACCCAAAGCCGTATACAGATTCAAGGCAGTATCTATCAAAATTCCTATGGCATTTTTAACAAAACTAGAACAAACAATCCTAAAATTTGCATAAAACCACAAAGGATCTTGAGGAACCAAAGAAAGCTTGAGAAAGAAAAACAAAGCTGAAGATACCATGTTTTCTGATTTCAAACTATATTACAAAATTATACTCATTAAACAGTATGGTGTTGGCATAAAACCAGACATACCAATGGAACAGAATAGAGAACTCAGAAATAATTCCACATGTATATGGGCAATTAATTTATGTGAAAGGGGCCAAGAATAAACAATGGGGAAAGTACAGTCTCTTAAATAAATAGTGTTGGGAGAACTGGACAGCCACATGCAAAAAATGAAACTATACTATCTTACACCATATAGAAAAATTAACTCAAAATAAAGATTTGAATGTAAGGTTAGAAACCATAAGACTCCTAAAAGAATACATAGATGGTAAGCACTTTGACATTGGTCTTGGTGATGATATTTTAGATCTGACTCCAAAAGCAAAGAAAACAAAAGCAAAAATATTGTGACCACATCACATTAAAAAGCTTTTGTACAGGAAATAAAATTATCAATAAAATAAAAGACAATCTACTGAATGGGAGAAATATTTGAAAACCATATATCTGACAAGGGATTAATATCCAAAATATATAAACAGCTCATACAATTCAATAGCAAAAAACAATCTGAGTAAAAAATGGCACAGGAGCTGAATAGACATACTTTTTTTTTCCCTAGGAAGACAGACAGATGATCAATAAATATATTAAAAAAATGCTCAACACTTTGATGATTAATCAAAGAAATGCATACCAAAACTAGAATGAAATAGTAGGTCATACCTGTTAAAATGACTATCACCAAAAAGACTAGAAAATAACAAATGTTGAAAAAGATATGGAGAAAAAAGAACCCTTGCGCATGTTGCTGGGAATATACATTGGTGCAGTCACTATGGAAATCAGTGGCATTTCCTAAGAAAATTAAAAATGGAACTAATATATGATTTAGCAATTCTGCTTCTGGGTATTTCTCCAAAGAAAATGAAAACACTAGCTCCAATAGATATACGCACCCACCATGTTCTCTGCAGCATTATGTACTATAGCCAAGACATAGGAGCAGCCTAAGTGTTTACTGATGGATGAATAGATAAAGAAAATACCATATATAGAAACAATGGAACACTATTCAGTCACAAAAAAAGACTGAAATCTTGCCATTTGCCAAAACATGGATGGACTTTGCGGGCATTATGTTAAGTGCAGTAATTCAGACAAAGAAAGACAAACATCAGATTATGTCACTTATATGTGGAATCTAAAAAATAAACAAACAAAACAAAGCAAAACAAAAAATTAAGCTCATAGACACAGAGAACAGCTTGGTATTTGGGGGGAGGGGATGGGCAAAATTTTTAAGAGGCCCAAAAGGCACAAACTCCCAATTATAAAATAAATAAGTTATGGGGATGTGATGTATAACATGGTGACTATAGTTAATAACATTGTACAGCATATTTTAAAGTTGCTAAGAGTAAATCTTAAAAGTTCTCATCACAGGAAAAACAAATTCATAAATGAGTAAGAGATGAATGTTAGCTAGACTTATTACGGTGATCATTTCACAATATATACAAGTACTGAATCATTATGTTAATGCCTGAAACTAATATGTCAATTATATCTCAAAAATTGAAAAGATAAACCAGGTAATTATTATTTCCAGTTCCACGTGTAAGGAGTTTAGAAGTTGCCAGTACATCCTGAAACTAAGTAAAAGTTGGACAAACGAAAAAAAATCAACAAGTTTTCTTGGATTTATAAGAGAAAGAGGACATAGGGCAAACCACTGCCCCAAATATTAGACAGATGAATAAAGGAAGTCACAGCTTACCAGAGGAGCAGGGACTCAAGAGCAGAAACATCCATGGAAGCTAGTGCAGGAGTGGAAAAACCTGAAATATAATGTATGAATTCCTGGAGGTTCACTGTGAACAAGTCTGAGAGTTAAAAACTCCAGGGGAAACTATCATTCTGGGGGAGTGGGGGCTCACAATATTGTGAATGTCAGAGAAAAATCCCTTCATGCTTCAGGCAGGAAAAGGAGAAAAGGAGCCATTTTGAAATACCCCAGAGTGCTTTGCTCTTTTTAACAAGATCTGCCTTCAGGGGAAAGTAATTAACCAATACCTAACCCATTGGGGAATTAGAGTTTAACTGACCTGAGGAAGGAAAATACTCAACTCAAACCCACTATAGTCAACCTGTCCCACCTGAGGGGCAGAAAAAAAAATGAGAAACTCCAGTGAAGTCCAGAGGCATAGGTCACTAAAATGCTTTCCCTCCCCTCACATCACACCACCATAGTTAACAATCTATTTACAAGAGTTCCTTTCACCTAAGACATCAAGTCTGCCTTTCAAGAAAAAAATTACAAGGCATAACAAAAAGGAAAAACCACAATTTGAGAAGACAGAGCAAGTATTAGAAGCATATACGATAGGGATGTTGGAATTATAAGAGCAGGAATTTAGAACTATGATTAATATGCTAAGGGTTCCTGAGGATAAAGTAGATGATATGTAAGAACAGTAGGGTGATGTAAGCATAGCAGTAGAAATCCTAAGCAAAAACCAAAAATAAATGCTAGAGATTAAAAAAAAAAGAAGAATGCCTTTGATGAGCTTATTAGTAGACTCGACAAAGCTGAGGAAAGAATCTCCAAGCTAGAGGATGTATCAATAATCTTGAAAAGCAAAAAACAAAAAGTAGGAGGAGAGCAACACAGAATAGAATATTATTCCACAGGGACTGTAGGACAACACACAGGGTGTTTTACACCCATAATGGGAAGACCAGAAGAAAAAGAAAGAAAGAATGGAACAGAAGAGATATTTGAAACAACAATGACTGAGGATTTCCCAAATTAATGTCAGGTACCAAACAACATATCCAGAAAGCTCAGAGCACAAAGCAAGATAAGTGCCAAAACAGAAACAAAAATCCACAAAGAAAAAAATAATACAAAACAAAAACTACACCTTGGCATATCATTTAAGCTACAGAAAATCAAAGATGAAGTCCTGAAAGAATCCAGAGGAATAAAACATCTTACCCATGGAGGAACAAAGATAAGACTACTTCTTCCAACAAGAGCAGAATACATATTCTTTTCAGGATCACATGGAACATTCATTAAGATAGACAAGATTCTGGGTTAGAAAACACACCTTGACAAATTTTAAAGAATAGAAATCATACAATGTCTGCTCTCAGACCACAGTGGAATTGAACTACAAATCAATGACACAAAGATAACTGAAAAATCCCCAAATACATGAAGATTAAACAACATACTTCTAAGTAATATATGGATTAAAGAAGTAACTAAAGAGAAATGAAAAACTATTTTCAACTAAATGAAAACACAACTTATTATTGCTGGATGCAAAAGCAGTACTTAGTAAGAATTTTATAGCATTAAATGCATATATTAGAAAAGAAGAAAGAGCTACATTTCCACCTTAGAAGCTGAAAAAAATAGCAAATTAAATCGAGAGTAAGCAGAATAAAAAAAATAATAATGGGTGCAACTGCATCTCAGAAGAGCTGGGTTGTGAGACTTTCCCATGCTTGATGGCCTAGCTTCCCCCACCATCTATGTCCCATGTACCCCCTCAGACCTCTTGAAGGAATCCTTGCCACCTAGATTGGACTCAGAGACATTTTTGCCTTAAAGCCACAGTCACTGCCATGCCCAAGAATAAAAGTAAAGGAGGTAAAATTAGACACAGAGGTAAGAATGAGAATGCATCTGAAGAGAGCTGGTATTCAAAAATGATGTGTAGGAATATGCTCAAATAATCGAAATGTTGGAAAATGGACAATTAGCAGTGTTTTGATGGTATTAAGAGGTTATGTTACCTCAGAGAGAAAGTGAGAAAAAGGTTTGGATAAATATCTCAGACATTATATTGGTTGGTCTAGGAGATTACCTGGATAATGAAGCTGATGCAACTTTAAAACACAGTGTAGATGAAGCTAGAAGACTCAAGGCATAATGAGCTTCCAGAGCATGCTGAATTCAATAAAGTAGATACATTTGGTCCTGGAGATGATGACAACATGCACATTGGCAACACTGGAGATGATGAAGGAGATGATAGTATCTAAATCGAACTCAACACTTTATGTTCCAATTTTTCTGAAAATTGTTCTACACTTTGGAGTCTGGCTATGACCCATTAAAGAAGATAAAAGTTTTATTAGCATCAGAGCAACCTGAAAAGCAGAATGATATTTTCTAAGGTATTTATGTTTCATTAAAAACTAGTAATGCTGAATATCTCAAGTCAAAAGTTAAGCCATTTTGTTCTTTTGTTGTAGTGGAGTTTATAGGTGAAGGCTATATCTTCTATTTAAAAAAGGTGGGATATACATTGCTGCTTTTTCTCCTTTGACCACTCTAGTATGTGAATGTATATTTTGAGTCAACCATTTGCCCTACACTCATTATGGATTATGATAAAGCCCTAGTTTTGACTGGCCTGTTGGCCAGATGCCATCATTCTGTATATTCCGGTTCCTAGAAGATCCCTTGAGATTCTGATACAATGTAAGGGAGGCAGAAATATGCATTTTAAGTAAAAACGATGACTGTTTTACACATTTAAGTCACAAGTGGCTATCTTTATACTAGTTTTGATGCGATGCACATTCTTTTCATGATCTCATTTTGAGATAATAAACATATTAACACAAAAGCATTTTTGAAAGTTTTTAGAACCTGGATTTTAGTAACAATTTTGAATTTGTAAGGTTAGCAGTTGGACATTAGGTGACATCCATTATCTTTGGAGATATTAATATATTTGTTGACTTTTTTCTTACTGTTCATGTGAAATTTAACAAATAATAAAATATGTTTTGTTCATATGCATGTATGCATAAATTTTTTTATAGAACAAAAAAGTATGTTAAAGTCTCATTTTATTTTCAGAAGTCATATACATATGAGCTACAATTTTGAGTGCTTTATAAATAAATCGCATGTAAATGAAAATATAATTTCCTAACAACTTATAAAACTCAAACCTTTTTCAAACAAGCCCTAAGTGGAGCAGAGAGGAGGGAATAAGAACTTAATAAAAAATGGTCTGAAATTCCTAATGGAAGAGCTACAGTTGAGAAAAAATAAATAAAAAAATAAAGGCAGGGGCTCAGTGGCTCAGTCAGTTAAGTGCTGACTTCAGCTTAGGTCATGGTCGCATGGTTTGTGGGGTTGAGCCCTGCCTCTGGCTCTGTGCAGACAGCTCTGAGCCTGCAGCCTGCTTCAGAGTCTGTGTCTCGATCTCTTTATCTCTCTGCTCCTCCCCTGCTTGTGCTGTGTTTCTGTCTCTCTCTCTCTCTCTCTCAAAAACAAATCAACATTAAAAAATTAAAAAATAAATGAAAGGAATGTCAAGCTACAGAGTTAAAAAAAAATAGAAATAATGGAATTAGAGTAGAAGCCAATTAATTGAAATAAGAAATCAATAAAGGAAATCAAAGAAACCAAAGGCTGGTTCTGTGAAAATTTCAATAAAATTGATAATCCTTTAACCAAGCTAACTAAGAAAAACTAAGATAGAATATAAATATTAGTATCAGAAATGAAAGAGGGATATCACTACAGACCCTATGGACATTAAATGGATAACAAATACTATGAAAAGGTCTACACCTACAAATTTGGTATACTGGATGAAGTGGACCAATTACTTGACAGACACAATTTGCCACAACTCACACAAGAAAAATAGACAACCTGAATAGGCATATATATATATATGTATATATATATATATATGTAAATTGAATATACTTATATATACTTATATATAGTATATATAAGTATATTATATATATAAGTGAATTGAATATATATATGCATATATATGTGTGTGTGTGTGTGTGTATATATATATATATATATATTAAGTAAATTGAAATAACAATTGATAGCCTTCCAAAACAGAAAGCAGATGGGTTCAGTGTGTATTCCATAAAACACTTCAGAAAGAAATTATACCAATTCTTTACAATATCTTTTAAAGAACAGAAGTGGAGGAAATATTTCCCAAATCATTCTATAAAGACAACATTACTTTATTACCGAAATCGGACTAAGACATTACAAGAAAATAAAACTACAGACCAATATCTCATGAATGTACACACAAAAATTCTCAACAATATATTAACAAATCAAACAAAGAATCTATAAAAATAATTATACATCATGACAAAATGAGATTTAACCGAAGAATGAAAAACTATGATCCATTCATCAACAGGCTAAAAAAGAAAAATCACATATCATATTAATTGGTGAAGAAAAAAACATTTGACAAAACCCAGCACCTATTCATGATAAAAATTCTCAGTAAACTAGGAATAGATGGAAACTTCCCTAACTTGATAAAGAATATCTACAAAAAGCCTAGTGCTAACATCATAATGGTGAGAAACTCAAAGCTTTTCACTAAGATCAAGTAAAACGCAAGGATTACTCCTCTCACCACTCCTTTTCAACATCATATTAAAAGTTCAACAGATTGAAAGAAAGAAAGAAAACTGTGTTTGCAGATGATATGATACTCTATAAAAGGAAAAAAAATGATTCTCCAAAATTCTGGTGCTAATAAGCCATTATAACATGGTTGCAGGATACAAGGTTAGTGTACAAAAGGCAATAATTTTCATATGTACAAGCAATGAACAAGTGGACTTTGAAAGTAAAAACATAATACCATTTACATTAACACCACCAAAATCCAAATACTTAGGTATAAATATAGCAAAATATGTATAAAGTCTATCAAGGAAAAACTACAAAACTCTGACAAATGAAATTAAAGAAGAGTTAAATAAATGAAGAGATATTCCATATTCATGTATAGGAAAACTCAATATTGTCAAGATGTCAGTTCTTCTCAACTTGATCTGTAGATTCAATGCAATTTTAAAGCAAATTCTGAGCAAGTTATTTTGTGGATATTGATAAACTGGTTGTAAAGTTTATATTAGGAGGCAAAAGACCTGGAATAGCTAATACAAAATTAGTGGAGAACAGACTGATTACTATACTATGTGACTTTAAGACTTACTAAAAAGCTACAGTAATCAAAGCAGTGTGGTGTTGACAAAATTAAAAACAAACATCAGTGGAATGGGACAGGTTACCCAGAAATAGAATACCATACATATAGTCAACTTATCTTTGAAAAAGGAGCAAAGCGACTATAATGAAGCAAAGGCAGCCTCTTCAATAAATGGTGCTAGAACAAGCGGACATCCATTGTGCAAAAAGAAAAAAGAAAAAAGAAAAGGAAAAGAATCTAGATACAGACCTTATGCCCTTCATAAAAATTAACTCAATATTCTTTATAAACCTAAATACAAAATTATAGAACTCCTAGAAGTTAACACAGGGGAAAACCTAGATGACTTTCAGGATGGTGGTGATTTTTTAGATACAACACCAAAGGCATGATTCATGAAAGAAACCATGATTAGCTATACTTCATAAAAATTAAAAACTTCTGCTGTGTGAAAGAAATTGCCAAGAGAATGAGAACACAGGACATAGACTAGAAGAAAACATTTGCAAAAGACAAACCTTAGAAAGGACTGTTATGTAAAATAAAGAACTCTCAAAACTCAGCAATAAAAAAACCCAAACAACCCAATTAAAAAATGGGCCAAGGACCTTAAAAGCAATCTCATGATAAAAAGATACATCTATGGCAAATAAGCATATGAAAAGATGTTCTATATCATATGTCATCAGGAAAATATAAATTAAAACAACAACGACATAACCTTACGTACCTATTAGAATGGTCAAAATCCAGAAGATTGACAATGGCAAATGTTGGCCAGGATGTGGAGCAATAGAAGTTCTTCTACCACTGCTTGTGGTACTGAAAAATGGTACAGCCGCTTTAGAAGACAGTTTGTCAGTTTCTTACAAAACTAAACATACTTTTACCATACAATCCAGCAGTTGTGTTCCTTGATATCTATCCAAAGTACTTTAAAACCATGTTCACACAAAAACCTGCACATGGATGTTTCTAGCTGCTTTACTCAACATTGTCAAAACTTGGGATCAACTAAGATGTCCTTCAGGAAATGGGTAATATACAGTGGTACATTCAGACAATGGAATGTTATTCATTAATAAAAGGATATGAGCTATAAAGTCATTAAAAGACATAGAGGGATCTTAAATGCATATTACTAAGTGGAGAACTCATTCTCCTCTTGCAATGTCACTTCATACCTCCTTCCATCAAGAACTATTGTCATTTCCCTACTCCTTGAATATGGGATGATCTTGCTCTACCCTTTAGCCAACTTCACAGTAGTAAATATGATACCAGGATAGATTTGGGGAAAAAAGCTCATACACTAGAACTTGTCCTTTTTTGCTAGTCTTAGTATCATCCATGCCACCACTGCCATAAGATACTCATGCTGGCTCACTGAAGGATGACAGAGCACATGAACAGAGGGTCCTTTTATCCCAGCTTCCTCAGATGAGGTCATGATAAACAAGCCAACCCCAGTACACCTATCAGCTGACCATAGATCCATGAGCAAGTCCACTTAGAGATCAGCCAAACTCATTCCAAACCAGCCTAAATTACTAACCTGAAGAATTGTGTTACACATGAATGGTTAATATTTTAAAACACTCATTTTGGGAATGGTTATTGTATAGGGAAAGCTAAATGATCACAAGGTAACATATACACAATTCACTCTGTGACTGGAAGTATTGAGTTCATTGTGTGTATTAATTTGCTTAACTTTCACAACAATGCTATAAGGTATTTAAATCAAAGCACTCAGATGGATTGAAATATTGTAGGTCACATAGGTAGTAAGTGGTGAAGCAAGACTTTAACATCAGTATTGCATCTGAAGCCATGTTCTCAATTGCCAAATTCTATTGCCTTTTTACAGAAGGACCCTAAATGCAAAATTGTGGGGAATGGGGAGTCCAAGACTAGCTATTGGAAATTTATGTTTCGATAACTTTTAAGGTGAGTATTTTTCTATTCACAGAAAAATCTAACCTTTTTTAAGTGAAATCTAATCTTAACTAATACAGAATTTGGTACTCATATTACAGTGCTACAAGTAACAGAACTTAAGCATATGGCAATGGATTAGTACAACTTGTCATATATTGGGTAGGAAGGACTAGATATTAAAGTGTAATAGTACTTGCTATTAAATATCAGAATATGTGGCACAAATTCAAAGGCAGATCATATGCTAAAAAGGGATAAAACACTAAAATTATTAAAAAATTTAAAATATAGTTATTCATTAGTTATTTATAGATGCTTACTAGAGAGCAATACTCAGACTAGATTTACCAGCCAAAAAGCAGAGTTGAAAAAGTTTACCATTCTGCCTAGGAAAGCAATCTAGGCCTGTGGTAGACAATTTTCATTGATTGAATGTCAAATAATATATGGACACAGAGGGCAAAATCAAATATGTTGGTACTCCAAACCAATGCCATTATTAATGGTGGCTCTCAAAACAAACTTCAGTGTGAGAAGACTATCTCCCCCAGCCTATTTCAGATATATTTTATTCTTTGCCAAAAGACCAGATTAAGTTTCCTTTTCCACCCAAGTCTAATGTTTCAGGTATTCTCAAAGTCGTTTACAATAAGCAAAAGAGTGATAAACTAAAGACAAATCTTCAAGTTTAAATTAACATGTATAAACAAAATTTGGCTGCAATTGCTTGAAAATGGAGAGTCCTAGAAGGAAATTGACTGGACACCTGTTAAGTTTTTAGGGAAATTATACTGTCAAAACCAGAAGCATTGCCCAGCAAATCTTGTAATTATTTATACCATAAAGAAATAGCAGGTCCAATCATAGGCCAACAGGAGACACACTATGAAAGGTGAAACAGCACATGTGGGTTGTGTTATTCATTGCCATGCTCAGAGAATCTCTCATAGAAGGGAGTCTTTTCTATGTTTTCCCTGTAAGAAGAGATAAAAGCTATGGCCAGTAACTGCTGTGTATTTCCTACCATCCATTTATCATTTCATTGCATTTGTTCTGTCCCTATACCAGGTGAGTAGAAATAGAAATATTCACAGAATTTTAAAAGGCAACCCACAGAATGGGAGAAAATTTTTAAAAATAAATATAAATAAATAAATAAAAGTAGAATCATGATAGGCAGTTTAGGGCTTTTATTTATTTATTGCTATTTTAAAAACATTCTTCCATTCTGTGGGTTGCCTTTTCACATTCTTTTGTTGTTGTCGTTGCTTATTTATTTATTTTGAGAGAGGAAGAGAAGAGAAGAGAAGAGAAGAAGGGACAGAGAGAGAGAGAGAGACAGAGACAGAGAGAGAGAGAGGGAGAGAGAGAGAGTCCCTAAGCAGAGAGTCACACAGTCAGCACAGAGCCCAATGTGGGGTCAAACTCATGAACTGTGAAATCATGACCTGAAAAGAAATTCTACAGGAATCAAGAAATCAAGAGTCAGACTCCTAACCCACTGAGCTGCCTAGACACCCCCATTCTTCTAATTTTAAAGTACTCTGTTATTCACAGACAAATTTAACACTAACTAATCACAAAAAAACCATGCTTTCTGAAATCATCACATGCACACACACACACACACACACACACACACACACACACACACCATGTGGACAAAATCACCACCTCCATAAAGACAAGTAAGTAATTTGTCATAAGCCGTAAGTCAAGTAATTTGACATAACTTAATAAATACCTACTTTGCAATGTTTCTGTCTTTACCTGATGCTATATAAGAGAGAGAAAAATATATGGAGAAGTATCTAACAATTGTAAGTTATGCGGTGATAGAACAAATAAACATAAAACTACTAAAATTTATTCAGGTATCTATTAAGTCAAAAATATTTATTGAGTACCTCCTATTATGTAACAGGGATATTAGGGTACTATAAATGTGGATGGCAGTGAAGAAAACACTCAAAAGGCTCTGCCCTCATGAAACTTTTATTCTAGTGAGGGAAGCAGAGATAAACATGATAAATACTCCATTTCAATGATTTCCAATCTACATTTTAATATCTCTGGAAATACAATGCATCTTTCACCATGACATGACATTGTTTTATTGGCAGCATTTTTTCATAGTACTATGTAAAATAACATTGCAGCTTGTAACTGAGAATGCTTTTGAGTTAGTAGGATAAAGTAATTAAAATGCATAATTACAGAAAAAATTAATAAAAAAGGGACTAAAAATTTGAACAGAGTAATCATGTGATTTTAGAATAGCTAATAAACATGATATTTAGTATTCCTATCTGATATTATCCTATCTGATATTTAGTATTAAGTTCTAAGGAGAAAACATAAAGCAGAGAGTTGGCGGGGAAAGGTATTGCGATTTTATATAAAATGGGCAAATAAGGCCTCCATAATGACATAATGTTTTTGTATGATTTAATGAAGTGAGATTGTAAACCATGAAGACATCCGAGGGAAGGTCACCCAAGGCTGATGGAACAGTATAGACAATCTAAGCTGGAACCATGCCTGGCTTTTTCAGAAAAAAACAAAAGCAAAAACAAAAACACAGTGACCTATGTGGCTCCAGCAGAAGGAATAAGGGAAACTCCTTATGAACAGAGTTAATGGAGGGCCAGTTCATGTAGGGGTCCTTTAAGTCAGAGTAAGGACTCTGTATTTGTTTCCTCTATTTTCTCAGCTAGTTATTTTATATTTATCTTAAAATATTCATGACCAGATTAATTATTTGAAGAGTGTCACTGAGGAAGGTATCTGAGATCTTAAACATTTTCTGGTCATGGATAGTTGTCGAATATAGACAGCATTTTCCTCTATGTCATTCCCACTGGCACATACACAGATTGAATCTTGACATAATTCAGTTGTCACATTGTGTATTTGGGGATTTCAGAAAGCCCGAAGGCCTAAGAATGCTATTAATGATAAGCCTTGAATTGCCTAAGAGAATATATTCACTGGAATCCATTGTCAGAATGATGGGAAAGGCATATATGGATATACAGACCCAAAAGTAAAACAATGGAGTTATCCAAAGATGCAATCTCATACTATTGTCTCTGGTTTAGCTTTAACATCTAGCTCCCTACTAGAATATTTAACTATTATGTTCACGTGATTCATTCATTGCCTTTCGTACATTGCCTTTCAACTGCCCTTCTAAGACAATAAAGGAAATTCAAGAATTTGTGACTTCAGCATTAGAAGTCATCAGTTTGAGTATATGAATAAGCAAAAGATTTTCAGTAAGAAATTCTAAATTATGCCATCTGATCACCAGGGCTGTGATTAAGGCATTTCTAACTTCATATTGTTAATTTTTTCATACTAGTAAAGAATTAATTTAAAAACAATTTTATGACACTTTGGTTTTTTTTACATCAATATATTTTTCAAATATGACGGTTTTATCACATTCATTAAAATAGTAACATTTAAGTAAAAGGGGGGGGAGCCATGTCATAAGAGATTCAGACTCTAGTCAGCTTTTTCTTTTCTTTTTTTGCATGTGATATATAAATTTCACTCTTCATGTAAAGAAATCAGAAAAACTTCCAGTTCTTTAGATTGCATTGTGTAGTGTATATAGTTTAAATACAATAATCGTCTATACAGTATAAATCCAGTGGCATAAGCGTAAGACATTCATGCCAATGAAAATAACCAAAATGTGCATTTAGTCCTGAGATATCAATGTCTTCTTCTTTATCATATGTAATCAAGTTATCAAATCTTTTTTTCCCTCTCAGCTTGCCCATTCGTTCATGCATTTGACAGAGTCAGGGAATTGGTGTCATGTTAAAGTCCTTCTGATACAAGAAAAAAAGAATGTTTTCATATTCACTTAGAAAAAGAAAAGAAATCTATCTAAAATGTTTTTGAGCCTCTGATGTTGAATCTTCCTCTTTTACACATAGTTTCATTGTTAGGTTGCTTGCTGTTTTCTAAAAGAAAGCCTAGCTGCTTACTCATTCAAACATCATTTCACTTTTGAAGTGAAATGTTGGTCAGAGGAGTGACCAAATAAATGCAAACTGCAACAGATCAGCTTTTCTTTGTCTCATCTCCTTCTGTAGTACAATCCCTTTGCTACCTTCACACTTCTATTCTCTACTTTCTTACTCGTGATCCAATAGTCATTCATGTTCCATTTGAAAGGAATAAAAAGAAACATAATTTTATGTGATTAAATATGCCCAATTACACTTTGAATCCACTAGTGGATAATTTCTTATAAGTGCTTTAAGAAATAAATAATCCAAGTTCATAATTATTACTGATTCTATCAGTGAGCTGCTTTTTAAAATGTAATGAAGGGATGTCTTTCTACAACTGGGCAAGAGACAAAGCTTTGACTTATAACAATAAAAGGAAAAAAAACCCTAGAAATGATAAAAACTGTCATTGATAATGCAGTTTCTCCCTCATATAGGAATCAGTGTATTTTAATATTTTAAAAGAGCAAATATATATGAGATAAAACAAGTTATGACTATATGAAAAGCATGTACAATATACCATTACAAGTAGCATGTGATAGTTTCAATAATTGGTGGCTTTATTTTGGAATTTTTACTGTATTGAAATATCAGTTGAATTAACTAAAGACATTTTGATAGTTGCCCATAAAGTCTCGTCATAATTGGATTTTATGGAGCATTCTGAATGCTAACAGAAAAACAGATGCAAATGGTTTTTAAGTAGACATTGAAACAATTGACGCAATGCAACTACACGTATTTTGTGGCATCATGCTTAATTAGAAGTGGAAATCATACAGGACTTGTGGGAAAACATCACCTGTAACTTGGATTAGCCTCTGATAGTACTTGAGATGTTGAGTTACCAAAACTATAGCAGCATACTTTTTTTATATGCATTTGGGGTTCTGATTAACTTCTTCTTTTTCACAAGTAATGACTTGATACTCAGAAGTTTCTTCCCTTCCTGATCTTCCTGTGGCTCCTTATCCTTTCATGCTGTCCCTTACACAATAGGCTTTTCTAAAGAAGTAGGCATCCTCCCATGCACATGTCATAAAAATGTGCTGTGTAGAGGCCTTGTGTGCTTTATAAGGAGATAATCACAGGAAATATACAGCAAACATTTTTGTATGTATCCAACATTTTCAGATGGCCTAGTCTTCTTTACTTAACAATAGATGTTTTGTTCAGTGGACTTGAATTTAGGATGACATTCTTTGAATTAATTCAAATTTTAAACTATAATTTTAACTTTATCTGAACTGTTATAAATTTGATCTATAAATATCAGCCCTAACAAACAGAAAGGAAACAAACATTAAAATGTATACCTATTAATATTTCTATAAGATGTGTGGGCCTTGTAAGAATTTAAAGTTATGGTAACACATTATGTATTGTAAAAAAATGACCAGATAAACATTCACTTTATATTCATGCAAGCAATATTAATTGTGCATTTACTCTCTGTAAAGCACTGGGCTGGCAATTAAGAGCAATAACTGGGGATAGACAAATGAAAATGTTTAATAAACCAAAGTTGTGGCTTATTAAACACATTATAGTAGAGTTGATAAAAAGGACATATGTACAGTGAACCAGATAGAGTGGTAAGGATGTTTAATTTGGAGATGACTATAGCAAGAAATAATTTTAACTAATATTTATTGAGTAATTACTATGTACCTAGAATAGTGCTGTATTAGGCTAAATATGTGAAATTGCCAAAGCAACTACTTTAGACAAAATAAATATGAATTTACCTAAAGTCATAGACATGGTAAATTGGGAGAGCTGAAAATATCAGTAATTATGTCTAAGTATACATTTCTTCTATTCTGGAATTAAGGTTTAATAAAGGGTATATTCAGGAATGCTTTTCCATATTCAGTAAAGCCTTGGTTTGCAAGCATAATTCATCCCAGAAACATGTTTGTAATCCAAAGCATTTGTATATCAAAGCAAATTTCCCCATAAGAAAGAATGGAAATTCAGATGATTCATTCCACCACCCAAAGGTATTCATATAAAAATGATCACAATACTGTAATATAATACAAAATCATGAAGAAAATACAAAATTTTAATAAAAATAAACAAATTAACCTGCACTTACCTTTGAAAACCTTTGTGGCTGGTATGAGGGAGACTAGAGAGAAGAGGGTTACTGTGTAGGACAGTTTTCACTACCACTAACAGAATCACTGCTATTTACTGACTCAATGGAAGCTTTTTCTTTTCAGTGCAACTTTAACAAGAAACCTATCCAATGACACTTGCTAGCTTTGCCTCCTTGGAGGATTTTGGCAAAATGTGACATTGCATTGCTGTTCAACAGATTCATCGCTTGCACTGCTACAGCCTTATTTGGTGATGTTTTCTACAAAATTTTGCACAGTTTCCTTCATTTTACATATCTCCCTAATTTCATTTGAAGTCAGTCCTCTACCCTATTCTCCTCCTCCTCTGCAGATGAGATGCAGCTGTAGACTCAGCCACTTGCATACCTGGTTTGTGCTTCTCGATGATTTCCTTCTTAACTTCACTGTAATCATCTCCTTCTTACCACTTTTCTTTTCAATTTTTTTCTGTATGGGGGCCATTATATATGCTTGCACTCCAGTACAGTATTAATAAATTCTTGTCATATACCGTGTTTAATATAACTGGAAATAAAGCAGCAGAGGAAAGGGTCTCTATCTGCAGGCAGCCTGACCTAGAATGAAGCAAAGCATTCCTAAGTTTATGCTTGTATGGAAAAGCAAAGGACTGTCCACAGGTGCTTTGAAGCGACAAAAATTACACTAGTGCCTGGTGCGGGCACCTTCTAAAGTTCTGAAAAATCACTGATTTCTGCCAAACACCATAGCCTGAGACCGAGCATCTGAGCATGGAAGATGATCACCCACAATCCCACAGTGAGAGAGAGAGAGAGAGAGAGAGAGAGAGAGAGAGAGAGAGAAGGAGAGACAGAAGAACCACTGGCTCAGTTGTGATCCTGTGACATACAGCATCAGGTACTACTCTTATTGCAAGGCATTGTTCATTTATCAAGTTAAAATTTATTAGAAATATTTGCTTATCTTGCAGAACACTTGCAGAAGTTACTTGCAATCCAAGGTTTGCTGTATACACAAGATTTGCTTCTTTATATAAAACACATTTTTCCTTGCAGGTATTAAATCTATAGACTTAGACTCCTCCCCCTTCCTTTCCCAGTAGATAAAACTCTGGGTTTAAAACATCTGATTTGTTTCCAATTATCTCAAGGGCTGTCACAAAATTCTCTAAACCAAATTAATTTTAATTAATTTTACTATTTAAGAACATGTAAACTATAGTGCTTTCAGAAAATGAGGCAAGGTGTCATGAAGTGATGACCATAGAGCAAGGTGAGGAATCAACTGATGAAGAATGCTTCAATCAGAAGAAACAGCGTACGCAAAGGCTTAGTGGAAAAAAGAGAGAATGACAAGTTTATGAAACAGAAAATAACATCAATCAGATTTCTGTGGAATTCAAAGGTGAGACACAAAACTAAATAGATAAGCGGGAGCAGATCATGGAAAGCCTTAAACATCTTGTTGGAAAATTAACCTGTATATAATAAAGAAAACAAGGAGCTTTTTGAGGAAAAGAACCGTAACTATGTGTTAGGCATCATGGAGAGCAAAGGAAAACCATTCAACTTGACCCATCTGCTTGAAGATTCGCAATGATGTGAAAACAAAGGAAAAAAAAAGTAGAGGATACAACCATTATAAACTATTAACTAGTTACCATCTGTGTAGTGTTAAAATATGGCATGCTTTAAATTCTTAGCAGTTGACATGGTTGTGAATGGCATCCTCCTAGAGTTAGAAAGAGGAAAATAGCCTGGAAAAATAGTCTTTGATGACCTGGCTGATTTGCTACACGTTCAATATCAACAGCATTTGGTTGAACACATGGGTTTAAAGTAACTAGACTAAAACTGGTGTTAGCATATATAGAGTGTTGACCAGTGTGTGCTGCATGTCCACAAGAGGTATTTTTAGAGATAGGAGCTAAAGCAAGAAAAGAAAACTAGATGTGTATGTATGTATGTATAGATGGATATAGAGAAAAATACGTAAATAACTCAGTTTGGAACTCTGAAAATCCTCTGAATTTAATATGATTTTGAAATCTAAGAATATTTGAAAATGTTTTGCAAGGCTGCATTAGGTTACATAAATGTGCCCTATTAAATGCATATTAGTCGGAAATAAGCCTCATAAGGAAAACTAGGCTAGATTTATTCAAAAAGAAGTCTCAATGCAAAAAGGATTTATCTTGCTAAAGAACAAACTGAGTACAGAAAGCTAGGTGCACCAATGAAAGAGTTAAAGTAATTCAAAGAAGACAATGTTTCCTTAAGTTGTTCAGGAATGTTTTGAGATCTCAAAGAATCATAAATAACAGGGAAAAGACTACAAATGTTTATAGAACTTTATCAAATCCTTGTGTGGTCAATGGTAGAGGATAAGGCATCTCTCACCAGAATTTTTCTTACTCTATACCCATCATATTTAGATTACATCAAAATAGTGACATTTCTACCTATTATTAGGAAACTAGTCAATAGATTTAAAATATTAAGGGGAAATTTTGATTCAGAAATAGTGTTACAGGTTTTTCCTTTCCCTTCCATCAAAAGCTAATTTTCAAAATCATAATATGTGCAGAACTATTTTAGGCAGTATTTCAGTGGCTGCCTGCCAAGTGTAAATTTAAAATATAATAATAAATAAAATATTTCATTTCATTTTATTCTTCAAGTATCAGGAGTTTAAATATTCAAGAAAATTCTTTCAAACTAAGCACTGTTATTCTTTGGCCTTTAGTATGGTAGATAACAAGACACCAAATGATTAAATCAGTTTTATGTGTGAAATACTGTTTGTTCTATCCATGTCTTGTTCATATGTTAAAGGGTAACTAAAGTTATACAACTTCAATTATGCCTTCCTTAAAAACTTTAACCTAATTGATTTCTTACTACTCTGAACTATAGGATAATTTTAAAAAAATTTTAATGTTTATTTATTTTTGAGAGAGAGAGGCAGGCTGCAAGCAGGGGAAGGAGCAGAGAGAGAGGAAGACACAGAATCGAAAGCAGACTCCAGGCTCAGAGCTGTCAGCACAGAGCCCGATTTGGGGCTCAAAACCACGAACTGTGAGATTATGACCTGAGCGGAAGTCAGCTGCCTAACCCACTAAGTCACCCAAGCGCCCCTGGTAGATAATAACAAGACACCAAATGATTAAATCGTTTTATGTGTGAAACACTGTTTGTTTTATCCAAGTCTTGTTCACACGTCAAAGGGTAACTAACTAAAGTTATCCAACTTCAATTATGCCTTCCTTAAAGACTTTAACCTAATTGATTTCTTACTATTCTGAACTAATAGGATAATTTTTGATTCCACAAAATTTAGCCCTGAAATATATTCCATAAACTACGTTTTATTATGGTCAACTGTCTTACAATTAAGAATACTTAGCAGGGTTAAGCACATTGCAAACCCTAAAAAATGCTTGTTGATAAACATTTTAGCTTGCCCAATATACTATAGAAGCTTTGTGATCTAATCATGGACATAATAATGTCATTCCCTCTTTATATCCATTACACTGAATGAATGAATGAATGAATGAATGAATAAAACTGATGATTCTTAGTCCAGGGTTATGGAGGAGAAAAAGTCAAGGATTACTTCAGAATTTTGATGATGTGGCAAAGTATCAAAGAGTAAAAAGAGAAAACGGTGAGGAAGTGATTTTTGGAAAAGGTGTTTCATTCTGCATTTTTCATGTTTAGTTTATACACATATGTATTGCCAATGGAAGTTTCCAGTAAGGCAATTTTAAATTTAATTGTTCTTTCTTTTACCATCAAATATTAATCGCTATCATTTTATGAGAACTTAAAAACTTCAGGTAGTATACCTGAGCTTTATAAGAGTTTTATAAAACATTTTACACTTAATTTTAAAAAATGTTGTTAAACAGTTATCATGATACCAGTTTTAAAGGTTAATAATCATGCCAAAAGCTTGTCCCAGTTCACATAGCTGAGTGGGAGATTCATGATTCCTGTCCACATATATCAGATTACAAAACCTATGATCTCAATAACCTTATTATATGTCACTACTAATTTATTAAGTAAATGAATTTTTCAGACATTACACAATGAGCTGTAAATGCAAAGACAAATAAAAATGGTCTTTGACATTGGCTAGGAGTAAAGAAACCAGGACAAGATGCTATGTAATCAGACACATGCATTTGCAGACATATGTACACTATTCTAGAAAGGAATTAGCATATTCTGATGGGGCACAGAGAAGATCAGGAAAAGTAAGGACTTGGGGTATAGTTCATACTTGGCAACCAAATGAACAGCGATGATGTGAAAGTGACTATTTCCGAAAAAAAGAACCATACTAATGGAAGAAAAATGGCAGTGGACAGGAATTTGGAGAAGAGGGAGCAGACCAGCAGTCCAAGAAGTGAGGGAAAAGAATTAATATTCTTTGAGTACCTAGATGTAAAACTTACCATATCATTTCATATAAATAGTTTTCTCTTTCAATTATTAAAGCTATAGCAAGGACTAAGTGTTATCACTGACATTTTGCTTATGAGAAAACCAGGGCTTAAAGAGGCTGAGTGAATTGACCAGGACACAACTATTAGGTGATGGAATCAACACTGCTACTTGCCTTTGGTTGAATAAAGGTCACACATTCCCTTTCCACTGTGGCCACTGTAAACTCTGGAAGCATCTTCTATTCTCAGGTGTGCCTGAATTATCAGGGGATAAATACAAGCAAGAGAGGAAAACACCATAAAAAGAGCAAGAACGTCTGATTGAAGATCTCTGCCTAGAACCGAGATACCACAGCTGGGGAAATAGATTTTTAAAATGCACTCTGAAGAGGATAGTGTAAGTACGTGCATGTTTTGACCTTGATCTGAGTGAAGCATTAAAACAAAAACAAAAGATGCATATAAAAAACAAAAAAATATATAAGAAATTCCTTAAACACTACACTGCATATGGGATACGGAATTTCTAATTACATTCTGACAAAATCAGTTCATTCATTTCTTTTTTAAAAAGTTTATTTATTTTGAGAGAGACAGAGAAAGAGAGGGAGAAAGGGAGGGAGGGACAGAGAGCAAGAAAGAGTGACAGAATCCTAATTTGGAGCCCAACTCAGGATTGAAACTCGCGAACCTTGAGATCGTGACCTGAGCCGAAACAAGAGTCAGATACGTAACTAATTAAGCCATCCAGGCACCCCAATTCATTTCTTAGTTATACGAAATATATTCTATGTAATTTTACCTTGAGAGAAATAGATTTTAATGTTCATATATTTCCATTTATAAAGAGTTCAAGAGAATATGATCATAAATTAAAATCACATAACCCACAAAAAACACAATGAGTAAAGTCAGAAGAAAGAAAGAAAGAAAGAAAGAAAGAAAGAAAGAAAGAAAGAAAGAAAGAAAGAAAGAAAACAAAAGAAAAACATGCATAACATTAAATGTGATATCAGAAAAAGAAAGAAAAGATGAAAATGAGTAGTCTACACATACACAACTGAAGAAGTAGGGAAAATAATCTGACAATACTAGAAGAAAGATACAATAGAGATTGAGAAAGCCAAAAGTTGGTTCTATGGAAAGTTTAATAAATATGACAGATAATTGGCAATATTAACAAAAAAGGAGGAAGGATCAAATAAGCAATGGGAGGAAAGAAAAATGAGACATGATAGTTATGCAGCATAAATTAAAATCATGATTTTATGAATATTTTTAAATCTAAAACTTAGTTAAAATGCACAAAAATTAATCAAGTAGCACTAGAAACTATGAATAGTTTTGTAATCATTAAAGTAACGAACTAATGACTCTATAGAAAACCACAAGCTCAGAATGTTTTATAACTACTACTGGCAATACGACGAGAAAGAAATAATTCCAGTATTACCTAATTCTTCCAGAATACAGAAGAGGAAGTTTTCTTAATCTATTTTATGAATCTAATAAAACATTGTTAAACATAGAAAATACACGCACACACATACACACAGAGGACAGTACAGTAAAGGTAAATAAGGCAAAATACTAATCAATGATTTTAATTAAATATTTTAAATCATTAAGTTTTGTGATGCTTTGTGATACAACAAAAGACAATTGCAATTAAATGGTTGAAAATTTTATCTTTGACAAAGAAGGCATTGTAGAGAGGTGGAAAAGGATGAACTATTATATGTAGTACAGAATCTTTTTTCAGATAAAGTAAAACTTCCTTATGCTAGCTACACAAAATAGTAACAGATGGATTAAGGATTTAAGTGAGAAAGGAAAACTAAAACTTTTTGAAGAAAATATTAAAAAGTCAGATAAAGATATAACATTCATAATACAAATAATTAATAATTTGAATTTAGAATAAATGTAAAATAACATTCATAATACAAATAATTAAGAATTTGAATTTAGAATAAATATAAAATAACATAAGTAAATAAAAAGTAAAATAAAAATAAATTCTATAGGGGCACCTGGGTGGCTCAGTTGGTTAAGCGTCCCACTCTTGGTTTTAGCTCAAGTCATGCTCTCACAGTTTAGTGAGTCCGAGCCCTGCATCGGGCTCTGTGCCTATAGCGCGGAGCCTGCTTGGGATTCTTTCCCTCCTCTCTCTCCCTGCCCCTACCCCGCTTCTCTGTCTCTCTCAAAATAAATAAACTTAAAAAAATTTTTAAAAAATAAATTCTATAAATGATAATAACCCAATAGACAAGCGGACAAGAGAGTTGAATAAACATTCCACCAAGAGGATATACAAATAAAAAGAAGTATATGCAAAGGTATTCAACCTCACTAGTAACTAGAGAAGTACAAATTAAAAGCACAATATGATAAGATTAGCTAAGAATTAATAAAAATACTAATTGTTAGTGCAAATGTGGAGAAAAGGAAGCTCTCATACACTACTGATAAAAGCACAAATTGGTAAAATCATGTTGGAATACTGGCACCACCTTGAAAAACTAAATATGTGTATACTCTATGACCTGGCAATTCAACACCAAGAATATACATACTAGAAATTTATATCCATTTGGACTGAAAGTCTGACTAAAAATCATGGATGCATTATTTATAAGAGCCCTAGACTGTAAGCAACTCAGATTTTCTTCAAGAAAATGATGGATATGAAAATAATATATTTGTGTAATGGAATAGCATGCAGCAATAAACAGGCACATTTTGAACCAAAAACAAAAACAAAAACAAAAACAAAAACAAAAAACAAAAAACTGTTGCTATTTACCAGAATAAAGAATGAATCTCCCAAATATGATACAGAGTGAAAATAACTATTCAAAAAGTATGCAACCTAAATTATAATGTTTAATGTCATGCATTTAGGTGCACTTAAAAAAAAAAGCACAATGTGATGGATGACCAAAATAATTCAAGATGGGGGTCATATTTTGCAGGAAGTTGTTAGTGGACAGCATCCTGGGGTTTCATACTTACTGGTCATATTCATCTTGCTCTTAGTGGTTATGTTACTATACAAGAGGTGTACATTGATTTGATTTTACTCACTTTTTTTTGTGTATTCTATATATGAACATAGATAAAATGATAGATTTTTGAACCAAATAAGAAGTAAATTGGGGAAATACATATCAGGTTTCAATTTTAGTGATATAGGAGTTTGCTGATAAGAAAAGCAAATCAATATGGGGAGATTGGTAAATGTTGAAAGTTTTTGACAGGTGTTCCGTATAAGTTAAATAGGAATAATGAAAAGAAATGCAGCAGTGAAAAGGGAACTGAATCAAGTTAGGAAACTTGAATTTTTAGTGGATCTAGTTCACAGCATTTTTTGACATTCTCTGCTTGACATTTGGTATTCTGTTAAAAGCATCTGTAAAGACAGGTTAACAGTAATAGGAAGGCATTTGTCTATAGGCTTTAGTTCTGTTGAGGGTATACAATAAAAAGACCTTAGAAGCTCTTGTTCTGTTAGCATATTTTCAGAGATCTGAGGAGTGCAGAGTCTGAATCTGGGACATGGAACCAGAGGACAAGCATTCAGGGACCAAATTGGAAGTTAAGGCTTCAGGACAAGGTGTTCATTAATTGGCAAGAGAATGCTTGTAAGCAATCTAAGGCATAGAAGAAGGGCATCATCCCATAAAGTGACTCCGAGACATATCAGCACAGCTGAAATTTATTTTCTACATGTGAACAAAGCTGTTATCTTCAAGGAAAATCTTCATGGAAAAAATACCCTACATTGGTTCTTATCAGATATACCATGTGTTGCACTGTAAAGTGGATTGTTTTCTTGCATATTTCTTAATTTTTTAATGTTTATTTATTTTTAAGAAAGAGACAGAGCACTAGTGGGGGAAGCGCAGAGAGAGAGAGAGAGAGAGATGGAATCTGAAGCAGGCTGTCTGAGCACAGAGCCCAACCCAAGGATCAAACTCACGAACCATGAGATCATGACCTGAGCCGAAGTCAGACGCTTAACCGACTAAACTACCCAGGTGCCCCTGTTGCATATTTCTTGATGTGGTTTCCTAAGCTAAGTGTCCTAACTCAAAAACCTGCCTCTATTATACAAACCAGGGAATACTGAAATCATATAGAATACTTCAGGGAGATTGTAAAAGCCTAGACAAGGTTTGAGAATGAACAAACATTAATAGAAACCATTTAACTTTCTATGAAATCAAGTTATGGCAAAGGTTTGGGCTGAGGAGAAAGAGTTGTTATTTTTGCTTACTGAGATTCAGAGAAAACAAGATGTTTCACTCTCAGCATCAGTTGCTGATTTAGGCTGTCTCCATTTTTTTCGGTAATTTGTTCTCAAATTATTGCCATATGATGTTAACCCACACTATTATCAATAAGATTCCTTTTCCTAAATTGGAACTACCAAGAGCAGCGAAACTTTCAGGTCTTTATTTTAGTGGACATCTTTCTTAACCTTTTACCTTGTTGACCATTCCTGTTTTGAAACTCACTCTTCTTTTGGTTACTGAAGCATCTCTCTTTCTCTCCTTTTACACCTTCTTTTCCCTTGATTTAATATAGCAATTAAAGCAAATGAGAGAAGTGTCCCCAGTAAGAGTATTAATGAAGTAAATACTTGGTTATCCAATCCTCTGTGAATGTAGCTACTTTTCCCTAAAGAAATTCCTTGGTTTTTTTAGAATGTATTTAGAGAGTAGAGATTAATAAGCTGTTTATGCACATCCTGAATTTTTTTAAGTAAGCTAGGTTGATCCAAACTCTACCAGCAAAGTATAAGAATATATATCTTACCAAATCATCCTTAACATTAAGTATTATCATAAAAGATAATAAAATCAAAATCAATACATAGGAAGAATCTTTTTCATTGTCTCTGTTGAAATTAAAATTGAAAGACAACTCCAATGCTAATAATTAGGCCTTAATGTTTATAATATAGTTTTATAAAATTATAAGGAAAAAATACCATGTGTTCAACTGTGTTGGTTTTTTTAAAATTTTTTAATGTTTATTTATTTTTGAGAGAGAGAGAGAGAGAGAGAGAGAGAGAGAGAGCATGAGCAGGTGAAGGGCAGAGAGAGAGGGAGACACAGAATAGGAAGCAGGCTTCAGGCTCTGAGCTGTCAGCACAGAGCCCGACATGGGGCTTGAACTCAGGAATGGTGAGATCATGACCTGAGCTGAAGTTGGACACTTAAATGACTGAGCCATCCAGGCACCCGTGGAATGCCTGTTTTTAAACAATACAAACACATCAGGGACTCAAACTGATGTATTCAAAATTATATGTTCACATAATAAAGTGCCAAATGTAATGACTAAAACATAAAATCATAAAAGAATAGAAGAATATTTAAGTGAGCATGTCTATTTATTGATCTATATACACTTAGGAAAACTCTAAGCATGAATTGAGAAAATAATGCAAGAACTTTCACTTTTGGTCATTATAGAAGAAATTATAAGAAATTTTCATTCTCACACTAACCATGAAACAAGCTGGATAATATACAAATTTTAATTTGTTTTAAACCCATCAGAGCATTGCTATCTAATACAACTTTCTGTGATAATGAAAATGTTTCCTTTTTGCACTGTCCAATATATCCCTAGCCAAATGTGGTTCTTTAATTCTAGAAATGTGACCAGTGCAGCTGAGGAACCAGCTTTTAACTTACTAGAATGTAATTAATTTAAATTTAAATATATATAGTCATATATGGCTAGTGGCTCTTCTATTGGACATCACAGCATCAGAGAACTGAGGATGCAAAGAAAGCTAAATGCACTAAATTACAGAAAATGTGGAGCCCTTCACAGAAGAGACCTGAGGCTGTTTTCATCCTTGGCAGAGTAGTAGAAGCTGAGGGAATTCTCCAGAAATGGTAATAAGAAGAAACCAAATGAATTCTTAACATACTTTATCGGTCATAAGTGGGCCGATGTAACAGATTCCAATCCTAAAGAGCTGAGAATAAAGTGAATCTTCACACACCCATCAACACACCCTTCCTTGTCTATCCTGAAGTCTTCACCAAAAGCAAGGAAGTGTGCCAAGTCTGGGAAGTGGGCAGGAGAGCTGAGGGACATTTCTCTCAGCACAGGAGAGGTCTTCACTTAGTGCAGTGCAGCTACTGGCTGAAGGCTGGGGTTAGGGAGAAGATGGAGAGAAATACATAGCTTTAGTAAAATGTACTGCTGGGACTCTCCAAAGGCTGGTGCTGGTGCACCAGGGTGGAGGAAGATCTGTTGAGGCTCAGAGAAGCAGGGACAGAGTTGAAGAACAAAAATAACTCTCCAGTAAAGTGGCAGCCAGACAGTAAAGTGATAGCGGTCCTTATAATATTTCCAGTCCATATTTTCTAACCCTTACCTAAGAACTTCAAAATATTTAAAGATATATGTGAACTTATTACAGATAAAGATGCAACAAATCCTAGGCCAAGCTCAAATATAGATTAGATTAACTCAGCATCTCCATACTAGTGGTCTGAAAAAAAGAAGTATGCCCTTACTTGATCTTGAGATATATATTATTTACTTCACTCTTTACTGTTCTTTTAGATACAATATTTTGGGGGGCAGGGTGAGGAAGGGAAAGCAAAATACAAAAAAAAGCAGGAAAATTCATGGTCAAGATAGGAAATAGTCAAGATGGTCAATAAAAACAAATCCCAAAAAGATGCATATACTGAAAATTTTAAATTAGTCCATTTCCCAAACCCAAATGCTTGAGTCGGACAATGAGCTGAAAACACTATTTCATATGGTATATACTATACAGGTGCCTGAATCTTGATGAGAACCCAGCAGGCTCAATATTTCAACTCTACTTGCTTTTCACATTTGGTTTCTGTTTCTGTTTTAGCTGCATGAAACAAATGCATTTTTAGTGGAACAATATATTAATTTTTCTATTTGTACTTTATAATAATCTCTCAGTGTTTAGGATGTGCACAGATTAGGCACCCAAACTATAAGTATATGATAGGACCTTGAATTACTGACCCTATTGTTATTATTTAACTCATTTGTTTGTATAACATAACTCTGCTAGATCGAGGAACTGTTGTATACAACACATTAACACAACTCTTCATGTGTAGGATATTTGTATTCCTGCATATTAAAAATTATTTACAATGCTTCATATATCTTAAGCAGTACATGAAGAAGTATAAGTTCACAGGATGTTGCTTTCATACATCCTATGTTTGCCCACAATGTTGATTTCACATTCCACAGTGCAATATACCAATTACTACCTATCTTTAACCTAGTTAATCCTTGGCCCTTGAAATTTTATCCTTTAAATAGATATTGGGACAGAAATACTAGTGAAAATGTAGAATAAATAACCCTGGATTCTTTTTTCATTTACGTTTCTATATTTCTGGTTCTGTGGAGGAAGGTGAAACTTCCCTCAGCTTTTACCTCTCATACATTTTTTTTTCCTATTTTGGGACCTCATGCATCTCTGGGTTGACAGAACACTGACTAATATTCCTTAAGTCTATGGCTTCTGAGTGGTATAGGGTGAAGTATATTTGGGTTTAGTGAACCAGCTCCCATCTTAATATGAAAATCCACATTGGATAAATGCTTGATTTATATGATTTGTAATTTAAGCAAAGTCATAATCTGTGTTGTGATTCATGGGAATTTAAGGTATCAGGGTAATTAAAATGCATTAGCAACATAAAAATCTGATTTGTCTGATTTATTCAAGGCCGAGACCCTTGAATCAGTTGTGGATTTGTTTGTTTTTGCCAAATTTTTCATCACAACTGCTGATAGCAAATGTAAGTAATTAAATTTCAGAAATGTATACCTATTTTGCTGAACTTCCATGGAAGGTAGTAATAAGCTCATTCACACCAAAAAAGAACTTCTATTGTATTTTTTTGTTATCACTCACATATTGAATAAACCATAAAACCAGACTATTTATGACAAACTAGCCTATCAAATTAAATGTGATTATTTACCCACGTTTCTCCAATGGGGCTACCCTGAAGTAAGAGCACACTCATTTTTTAAAATGTGAAATGCCTTTTACAGAGCTATCAAACTGAACATTTTTGTGTATGTAGTCACTTTAATTTCAAAATCATTGCACTGCCAATAGAGGTACAATGTGATCCCACATGTCAGTCTCAGACCTACTCACAGTAAATTCTTTGCACGAATTGCTCTGCTTTTGTCAGTATCATCCAACTGCCAATTTTGCTCATCCTCCTGTCTTCTAACTTGCCATCAGAAAAAAGAACACTCCAGCTGCTTCAGCACATTTTGTGTTTTGTGGGTTCTGTGAATGTATATGCCTGTGTTTAATGTTATAGCCGTGATGTTCTATCCTCCCCCACATAGCCATATATTTCGAAACAATCTGTGAAGAAGCAGCTCTGAAAATAAAATTAAATCAACAGGAATTAAATAGAAGTGGTTGTGATATAGCACTTACTAGTGTCCACCCCCATGGAGATTTAATAACACCCACATTCCCGGATAAAAAGTAAAATCACCACACCTAAGTTTTTTTCCACACTTCAGTTTTTTTTTCCTATTTTCATCTAGTAATAAATTCGTTCACATTATCCTTATCGACTCAAAGGGGAAATATAAAGCATAGAGAACTCTAACAATTTTTAAATCATATGAATATTTTAAACTACATTTGTAGTTTTTTTGACCTCATATATTTTTATATTCTTATATGTAAACGGTAAAGTCAGGGGGAAATATCCTCATATTTAAAAGATGCAATGCTTTTCAAAATTCCTTTTCTGATCTTTTTGAAAAGCGTCTTGAATAGTGATTTGTACTAAGCAAATAAAGGTGTAGTTTCTGATCTTGAGTTTTGTTAAGTTGACAAAAAGGCAATCATTAATTTCAATACGTGTATTCTGGTTTTTTTAAATTTTTTTTTACGTTTATTTATTTTTTGAGAGACATAGACAGAGCACAAGTTGGGAAGGGGCAGAGAGAGAAGGAGACACCGAATCTGAAGCAGGCTCCAGGCTCCCAGCACAGAGCCCGATGCAGGGCTTGAACTCACAAACTGTGAAATCATGATCTGAGCTGAAGTCGGACACTTAACCGACTGAGCCACCCAGGCGACCCTATTCGGTTTTTAAATAGAGCAATGTGCAAGACAGAACGGTAAAGCAAGAATCTAGTGATTATTTCTTAGAGTTGTGGTCAAAAATCTAAATTTTTCAGATGAGGAAGTAATTGATAGGTCTTGAGGGATGAGCAGGGGTTCACTTGTATGTTTTATTATTAAGTATAGATTCTTGTTAAGCTAGGTTTGATTTTTTTGGCACTTAGATCTGTCACGTGAAGGTGATTGCTGGTCATATTGTGAAACTCTGCTAATAGTCAATTTCTTTTTGCTTTATCAATTCCAACAACATATTAGGATATATTGCCATGAAAGAAAATATATATTATTTTATAGGAATTATTCAACTATCATACTTACCATCTATATTTGCATAATAGTGTCTGAAGACAGGTCTTTATTTTTCTAAACTCACAGTTATGTTCTGGCACTATCAGCCAAAATCCTGAAACAGAAAATAAAATATTTCCTACCTTGTTACTTAATCTCATTATTCTGATGATGTGCTCCCATTACATCTACCATTTTAAGGACTCAAAGCAATTTTGTACTATGATAAAGGATGTTGGGTTCAAGCCTCTGTGCAAAATAATCAAAAGGTGCTTCCTGGTCTGCCCACTACTCTCAAAGCAATTGTTACCTAAATTGTTAAGTCCCAAAATTAAACCCTCTTATGCCAATTAACTATTTACTGAATTGGTTTATAAAATATACCACTTTCTCCTGCCATTCTTAATGTAATTCTTAAAATAACGCCTGTATCTTAATTGCTAGGGCAGGTGACCACATTATTTTAAACTTGTAAATTTCATGAACTAAACAGTGTAACACCCCAAAGCTTAGTAAAGTTGGTTAAGGGAAATTCTGAGTTTTGTTTTTCATCTTCTTCTTTCTTACTATTCAAAGAAAATGCAAATTTGAGTATTATAGGTGAGAAAAAAACAGAGAAGATAACAGAGAAGATAACAGAAAAAGCTGACTTTTCAGGATTCTAAACACTGAACTTTTAAGAAATACAGAAAATCTGAATTAGAATTGCAGTCAAATGCTCTACCACTGAGCTATACCCCTGAAAATCTGAATTAGAATTGAATGCTCAGAGGAGTACATATTATACCTTATAATAACTGTGCATTTTATCTCCCAATATCTTCTTGAGAAAGAGGATCATGTGTAGTGTCAGGTATATCATAGACCCACTATAAGTACTGTTGAGAGAATGTGTGGATGGACATTATTCAACAGGAAGTTTTAAACATACAGAAAGCTTGATAAATATGGATTTGTGACATGCAATGGAAAGAATATAGAAAGAGTATCTTCACGGAGTCTCTGAATAAGTTTTCCATAAGTAACTTTAGATATTGGCAGGGAAATAGCTGATTCCATTGCATAATTAAAATAATAACCAACCAGCTGGAATCTCTTTGCTATTCAGAACCCTTTTCTCCTGATGACCTTTTCATAAGCCAATGTAAGCAACTGAGAGAATCATGACAACAAAACATTCTGACCTAATTATATACCATTTGCAGCTGTTTCAAATTGAGATTATGTTAGACCCAGTAAATGAAATTTAAAGAAAATATAATCGATTTGAGAAATCGGGATATCTAACAATGTCATGTTTCCTGGGGATATGTACCCTCTGTAATATTTTATGAATATGATCTAAAATCCCACATTCCTTTGCATTCAGAACCTTTGCAGACAGTGCTAGGTCATCATTCTTGCATCAACTTTCATGATGCTCATTAGATCTTACAACCAGAAGCTGTTGACAGTCCTTCTCTCTCAAATCTTTCATCAATTCATGCTTACATGGCCTGAGTAGAGCTAGTAATTTGCATGCCAAGATGCCAAAATGCAGCTGTTACCATTTCATGACTTCACATAATTATCTTAAAATATAGGTTCTTCCAGTGTGATATATGAAACTACAGGGTAGAAAATGGCCACTTGTTCCTTGCTTTGCTTGTATATCAGTTTCACCTACATCCCTTACTCCTGGTTGTACTCTTAATCCATTTTCTGTGTAACATTCTTTTGCAATGAAAATATCTAATTTCCTCTTAAACTTATTTATACCACTTGTTTTAATCGCCATATGTTCCTCATTATTTCTTATATTTATCACCCACCAAACAAAACCTAACAAAAATCATTCGGAATGAACTAATGCATGCACGAGAATAAAAGGTTGCATGTCCTATTTCATTCCACTGAATATGCCTAACCACATTGAATATGTAACTCTTCCCCTTGCCTGTCCCACTTAACCAATGGAACTATCTGATAAATAAGGACATTGCAAAATTCCAGGTAGTTTACAAAGATCCCAGGTGTATTAATAAGTTGGCCATCTTGAAAAGAAAGAGTAACTCCTTCAATGTTTTGTGATTTAATTTTATTCTTGGATTTCTATGACACACTTTTCTCCTTGGACCATGAACAAATAAGGTTATTATACTGATTTTTATGTGTGACTTGTAGAAAATGTCCACTAATCACACGTTCGTGTTTCAGAAGGATAAATCCTTGGCTTTATCAGATAGGTAACTATACTGATCTCAAAACAAAGACATTAGTGGACTTTTTGCCATCTGTCAGTGGGAGAAGAACTGTTAAATTAGATAATACAAAAGGATATTTTTTTACAAAATTAAAAACCATAACCAAGATTTTTATTGTTAAAATTGTTTTATTAAGCATGGAGTAGGGCATTCTTTTCCTTAATTTTCAAAGAGTTGATTTCAGTGAGCTATAAGGCAACCCATCAAAATGACAGAAATTTTTTTTTCTTATGTTTTATGTATCATCTCACCAGCTAATATAATAAGAGTTAAAATTCTTCCATTCCAAAATTAGGAAATAGAGCATTTTGTAGTCATAACATTACTGAAGACATCTGGCAGGACATGTTAATAACAGAGTAAGAGTTTGACATGTAGACTGTCAGTGCGATTTTTTTAAATGGAGAATAAACATGGAGAAGATGATTAAGAATTTTAGTAAATCAAACACAACTCATGGCCACCATAGTAACAGTATTAAGCCAATTTGTTGTGCTCAGGAAGAAGTGGTTCAAGAGGATAAAGGAATTAAATGTGAACAGGAAGGATTCATGCTCATACAAAAATGGACACAAGCACTTAAGAGTGCATGCAAAACTGCCCATATTTAGTATAATTTCATAAATCTCATCTCCAAAATTCTCACGCAGTTACTCTGCATTTTGTCTAATGACCGTCACAATTTAATTAGCTTAGATTCACACTTAATTTTTTGTCTCAAGAACTGGACGATATTAGCTCAGTTGACACTTCCAGGAAGATATTCTGCTTCTAAGAGTGGGAGTTGTTGATCAGAGGAATTAAGTTAGGCTTCAATTTAGAATAGAGAATTTACCATTCTAATATCAAATCAGAGTTTGAAATTCAATTTCTTTATTTGATTTAATTAAAATTTGCCTGTAGTCCTTCATTATGTAAACCATGAAGGTAAAATAATCCAAAAGACAATGATAGAGCATATTTCTCTTGCTTTAGAAATTCAACATTGCAGTCTCTGCTTCTTGCATTGTACATTGCTGAAATTGTCTAATTTATAGCCTTTCAAATATTTTGCCAAGTCAGGAATAAAATATGATTTTATCATTAGACTTTTTTTGCCTTGATATGTTCAAATAATGGGTGGGTTTAAAGATACCAGCAGAGGCCAGGCATTGTATAGTACTTTTTGGTTTATCACACCAGACCAAATGTACTTAATTAGCTGAGGTCAGCTAAACGACAAAGACCTAGATTTAAATAAAACTCATTGTGTTAGTTTTCACATTTATTTTTATATTTCCTTGTGAAGCATTTTAAACATCTGACAAAATAAAGCACATAATTTTTTTTAAAAAGCTTTTAGGAAAACAAAGAAAATAAAATTTCTGGTATGAAGACAATTCTGGGAAAGGTGCTGGAGTATAGCTGTTGAAGCTGTGATATTGGGTGGAAAGGAGGGAACAAGATATTACTTACTGTCACTCACATTCCATCAGTCAATGTGTATATTCTCAGGTGTAACATTGGCAAGTTAAGTAATTAAGTCTTTGAATCTCCTAGGCTCCCTTAATAATACAACACTAGTTTATAAAAAGAGATCACAGTGAACCAAAATATTTTATTTTACTTCCAAAGACCTGACTTACTTCTAAAGATTAACTTAGCACTGGGTAAATTTAGGTAAATATTAAATTGGTCATTTTTGTCTGTAGCCAATGAGTCTATTCTCTTTGAAAGATAGATGGCTGGTAGGGAGTGTTTACAATGTTCCTAATTATTTCTAATTATCTTGAAATCCCTCTGTTAAAGCCAATAATAGGTATTAAAATATAAAAGAATAGTGAGAAAGGTTATTTGTTTTGTTTTTGTGTCTTTTTTAAGTTCATGCTAAAATTATCTTTATTATGCAGAATATACTTTTCCTCCTTTCCTTGTAATAATAGAAGAATATTTACAATAGAGTCTCAGGTGACTCTAACACTTGCAATATAAAATTATCTGTTCAACTACAGCCTCTCCAAACAAACTGAATTTTAAATTCCCAGTTTAAGGAATCAATTAAGTAGAAGATATAATCATAATCAAAACAGTCTTTGGTAATTACATGTGTGATGCACATAAAATTATCAGGTATTATATTAATGTATCTGGTTATAAAACTGTTTTGAATTAGAACAGTTATACCATATCTGTTGCCAGGAATCACTTTGTTGCCAAGAATATTAATTAGACATGACGGTGAGTAGCAAATGTGATATTTTTGTATGTGTACTTCTAACTATAGTGTTGATATAGCTATTTTGATGTATTTTGCTTTGTTTTCCTAGTGTTCATCCATTGATGTTAAGTCAAATTGCCAAAATTATAGCTGTCTCATAGTAATGCAGCTCAAGGAGGAGTTTTTTTTAAGTTTCTTGACACATAGTCTGGACCTGACATTTACTTTGAGAGGTGATCAAGCCTCATTTGTTGCCCCTCAAAGATATTTAACATATTCTAGAAAATTGAAGCTATACTTTTTTGGTAATTCTTAAATGTATTTAACTCAATTGTAGGAATTACTCCTTATAGTAAATATTTGTGGCAACTCCAAATCCTTGATGTTGTGATTAACCACAGATCCTTTAGTATATATTTAATCTCAAAAATAAATATTTCCTAAAAATTCTACCATCATCTTCTCTAAAGATTCAGTTGTATGTTTCTAGGAAAAATATATTTAGTAAAATCAGAAGGATATAACTTCCTTCTTTTCCTCCTTCCTTTGCTTCCATATTTTTCCTTCAATTTCCTACTCTGCATATGACAGTGCAGGAAATAATAAAGACCACTAGCAGAGGTGAATAGGTAGATAAACATGAATAAATGTCAACCATACAAAATAATATTTGGAATATCTTCAAACATTTAAAGCACATGCTAAATAAAATAATGCAAAAGTCAAGAGCAGGCAAGTGGACATAAAGTTTGAATTTATTTATTTATTTGTTTATTTATTTATATTGTATTTATTTATATATATATTATATATATATAAGTATATGCATTATATTTATTTACATATATCTAAAGATAAGAAAGTCAAAGAACATTTTTCTAGGATATTTTCCTAGGATAACTCAGAAAGCCAACCACAGGTGTAAAGAATACAAATTCAAGAACGAAAATACTAATTTAACCTAAACAAAATAATTCAATTTAGAAAAGAAAACTAAACTGTAAAAGCAAACAAACTAACAAATAAACAACAAATGATAGCCAGACATGAAGAAGTAATGGTTACCAAATATCCTCTTGACCTTAAAAACAAACAAACAAACTTAGAGAAGTGCATAAAATAAAACAAAACAATGATTTTCAGACCCAAGACAACAAGCAGTTCAGGGGTCAGCCCTAGAGATAAGAAACAAGAAATCAACCCTACAATCACTGCAGCTTCTTTCCTCGGGCAGTTTCTGAACCACAATGCAGAATAGGGAAAAACCAAGTAGAGAATGGTGGCCTCACTTAGGTAAGGAGACAGGAACCAGTGTCCAGGGAGGATGAAACAGTATGAAATTGAGGGGAAGATTACTGGTGAGAAGGAAGATGTACAGATATATTTAATAAACTATGAAAGGCTTGAGATTTTACTCTAGTTCCAAATTCATTTGCCACAATTTCATGGATATAGTAGAAGACTCCCGGGTCAGAGACAAAGAACCGTTCATTACTCAGAAAATTGTCATTCTGAGGTCTGAGGATCAAGAGGAATTGAGATAAATACACTCCAAATAAAATTCATTAATTCTAAATTCTTAGTTGTTCTAACAAATAATTGATTATCTAATATAAAAATAGTAGAAATGTATTTTTTTTTTTTTGGTTATAGTATGGTGGTATAATATTATTTAAAACTAGATTCTGATTACCTGATTCTGATTCAGGGAAGTGGGTGGGGAGGAAGTGGTCTTAGCCCTGTAGGACCCTATGCCGATAAGCAGACATTCATCAGTCAAAAATAAAATAAAATAAAACAAACAACCTACGAAATAAGTAGATAAAATTTAAACTCTAAGGCAACCACTAAAGCAGTTTTTTGAAAGGGTTTAAATAAACCAATAGTAGAAGTAAAATGAAATAATAAAAAGTGCTTGATTAAACTATGAAGTGGCAAAACAAGAAGAAAAAATAAATAAAAATACATCAATAGAAAAGAACTAGTAAGTTGATGTTTTTTAATCCAGTCAGTTTAGATACACATTAAATCTGAACAAGCTACACACACCAATTAAAAGACAAATGGATTAAAAAGTTAGATTCAAGTATATGCCGTTTATATATTGTTATGCTCATATATTTATATGCTGTTACTCTAAATGTAAATATTATACAACTTATATATATTTATATAAATATAACAACACATTAAAAATAAAAAGGATGAAAAAAGATATGTAAGAACTATTTTAAAATAACCTGAAGTAGCCACTTAATACCTGAAATGTAGATTTCCTAAAAAGTAATGTTGTCAGGGGTAAATATCTTTACAATACATGAAATAAAACTGATCTGAAAAAAAAATTGTAGTAAGAGACATTGACATTTATCTTGGTAGTGACAGAAGAAGGGAGCAGAAGATCATTAATGATATAGATGACTGTACCACACCATCAACCAACTTAACCTACTTGATATTTATAAAATATTCCACCTGACAACAGCAGAATATACATTAATTACAAGTACATATGGAACAGCCACTGTTAGAGACTATATTCTGGACCATAACTACAGTTTATCAAATTTAAATGAATAGAAATCAAACAGAGTAATGGAATTGAAATATACATAAATTTTGAGAGAGGAGAGTAAATAAAAAAAATAATTGGAAATTAAACAACACACTTATAAATAACTGTCTGGGCTATCAAAATGCCCACCCTCAGAAAATCAGGTTTGGTGATTTGCTAGAAGACTTTTTGTGGAGAGATTGAAAGTAAATGGCATTTAGAAATGCAGTACATTGGCCAATGTTTGGCTCTGTTAGTCAAAAGCAGGCTTTATCCCAGTCAGAACAAGTAAATGGCTTGGGAATCAGATAATTACAAGTCAGAGAAGATGGAAATCTGTAGGAACAGATTAGAATAAGGGAATATATTCTGAGGCAAGAAAGCCTAAAAGCCAAGAGCAGAAATGATGGTCTTTAAATCAGAAAACACTTCAGGAAAATGCTATCAAGTCCCAGGAAACCTTCTGAGGAGGAAAGTTGAGAAGGTTCTTCCACTTACTCCAGGCTTATTTAGCTATTACCAGTACTCTGTTAAGACACTTTGATTATAAATGAAGAGAATCTTATTCCTTTAGACATTAGGAAGTCAAGAAATAGTTCCCAGATCTCACATTCTTCACAAAATGGGGAAAGAAAAATAAAGAGGAGGGGGGGAAAGGGGGGAAAGGGAAGGGAAGGGAAGGGAAGGGAAAGGAAGGGAAGGGAAGAAGAAAAGAAAGAAAAGAAAAGAGAAAAGAAAAGAAAGAAGAAAAAGAAAAGGAAAAAGAAAAAAGAAAAGAAAAGAAAAGAGAAAAGAAAAGAAAAGAAAAGAAAAGAAAAGAAAAGAAGAAAAGAAAAGAAAAAGCAGACTATAATGCTGTGACTCACTCTGGTTTTCCTGAAGGTGTAGACACTTCCCTAGGACTATCAGATGGGATCTTGGTAGGTTCTTGAACCATTTCCCATACAATATTTTAGTTTGTGTGTACCCCATCTCCTTTGAACAAAAGTTATGTGAATTAAAGAGGCTTGTAATGAAAATCAAGCAATTCCTAAGCATTTCATTTCCTTTAACCTTGTTTGCTGTGCTGCCTGTCTGGAGCAGATGGCTGGCTGACTGGTACCTTCTCACAATGTTAATAGTCATTATCACTGTGTCATTTGAAGTGTTGCTTCCACCCTGTTTATTTCTCTTTCCTTCTCCCTTTTTGCACATTTTCCTTTCATGTGTGCCACAAATCCCTGATATTCTTTCATGCCTTTTTTCACTTGCTACGGAAATCCTTCTTGATCTGGAAAGAAAAAGTAATAATGAGCCTGTGATGTATGAGGTGACTAATGAAGTGTTAAATTCAGCAACTGCTTTCCTAAAAATTCTGGAGGTATGAAATGTGTATTTTTCTCATCAGCACTCATACCGATGGGATTACTGCCTTTAAAAATTAAGACACTCAGGGCAACCTACCATTTTATGACACTTAAAGAAACTGCCCTTAAGATGTGTATTCAGTGACATGTATTACACACACAATGTAAAGGTGACCTATTTAATTACATGATACTGAGTCAATGCTAATTCATAAATAAAACTGCTAATTTATGGATGCTTATGAATCTTCCCCTAACCTGTCAGATCAGCTCTTGAAAGTGCAGTATTTGGTACTAAATCTTACATTCTCATATATTTTTGCTTCTCAGTTCCTCTGTTAGAAAATCTGTCAAATAATGGATTAGTATAAGATCCACTGCTAGCAAAACTTACATGTTCTTTTGTGGCAGAATATTCTAAAAAAATGGCAGGTCTAATATGCAATGTCATTTTAAAAGGAAAATGAAGTCAATTTGGGAAGAAATGCTCAATGTACAGGACTAGAGCATGTGTGCTAGAAAGCATAAAGCAAAGTGGATAATAGAGAGCATGCCCCATAGTCAAATGCAATAAGATAAATGAGAACACGGTGTGAATACAAGCAGTGTTCCTTCTCCTGAGCAAATCCAAAACTTACAAATCCGATCGCTTAATTTTCCTCCTGATATTTAGTATAGAGGTGACATACCAAGGTAGTTTAGATATAAATTCTTATAATAATATCCACTATTACTCACCCATGATTATGCTATATTTAACTATACAGGATTGTAAAACAATTTCCATGTATCCTTCCCCATATAAGGTTTTTATTATGAAAATTATTATCTGTGAATCTTCATACTTAATTCGCAAACATTCTATGGCTTTCTTTTAAATAATCATAAAATATGGTAAATATATTTAAGTATTGTTGTAAAAATGTAAACTCAGAAATCACAGTAAATGTTACAGCTTGGCAAGGCCAAATTCATATCTTCTATGCCATTAGCATCCATAGCAGTTTTATAAGCTAGCATACTGTGCACATGATACAATGAGATACATAATGGATCTTTACAAAAAAATCCATGAAAACATTAAAAATGCCAAGACTGAATTATAGTTTGAAGAAAATTCTATTTACACAGGTAGAATGATTACTTAACAAAGTAAATTTAAGTGTGAATAACTTATTCCTTAAAAGTGGTTTAGAGTATGCCTGTAACCATGTTTACAGCATTTGATTGATTTCTGTCTTTGAAAGATTCTCTAACAGAAAATAAACTTGTAATGAACTGAATTTAAATAAGTACAGTGGAAATGAATCATGGCTGTGGAAAAAAAATGTACATTTTTACTGTCTTCAAAATCAAGCACATTAAGGCAAATTAGGGATTTGTCTACTTATTTAAACACTATGAATTACTTAACCTGAAAATTTAACCTAAGCTCAGAAACATAAATCATATTCTAATATATATATTAACCTGAAATACTTTGATAAACCAGTTTAGTTTAGACAACTCATATAGCTTTCTCCATTCTCTAATTTAATAAATACATAATATCACTTTCATGGAAAGATACAGCAGGCTGTTTTCCTCCTTTGGGTTGCTTTTGTTTTTAATTACTCACACTCATAATTCTTTTAGCAAAAAAAAATATATCGGATTTTTTGCACTTGTAATTTTTTCTTTGCTAATGAGTAAAAACCTTCATTCTAGGGGAGTCTGGATGGCTCAGTCAGTTGAACATCTGACCTCGGCTCATGGTTGGTGAGTTCGAGCCTCACATCTGGCCATCTGGCTCTCTGCTGTCAGGGTAGAGCCTGTCCCCCTCTGGATCTTCTGTCCCCCTCTCTCTCTCCACCTCTCCTGCTCATTTTCTCTCTCTCTCAAAAATAAACAAGCATTAAAAAAATAATAAAAATATTTATTCTAGAATGATTCATAATGTTATTACAACAAGTTTCTTGTCAACAATAAAGTCATCATACGTTAATGTACAAGGTGAAGATAAGTCAATGTGTTGGGGGAAATATGTGAACTATAGGAGAAGAAATAAATTGAAGGGAGAAAATTACGAATCATAAATGTGCACCAACATAAGTAGAAAGACTAAGACGGTGGTAAAGGTGGATGATAAATTGTAAAGAAATGAAGAGCAAATTCAAAAAAAAGCAACTTATAGAAGACTTTAGGCATAAACAAGTATCACAGAAAAAAGAAAAAAGAAAAAATGCACGGAGGGTAGGCAGTCTTTCTTGGACCTGAGAGAGGTCTCAGGTCCTCTTTGAACTTCCTTTTTTGAATGTAAGCACAATATTAATAAATGCTACCCGAGTGAAAAATCACATTTTTTCCTCTTCCAATTTTTATCTGAATTTTTGTCCTTTTTACTTTCTGTTCTTTGTTGGACAAATTTTAAAACAAATATCCGAATGTGAAGTAACTGACGTCCTGTAACTTCCAGTATTTCTTTTTTCTTTTCTTTTCTTTTTCTTTTTTTTTTTTTTTTTTTTTTGGCTTCCAGTATTTTTTATAGAGATGCATGGAAATTTAGCAGTGGATATTCTTCTCTACACAGGGAAACTAACTCTTGGGAACTTTTATTCAACTATGGCTCTCTGTTAATTCTCCTAAATCTATTGAAAATGGGCCCTTATCTTTTGAGAACATATGAGCATGAGAGCATGAGAATATTCTCCTTATTGTATCTCCTCATGAATATGGTATTTTGGAAAAGATAAAACTCCCTATCTAACATCCATTTCTTTTCTATATTATTGTTTGGGTTGTTATAGAGAATTTTTTCTATATCAAAAACAACAAGAATTAGTGTGACTGTTTCTAAAAAATATTTCTTAAATGAGATATCACTCAATTTTCAACAATAAATTGCTTCAAATTTAGCTTAGATTTTACCAATATAGTTTTCAAGATTAATTCTTCACCAACTTCCATTGGTTTGTTTTTTTTTATCTTTCCATCAGTTTCTTTATTTTCTAATACAAAAAGTCAATTTAATCTAAGTCAGTTTTCAACATCAAGACCAAAACAACTAAATATAATTCAACCAAAGAGTTCATTTCTGACTGCCATTTTGAATTAACTTCATAATTTTTTTCAAATAGAGTATCCTAAGAGAATGAAACACCACATAAATATAATAGAAATTATGTTATCATTAGTATACCCAAAATGCACATAACTCACAATACAGCAACCTAATAGTCAAAGTTTGGGTATGCTCATGGGAGTTACTCATCTGATTATGTGGGAAAAAATTAACTACTAACCTAATTCATTTACAGAGAATTCTCTAAGACTATTGTATATCTGGTTTTGTGTATTTGTGACCTTTACCTAGAAAGTAGATGTGTTGCTCTTCTAACAAACTGTCACAAACTTAGTGGATGAAAACAATAAACATATATTATCTCACTGTTCTGTAGGGCAAATATTCAACACAGATCACATTGGGCTAAAATCACTACAGTGGCAAGTCACACTCCTTTTTGGTGGCTTTAGGGAAGAATCTATTTCCTTGCCTTTCCAGCTTAGAAGCTGCCTACATTTCTTGGCTCTTTCAAAGACAGCAGCATCACAATCTCTGACTATACTGTGTCACATCTGTCTCTGCAACTGAGGAAGATTTTTAAGGACTTATAAGTAGATGGGACCATCCTTTATAATCCAGGATAATATACCTATTTCAAGGTTCTTAACCTATATCCCATCTACAAAGTCCCTTTTGTCACATAAGGTAACATATTCACAAATTCTGGGGGATTAAGACATAAATATTTTTAGATGGCCATTATTCTCTCTATCCCAGTAAAACAAATCAAATCCTAGTATGTTTATTTGGCAGTATTTGAAGGTGATTGACACACAATTTTATTTCTAAAACAAAAAATTATTGAAAATAGTATAACTTCCACTTTTCAACAAAAAAGTATATACTATTTCATCTACATTGCAAACATGTTACTTTAGTGCTACAAAAGCCATGGACCATGTGGTTATATGGTGTAATTCTACAGTGTTATCCGGGTTTTAGAATATGCAAAATGTGGCCAGGTAAAATTTCATTGCTGAGAATGAAAAGATTAGTGGTTGCAAGTTGTTGGGGGGTAGGGAGAGATAAATAGAGCATAGAAGATTTTAGGATGGTGAAACTATTCTGCTATGATCCTATAATGGTGGATACATGTCATTATACATTTGTTGAAACCCATAGTATGTGCAACACCAAAAGTGAATCCTAATGTCAACTATGTATGTTCATCGATTGTAAGTGGGGGAGACTGTGCATATGTGGGGGCAAGAGGTAAATGGAAACTCCATATTCTTTCCATTCAATTTTGCTTTGAATCTAACATTGCTCTGAAAAAGTAAAATCTATTGAAAAAGAAACAAGAAATCATTGCTTACATCCACATTTTATCATTTATTAAAGAAAATCCAATTCAATATTCCTGACTAGCTGATAATCTCTTCTATCCTCCTTTCTATTCTGTTTAACTTGTATTCATTCTATGCTCTGTGTGTCTCACTCACCAACTCATCCCTGACACAAAACAAATGAAACTCCTTGTCTGCCCCAGACTGTTAGATTTTACTCTCTCCTTCGTATCTTTATTATGTAGATTAAGTATCTCTTCTTATGAGATCATTTGTTCCTTTTCCTAAATCCTATGCTTTTTTTGTTTACTACACATCATCATAAAAGTTTTGACAGTTCTTACAGGAGGATGAGATGGGAATAGAAATGGTTGAGTTGGTCAGGCAGATTGGTAATTACAGCATTTTCTTTGGACCAGGGAGGAAGATTGGTAGAGAGAGAAAAAAAAATTGTGGTTATTTTTATGTTAATGTATTTATATGTTTTAATCTCATTATACAATGAAATGGATTCAATTGTTAACCAAGAAAATGGTGACAGTCCTTTCCTGAAGTGGCTAAAATAATATTCCCAATTAGCCAGTTCTGTCTTCTCTGGGTCTCGTGTTGAAATTTGTTCCCTCTTTCTGTACCAGGGTAAGACTTTGGGCAAAAATATAACTGGATCCATGCAAAGTCTTCTGAGTCTTTTAGCCAATATACTTTTCTTTTTTCCCCTTTTTTTTTTCTTTTCTTTGTAGAGTGAAGCTATAATGCTATACATCTTATTCTAAACTGAACATTCATAATCATTTCTGTCCTTTTTGGTCACTACCCTTTTTTCTACTGGAACAGCAGCCTCTTTTAGCTGTTTTCTGTACTCTATGGGTTGAGAAACTGCTTTAAAGTAGTTATTTTGAAGAAAAAGCCCTTACTGCTCAGAGTCTAATGGAGAAAAATGGTCTTTCCAATGCAAAGACACAGACACTATGGTATTTTGTTAATGAACATCATTAAATATTGCCCAGGCAGCAGTTCATAAAGAGAAGCTCAAATTCCTTCATCTCCCATATGCTATTCAATTTTGTAAAATAGGAGAGTGTAAGACTGCAGCCAGGTTTTTGGAAGAATAATGCAAAAGATTAGAGTATACTGAAGATCTTTAAAATGGAGAAAGAACAGGGTGAATGTTTGCAACAAGGAAGAGAAGTAGAATATAGGAAAATACCCTAGAATACACATGTGATAAAGGGTTTTACATCAAATAAATAAATGGTCCAATCCTAGTTTCCTGACCTATTCTGATTAGCCAAATAACTGACTAAATTATGCATTCATTTAGGAGAAAACCTGTGAGTTCTTGAGCAACTACATGAAACAGTCATTTTGTCAGGAAATCTGGGAGTGTGGGGGGGAATTAGATACAGACCCTGTTTTAAGATATGCTATATCCATATATAGTATGTATACATACTATATATAGTACTAGGTATCTATATACTAGAAGAGGATGAATACACATAATAGTTTTGGCCCTGTAAATGTTATAGGAATCTAATGAAGGAAGGGATTCTACCTGGAGGATCAACAAAAACACAGCTTTGAATAAATAGAGCTGAGACATCCTGAAGTAGACAGAGGGCAATTTAAAGCGATAGAAAAACCTGGAGAAAAGACAGGAATACATGAAGCAGAGAATTTACCTGCAGCATGGATAAACCATAATTTACATATAACAAAGAATCAAGAAGTAAGCAGTCTTCAGCCAGAGGGATTTAGTGTTATATTTCTCAGTTTTGCTCTTTTCAGGATGCTGGTCTTTTCCTCAAGTGGACCTCCTTCATGGCTACAAAATGGTGGCAATCAGCCCCTGGGGCATCATGCTTGTTTGTTATTGATCTCCTTAAGTGGGGTGGGAACTCCACACCTAATCATGAAATACAAACTCTTCCCTGTAGTCCTCTTGGCTCAGCTTGCATCCCTTGACTTCCCAGGGCTAGGTGTTCTTGTATTCCCATACTATGCTCGGGATACAGGAAAAAGTTAGACACTCAATCAAGAAATAGTTTTGCAAGTAAGGAGGTTTCCATATGTATAGGATATAAACAGTGTCCTCACCCAAGATAGCTTGAAGCCAGGCTGTGGCTAATTTGAAACACCAAGATAAGGAGTTTGTATGCATTCTTCAGTATTATATTGCAGAATTTTGGGAAAGGAATGATACAGTAGAGTGGTACTTTGAAAATACTAACATGGCCACAGAGTATGAAATGAATTACAGTTAGTAGGAGGGGGAGAGTTTGGGGCAAAGTGAAACAGTGAAGCAAGAATGAAGGGAACAGATTTAGTCAAGTTGCTATGAAAATGGAGAAGATTACAGAGAGAGGATTTTCAAACTGATTTAATTTGGAAGCAAGGAAATGTAAAAGAATATGTTTTAGTGGCAAGATGGTGATGCAGTTATCTGAGACAGATGCCATAGAAAGAGAGGGCCTGTGGGCAGAAGGGAGACAATGAGTTCACTTTGGCTCACTGCATGGAAAGAACCAAAGGGCACTCTTTCGGCATTCTGTTGGAGTGAGTCTACAGACTTGTGGAAGTGGGGAACAACATCAACAAAAAAATGACGGGGGAAAGACCATAAAAGTGTGATGATTTTGAAGGAAAATCTGCAAGAAAACCTGAAACATGGAGAAGTAAAATAAGAGAGAGTCTTAATGGGAAATAATTCATTACACATATTAAATATGTTCTTTAGTATTCCTCTTAACATAAGTTAAGTTGACATAAGTTGCACATGACACACATACATGCAATTTTTAATAAAGGTAATATGGAATACCGTCTGCTCAATTTAGACAGAAAATTATAAGTTTGTATTCTGATTTCCAAATGAAAATGAAGATCAAGGGTTTTTTACTTAGCTTAATTTTATATTTGTATCTCTGCTTTCATGGAATATCTTTATTCTAATTACAATAATATAATTACTTACCTTTTATACTCAACACCAATATAATAATTTCAAATAGCAATTTTACCACCAAAAAAAAGAGATGGATAAATGCCGTTTGGGCAGTACTTGTCATTAGGATTTATTTAAAAAGGTCTGTAGAGTTATATACATACAAGATATTCCTCCTCTTTGTGATTATGTCACCAACTTTATGTATAATTAAGATCTTCTATTTCTATTTGAATTTTGCTAATTTTAGAGAAGGCTTGTTTCTTCTTTATTGATTTTAGTTATATAAATATATATAAAATCTAGGTGGGGCACCTGAGTGGCTCAGTTGGTCCAACTCTAGGTTTTAGTTCTAGGTTTCAGCTCATGATCTCGCAGTTCAGTTCGTGAGTTCAAGTCCCACAGTGGGCTCAGCACTGCTGGCGTGGAGCCTGCTTGGGATTCTCTCTCTCTCTCTCTCTCTCTCTCTCTCTCTGTCTCTCTCTCTCTCCCTCCCCCCCCCGAAAAGAAAAAAAAAACAAATAAAAAAATAAAATAAAATAAAATAAAATAAAATAAAATAAAATAAAATAAAATAAAATAAAATTTAGGTAAATATTACAAAAATGGCAAAGCCTAAAATATAAATCAGGTTATATTCAAAGACATCTGGCATCCATACATGTCCACTTACCGCTGTTCCCTTCATCCTCTATATGCAAACACTTTTATTAGTTTTTGGCTTTAACCTTTTTTTTAAATTTTATTTTTAAGTAATTTCAACACCCAAGGTGGGACTCGAATTTACAATCCCCAAACAAGAGTTGCATGCTCTACCGACTGAGCTAGCCAGAAACCCCCTTTAATTTCTTCCTTTGAACATATAAGCAAATAAGCAAATGAATATATTTACGCACCGAAACATATACATATATACACATATGTTTTATACCCCTCTTATGCATACTTAGCATACTACTAAAATATTCTGCAGATTGTTGTTGGGTTTACTCAACTATCTATCTATCTATCTATCTACATATATATTCATAACACCATACTATTACTATGCTATGAAAGCTTCTCCATTAATTTTATGGTATAGATAGACCATAATTTATTAAGTCAGTGCTTTCTCAATGGGCTTTTGAGTTTCTTCCAGTCTTCTGCTGTTAACAATAGTGCACTATATAGAGGTTTTGCATATGTTATTTCTTACTTTGAGTTGGGATAGGTCCCCAAGCTGGTTATTCTAGGTCAAAGGAAAATTAACATGAAATATTGCTGGATATCACCAAATATACAGTCTCTGTTGGATTGTATGCCAATAGGGTAAGTTGTCACACTGTGGGAGTTTTGCCATACAGACACATAGGAAATAGTTTAAATTTGAATTTCTCTTACTTTGAATGATGTTGACCATATTTTCATGTTTAAAGATTATTCCTTTTTTTTCCTGTTTAGAGTTCAGTTTGTCCATTTTTATCTTGGTTTGATGGGCTTTTTTCAAAATTTGTATATATTATGCACAATAATCTTTTCTTTGTAACGTATTTTGCAGTTTTTTCCCCCTTGGTTTGGCAGCTTTCACACTTTCATCACTACCCTCTCTCTCTCTGTCTTTCTCCTTTTTTTTTCCCTCCACCATCACCCTGGCTATAAGTACTCATCTTCCAAAGTATTTAGCTCAGAACCAAATGAACGGACAAAAAACAACAAACAAACAAAAACTAATGACCCTCTTTTATTGGGATTGTGTGATCTTTATAAGTTAGGTGATATGTTGAGCAGCATATGTTTTATATCTGGTCCAGTTTATTTCGGTTTCTTTAAACAATATTTTATAGTTTTCTTGTATTGGTATCAGTCAATTCATTTTGAAAGTGGTTTCTGAGTTTGATGGAATGACTACTTTTCTTCATTTATAGTTATATTTTTTTTAATGTAAAGACTCACGATTTCACTATTTGACATACTGCTTACCTAACTAAATTTTCATACTGATTGTGGTAGTTTTTTCACTGATTCTGTTTAGGTTTTAAAAATATTTACAACTAATGTCTGTCAATAGAGATAATTTTACCTTTTCATTCCAATGTTTTTGCATCTAATTGCATTGTCTATAACTTCCAAATCAAGATTATTCATTAGTAAAGACAAAGACATCCTTGACATGTTCTTGCGATGATTCTGATATTTCCCCATTGTGGAATTATTGCTTGAACAATTCAATTTCATAGGGTCATAGTGAGTAAACTCACCTATCAATGTGTCAGTTGCAGGTAGTTAAATCTAACCAGATAGTTACATTTTGGGGACATGTACATGTAATGGAGGGAAAGAGCTTGGCTACACTCCTGCTCATCACCCCATGTTTTGTCCTCTCCTGAGCCCTTACATTACTACTTCTGGATAAGCATTCAGAACCAGGGTTATTAAGACAGTCTGTCTATGTTGCTTTCTCTCAGTCCTTATGTTTCAAAGACCAGGGGTATTAAGAGCTTTTATATTAGTGATAACAATGTGGCTTTGGGGAGAAAAAATAGTCCCTAGAGACCAGGACAGAACAGGCCTATCACCTCTATGGAAGTGATAGCAGAGCACTTGCCCATCTGTTAAGAATGTTTTATTTCCCATTTCTGTGTATACTCCCTCAGAATCCTTACACAGAGATTATGTGACTGAGTAGAAAGGTTTCCTGGCTTAAACATATCTTAATACCTATAAATCCTCGTGAAACCAGAGAATTTTATGGAAATACATTTAATAATCAATCATGAATAGAATTTAATAGCTATCAAACCGCTAATTTTTATATAGAAGCCGGAATTCCTCATGCTACTAAATGTCATTCTGTGGATGCACTTAACCTAACCCACTTTACTGAAGGCAACATCATTTCCAGTTCTTGGCTGTGGCACCATCTCCAGTATTAACAAAATAGACAGATGATCAAAATGTACATTGTCATTTGCAAGATCTCTGTTTAAGTTTAGCTTGGAGGGTTATTATTAATCGACTCATACCTATGGCCTTTGCCCAATCATCCTTTGGTGACAAAACAGGAAAATCAGACAGCTGACCCTTGTTTCTGTTGGCACATATTTTTTTAAGTTAAACCTCTGTGTTCCTTACTTCCAGGAATTTGCTCCAAGGAACATGACCAAGTGACAATCCCGTTTCACTTAAATACGGTGTTCACTTACAGTGTTTTTAGGCATAATGTTAGAAATATTACAAAAATTTTATTTTTATTTTTTTCAGAAGTGGTCATTCTCCAACATATTTATCACTTTCCGTGGGAATGGTACTAATGCAATTAGTGTGAATATGTGGAAGTACCAAGACATATGGAGGAGATAAGCAAAGACAAAAAAACAACATTGCTCTAACTACTGGAAAGGAAAAATACAGTGATGTTATTATCTGAAAGGTATATCAGCATATATAAAATACTAACAGTATAAATATAGCATATTTATATATGTACACATAAATATGTATTACTATTACAAAATATATCAATTTTATAATTATAAACCATAAACATACATTTGTGTGTAGATAGATATGTAGATAGGGAGCAGGGCCTTTACTTCTTAGGTCAATCCAAGCAGCAATTCTTGTATTTAACAATGTTTCTCACTTCTTGTATTTAATAATGCTACTAACTTCACTACCCTAAGTCTTAGCTATTTTTCACAATTACAAAGCCTATGTTTCAATATCTAAAACTTTCCCTCAGAGAGAGCACTTGTGATGAGCACTGGGTGTTATATGTAAGTGATGAATCACTAAATTCTACTCCAGAAACTAATATTGTACTGTACGCTGACTGGAATTTAAATAAAAACTTGAAACAAAAAATTGATAAAAATAAAATTTCTCTTAGACTTTCCTTTCAAATTAATGCATTCTTTTCAAATACCTAATACATATAATAAATATGTATTACTACATATATTAATAAAATATACCTATTGTATAATTATAAACTATATAAAATTATAAATAAAATGTGTGTGCGTGTGTGTGTGTGTAGAAGGGCCTTTACTTAGGCTAACACAAGGAGTGACTTCTGTTTTTAACAATGTTTCTAACTACCCTAAATCAGCTATTGTCCATATTACAATCCTATGTCTTAATATCTAAAAATTTTCCTTAGAAAAAAAGTTTCCTTTCAAATACATCAGTTCATTTAATGTGTAGATGGAAGCCTAGAGGCCTTCTAAGAAAGTGGGTTCAGGCGTTTTTTGTTTTGTTTTGTTTTTTTGAGAGAGAGTGTGTGTGTGAACGGGGGAAGGGCAGAGAGAGAGAGAGAGAGGAAGAGAGAGAATCTTAAGCAGGCGCCAAGCCCAGCGCAGAGCCTGATGTGGGCCTCCATCTCATCACCTGGGCTGATCATGACCTGAGCTGAAATCAAGAGTCTGACGCTCAAATGACAGAGCCACCCAGGAGCCCCATTTTTTTAAGTGCATAGAACCATCTTGTATTATGACCATGAAGATCAAGAGGAGTTAAGACAATCAAGTTTGCTTCCAATTGTTTCCATAATCCATAATTTAAATTGTGAAAGCCCTGGTGAATACAAAAATGTATTTTTAAGCTGAAAGAAGTAGTAATTAACTAAAATAAAATGTCAATATAAAAATGTCTGTCATCCTCTATTCTTTTGAACCAAAATACAACATTTAGGTGAGGAAATTGAGACACTAAGGAAATTGCTATCATGATCAACTGTTAAATTTTCATTATAATTCCTTCTCTTTATCAGAAGTGAAGCCTGAAAATGGGAAACTGAAACAATCATCTCTTTTGGGCTGCTACCATTGTCAATCTAACTCTTTCTTTGCTCCAGTGAATCTAAATTACTAAAAGTAATATAATGGGATGGATAATTCAATAGCTGCAAATAAATGTATCCTAATGCAAATAGCCTCACATCACGAGGTGGCTTTTTCTTGCCCCTGAAAATGCCCTTTAATACTTGGCCTGTGCTTGATTGTCCCACAGCAATCTTATACTTGTTGCAATCTGAAGTTATCTTTCTAGCCTGACGACAACACAAAATTTAATGCCTTCTATTATGCTATTTCGGAAATGTACTCAAATTTTTGACTTACCAGTAATGTTTAATTGAAGAGATAATAATAATAAGAGATAGATGTTTGTTTTATGGAAACTGTACATTTTTTAGTCATCACTAGGACTGCATTCATGACCATACCATACGAAGCTCAAGAATCCTTTCTTACATGATAGTTTTGTTGATGGTGAATCTGTAGTGTTCTTGAGGTGAAAAGAAATTGCCTTTCAACAACTGGAGACTTTTTCTCAGTCTCCTATAATCTCCTTCTCCCTCTCTCTCTCTCTCTCTCTCTCTCTTTTAACTTTTCTCTTCTTCTACACTTTTGTTTTTCTTCTCCCTCTCCCCTCTTATCTTTCTTTCTCATCTTCTTTTGTCTTCCTTTCCCCCCTTTTTTTGCATTTTTATCTTCAAATTCCTCTAGTAGTTAATTTTGAAATAGAGCGGTGGATGGTATGACTTAAAGTTCTCTGAGGAATAAGAGTGAACAGTAACAAGGAAGTTTCATGAGTGAAAGAGACAGGAAAGAGGAAAAGTACAATCCTGTTGCAGAGGTGAGGGGCTAGGACATAATGCAAAGGAGAAATTAAATGATGAAAACTGTGTGAGGGGTTTGCCAAGAACTTTAGGATGAGTTTTGGCTTAAATCAGTGAAACTTTAATGGATTTGGAGTATACTATACATTTGTATGTTAAAACAAAAATTTCATCCATTACTTTGTTAAAGAAAGGGTAAAACTTATTTATTTTTTTAAATGTTTATTTATTGTGAGAGAGAGTGCAGGCAGGGGAGAGGCAGAGAGAAAAGGAGACGGAATCCCAAGCTGACAACAAAGAGCCCGATGCTGGGCTTGAACTCATGAACTGTGAGATCATGACCTGAGCTGAAGTCAAGAGTCCAAGGCTTAACTGTCTGAGCCCCCCAGGTGCCCTGGCAACATTTATTTTATAACAAGGGGGAGTCAGTGCTTCTGTTGATAGTGTAGTGATCCTCAAATTAACCTGCTCTTTTACAGATGGATTGTTGGTAACTGCTGTATTTTTATAACAAAGAAACACAAAGAATCATGAAGGAGAGATCAGTAGTGTTAATATAAATAAAGAAATGAATGAAAAAATGAATCTGAAAATTCTTTTTCAATGGTAAGAATGTTCATAAATTTGCAAATGACACAAAATAAGACAATCAGCTTGATGTGACTATGAGTAGCTAGGAGGGACTGGGCTTAATCAACTTGAAATGTGGTTATTATGAATGAACTTTTCATAACTTTGACCACTGAATTAAATGAATATCTCAAACAGATTATATATATATATATACACACACACATACACATATATGTGTACATATACATATATACATACACACATATATGTATGTATGTATACACATGTATATACATACATGCGTGTATGTATATATGTATATATATATATACTATAAATGATTTATGCTTTTTATTCCTTACTAAACTACTTTACCTCAGATATTATATAACCAGAATATGATAACCTATGCATTAAAGGCTTAGGTAATTTATAAAATGTGAAATCAATATTTGGAGAAATTTAAGACTTAAGTAGTTGATAAAAATTTTAAACTATTAAGGATTTCAAGAGGATAAAGAAATAACATAGTAGAAATTAAATACTAAGAGAAAAATATTTTAAAAACTAAAGATTGCTCATGATAGCAAGCTAGTCATCATATTTTTTTAACAAAAAATTAAGCACTATAAAGAACAAACTGATGGTTACCAGAGGGAGGTGGGTGGGCGGATGGGTGAAATAGGTGATGGGGATTAAGAATACACTTACAGTGATGAGCACCAGGTGATGTATAGAATTGTTGAGTCACTTTATTGTACACCCGAAACTAATATAACAGTGTACGTTAACTACACTGGATTTAAAATAAAACAAATAAATAAGCACTATAATAAAATATGTTTAATTATGCTGTGAAATATTTGCCACTTTTCCTTATATTTTACTAGGAAATAATCATGTAAGCCAAGTTTTTAAGTGTACCAAGAGAAACCAAAACACTATTTTATATATTTATTTTGTTTTTCATTTAAACATCATATTTCCTTTTCTTTTTGGAAACTTTGATTCATTTCTAAGACAACTAAACTGGGTGACTGGGTGGCTTAGTCGGTTGAGCAGCTGACTTTGGTTCAGATAATGATCGCACAGTTTGTGAATTTGAGTCCCACATCGGGCTCTGTGCTGACAGCTCAGAGCCTGCTTGAGATCCTCTGTCCCCCTCTCTCTGCCCCTCCCCTGCTTCTCTCTCTCTCTCCCAAAAATAAACATTTAAAGAAAAAAAAAGACAACTAAACCTATGTCTATTAAAAGCCTAATGCACTTTAAATCCAAAATGATGGATGATAGAATTAAAAGTATTAGTATATTCCCAGAGTAAACCATACCCATATATTATATAATAATGAAATGCTAACAATAGTAAGTACTGTTTGCTATATTTATCACAGTTACACAGTAATGTATCAAAACGTTCAGAAGCGTTTTTGATATAAATAAATATCCTACCCTATATTTTCATTTTCTCAATCTTACTCCAGCTAGTCCGTCATATTAATTTTTTTTTTATTTTTTCAAAAGGTTATTTCAAACTCCAGGTAAAATAGTGTATTTTATTTATTGATTCATCAACCACAGAAATATTCCATTTACTCTCCAATATTAAGACAATGTTTAAACTTATCCTATCTCTCTTTTATTCAGCATCTGCTAGTATACATTTTGTTTTCTATTACTTTTGCATTATTGAATATCATCATTATTTTCATCAATTATGTAATATCTTGTGATTTCCTATTTTTAAAAGTATAATTCTATTCGAGGAAAACACAAAAGTATCTTCTAAGTTTTGACCAAAAAATGACTTAAAATCTTAAAACTGTTAATTTGCATTAATGTGTGAGGATTACATTTTATTTACCAAAAAGTCCCTACTGTATTGAATTTTATTCCTCCTAAAATACATATGTCAAAGCCTTAACCCCCAGTACCTCAGAATGTGACTGTATTTGAAGATAGTCTTTGAAAGAGGTAATTATTTTAAAAGCAAAGCCATGAAGATGGGTCCTAATCCAGCCTGACTGGTGTGCCTTTAAGAAGGAGAAATCTGGACACACAAAGAGACACAAGGGATGTACATGCACACACGAAAGATCCTGTAAAGACACAGCAAAAAGACCAAGGCAAGGAGATAGACCTCAGAAGGAAGTAACCCTGCCAACATCTTAGTCTTGGACTTCAGCATCCAGAACTGTGAGATTATAACTGTGTTGGATTAGATCATAGTTAGTGTTCTCTCAGTTTTTAGTGTTCTCCTCTCTAAATCTACAACATTTTGTAATTTTCTTGAAGATAGGGCACAATTTCTTAACAACTCTCAGTTGTTTAAGCTATCCGGACTGTGATAATTTGTTATGACAATTGCAGCAAAACAATACATGTTCTAAATTCATGAAAATGGCCACTAAATAGAGCATTTCACTAAGATCACAGAAAATCACTGAGTCATGATCTCTGTTATTTATTTTTCATAGAGTTTTAAAATCTTGTTTTTTGGCATGATTTGCCATTGCCACATCCTCAAATTTTAAAGCTGTTAAACATACTATAGATTCTTTTTTTTTTTTTTTTTTTTTTTTTTTTGTCTCTCAAACTGCTTTTCTTCCACTGATCACATCTTCCTATACTGTGTAGGTTGCTCTCTAGGTTTGTTCCAGAGCTTTCATTTTAGACAAAACATCTTGGCCACCCTGCATTTTATACATCATTCCTAAAACCCATGTCTCCCTCTTTCCTGATTTCCAAAATTATCTCATTGAAGTACAACTTCAGAGAATTTCCAAATAAAAGTCAGGGTAAGTAACTTTTTCACAACTTTGTACAATTGTAAACTTTTTTTTTTCTGGACATTTATTTATGCTTTGGGAAGATAAAGGATTCTAGGTTAAAATATATATCTTTTTTTGAAGATATATATTTGAAGCCATTTATTGTTTTCTAGCATTCTGTTAAATTGCTATGCCACAGATATCATTTGAATAAAAAAGGGGCTTAATTATTTCAAGAATTACAAATCTTATTTAATTTCTTTAGAGAAAAAGGCTAGTGTTTTTCTGGGTGTAGAGTCCAGGAAATAATCCCTATTTTCTAGGTATTGATTGGGGATAGAGTGGAGATGTGTAACATAAGGATGGTTACAGAGACAATGTAAGGGTAACATGATGGAAGTGTCATACAAGCATATACAGTTTTCCCATGTATATATAAACCTTCAATTAATCCTGTTTTCTTTTCTACTTCTCACCTCCACCAACCATGGTTCCTAGGGCTTAGAGATCAGAGCTTTTCCAGTGTTCTGTTGGGCAGATTAGTGCCCAGTATTTCTACAACCATACATTCTCCCCTTCCCGCCAAATCAGTTTTACAATAAAACATGAAATCTCATTTACAGCAAGTTCCCAAAACTATTTAAGTGGATCATTTGGAATATATATATGAATGTATATATTACATAGATGTGAGATGTCTGTGTATAGCAACCTACACAGAGCAGATTTATGCATATATATTTTATATATATATACATATAAATTTATATATGATAAATACTATAAATATATATATTGCATATATATGCAAATAGTTATTATCATCAATATTGTTGGCATGAGTCTATCCTTCAACCAGTTCAATTAAATTCTAATTCAAAATTCTTTCTACACACAGTGACACTGTAGTCTCATGGAATTTTAGAGCTGAAACTAACCCAGAGGACAGGGATGCTTGAAACAAGAGTAATCTCAAGTCTGAAGGCATAGCTCACCCAAAGTCTCACATGTTAGACAAATAATGTCATTGTAAAATATATGAGTTTCAACCAACGAATCATAACTTGGGTAAGTGAAAAATGTGAGTTGTAGAAGGAATTATAAGAGAACCAGAAATATGATGACGTAGACAAGTTATAGAGGTGACAATATGCATTAGTCCCCATTTTTATGTTGTTTTGAATTTTATTTATGGCAACACAAAGTTAACCTTTTTTTCTATCCAGAATTTCTCTGCCTTTAGAATGGCAATTAATTGTTTCTGTGATAAACAAAACCTATATAGGTTAAAATTTAACACAACTAAGGATGAAAGACAGGCTATATTCTGAAATAATATCTTTTTTTTAAAGTTTATTTATTCATTTTGAGAGAAAGAGAGAATGAGAGAGAGAGAGAGAGTAAGAGAGGGAGGGGCAGAGAGAGAATCCCAGCAGGCTCTACTTTGTCAGCAGGGCTCAAACTCATGAACCTTGAGATCATGACCTGAGCCAAAATCAACAGTCAGATGCTTAACCAACTGAGCCATGCAGACACCCCCTTAAATAATATCTTGATCATATTTACTTTATTTATAATATTAATTATTAAAACAACAAAGAATACCCAAAATAAATTCTTTAACCCCATTGTGCACTTTTCCTAATAAAACCTTAACCAGTATGAAATGATAGATAGAAAATCACGCCAGCTGCTTATACATCCAGAATCAAGTATTGTTTTGTATTCATCTATTTTCATTCCTTAAGATTTCAACACTGTTTATATTAAATAATTTTTTTGCTAAGATTATTACAATCCTTTATAATGAGAAGTACCTTGAATCATTAACAATATTACTGTTCTGGCAGACTTGCAGGCTTGATTGCACTATAGTAGTTTTGCAAGCTGAGTCCTGTACATTATAGGTAGTATGTATAACTATTATTATTACCATTAAGTTTTTTTTGTTGGATTAGATCATTTATAGTGTTCTCCTCTCTAAATGTACAACATTTAATAATTTTTTGGAAGATAGGGCACGATTTCTTACTCTTGACAAGTCTAAGTTAGAACAAATATAAAACAAAATTCATTATGAGAAGTTTTCAGTCTCTTTGAGTTCAGAAAACAATAAATATTAACTTATTAAATTTGATTAAAATGGGCTCTCAGCCCATAATCTTACTCTTCAACTGAAAATATGTAATGTTGCTTAATGATCAGGGTGTTGGAGCTTCTTTTTGACTGTAAAAAATAATGATCCTTCATTATAATAAAATATTCCACTATTGCATAGTCTATGTTTTATGAATTACTCTACACACACTTTGTGTCAATTATAGGCCATAGAATAAAAGGTAACACTTCAGCCTTCAGGCTGAATCATTTATTTGGAGCTCACTGATGTGTTCTTAATTCAATTTGAAGTCTCTTCCCACCCACAGTTTGTGGAGAAAGAGATGCAAACATTTTTCTTCATTGGCAGAGACTGGAAAATGCATCAACATGACAAATATTTTCCGGGAGGAGAAAAATAAGTATATTCTATGAATAACAATCTCTCTCTCAAAGAAAAAAAAGATAATCATAACAAAATTTATAACATTTCTTTTATCTCAAAGGAGCCTAAAGCATTTTAGAAATGTTAACGATGGTCTGGTTCTGTGAGATTCACGTCTCCTGTCACTGAGACGGATTTACTTTTAACAGTGCATCGGGATGACAGACCCGGCAGAAAGCTCAGTAGGATTTATTATCACGTCTATAAGGCTGAAAGGGAGGGGCTGCTTGTTCCAAACTGCCCATGCTAGAATGTGTATCTATCACAGGATCAAAGGCATGGGCTCCCTGCATATGCAAAATACAATGGATTGCATAACAATAATCTGCTCTTTGATGAAAGTATTGGTGAGGCATCCCAGGATACTCTGCCCCACACCATCAGGTAATGTAGACAACACTATGCCTATTAACAAGACATTAATAATCGTTTAAAAACTTTTAATGTGTTCATGTGAATTAACATCATTTTTGTTCTATTTAAAAAAATTCAGTGTTTAGAATCCTATATTAATGCACCTATAGACTAGTACAAGCATAACTATTTTTCCAATACAGAAATATTTATATGTCTCTGCTGAATTCCCTCACATCGATTATATGGTTGACTTGAACAATGATGATAGGTTGCAAATTCTACAACGGTGAGTGACATTGTTTACACAATAACTAACAGGTGTTGAAATTTTCTAAATACACAAACATATGCACATGTATAGTGATTTACATGTGTATGTTGAACATACATTAGATAGGTTCATCATGCTTTGATTTATATCATGTACTATTATTCACCCTTGTGACTACTAATATTTAAAACCAGGAAGGAAAGAGTAAATGGAAATAAATTGTGTTGTGTTTTTTTTTTTTGACTCCATCATTATCTATGCTATAGTGTGGCTAAGTTTCATTCATTTATGTCTTTATTAATTCAGCAAACATTTATTCAGTAATTATTAGACCCTATTCTAGGCACTAGACATTTAAAGAGACATTTGATACATATCTTATCTTCAGGAAGATAATACTCTTGTGGGAGAGATAAATATTAAGAAAGTAAATAGAGTGGCATAAAAACACCAAACAGGAAACCCATAACTCTGTAAAAGAAGAGGCAGGGGCAATTTTACAAAGAAGGCAGCATTTGAATTGGATCTTGAAAATTGAGTAGGAGATATCAACCAAAGCAAGTATTTTTGTCAAGGTTCTTTTTTTTTAAAGTTTATTTATTTTGAGAGAGAGAGAGCATGAGCAGAGGAGGGACAGAGAGAGAGAGAGAGAGAGAGAGAGAATCCCAAGGAAGCTCCACACTGTCAGTGCAGAGCCAGATGCAGGGCTTGAACCCACAAACTGTGACATCATGACCTGAGCTGAGATCAAGTGTCGGATGTTTAACAAACTGAGCCACCCAGGCAACCCATAAGGTTCTAATTATAAAATTAAAGCACATTGCTAGCACTGACTACAAAAATACATAGCCCCGGCAATATCAAGTTTGAGAGAGTGAAACAGTCTGAGTTTCAACAAAATGTAAGCAAAACAATCTATTGATATACAGGCATACCTCATTATATTGAACTTCTTTTTTCATTTTTTTTTTCATTTTTTTTAATGTTTATTTTTGAGACAGAGAGAGACAGAGCGTGAACAGGGGAGGGGCAGAGAGAGAGGGAGACACAGAATCTGAAACAGGCTCCAGGCTCTGAGCAGTCAGCACAGAGCCCGACGCGGGGCTCGAACTCACGGACTGTGAGATCATGACCTGAGCCAAAGTCAGACACTTAACCGGCCGAGCCACCCAGGCGCCCCTCTTCTTTTTTCATTTTAATGCACTTTGCAGATATTGCCTTTTCTCTCTTTCTTTCTTTCTTTCTCTTTCTTTCTTTCTTTCTTTCTTTCTTTCTTTCTTTTTAGAAACTGAAGGTCTGCAGCAACACTGCATCAAGCAAGTCCATTGGTGCCATTTTTCCAACAAATTTGCCTAGTCCATGTAAGTCACATGGACTTACATTTTGGTAATTCTTACCATATTTCAAATTTTTCATTATTACTCTATTTGTTATGGTGATCTGTGATCAGTGATCTTTGATGTTACTATTGTAATTGTTTTGAGGCACCACAAACTGTGCCCATATAAGATGGTGAACTTAATCAATAAATGATACGTAAGTTTGACTGCTCCTCCAGCTGGCTGTCCTCGATCTCTCTCTCTCTCTCTCTCCTTGGGTCTCCCTATTGTCTAAGATACAACAATATTGAAAATGGGTCCGTTAACAACTGTACAATGTTCTCTGAGTGTTCAAGTGAAAGAAAGTGTGGATGTCTCTCAGTTTAAATCAAGAGCTAGAAAAGATAAAGCTTAGTAAGGAAGGCATGTCAAAAGCTAATAGGCCAAACACTAGGTCTTTTGTGCCAAATGGTCAAGTTATGAATACAAAAGAAAAGTTCTTGAAGAAAATTAAAAGTGCTACCCCGGTGAACACACAACTGATAAGAAAGTGAAATGGCCTTATTGCTGATAGGGAGAAAGTTTTAGTGGTCTGATAGAGGATCAAACCAGCCACAACATTCCCTTAAACCAGAGCCTAATCCAGAATAAGGCTCTAAGTCTTTTCAATTCTATGAAGGCTGAATGCAGTGAGGAAGCTGCAGAATAGAAGTTGGAAGCTGAAAGAGGTTGGTTCATGAGGTTTAAATAAATAAATAGACTCTTAACTATAGAGAACAAACTGATAGTTACCAGAGGGGAGGCCGGTGGAAGGATGTGTGAAATAGGTGATGGGGATTAAGGAGTGCACTTGTTGTGATGAACACAGGGTGTTGTATGGAAACAATGAATCACTATACTGTACACCCAAAGCTAATATCACACTGTATGTTAACTAACTGGAATTTAAATAAAAACTTTACCTAAAGAAAGAGAGAATCTTACTACATAGCATAAAAACGCAAGGTAAAACAGTAAGTGGTGACATAGAAGCTGCAGCAAGTAATCCAAAAGATCTAGCTAGGAAATAAATGAAGGTGGCTACACTAAGGAAAAGATTTTCAATGGATTTAAACAGTTTTCTATTGGAAGAAGATGCCACCAATTCCTGGCTTCAAAGTTTCAAAAGACAAGCTGACTCTCTTCTTAGCGGCTTATGCAGCTGGTGACTTTAGATGGTAGCCAATGCTCATTTACCACTCCAAAAATCCGAGGGCTCCTAAGAATTATGCTAAATTTACTCTGCTTGTGCTCTAGAAAGGGGACAACAAAGCCTGGATAACAGCACACCTTTTGACAACATGGTTTACTGAATATTTTAACTGTTGACACTGACTCATCAGGAATAAAAAAAAATTCTTTTCAAAATATTACTGCTCATTGATAATGCACTGGTCACCCAAGAGCTCTGATGGAGATGTACAATGAGATAAATGTTGTTTTCATTCCTGCCAATACAACATCTATTCTGTAGCCCATGGATCAATGAGTAATTTTGTCTTTCAAGTCTTATTATTTAAGAAACACATTTTATAAGGCTATAGGTGCCATAGATAGTGATTCATCTGATGGATCTGGGCAAAGTAAATTGAAAACCTGGAAAGGACTTACCATTCTAAATTATTTTTAATGTTTATTTATTTTGGGGAGCGACAGAGACAGAATGCGAGTGGGTTAGGGGCAGAGAGAGAGGGAGACACAGAATCCGAAGCAGGCTCCAGGCTCTGAGCTGTCAGCACAGAGCCCGACGTGAAGCTTGAACTCATGAGCTGTGAAATCATGACCTGAGCTGAAGTCAGACGCTCAACCAACTGAGCCACCCAGGTGCCCCAAAGAATTTACCATTCTAGATGCCATTAAGAAGGAGTCAAAATATCAACATGACAAGAATTTGGAAGAAGTTGACTCCAAACCTTAAGGATGACTTTGTGGGGTGCAAAACTTCAGTGGAGGAAGTAACTGTAGATGTGGTGAAAATAACAAGAGAACTAGAATTAGAAGTGGAGTCTAAACATGGGACTGGATTTCTGCAATCTCGTGCTACAACTTTAATGGATGAGGAGATATTTCTTATGGATGAGCAAGGAAAGTGATTTTCTGAGATGGAATCTACTCCTGGTAAAGATGATGGGAAGGCTTTTGAAATGACAACAAAGGGTTTAACATATTATGTAAATTTCATTGCTAAAACAGCAGCAGGGTTTGAGGGGATTGACTCCAATTTTGAAAGAAGTTCTACTGTGGGTAAAATGCTCTCAAACAGTATCACATGCTACAGAGAAATCATTCATGATAAGTAGAGTCAATTGATGTGGCAAACTTCATTGTTGCTTTACTTTCAGAAATTGCCACAGCCACTCTCGCCTTCAGCAACCACCACTGTCTGTGGTCAGTCAGCTGCCATCCACATCAAGGCAAGACCTCCATCAACAAAAAGATTACAACTCACTGATAGTTCACATAATTCTTGGCATTTTTTTAGCAATAAAATATTTTAAAATTAAGGCATATACATATTTTAGACAGTGTTTTTGCACAGTGTTTTGTAATAGACTATACTATAAACCTAACTTTTATATGCATTAGAAAACAAAAAAATCATTTGATTCTCTTTACTGTGATATTCACTTCATTGTGGTGGCCTGGACCAACCAGCAATATCTCCAACATATGCCTGTACACTGTCCTATTTCTTATGTTCACACATACCTGGCTAGAATTAGACTCAAAATTGGCTTTTCAAAACAGGGCACTATATTCCCAGATCTATGACCCTTCCTCATGCCGCATACCCATTTCCCTCTAAATACCACTTATAATCAAATCTATGATCCATTTCAACTTTTGTATGTAACCCTCTTTTTTCCTGCCTCTTGTCCTCATCTGCTAGTGCAAAATTCCATTTATGTGTATCCCCATGGGTTGTCTTTCATGACCATTATACATTCTTCTTTTCTTTTCTCCTTTCCTTTGGAGGCTGGTCGTGCCTTTGACACCTCTGCTGTTTCTTTTAGGCAAGAGTATAATATATATCGGCCTCATAACTCTCTCTGCCTAAAAAGGAAACAAACATCAGATCTCCCAGGTTTCCACATGGAACCTTTATTTCATGCTAACACTAACACACAAGAAACCTTTCGCTTCCAAGGCGGCTTGGAAATTATTGGGAAGTCAGAGAGAAAAACTGAGTTCAGTATGTCTACTTTGTTTTCCTAGGTGTTCAGCTCACTTCCAGAATTTTTTCATCCCTCATGCCTATAGATTATTGCCAAGGCCACAAACTGACCTGGTATGACCAGGCAGGACTGAAATCCCAAAAGGAAGAGAAACAAAATATAGATAGATGTTATGCGTTGAATTCTGTCCCCCCCAAAAAGATATGTTAAAACCTGAGCCCCTAGTACTTCAGAATGTGACCTTATTTAGAAACGATGTTCACAGAAGTAATCAATTTAAAATGAGGTCCTAAAATGGATCCTAATCCAATATGACTGCTGCCTCTATAAAAAGGGGAAATTCATACACAGGGACAGACATGTATAGAGGGAGGATGATCTGAAGAGATACAGGGGGAACATCATGGAAATAAAAGGCAGAGATCATGTGACACATCCACAGCCAAAGATTGCCAGCCAACCACCAGAAGTTATGAGGGGGACATGATAGAGACTCCTTTCTAGCTTGCAGAAGAAACCAACCCTGCCAACAGCTTAATTTCAGACTTTAAACTCCGGAACTGGGAGGCAACACATTTCTGCTGTTTAAGCCACTCAGTTTGTGGCACTTCATTGTGGAAGCCTACTTACCAGCAAACTAGTTGAGTAGATGGTCCCCAGTTCCGCTTTCCCTTCTTCAATATAGTTTACTATCCCACATTATTGAAATAGGTCTCTGCTTTCCTTCCCTCTAGATGTAAGATTTAGAGGTGGCAGGTACTACATTTTATACATTTATGTTTCTCTGCAGCTCTAACCTCTTGTTTTGCACACTACAGCAGTGGAATTAATTTTTGCTAACTATATTTTAAAATAGAAAAATGCACTGAAGCTGTTGAATAAAATACTTTTTACTTTCATAAGGAAATAAAAACAAAGAAAAATAGATGTAAACAGTCATGGAAAAACAAAATTATTTACTTCATTTTAATATAAAATATATCTCCACACATATACATATTTTCTTAAAATCATTAGTATTTATGACTATGAACTTTCAAGGAAGGCAGATATATTTTCCAGAAATACCATAATGCCTATATATTTATAATTTTACAAGAGCTTGTTTATTACATGAATATTAATTATGGTTTTAATCTCACTCTATATTAATGTGGCTGAAAATACAATGTTGATTATTACATTGTTTTGTATTACATCATAATACTTTTTTTAGCAACAATGAATCCAGCCTGATTTAGAATACATTAATACATGCAGAACAACAAATTAATTTAAAGGTTAGTAGTTTACATATATCAAAACCACAGACTAATAGGCCCTTCTATACTATGAATTGTCTGTATTATTATTACAGGGACTTCCATTAGCTCTCTTCTAACCATAATCATTTGACTGGAAAATTGGTTCAATACTAATGCATCACCTATTATGCTGTACTTTTAAAGAAAGGAATGTTGTACCGATACAGGGCAATTGTGAATAATAAAGATGGGTACACACACACACACACACACACACACACACACACATACACACACACAAGGTTTCTTATAGGAATTCTGAGGTGCTTTGCAAAACAAATTTTTTTCACACAATAAGTAAACACCTCACCGATGGTGTCTATGTGAAAAACTGCTTTAGCCAAATTCAGTTTAAAAAATAAAAACAAAAACTGTTGAAATATATAATTTTACATCTTGAAAGAGATTTTAGAGGTCAACTTAAAAACAAACCTTAAACCTTTCAATTAATCTATAATGAGGCTTTTTTCACTATATTTTTAACTTCAGCTATCTCTTTTTGACACTACATAGGCATAGCCAAAGAAATGGAAACGTTATAATGTATGGTGGTGGGAAGCAGTAGAGGATGAATGCTATGTGCAGGTAATTTTTTGCTCTATGATCCTGGTTTCTTTTTTTAGTACAAGGTCAAATATTCAGTTATTTTTCTTGAGTTTGAAGTTCAAAGTGAACATTTGCTGAAACCATGACCTGAATTCATATCAGAAAATTTTGAGATCACAAATCAAATCAACACTTATAATTAAGCACAAGGCATGTAGGTCCATTTAATTTTTAATAAACCTGGTTGTTTACACTTATAACAGAAGTAAAAATTATTTATACTCTGCTTTTTATATAAAAAATTTGCAGGAAAATAATTTTATTTCTGACTGGCAATGATGAAGGGAAGAAATCGAACTAAGAATGACTGCAGATTACTTTTGGAAAATAACATGATTTTCCTGAAAACTCAATATACACTCCATTTTGATGAAAGCCTGCTCCGAGCTGTTATGATAGATAATTAGACATATTGATAGACAATTGAGACATGTTCTATACAAATGCAGTTATTAGAAAACAGGGCAAATTTATGCATAAATGAGAGCTGACTTAGGTAGTTCAGACAAAAGTTTGGAGAGAGTATTCATCCACTAAATTCTCATAGCACTTTCATCGTTATAGGAGAAACTGAGTTCAATTTTATACAGTACCTACAGTCCTATACACAATCAGTGTTCTCAAAGATTTACAATCACTGTTCTCAAGGATTTACAGACTAAGAGGGAGGTACTTTTATATGTATACATAATTATATTAGAAGTGGTATATTGTACATTTCACAAGAAAGATAGAAGGAAAAGAGTGAAAAGGGAATTCAAATGAGTGAGAGGTCACTGCTGGCTGGGATGATGATATAAAGTGCCTTAAAAGATACAGTAATCTGGCGCTTGCCAAACTGGGAAGGGGTGAGGTGCGTAATGTCATGAAAATGTTTCCCTCTAAAGGGATTCAAAGGATCTGAAGGTTTTTTTTTTTTTAATGAGGTAATATTCTATCATAATCCCTCTTTCTTCTTAGAATAATACAGAGACCATTGATCATTATATGTTATGATAGCATTATATTCCCTTTAATTAACTTCATTTAAATGTTGGAGTCACTGGGATTAAGTCTCTAAAAACATGTCAATATAACCTAGACAGGTGAAAAAAGAATCAGTGAAGTTCAATATCTTTGAGGTGGGCCTCATGGCAGGAAATCACTGCAAGTGAAGCTTATGTTCACTTTTAAATTTCTCACATTTACATATTATTACATAATAATGTATAAAATTTATTGAGTCATTATTTAGTGCCAAGCTTTTAACCTTATCTTTACATTATTTCATTTAATATTAGAATTTTGTGTAGTAGGACATCTTAAAATCCCCATCTTATGAATAGGGAAATAAGTAATCTAGACACATATGTAGTGAATAATGGAGAGAAATTTGAACCATGTAGTTTGATCAGAACCTATGTGCTTAACTCATGATGTTTTTCAGACACGTCAAGCCCCCTAATTATCCCTCGACATTCCATTATGTTTGCTTTTGATTTCAGAGTAGAAACATTCATAATACAAACTACAAGTTCATATGACAAATCAAGAGCATACTTTTATAGTATCTTCATGTTCTGAGAACTTCAGTATATAGCATTCTGAGCTGACAACATAAAAATGTAGCATGTAATAATCCCTTTCATTTTAGTTTAATGAAACTACTCTATCCTGACCTATAAGCAGTCATTTCCTTTAAAAGTAGATGTAAGGGGCGCCTGAGTGGCTCAGTCGGTTAAGCACCCAACTTCAGCTCAGGTCATGATCTCACGGTTTCTGAGTTCAAGCCCCGCATCTGGCTCTGTGCCGACAACTTGGAGCCTGGAGCCTCCTTCAGATTCTGTGCCTCCCTCTCTCTCTCTGCCCCTCCCCAGCTCGCATTCTGTCTCCCTCTCTCTCTCAGAGATAAATAAAACATTAAGAAAATGAATAAATAAATGTAGACGTAAGCTTCAAACCTCCAAAACACAAATCGTCCTGTATTTTTCTCATTACCTTTTGCTCTATTACATTCTTTGTAGCTTATATTACTTTATTACTTCCTAGGCTTTGATTTTAGTTATTATATGAATTATATGCTTGATCATTATGTTTGAATTATTTGCTTTTTGGTGTTTAAGGTACTAATTATATATACTGTATATGTTTATATCTCTTCCAAGTTAATGTTGTGTGACTTTGAGGAAGCCCCTTCAATTCTGTGGCTCACAATTTCCACAAATGATTAATAGTCTGAATGACTTCCACAATTCCATTTAGCTCCAAATGCTATATTCTAAATCACCTCCTTCCCAAAGAGGTGAGATCTCAACTGTTTTGACCATCAGGGAGATGAAGAACCCTCTACACTGGGTTCTATCCTCTAGGTGTGGAGGCAGGGGTAGAGGGGGAGCTCAGAGTGCTGACTCTTATAGACAAGCCAACATAGTTATCGTGTGTACAGTCTAAGGAATAAACCGTCTCTTTTATAAGTAAGTAAACAGAATTTTAGTGAAATTTTATCTAATTTGTAGGTCTGTTCCTTGTTTACTTTATCCCATGAACTTTTACTAACCAGGTAATGTTAAATAAACTGATGGTCAAATAAGTAAACAATTGCTATAAGTTTTGCAAAAATATAATTAAAATTACTACTATATTTGTACTATTTATTCTGTTTTATCTCAGTTAATCTTACTAAGCTTGTAAGACTTGTAAATACTTTGTATTATCCACTTTGTACATGTTTTTCAGTGAAATACTCTACTTGTCAGCACCCTAAAGTTGTATGCTAAAATATTAAATTAAGACATGAAACAAAAGAGGTGAACTACAGTGACTCAGTCGGTTGAGCATTCAACTTTGGCTCAGGTCGTCATCTTGATGTTCATGAGTTCAAGCCCTGCTTTGGGCTCTGTGCTGACAGCTCAGAGCCTGGAGCCTGCTTCAGATTCTGTGTCTCCTTCTCTCTCTGCCCCTCTCCTGCTTGCACTCTGTCTCTTTCTCTCTCAAAAATAAATAGACTTTAAAAAAAATTAAAGAAAGAAATAAGAGGTAACAGGATAGACAAAGTTAAATTTCAGAAAAATTTTTATAAATTCCACTTTTTAAAAGCAAATATGTAGATTATCGTTTGACATGGAATGAATTATAGCTGTAGTTATAAAATATCAGAGTTTATTAAGCTGACTTTGAACCATAAGTTAGCAAATTATTCAGTATAATGTAAAACAGTAGGATAACTTAAAGATCCAAGTAAAAGCCCACATTATTTCAATTTTTTAAACTTGCTTCTTACAATACATACTTTGCATATTCATAAGAATTTCTCCTTATTAAATTATTGCTTTGTAAGAGCAATCTGGAATTTTTTTTTAAACAATGAAAGCCTTGTTATCTAAAGTCCCCATCTATCTCTATAACTTTTTAAAAACACTTTTCTTAATCCTTTATTTATTTTTGAGAGAGAGAGAGACAGAGTGTGAGCAGGGGAGGAACAGAGAGAGGAGATACAGAATCCAAAGGAGGCCCCAGGCTCTGAGCTGTCAGCACAGAGCCCGACTTGGGACTAGAACCCGTGAACTGAGAGATCCTGACCTGAGCTGAAGTGGGACGTTTAACTGACTGAGCCACCCACGGGCCCCTTGCTGTAACTTTTTTTAATGTTTATTTTTTATTTTGAGAGAGACAGAGAATGCAAATGTGCATGCAAGTGGGGGAGGGGCAGAGAGAGAGGATCCAAGCAGGGTCCTCATTGTCAGCACAGAGCCTGATGTGGGGCTCAATACCAGCAACCGTGAGATCATGACCTGAGCTGAAATAAAGAATTGGAGGCTTAACCAACTTGGCCATCCAGGAGCCCCACGAAGTTTTCTTACTTTAAACAGTTATTTATCAGTTGAAATATTTACATTAGTTTATGTCTAATTGGGCTAATAAACATTTTAATCTTTATGAGTCAGACTGAAATGTCATGAGCTTATGGTTTTGAGCCCAACATAAGTTCACTGGGGTTTTCTGAGGCAGGATAAGTTATATTTTATTCTAAGCTATAAAAAGCCTATCAATAACTTAGAGTGGACAGATTCATAAAAAAAAAAAAAGTGGGGCAAAAAAAACAAGCAAAGTTGAGAGAAAAAAATGAAGACAAAGGAGGAGATAAATATAAATGACAATGAAAAGGTGAGGTCAGGTAACTTCACACTTGCTCTTCGGTGCCCTTGGTCACATTTCTCCAACTTAAAACTGGTTCTCCATTACTATTTAAGGCAAAACACCTCTTCATCCTTCTTCATCAGTACCCTCTATTTAACTCCTGGTTACCTTTCTTCATTGAATATACAGTGTGCCCTGTGTCACCATCTTCACCTCAAATTCTGTAAATCTCCCAGGTGGTTCTGACATCCAAGGGAGTGAAACACCACATATGGCCTCATATCCTGTTCTACCAACCTGGCATTCCTATATCTTTACTGCCCTCCTCCTTAGTTTATTTCACAAGAAAATGACTATCAGAATATGTTCTATAATTATTCTATATTACTGTCCAACATTTTTTTCTGTACCCTTCCAGGATGGCATCCTCCACTACACTTATCTCTTCAGATGTGGATTGGAAATTTGTGTTTGGACCCTCTAGATAAAGGTACAATGACAGACTTGTTTCAACTGCACTTCTAAAACACTAAAAAAATCCATTTTTTGATATTCAAAATAGTAACTTTATAACTACAGTTCAATTATGTTTAATTGTTATGTCTGTCTTTCCTGTACCAGCATCACATTATTATAATTACAGAGAAGAAATTCCAAATTCCAATTCTCCCAACTTATTTCTTAATTTATTTTTATTAAGATTATATTTACACACTGGGGCGCCTGGGAGCCTCAGTCGGTTGAGCGTCCAACTTCAGCTCAGGTCATGATCTCACAGTTTGTCAGTTGGAGCCCCACATCGAGCTCTGTGCTGACAGCTTAGAGCCTGGAGCCTGCTTCGGATTCTGTGTCTCTGCTCCTCCCCTGTTCATGCTCTGTCTCTGTCTCTCTCTCTCTCTCTCAAAAATAAACATTAAAAATTTTTTTAAAAAAGATTATTTTTACACACTTATTCATCTTGATTAATTTTATAATTTTTTGGTCATGTTCCAAAATAATCATAATAAAATTTCAAGTAAAACTGCATTTCATATTAGACAAGTTGGGGGCAATTGGCATCCTTTTGATAATGAGTCTTCCAATTTAGTAATAATTTTTCTCTGTGTATTTAATACTTCATTTATGACATACATTTTATTTTTATTTTTTTAAGATTTAAAAAAAATTTCCAGTTAGTTAACATACAATGTTATATTAGTTTCAGGTGTACAATATAGTGATTCAACACTTCCATACATCACCCCATGCTCATCAGGACAAGTGCACTTCTTAATCCTCATCACCTATACAATCCCCCCGCCACCACACTGCCACTCCCCTCCCTCTGGTAACCATCAGTTTCTTCTCTATAGTTGAGTCTGTTTCTTGGTTTGTTTCAGTCTTTCTTTTTTTTTTTTTCCGTTATCAGTTTGTTTCGTAAATTCCACATATAAGTGAAATTATATGGTATTGTCTTATTTTGCTTAGTATTACACTCTCTAGACCCACCCATGTTGTTGCAAATGGCGAGATTTCATTCTCTTTTATGGCTGAGTAATATATCATGTCAACATCTTCTTTATCCATTCATCAATTGATGGACACTTGGGTTGCCTCCCTATCTTGGCTATTGTAAATAGCGTTGCTATAAACAAGGGGTGCCTGTATCCCTTTAAATTAGTGTTTTTGTATTTTGGGGGTAAATACCCAGTGGTGCAATTGATGGATCATAGGGTAGTTCTATTTTCAACTTTTTGAGGAACCTCCACACTGTTTTCCAGAGTGGCTGCACCAGATTGCATTCCCACCAACAGTGAAACACTTTCACTGCATCCCAAAATTTTTGGACTGTTGTGTTTTTATTTTCATTTGTTTCCATGTACTTTCTAGTTTCTTCTTTTATTTCCTGGTTGACCCATTCATTGTTTAGGAGCATGTTATTTAACCTCCATGTATTTGTGGTCTTTCCAGATTTTTTCTTGTGGTTGACTTCTAGTTTCATAGGGTAAGAAAAGATGCATGGGATAACTTCAACGTTCTTGAATTTGTTGAGGTTTGTTTTATGGGCTAATATGTGATCATTCTGGAGGATGTTCCATGTACACTTTAAAATAATGTATATTCTGCTGTTTTAGAATGAATGTTCTGGGTATATCTGTTATATACATTTATTCCAGTGTGTCATTCAAAGCCATTGCTTCCTTGTTGATTTTCTGTTTAGTTGATCTGTCCATTGATGTAAGTAGGGTGTGAAAGTCTCTCACTGTTATTGTATTATTATTAATTTGTTCCTTCATGTATGTTATTAAGTGTTTTATGTATTTGGGTGCTCCTATGTCTTATGCATAAATATTTATAATTGTTATATCTTCTTGTGTGATTGTCCCCTTTATTATCATTATATAGTGTTCTTTGTCTCTTGTTACAGTCTTTGTTTTGCAGTCTATTTTGTCTGATATAAGTGTTGCTCTTCCAGCTTTCTTTTGATACCCATTTGCAAAATAGATGTTTCTTCATCCCCTCATTTTCAATCTGCAGGTGTTTTGCGTCTGAAACGAGTCTCTTGTAGACAGCATATACATGAGCCTTGTTTTTTTAAATTTTTTTAATCCGTCGCCTTATGTTTTATGATTGGAGTGTTTAGTCCATTAACATTCAAAGTAATTATTGATTGATATGTATTTATTGCCATTTTGTTACTTGTTTTGTGGTCGTTTCTGAAAGTTTTTTCTGATCTTTTCTTGTCTTTACCTCTTTCATGTGTTGCTGATTTTCTTTAGTGACATGTTTGGATATTTTTCTCTTTATTCTTTGCATTATTATTAGTGGCTTTTGATATATGGTTACCATTAGGTTTGCATATAACTTCTGCATATAGCAGTCTGTATTAAGTTGATGGCCATTTAAGTTTGAACCCATTCTTTTCTTCTCCCCATGTTTTAGGTATATGTTATTATATTTTATATCCTTTTTTTCATGAGTTCCTTGACTGATTTTTTACAGAAATATTCATTTTACTCTTTTTGTGTTCCCTTCTATCACTTTTGATCTCTCCTTTCCACACTTTGAGTGGAAAAAATCACTATATTTTGCATATTTAATTATAATATGTATGGTGTGCATATGACATACGTTTTATAACTTTTATATAGGTTCTATGCTGTCCTTCTTAAAGTAATTTGTAGACTTATTTTTGCTATTGGAAATGGCATTTTTCCTCATTATATTCTCAAGGACATAATTTTTCACTTGCAGAATAAAAAAATATTTTTGTATTTATGTCTAACTATCTTATTAAATTTTCATAATACAACTAATAGTATAAGTTATCAACTGTATCACCATGAAAGAATAATTATTTTCCTTTTTAGAACACCTACGTTTTTACTAAATGTCATATTGACTACAATTGTCAAGTAATGTGATAATCAGTAATCATGGTGGAAAATTTCTTTTGTTTCTGATAATAATTGAAATGTTTTTAGATATTTACAATTAAGGAAAACGTTGACTGATAGCATGAAGAAGATTTTACTTTATTAGGTGGGTATTAATAATTCTTTACCAGATTTTGTTGTGAGTTTCTAAGATGAAAAATATCTAAATGTTATCAAATACTTTTTTAGGTTTTGAGATGATTCACTTTTACTTTGATTTACTATGGCCAAGGATTATACTAACATATTTCCTAATCTGGACAGTTAAATCACTTGAATAGATTTCTATGGTTTTTAAATATTTTTGTTAGCTTTTAGTTTCTAATGTTGTATTTTTCAAATAAATTAATAAATCATATTTTTCAATAGTATCTTTTTCATTATCATAGGTTTCTATTTTTTTCTATAATATATAAATGTTGAAATAACTTCAGAATTAGTTATTTTAAAGACATAATCACTAGTCCAGGGATTTTGCTAAAGATAATTATACAAAATTAATTTGTGCAACAATTGTGGTGTTGTATTTCAAATCTATAATGGCATTATACGTAGCTCTCTGTCTTATATTCACTTCACTCAAGCCATGATGGCCTTTCTGTTATTTTTTAAATACGTCAAATCATTCTATGTTTCACTGCCTGCAACTGCTCTTACCTCTACCTATAAATTTTATTTCTAGCTGTATTTGAGTAGTTCATTTTGTTTCTTCATCCAGATCTCTGCTTTACTATTATTTTAGAGAGGCTTTCCTTAACCATCATTCTGTCTAGAATGACATTGTTCGAATGACCTTTTCTTTCCTCTTTTTTTGGGTTACATTTTTCATCAATTTTGGAATCAGTTTTATAGTATATATCTTTGAAAGAAATACATGCTATTAACATTTAAATTATATTAGCATTGTGAGTAATTTATTAAAAGTTTTACATACTTCCTGAAACATGTGTGTGTACTGTTATGGCCTTTTTATTGTTACTAATCTTATATTTCACTTCTCTTTTATTTAATAATGAAACTTTACATAATATTATTGATTTTTTAATTTACGTAAATATTAAATTTGTTATTTTGTATAAATTTATTTTATTTGCTCTCTTTTCTTATTTTTAATTTTTCTTATGTTTATTATTTATTATGTTTATTTTAATATGTTTAAATTGACCTTAAACTTCATTTGTCTTTCTTTTTATGAACACTTAATATGTATAGTTTTCTATAACAAATTTATTGAATAGCATCCCTTATTTTGTGTAATGGTGCTATCTTTTTACTTTCAGTATAGTCTATAACATGCCCTTGAATTTCTTATTTAACAAGAGAGTTATTTAAGGGAGTGTGTTATTTGTGCATGTCCATACAGGTTTTACTTGTGCTTATGTCAGAAAACGTGGTTGATATTTTGTCTCTATATAATTTCCTTAGGTTTTCTTTGAGTTATAAATATATAATTTTTAAAAAAAGGTAAAAAGCAAACATACAAAATGAACACTTACCCAAAATTTTAGTTAACTCGTTAATTAATAATTGAACCAGGCAGGGGTGCCTGGGTGGCTCAGTCAGTTGAGAGTCTGACTTCAGCTCAGGTCATGATCTCACAGCTCATGAGTTCAAGCCCCGCATTGGGCTCTGTGCTGACAGCTCGGAGCCTGAAGCCTGCTTCAGATACTGTACCTCCCTCTCTCTCTGCCCCAACTCACTTGCATTCTATCTATGTCTCTCTCTCAAAAAAAAATAATAAATATCAAAAAATAAAAATAAAAAAAATAATTGAACCAGGTATATGTTAAACTAATATTAAGGGTATTTTAAAAGCTACATACATTTGGACAATTTAATGAAGTAATGTCAGGAAAACCATACTGGCTTACGTATAAAACTGATTATTGACGAAGAGACCCAAAGACCACAATCACTGTGGACAAAATCTACAAATTAAACCTTGCTTGGGAAAAATAATCAAGGCCAAACCATAATTTATTCTGTTTATTTCCAAGTTTTGTATAATTAACCTTCTTGTGGGGGAAGCTAAGAAACAGTCACAAGCCCACTAAAATACTTGGATTTAATCATAAGATTACAAAATGATTCTCCTCCCTCACATTTATCACCACATAAAGAGGGCTCCAATGTAATGGTATATTATAGCTGAAAGCACTGCAAAACACAGACTCTAGTTAAAGAGAAGCTTCTAGAGAAGCCCAAAGATAAGAGGGGACACAGAGGAAGGACACTTGCAGAATTTCTAGTCTCTTGGCACCTACAGCTATATACAATACTTAACACGACCAACTCCTAATCAGGTTGACAAAATACCTTACATTAAATGTATATCTAACTCAGTTCCTATATCCAATAAATAATATCTAAATTTTAACAATAACAATAACAACAACAACTAAGCACAAGGCATGCCAAAAAGGTAAGAAGAAACACAGTCTGAGAAAAAGTAAGCATCAGCATAAGACTCAGCTATGATACAGATGCTGGAATTATAAAATAACTGATTAATATTTTAATGGCTATGATGGTAATGTAGACAACATGCAAGAACAGATGGTCAATGAAATTAAGATATGGAGACTCTAAGGAAGAGTCAAAGGAAATACTAAGAATCAAAGTGCAGTCACAAAATTGAAAATTGCCTGTGATGAGCACATCTGTAGACTGAACACGGTCAAGGAAAGAGTAAGTGAGCTTCACAATTTTGATAAAATACAGAGAAAATTATTCATTAAATTGGGCTGTGTTACTTAAAAGTTTTTAATTATCATGACTGATCTTATGCACAATAGCTTATATAAACGCAAAAATATTTTTCCTTTATCGCTGGTTTCTTTTGTTTGCTTTCTGATTTCAACTTCAGAATAATGATACTTTTTTCTTTAGTGAAACAATAAATACTTTTACTGTACTTCTTAACCAAATATGTGCTAAGTGTTAGTATTTTTACTTATTTCTACTTGTTTATTTAATTTATAGAATTTGTGATTGTAAATGAGATCCGTTGAAATATCTTCAGTATTAAATACAACTTTAAAGCTGAATTAAACACCCAAATTGTCATATATTTACTCATTTCCTACAATGCTGCTTTTGAAGATAAGTACCATCTGATATCCAACACTTAGCAAGATGATGTTGTGCAGAGCATGACACATACTAATTCCTGAGCCTTAGCAGCAATCCAGGACTAAACTCAGGCAATGACTATTTATTTTAGTACATGTTTTAATCCCCAAACTGGGTGCCAATAGTTAAGGAAAAATAACAGTTAAAAAATATTTATTTATTTTGAGAGGGACAGAGACAGCAAGAGTGGAGGAGGAGCAGAGAGAGAGAATCCCAAATATGCTCCACACTGCCAGCACAGAGCCTGATGCAGGGCTTGAACCCACAAAACCATGAGATCATGACCTAAGCTGAAAGCAAGAATGGGTGCTTAACCTACTGAGCCACGCAGGTGCCCCAGGAAAAATAACCTTCTAAATTACTATCTAAATTGTAATAAAAATAAAAAAAAAAAAAGAGACATGGGGAGGGAGAAGCATTATGGAAATTTCCTTTTTTATTTATTTATTTATTTATTTATTTATGGAGTTTATTTATTCTGAGAGAGAGAGTGACAGAGAACACATGTGTGAGCATGCACACATGTGAGTGGGGTAGGGGGAGAGAGAGAGAGAGAGAGAGAGAGAGAGAGAGAGAGAGAATCTCAAGCGGCTCTACACTGTCAGCATGGAGCCTGACGCAGTCTTGATCATACCAACCTGGAGATCATGACCTGAGCCAAAACCAAGAGCATGACCCTTAACCAACTGAGCCATCCAAGGGCTCCTATTTAGATATTTAGAACATGAAATATGTCAAGGGTAATGTGCACAAATTCAAAGACAAAATAGCAGAAGCAATCATTCCAGTGAAATTTAAATCACAGTTTTAATTCTTGTCAGAGGTTTAATATAGATGTTTTCCTCTAATTGCTTCCTCCTATGATCAGATTATCTGAAATTTCCTCCAGTAGCTACATTTTGGGAAGATAAAATGAATGTTTCCCTTATTCTAGTTGAGCAAGTGTGTAACTCTGGGTCAACCTTACACCAGTGGACACTAGGTTATCATTCTGGCATGTTTTATAGTGACTGAGCAATACTATGATCAGAATGTGTTCTTCATTCATAGTTTTTACATAATGCATTATAGCAAATCTCCACTAATCAAAGTAGTTCTCATCATTATTTCCTTCCCACCATATCTATGAGAAATACTATCGCTTCATTTCTGACTTATGTTCAGTGAATTTTTTATTTGTTTAGATATTCTTTCCTACAGGATGTCAGTCAATTTCTTTTATTTTCCCATGTTTTTGAAAGCCAAATATTTTAAGTACCTTCAATATTGTTCTGGTATTATGATTAAGTCCTTTAAAAAGCTTCTTTTTTCATTCCATGGTCAGGAGTAAAGGTTCTATGCAAAATATATGAGTAAAATAAAAGAATGTGCAGCAATTTAAAATTGAACTTGAAACAATAGATCACTGACTATAAGAATTTCAATGTGATATTTCATTTTTATGTATGTTATTATACATTATACATTTTATATAAATATGTTATATATAAATATTTATTATATGTAAATATGTTATACATTATTGTATATAATTTATAAATATTAACGATATATAATCTATACACAGATATTATTATATTTATATTAACATGATTTGATATGTGTACATATTGTGAAATGATTGCCACAATAAAATTAGTTAACATATCCATCACCTCACACGGGTACCTGTGTGTGTGTGTGTGTGTGTGTGTGTGTGTGTGTGTATGCGTGAACGTGTGTGTTGAGAACATTTATTATCTTCCCGTAGCAAACTCCAAGTATACAATGTTACCCATATTCACCATGATGTCTGTTAGATCCCCATAAATTACTAATTTTGTAACTGAAATTTTGTTCATGAATTCATTTTTTTTTTTGAGCTTCTAGTATGCATGAACTGAGAATCTGACACTGTCCTTTCTCTAGTGAACTCACAGGTTGGTAGAAGGCACAGGTTTGAGACAGGTAAGCTATAATAATGGCAAATGCATAGTGTTTTATGCTGAAAGGTCTGTTCAAGCTCAAGGAAGAGAGTAAGTGGCTTAAAAGAAGAGATTGTGTTTCTATAAATTATATAAAATTTGTTTTAAACATATTAATTATTGTTACATAATTTTCTCTCTTTAAATGTTCTAAAATATATACAGCAAGGCATCTCTTTTATAGAGATATTGATGGTTAAATTTAATCTGTTTACTTATTTCAACTGATAAATTCCCATCTCATAAAACAGTGTCAAATGATTTATAGACAATATTGAAAGTCAAATATTTTTTTAAGTTTATTTATTTTTGACAGAGAGAGAGAGAGACAGAGACAGAGACAGAGCATGAGTGGGGGAGGGGCAGAGAGAGAGGGGGACACAGAAACTGAAGCAGGCTCCAGACTCTGAGTTGTCAGCACAGAGCCAGACAAGGGCCCAAGCTCACATACCGCTAGATCATGACCTGAGCCGAAGTCGGATGCTCAACTGACTGAGCCACCCAGGCGCCCCTGAAAGTCAAATATCTTAAGAATATGCTTTTAGTTTAGATGTACTTTTCTCATATTGAAAGCTAAGAACCTAGAATTTATGATTTCAGTTATCTCGTTACCCTGTGTCTAGCACAACTCAAAAAGTTATGAGTGAAAATTAATAGTGTTCATGACAGAGTCTCTATGTTTTAATACTTAATAATGTTCAAATTGGCATAGATGAAAGTGACAAAAACATGTTTATTCTAGTGCTTATGTTTACTTTTTTCATAGCTCGCATGTCCACAAACACATGCATTTCACTCTACCCATTTCACGTTTGCTCACAGGAAACATTTTAAAACTTTGGTTTTCTCAGACTTTCATGATGACTTCTCTTCTTCCCAGTCTTTTGTATGCTTACTGACCTGAATAAAGAATAAAAACTACATCTATTTAGCTGCTGCCAAGAAATGGGGCATCATATTGAGCAGCAGGCTGGATGCAAGTTTCTGAGCAAATGATTTGCGATTGGATCTGTCTCCCTTTTTACTGAGTCTACCATTGGTTCGAGTGCTCTGTTCAGTTTGAGATTATAAAAGCCAGAAAATGATCACAAGGTGAATTTCAATAAATTGAATTTATGATAAGTGTGAAGGATAATTTGCTGACAGCTTTAAATTGTAAGCACTTCTTTCAATTGTAAATATAACCAAATTGCTTTGTTTTTCTCATAAGAGATTCAGCACCTTGAAACAAAGATTTGCTATAAAACAAGCTTTGCAACATCTGCTCCCTGTCTCTAAAGCCCTGAGACAGGTGAAATAGAACTTTGGCTGTATACACTATGTTTTAAAGCTTTGGCACTGGAGAGGAATGCATTCTTTACATTTGTATGGGTAAAGGGATTAACGTTCTTTAAAAAGTTAAAACACCAGACCTGTTTTAAATATATCTATCTAGTTTGGAGACATGGTCTACACCAATATAAATTTAAAACTTCAGTCTGAGTAAAATAATTTGAGGTTTTTATTTTCATGTTGCTTGAATATTTGCATGTTTAATGTTTTGGGAGATTCATCAGGTAGTTTTAAAAAATGACTACATATTATTAAAAAAATATAAAGATTAGCCTTCCTCTGGAGGGTCCCATGATCTACAAATATTCACCTGTCAATATATGTAGAAATGTAGAATGTTAACAGAAGATGCTATGCAAAAATGCTACATAAACTAAGAAACATGAAAACACACACAAAGTCTCTAGTGACCAGATATATGCATTGAGATATCACCATATATTCATTAGATTAACCCAAACTAAAAAGTCTGAAATAGAAATTTTAAAAAAGGATGTGAAGCCTATTGGAACACTTATGTGCTGCTGATGACAGCATCGGTTGTTACAATAGTTTTGGAAAACCATTTGACATGTTCTAGTAAAGCTGAAGATGGATGAAAGCACATGACTCTCTACTGCGAGTTATACACCTTAGAGCAACTTTGTTAAATAGGAAAATTCAAGTCTGATATGTAATTTAAATTTTCCAGTAGCCATATTAAAAAAATAATAGTGGTGATATAAAATGTAACAATGTATCTTATTTAGCTCCCTAGATCTAAAACATTATTTTAACAATGATCAATATAAAATTATTTAGGAGATATTTATTATTTTTTTGGTACTGACTTCAAAATCAAGTGTCTATTTTATACTTAGAGCACACCTAGATTGTAACGACCACATTTTAAGTACTTACTAGCTACATGTGGCCAGTGTCTGTGGTGCTGGACCTTCAGCCTTAGTACTCTCTTTCATATGTGCACCAGGAGGCATGCACAAGAATGTTCATAGCAACATTATGATTAATAGTCTATATTGGTCAATGCTGAGTCAGTAAAACAGAACCCATGGCCATGGTCCAATAGAGGAAACATAAAATACAAAGCTACTTACATTCATGTTGTAAGTGTTGAAAACCCTCCAAATCAAACAAGCGAACAAGCAAACCAACCATGAGCCAACCCGGAGATAAATAACAGCAGTAAGCAGCTACATCTCTCAGGCTGATAGACTATAAAGAGACCATGGCTTCCTTTAGGTCCAAACTCCTTAGTCACTTACAGAACTTTTAATGATCTTGCCCCTATTTATTTCTCCATTTTCAATTAAAAAATAAATTCCCTACGCTTTCCATATATGCCAACTGTATCAACAACATGCAGTTCTCAGAAGATGCTCTTTTACTCTTTTATTTCATACTTTTGTGCCATTGTGCATATAGTCTAAGTTGCGTGACAAATCCTTGATAACACTCCTTCCAATCAACTTTCTCTAACCACAGGCAGATGTAAACGTCTTCCATAAGAAGATTGAGCCTATCTTCTCAACTCTCACTTGCCACACTGCATTAATCATATGTCTATACAAGGCCAGCACACTTAAGCATGCTCTCATTTAAACACTTGTCCTATCTGTTTATAATATTGGCCTTGCTTTCTGCACTGTATCATAATGTATTTAAAAATAGGTATTTCAGTAATTCTATATTACCAGCTACTGGTACCTGATAGGTATGAAAATAATATTTAGGAATAGACTCAACAATTGAGACGTTCAAATAAAAAATGTAATACAGACACATTTCTGAGTGAAAGTAACTTGGTTGATAATATGCCTTGCAAAACTGTATTAACTGCAATGATTTGGACTATCTCTAGTGTTAGCCAGGTCATAACTGGCCAGGATAGAGAAAAACTTTAATGAAAATTAAAAGTTTAATCAATATAATCTGCACACTATAATTTAGTTAAGAAAATATTAATTCTTTATTTGATATATTTATAACTGCATAGTTCAAAGTTCATGTACTACAAGTAATGTGATACAAGAGAAAACATAAACTAATTTTTACATAGCAGAGAAATAATAAAACAAATATTGCAATTTCCTCGTAACTGCAACAACTATCCAAAAAAAAAAGGTAAAAAATAAATTCCCTTTTTTTAAATAGTAAAAGCCTGACTTTGTTTTTGAAACATTTTTTTATATTTTATTTCATTATTTTTTTTTGTAGTTTCAAGTTTTTATTTAAATTCCAGTTAGTTAACATACAGTGTAATATTAGTTTCAGGTGTTGAATTTCGTTTCATCGCTTACATGCAACACCCAGTGTTCATCACAAGTGCCCTCTTTAATGCTCACCATCCATCTAGCCCATCCTCCACTCACTTCCCTCCATCCGTCCAGTAACCCTCAGTTTGTTCCCTACAGTTAAGAGTCTGTTTTATGCTTTGCTCCTCTCTTTTTTGTCCCCCATGTTTATTTGCTTTGTTTCTTAAATTTCACATATGAGTGAAATCATATGGTATTTGTCTTTCTCTGAAACTTTTTTGTTTGTTTTGCTTTACGTTTCTTAACATTTCTGTTGGTTCATGACCTCCTCAGGAGCATTCCAGGTGAAATCTGAAACTGTCCTGGCACGTGAGTGCAGAGAGAGACCAAAGAAAAAGGCAGGTCTGTCCAGGTTGGTAAGTGGACTTATACATGGTGTTTGTCTTGGGCGGGAATAAGATGAATGGATCTCTGCACCTGCCTGCCGAATCTTAAAAGTTTATGAAGAGGCCTTAACAGGCTTCAGTCACTGATAATGTGGTGCAGGTCTTCTCAACACCACATTACTACCACAAGACTCTGTCCTTGGACCAGTCTGGGAATGGGGAAAGCAAAGACAGGGGAAGGGGTAAGGAGCCTCCCATTGCCTGGGTCCAGCTCACGGTCAGCCAGCAATTACAATAATAATAATAATAATAATAATAATAATAATAATAATAACTTCTACTGGAACTATTTAACCTTCTTATGGAATTCAGTGGGTGGGGGGGAGGGGAAGGAAATCTTTCAAATAACTCGGCCAGTTAGTTTGACTAATATAAAACTTTGGAATTAAAACTGAAAACTCATTGAATTTCTTTTCTGGAATTAAATCCAAAAGAGATTCCAAATAACTATAAAATGGCTGAAAGACTGAAAGAACATGTAGAAAAGTAAAATATATCTATTTTGGTACAATAATGCATTTGGGGATCCTTGCAGATACTTTCTTTGCTTCTGTATTTAGAAAAAGAGAAATATATATTGGAGTGCCTGGGTGGCTAAGTCAGTTAAGCGTCCAACTTCAGCTCAGGTAATGATCTCACAGTTTGTGAGTTTGAACCCCCATCAGACTCTGGGCTGACAGCTCAGAGCCTGGAGCCTGCTTCAGATTCTGTGTCTCCCTCTCTCTCTGCCCCTCCCCTGCTCTTTCTCTCTTTCTCACTCTCAAAAATAAACATTAAAAATTATTTAATTTACAAGTGCAGACATTTGGAAGCAATCCTTTTCTGTTGTGTGGATGTGCATGCATGTGTGAGTCTGTGCACGCAAGTGTGTATGGGTGTACCTGTGTTACAGGGGTCCACATAAGTGAGCACAATTTTAAACATTTCTTAAAATTCTGATTTGGAGACTACAGATGGTAATATGCATTTACATAGCAAAAACAGAGAGTTTCAACCATTGTTTCATCACTTTCATGAATATGGGTAGTTGGACTTGGTATTTCTCTTCTAAGTCTTTTTATGTCCTGCATTCTCCATCTTTTCCTTCTTGCCTATCTTGGTGCTAGTTGTTGAGTGGTTGTCTTCTTCCCTGAAGTTACTCAGAGAAAATGATAACTTTCCCTCCTTTTGGCTTGAGACTCACTCACCAGTCTCCAGAGAAAGAAACCCTGTGAGAGCCTTCTCCTAGTACCACAGGACAGGGTTGGGGATAAGTCACATGGGATACCATGAAAACCTGAGTTTGTCATGGTTTTATTGTGTAAAATGTGATTTTTCTGCACTTCAAATTTTATTAGCTTGATTTGTATGGCTGGAATTCCTACATCCCTATTAATTTTGATTCTTTTATTTTGTTAATGCCTCTTGTTGAGAGAAAGAGAAAGATAGAGCATGCGTGGGGGAGGGGAAGAGAGAGAGAAAGACACAGAATCCAAACAAGGTTCTAGGCTCTGAGCTGACAGCTCAGAGCCTGACGTAGGCCTTCAACTCATGGAGTGTGTGATGATGACCTGAGCCAAAGTCGGATGATTAACTGACTGAGCCAGCCAGAACCCCAATTTTGATTCTTTTAAGAATTCTTGTGTTTTTTTAAATTATCAAAATTATTTGATTATTTATGGATTAATTTGTGCTTGGTTTTCTATGTGAATAGATTTCAGAAATGTGAACTGTATAGATGTTCTTCAAAATATCTGCAAAATATCTTCTTCCCAAATTTTATGTTGATGTGTGTAAAAATGCGTGTATATTGATGGCCAAAAATTCTCCTAATAACTCTAATTTAGCCTATCTCACAACTCCTGAATCCTAGGAAAGATGGAGAACGTATGTAGTCTGAGATGATATTCTGTGTGGGATGATTTTTTGAGGAGTAAAATGTAGGAAGTTGAATTTAAAACATTATGTATTTAGAAGAAAATGAAAATAAGGAATACAAGGCCTCAAATTAATTTTTAATTAATTAAAATTAATTTTTAATAATGGAGTCATATTTTAAATAATTTAGAAATCAACTCCGAACTAGATTTTCTCACATGTACTGAGTGTGCTGCCAGCTTAAAAAATATTTTTGTTAATTTTGATGCATATATTTTTGATAAGACTGCCTTGCCAAAATATGTATCTCTTAAAGTTTATTCAATTGAAATTGCCATTGCTCCTAAGAGAAAATCTGCATGAATGAACTTGGTTAAGATAAGTCAACTATCACTATATCAGATGAAACAGGCATCTGCTAATGTCCTGCAACTAAGAACAACATGTATGGAATGCAATCAATGATGCTATAGATGGATTAAAAAAGAGAGAAACAGAGATCAAAATCCTGTAAGACATATTGAAGAAATAATTAAAATAAAAGTCTGAATGCTACTTTTATCTTATTAATATAAATGTTTTAAATAAATTTAACTAAAATATAATTTATACTTTTGGCTTAGCTGATACTAAAATGCCCCTTTTCCTTCTGATTTCTGCTATATTTTGCTTCCCCCTATAGCCGAGAAACACTCAAGATATCTTGGAAGATTTTGTTGTTGTTGTTCACTATGTCAGACTTCCTGTTTAGTTATATTGGTGAAGATGGGCCAGTGGCAAAAACGTGCCACAGAAATTTTTTATTTTCTAGAAAAAAAAACATTTCAAAAGGAGAAAAGTCTTCTCTCAAATTTCACGGGAATTCTCTTCGTGCAGCTGTGAGAATTTTTTCTTCATTTATCTCCAGCTCAGAAAACTAGTCACACCATTTTTATAGTGGAGGTTTGGATTTTTTGTTGTTTGTTGTTTCAAAATGCCAGGTTATTCTTTAACTCCCATAAGAAAAAAAAATCTATATTATGTTGAGTTGACTACCAAAGGGATTCCAGCAAAGTCCATAGTCATGCACTATTTTTATTTTTGTGAACAAAACTGTTTTCTTTAGCTTCCAGATCACCAAGAAATCAACTCAGTGGAAAATGTTACCAAAACCAACTGAAAGTAATGTAATTTATGTACTCATGTCTATATGTGATATGTATACCAGGTTAAAATTTGTGAAAATGTATGAAATTTAAAAGTATAATCTCCCGTGCAATTTTTACATCTTGCATTGTAAGTGAAAATAACAATAGCATTGGGAGATAACTGGCACATACAGTGACTTACCATATGTTGGATGCTATGTATTAACTCATTTTATTCTCATAAGATTCTTAAAGTAAAATAAGATTTCAAATATAATCCTATGAATACATTTCTAGCATTACTTTCATGTTCAACATTTCTACAAAGTACATATATTACTGTGACTTTTACATTCAGAGAAAAGAGGAAAAGACTGTACTACTTGCTGAATGCCTCCTAATAAAAATTTAGTTATCTTCTAGTTACATTTTAGTATATTTAGATAATAAGAAGCCAATTATAATGTCCAAAATTCTACAAGAGTTTAGAAAATTTAAAAACAGGGGAATCCAGTGATCTAGGAAAATGGTTTAAAGATTAGGCTCAGTCTTAGCAAATATAATGTAAAAAAGAAAGACTTTTGACATTTCTATAGGTTAAAGAGCAAATCATCTTAGCTCAAGATTATTTTTATTAGTATTCATTCTTATCTTGAAAAAGAAATTGTTTGATATGAACTTCAAATACCATTTTTTTGCTATCTAAAAACATTAACAAAATTACCATTACTTTATTTCTTATTTAAAGCACAAAATTAAGTGAATAGAATTAACTACAAAATCCATCTAAATGCTCTATTCAATTGTGTGCTTCTTGAAAACAATGTGATTTATCAGGTAACCCAGGACAAACAGATTTATTGGCAAGATGGGAAGAAGGGTAAAAACAATAGCTGAGTGAATATAAAAATATCAGATAAACTGTAGGATTATATATTGCATCATATAAATATAAACCTTCTGGACTGTGTCTCCAAGCAAAATATATCTTTGCTGTCAGTTTTGTTGGTACTAAGCTGTAGAATTTGGAAAGTTATTCCAAAATTTAAAATTGAAGGAACAATTAAATAATTGAAAGGAAACATGCTGCCTAAAAGAAATAGGCTAATTTTGAAAACACACTTCACTATTATTATATTTAAATGAGGTTCTCGATCACTTGATCTGACCCTGCGTGGTGCATAGCAATTGCAGTTGCACAATATATTTGAAGGAGGATTATTATAATTTACTAAGAGGTGCTGGAGGGGATTAGGAAACTTGGAAGGCCAGCGCTGCACTTCCACAATAGAGAGCACTGCCAGATAATTAACCTTGCTGTTTGTTTAGCATCCACCGAATGCTTCATTACTGATTCAGTCAATTATCTCCTGGTAATGACCGCTACAGAAGGTAGAATTGCTTAATTAAAATTATTTAGACCAAGGAGGAACTTTGATTGGGCCATGCATATTAGAAAGGCTTGATTAATCTTGATGAGATACACAACTCATTGAAAGCTTTACTTTATTGTATCAAAATGCCAAACTCATTCTTTTTCCAATCAAAAATAAAATATTTTTCCTTTGCCAATTTACATTTAAAAAATAAGAAAGTGTTAAGAGGGTGGATGAAAATTGAACTTTTCAGTGCTGTTTTTACTAGGGTGAGGTTTGAAGAATGAAAGTAGAATCCTATTTATTTCATAAGAGGCAATTGATATAAAAAGAACTCCTTATTGCTTGAAGAAATGGTATATACAAGGCAGACAAAGTGGCACTATGTGTGTGCACCAATTAAAAGATGCAAATGGATTTTACCTTCACCTTTTTTCGTGTGGAACACAAGTGATTTCCCTAGTTCTTCCTTTATGTTAGCATGGCCACCTGATTTGAGAATTGGCCAGTTGATGTGCTTTGTGCATGAGGCAGAATATACTGGGTTTAGGACAAATTTCTTTCATTTCAGCAGCAGAAGTACTAGAGGGTCTATATTGCCTCGTTATTTTTCCCTTGAGTAAAGAGCCCTCTTTTTTTTTTTTTTTTTTTTTTTTTTTGTTTAATGAAGACAGGGTTCATGATTCTACCTCATTTCTAACTATAGTGAGATCAAAGAACAGTATTTCATATTGACTTCTCAGGATAAAAATTCCTAAGTGAACTTTGTAAGGTACAGTCATGTAAAACTGCATTTTTAAATTTTTGGTTTGTTTTTGTGGGAAGAGAGATTTTTGTTTGTTTTACATATAGTGCCTCATTTCAAAGCTCTTTAAACTTCAGAAAGATACTGATAATTGCTGCAGAAGCTTTCCAATAAACATGCTTACTGTTAAATGAAGTAAAAGTTATTCTTGATTGTATATACCAACCCACAAATACATTAAGTTCATATAGGGTAACTTGAACCTACATATGATTTAGAAAATGACTACTCAAAGTTAATGAAAAAGCATCCTGAAAGTTTTTAGATGTGATACAGATTCCTCGAAAACACTTCCCTCTTTGAGGTCCAATGGTTCAAAAGGCACATTTTTTAAAAATAATTTCTTAACGTTTATTTATTTTTAAGAGAGAGAGAGAGAGAGAGCACAAGTGGGGGAGGGACAGAGAGAGAGAAGACACAGAATGTGAAGCAGGCTCCAAGCTATGAGCTGTCAGCACAGAGCCTGACATGGGGCTTGAACTCACAGAGTGCTAGATCATGACCTCAGCCCAGGTCGGACGCTTAACTGACTGAGCCACCCAGGTGCCCCTCAACTGGCACATTTGAAATGTGGAAATACTGACAACATAAGATAAGTATACTACATAAAATTCAAATAAAAACAGATAGTCAAATAACCCTTCAACATGGAATCTGCATTGTGATTATCACAGATGCTAGGTCTATTATTCTTATTTGGAAATATGCACACATGAGATTCAAGAAGAATATTGTGGAGGAAAATGCCATAGAGATGTGTTTCTTGGAAAGGCAACCATATGCAGACTTTACTCCACAATAGGAAAATAATAGCACTCTTATAAGTTATAATAACAAAAAATCACGCAAACAGACACAGATTTAAAATAAAGTTCTAAAAGAGTGCATTCTTCAACATCTTGCAGGATCATATACTACCTTTATTTAAAAAAAAGCTGTACATGAGGATCTTGTTTTCTGAATGAATAAAACTTAGAATTAGGAGGATGACTAAAGTATTAGTATGGATACTTTTAAATGCACCTATGGAAAAAAAAACAACAAAATTATCTCAAAATGACTTAAGAGTACACTAAATAATTGCATGAAAACAATGTCATGCAGAAAATACTTAGCACTTAATGGTAATATATTACACATCAAAATTTGAGGGAATAAACTTAAGTAATATTTGTAAGACAGTTTTCTGTAGGACACAACTATAATAGAAAAGATAAAAGCAGTAAAATGAAGACTGAACGTTCAAGCATAGATATTAGAAACCTGAGAAAATTAAAAGAAACTGCATAAGCGGTAAAATAAATGAGTGGAGATTCCTGTAATAGAAAAATAATACAAATCAAAACCACACTCAGATATCACCTCACGCCAGTCAGAGTGGCCAAAATGAACAAATCAGGAGACTATAGTTGCTGGAGAGGATGTGGAGAAACGAGAACCCTCTTGCACTGTTGGTGGGGATGCAAATTGGTGCAGCCACTCTGGAAAACAGTGTGGGGGTTCCTCAAAAAATTAAAAATAGACCTACCCTATGACCCAGCAATAGCACTGCTAGGAATTTACCCAAGGGATACAGGAGTGCTGATGCATAGGGGCACTTGTACCCCAATGTTTATAGCAGCACTCTCAACAATAGCCAAATTATGGAAAGAGCCTAAATGTCCATCAACTGATGAATGAATGGATAAAGAAATTGTGGTTTATATACACAATGGAGTACTACGTGGCAATGATAAAGAATGAAATATGGTCCTTTGTAGCAACATGGATGGAACTGGAGAGTGTTATGCTAAGTGAAATAAGCCATACAGAGAAAGACAGATACCATATGGTTTCATTCTTCTGTGGATCCTGAGAAACTTAACAGAAACCCATGGGGGAGGGGAAAGAAAAAAAAAAGGTTAGAGTGGAAGAGAGCCAAAGCATAAGAGACTGTTAAAAACTGAGAACAAACTGAGGGTTGATGGGGGGTGGGAGGGAGAGGAGGGTGGGTGATGGGTATTGAGGAGGACACCTTTTGGGATGAGCACTGGGTGTTGTACGGAAACCAATAAACTTCATATACTGAAAAAATTAAAAAAAAAATAAACAAATGACAAAACAAACAAAAAAAGAAAAAAAAAAGAAAAAAAAAATAATTGCTCTAATAGAAAATTACAAAAGTTCTTCAAAAAATTAGTAAGACAAAGATCTAGTATATTTGATTAATAGAATCAGAAAGCACAAATATGAAATACAATAGTAAAAGGTCAAACTGTAGCCGAACACAGGTTTTACATAAGAAAAGAATACTTGAAAAGCATATACAAGCTAATATATAAAACATTTAAATTAAAAAATGACATAAAAGGGGTAATTTCATAGAAAATTATACTTACAATTAATCTAAAATACATATTCCATGATTTGTGGAAAGAAATATGTAGGTTGAGTGGAAAAAAATAAAAGTACTGTGTTTTTACTGAAGATTTAATTGTACTATAGAAAATGAAGAACATGAAATTTCTCTTCATCCTCGCTTTTCATTTACAAAAGTAAAAATGACAAATTGAACCTAATATGAGAATGTCTATACACATAAAGCATTAAAAGTAAAATTTAGCTAGGGGCGCCTGGGTGGCTCAGTTAAGTCTTTGACTTCGGCTCAGGTCATGATCACGTGGTTCATGAGTTCAAGCCCATGTTGACGAGCATGGAGTCTGCTTCAGATTCTGTCTCTCTCTCTCTGTGCTCCCTGCTCACACTCTCTCTCTCTCAAAAATAAACACTAAAAAAAATTTAAGTAAAATTTAGCTGTTGCTGAAAATAGATTTTGTTTCTATACACTGGTAACATAAGGTAGAAAAAGTACATTTTTAAAATGCTAAGTAGCAGAAATTATGAGCTGACAATAAATAAAAGGGAAAATATTATATAGAACTATTAATAATAATTATGATTTTATTTAAGATGCACACTCACATTTCTAAATAAATGAAAAAGTATACCCTACATAGGAAAATTAACTATTGTAAAGATATTTATTCACCTCAAATTAACCTTGAATTTAATTTAATCCAATAAAAAATCAACAGATTTTCTCAAGAAAATGATAATTTTTTTCATAAAATTTATATAGAACAGAAAGGAAAAAAGGTGATTAAGAAGTCTTACTGTACCAAAAACACCTCATATAAAGTTATATTTTGTATGGAATTTTCACAGTAATGGGCAAATTAGTACAGAATAGAGCTTCTAGAAATAAGCTCAACCTCACATGAAATCTTATTTAAGAGCTAGGTGAAATCCCAAATCACTGAAGATAGATTATTCATAAATGACTTTGAGATTTTTGTATTCATATGTTAAATCTAACTTTGAATCTCTATTTTTATACTATACACAAAATGGGTTTCAGGTGAATAAAGACATATATATATATATATATATATATATATATATATGGCAATATTTTAAAACATTTTTAATGTATATTTGTTTTTGAGAGAGAGAGAGAGAGAGAGAGAGAGAGAGCATGAGCAGGGGAGGGGCAGAGAGAGAGGGAGACACAGTCCGAAGCTGGCTCCAGGCTCTGAGCTGTCAACACAGAGCCCAATGTGGCGCTCAAACTCGTGAATTGTGCCATCATGACCTGAGCCGAAGTCGGAGACTTACCCAATTGAGCCACCAAGATGCCCCTAAAATGTTTGAGATAAATAAAAATATTTTGTAGAATATACACGGAGATTTCTTAAAGTAGACACAAAACACAAAATCAGACTGAAAGATACAATTACAATGAAATAAAAACATTTGTACCATAAAAATACATTATAAAATGTGATTAAAGAAAACCTAGATGGGAGAAAGTGTTCAGAACTTACACCTAAAAAAATTATTACTGTCTTTAATATATGGAAATCATCTAGAAACTCACATATTGAAAGATCAGAAGTTCAGTATGGAAAAAATAAAAAAAACAAAAGGACTAAAGGCCATAAACCAATAGTCAAACATTTCAAAACTGCTTAGTTTTCCAGAGCAATGAAAATTAACACATCAATGCAATACTATTTGATTTATCTATTGAGAAAACATTTAAGTCTACTAATACCAAGCAATTTAATACTGAGCTGATGTCATAATCAAAGGCTTTCATGGTACTGGTATATAACCACTCTGGGAATCCTTCAGCAATGTCAATCAGCTCTAAAGATAAACGAGCTCTAGGGCAGAGATTTCCAGTACTAGATATATGTTCTAGGGACTCTCATGCACATATCCACAACTGAGTTTACTGAAATACTGTATATGATACTAAAAAAATGAAAATTAATCTTAAATGCTCATGAACAAATGGAATTCAGCAGTTAAAATGAATGATCTATTAACATAAATTTATTTCATAAACACTGTGATTTTTAAAGGAAGCTACATAACAATACATATGGCATGAATCTATTAACTAAGTTATAAACACAACATGATATATATTGATTAGTGATGCAATCTGTAATAATATATATAGGAATTATAAACAAATTTAAGAGTGTTTATATATGAAATGAATCAAGTAACATTAGATTGAGGATGCATATATATGCAAATTTTATTCAATTTTTAATAGTTTATTTTTCAAGAGTCTGAATTAAACATGGTATGTGGTTATATTTGATTTAGCTAGGTCCTGCTTATGTGGATGGTCATTATATAATTCTCTAACTTTTTCCATTATTGAACTATTTTATTAATAAACTGTTTTAAATGACACATCATGCTTTCTTATAATTTTCTTGATGTTTAACATAAATGTTCTTTCTCATTTCTGCATCCACTGAATTACTTTGAGTGAAAATGCTAGCTAAAGCATGCTGCCTCTATACCAAAAATGATACACACACACTCACAAAGGTCTTACCATTTGTAAAATAATGTACTTATCCTGGTGCCTAACATATAATCTGTTGGAAACATTTGGATGAACAACTAAAGCAACACTGATAATGATGAACACAATCGTACATGACTGGGATGAAGGAAAACCATTATTCTAATTCACAAAGGACAAAACTTTCCTCTCAGAGCATAATTCAATATTAAGAACTTAGTGGGAAACGATGTTTCACCAATGGCCAGATAATTATCAATATCATTTCTAAGAAATGAATGATAAAAACAAAAAAAAATTATCACCAATTATTTATTCACATATTATTCAATGTGGCACCCAAGGCTTCCACAGTCTGGTCTAACTCATCTTTGTAGACCTATTCCACTACTCAGGTTTATGGTCCTGGACCCCTAGAGACCTGTCCTCAAATCATGGAACTGTTACTGTTTAACCACGTGGTCTAAAGAAGTCATTTAATCTGTCTGGGACTTTTTTCTTTCATCTCTGTACTGTGTATCTAACAAGTTCATAAGGAATAATTGAAATAGCATACTTGAAAATACTATATCATATTTATTTCATGAACAGTGTATCTAATCAAGGCTTAATCAGGAAAATAGAAATGACATCACATGATCACAATAAAGAAAATGCAGGGCCTACAATGATAGAGGAACTGAGATACCATAAAAGATAGAGTAGAAACTGAGAGATTCTCAACAGCTTGGAGTCAATGCCACTGTCAGGCTGGAGACACAAAAGGAAGAAGTGTTAGTGGATCACAAGTGCTGAGGTGCCCCAGGAAAAGCTGGAACCCATGTAAGATGGCCTACCTCGAAACACAGAAGAGATGTGATCACTGCTAGAGAGGCCAGTTGAGTCCAAGAGAGGCCTGGAGAAATACTCTTGTTTCTCCTCCCTCACACTTCGCTCTCCAGCCAGTGTCACATGTTTCTAAAACCAGCAGGAAGCCAGATGACACAGCGGGTTTAGTAATGGGTCTATAAGGGGTTAGTGTTATTATCTAGGTAACAAACTGCTATAGTTCCTTCCATGTGTGGTATGTAGACACAGCATGGTAAGCATATAAATTCATACGTTTATTTATTGGTGATGACTTGGATAATCCCTTTTCCATTGATGTGAGAAAGTTTACTAACATTCAATATGCTTCACAGTCAGATTTGTAATGACCATATGATATTCCATTTTATACTTACATTGAAAATTATGTATGTACTTCTATACAGTTAGACCTTTAGGCTTCTTCTAATTAACAAGCAATATAAACAATACTGTGATAAAATAACTATGCAATATATTTTAAATAGCATTTAAATATTTCTTTTCAGGTAAGTAATATTAACAAACAAGAGTACTCATTCTTGCTGAGGCTGAAAGAAATTCACAGTCTTATATGTACTCAGTGGGTGATAACTGGTACTATTTTTAATTAAGAATTTTGTAATTTATTTCAAAAATCCTAAAATAATCTAAGACTTTGACATGACAAATTACATCTAACAATCTATTTTAAGAAAATTATGATATAATGGTTCAAATTACAATACATTTTTCTATCACACTAACATTTATAATATGGAAAGACAAATATGTGATATTATTAGAACAGAAGTAGAAAAAATAAGTTAGTTGCATCCATAAATTAGAGTTTAGTTTTATTTAAGATAATGACACAAATTATATTTATTGAATTGTAAAGGCAAACAAAGAAGGTATAGAACCAAAAATATGTATGTAAATGTGTGATTATGTGTTTGTGTATACATGTATATTTTTGTGGTCCTGTAAACACAACTGAATTGGGTAATATTCTCTTGTACCCTCTTGTCTTCTATTAAACAGAATTATTTATTTATAACTTTCACAAACTTATGGCCTTGGAAAACTTTAAACATTTCTCCTAGCTGATGTATAAAATCATATAATTATTTAAAACTATCTGATGAAAACTGAGGAATCATACTATATTCTAAGAGCTAACATGTCAAGTAAGTCACAAGTCACTGAAAGCATATGTAAGCATGAATGATGAGAAAATAGCAAGGAATATTAAAAATACTGCAGAATTTTATCTATAGATTTGAGGAAGAGTTTTTGATTCCTCCACTGACAATCTATCCCTTATCTTCCCACATTTAACAATTTTGAAAGTGGCTAAAATTGTGAAAATATGAAAATGAAAGAAACCTTTCTGAAATGCATGTATGTCTTCAAGAAAAATACAAACATTTGATACAGGCTTAAGATATTTCCCTGCTGGCCTCCCATGTGGTTACTTGGCTTCAGGGAGATAATAAGGTATTCCAAGTTTGTGCCCTACACTATAGGTTATTTCCCCCCTTCATTAAATTTTCAACCCTGGTCCTATAGGGTACAAAGTGCAGGTCAAACAGGATGTACTCCAAAATGTTGACAGTGATCATCCACAGGGAGTAGGCTTAAAAATAACTCCTCTCCTCTGCATGCCTCTGTAAATTTGGTGATTTTTAATTTTCCTTGTTTACAAAAGCAAGATTGAGTTGATAATCAAATGAAGATTAAATCTATTTTTTATTATGAAAAAAATAGTAGTTATTACTTTTCTTGTTTTCTCCCCTTGTTAAAATAAATTTAATTTTTAAAAATTATGGTTGATGCACAATGTTACATTTGTTTCAGGTGTATAACATAGTGATCTGATATTTCTATATATTAATCTATGCTCACCACAAGTGTAGCTACAATCTGTTACCATACAACACTATTACAATATCATCGACTATATTCCCTATGCTTTTTTATTCCCATGACTTATTCATTCCATAACTGGAAACCTATATCTCCCACTCTCCTTCACCAATTTCACCATTTTCCCATCCCCCTTTCCTCTGGCATTTATAAGATTGTTTTCTGTATTTATAGTTCTCATTCTTTTTTAAAAAATTTATTTGTTTATTCATTTGTTTTTTTAGATTCCACATTGGAGTGATATCATATGGTATTTGTCTTTCTCTGTCCGACTTATTTCACTTAGCATAATACCCTATAGATCCATTCATCTTGACACAAATGGCAAGATCTCATCTGTTTTTATGGCTGTATATGTACATACACACACTATATATATCCACCTTTATCCATTCACCTATTGATGGACATGTAGGTTGCTTCCTTATCTTGGCTATTATATATAATATTGCAATAAACATAGGAGTGCATATATCATTTTGAATTAGTGTTTTTGTTTTCTTCAGGCAAATAATAGTGGGATTATTGAATCATATGGTATTTCTGTTTTTAACTTTTTATGGAAGCTCCAAACTGTTTTCTTTTTTTTTATTAATGTTTATTCACTTAATTTGAGAGAGAGAGAGACTGTGCATGTGTGTGAGTGGGGTAGGGGCAGAGAGAGAGAGAGACAGAGAATTCCAAGCAGGCTCATACACTTGGTATGGAGCCTGACTTAGGGCTCACTCCCACGACCATGAGATCATGGCCTGAGCCAAAATCAAGAGTCGGACGCTTAACAAACTGAGCCACCCAAGAGCCCCTCCAAACTGTTTTCCATAGTGACCATACCAATTTACACCTTCCCCAACAGTGCATGAGAGTTCCTTTTTCTTCACCAACACTTGTTATTTGTTGTCTTTTTTATTTTACCCATTCTGACAGGTTGTTTTCACCATTTTTAAATCCTGCCTGCTATTTATTTCCTCAATCTCTTTTCATGATTTTATTTGTTGTTTGCTTTCCTTAGAATGCCTTCGATTTTCTCAGTCCTCGGTAGGGTCTACTTACCAGCTTTTCAAATCATTTTCTGAACACTTTAGCTCTTAGTGATCTTTACCGTATTTGTTAATGCCAATAACACTTATCATCATGTCCTTATTTTCTGTTAGTATATACACTCGCATCCACATATAATTCCTAGTACTGTGTAAGAAAGTCAAATGTGTATGGGTGAATCTGCTGTCAAGTGCCAAGATGATGTCTTAGCACAAATCATTCATTGCTCAAAGGATGAAAGTCCAAGTGCTGTATATGAAGGGATTTACATATGTGTAGTACAAAGAGGTATAGGCTGTGGGAGAATTCAACCTAAGAAATAGGAAGTCTGCTTTTATTTTTTATGCCCTCTGTAATGTCTAATAAATTAAATCACCTACAAAATTATAATTTACTTTTGATTATCAGTATTAAATGACAAGAAGAAATCACTATAAGATAGCTATGAATTGCAGATGTGTGTTATGTTTGCTCTATGATTCACAGAGTGCATTATTTTATTGAAAGTAAAGATTTCACAGAAAATATACCATTCATGACACTACATAAGCTCTCATCATTCAAGGACCAATTTGCAAAACAGTGTCCATCTTCAGTTTTTTGTTTTTCATTTTGTTTTTTTTTTCTCCCAAGTATAATTAACTTAAAATAGAAACTGAAGAGAGAGAGAAAGTACAATAGATTCAAGTACATGTCAAATCTACAATTTCTGTATATATATAAAAAAATAATGAACACAATGCAAGGCACTTCAAAACTTATTTCCTCCAGAAAGAGAGTATAATCAGAATATAATGAGCACTGAAATTAATAAATTAAAAATAAATGTCCATAAGAGAAAAGAATGTATTTCAATCAGGCTGTAATTATGTTTTCAACATTATAAATTAATTCTCCAAATGAATATCTTTCAATGTGCCCATGTATTATCCTTTCCCATCTTTTTATCTAAAGCTGTGTTGCTAACTTGACTAAACCATCACATTATTAGAAATAAAATAAGAAGTGTTCATTAATGCACCCTCTGACATTCTATTATCTCAATTTTCTTGCTGATTTTAAATGATGAATATACAACTAGAGTGTGTAAGATTTTTTTTTAAATAATAACACAGAAACAAATGGAGCCACCTGTAGTTTTACATGGACAAACTGTAAGGACATTAGTATTGAAAAATGAATAAGGATGACAAATAAGGTGAACACTTATTAAGTAATTAAGTAAATTAAGATATTCATTTTTCTTTTAGAAGACAGGTTAGTATAATGGTGAATTTGGTTGGGTCTGAAGTCAGATTCGGTATCCTGGCTTTGATTTGTAGATTTACCACATACTGTGATTATGAATAGGCTATTTCCTTCTCTTTGTTCAGTTTCATCATCTCAAAAAGCATGAGAAAAAAAATCTCATCATAGAGTCATTATGAAAAATATTTCAGGTAATTTTTAAAAGCCTTTATATTTAGCTCATTGTCTGCTACACAGTAAGCACCATAAACAACTACTTTAATATTAAAGTAGTCACTAAATTAATTATGCTACATATCTCTTCTGTTTTGTTACTCTGTTACTAGATATCATATAAACAATCAATCATCTTGGATGCCAAGGTTGTGTGTGCCTATAAGAAATATTTCTTTTTTTTATGTTTGTTTATTTATTTTGAGAGAGAGACAAAAAGAGCATGAGTGTGGGAGGGGTAGAGAGAGAAAGGGAGAGGATCCCAAACAGGTTCCATACTGTCAGCATGGAGACCAATGTAGGGCTGGATCTTATGAACTGTGAGATCATGACCTGAGCCAAAATCAAGAGTCAGATGCTCAATTGACTGAGCCACCCAGGTGCCCCAGAAATATTTCAATAATGATTTAGATAATGTGAATAACTCAGTGATTCTAAAACATGGAGGGAAGGCATAAGGAGTCCAAGTTCTGGAAATAATAATAGAATAAATGCTATATAGGGAAGTGCATCAATACAGTAAGTAAATTTAATGTGCTCTATTGGAAGCAAGGAAAGATTATAAAATGTTAGAATCCAGTTTAGGGTCAGACGTTAATTTCACTTTCAGGTATAAGGACTGACTACTAATTTTGTGAGGTAAATTGGCAAAGTTCTAGGAGGAATGACAGTATAGTTTGTGAAATTATATTATTTATTAATTAGATGAAGAAGGAAGTCTATGCAGGTCTTTGGCTGTGTGTATTATGTTGGAAAAAGCATTAGAAAATACTAGAATATGTGACCTCAGAGTCCTGTTCTATTAGGGACTTCAAAATTTTACCTCTATGGACCTCAGATTCCTCTAATTAAAAGATATGAACATCAAGCACTGATTTAAGTTTCTTTGAATTTGATGATATTATTGTATTCTGAGACAGTAGTTCTCAAAGTGTTAGCTGAGAACAAACTATATATGTATGTGAGGTGGGATTTTCACCTCACAGAAACAAAACAGTTTATTACAACAGAATATATACAGAGGCAAATAAGAGAATCCAGCTGTCTTCCATGAAGCTGCACATTATAGAGACCTACAAAAGTTTGAAACAATGCCACAATTTTCACAATTAAAACATTGTATTTTGCAAGTTATTGTTATTTTCATAAAATTATATGATCATATAATGGGTGAAATATAATATATATATATATAATATATAATGGGTGATCATATAATAAGTGAAAAAATATTTACACATTTTCTCATTTAAAAATTTTAATGTAGATACTGATATACAATCCACAAAAACAAAATAGAGACCTCCAATAATTTTTGTTTATAAAGAAATTTTGAGTTATGTCTGTCCTTTCATTGAAAGTCACTTCATTACCTTTCTACTCATTTTTTTCCCACTTAGTCTTTCTCCCAATGATCATTTATATTCTGACTTCTCTACTGCCTTGTAATAAACTCAACTTGATGTTTTCAAATGCAGTGATATTTCCAAAAAGGTAAAATCACTGGGTATTTTCTTAACTACCAACTACTATTGAATTATATTTGGGGGCACTTGGGTGGCTCAGTCAGTTGAGCCTCTGGCTTCGGCTCAGGTCATGATCTCCCAGTTTGTGAGTTCAATCCCCACATTGGGCTCTGTGCTGACAGCTCAGAGCCTAGAGCCTGCTTTGGATTCTGTGTCTCCCTCTGTCTCTGCTCCTCCCCTGCTTGTGCTCTGTCTCTCTCTCAAAAATATATAAACATTAAAAAACATTTTTAAAAACGGAATTATATTTGGCATTTACCTTAAGGGAAATTTTCATTTCTCTACAAATAACTGAAAATATAAGGTTATCATGAAAAAAATATGTATAATTTGTTTATAACATAACTTGTTACATAAGGGAGAAGGTCTTGCATATGGATTTATGAATTACAAGGACATTTTTATGCTGACTTTTTCAGGTTCTAGTATCAAAATATACCACAGGAATTAAAAAAGGCCAAAATTAGCAATTATTTTTCAATGGTCTGTAGAATCTAGTTTGTTTCTATCTATCTATCTATCTATCCATCCATCCATCCATCTACCTACCTATCTATTTTAAAAGTCTTGGGAATATGGCCTAACATGAAAGAATGGGATCTAAGATTGGGCCCTGAAGGACTTAAGTGCAGGATAATTTCTACTTGATTCTGAGAAGGAGACTGAACTTGATAGTGGCGGGCCTTGGCTTGATGAGGTTTTCATTTCCTCTGCTGACAATCTATCCAATTGATCTCTTTGATATCATTCTTTTCTTATTTCTTATTATCAAATATTTCTAATGGAAAACAGTATTAGAAAAACAATTGACTTTTCTTTCTTTAACCTAGCAATTTCAGGTAGAAAATTAATAAATTCTTTTTTTTTTGTAAACTTTCATCCTAAAATCCAAACAGAACTCTGAAGAGTCTAAGATTTTACGCTGCTTGCAAGACAATATGCTAGCCAACCAGTTTCATGGATGATGACAGAAGAATGAGACTCTTTTGTTCAGAAACCGAGAACTTAATCACTTATGGCACAATAAGCATCATGAACATGTTCACACATGATCCTGTCCTTTCACTGAAAGCCACTTTATTATCTTTGCATTCACTTTTTCCCATTTAGTTTTCCCCACAATTGGAGGTCTCACAGACTCACATGATGCAGTCTAGTGGTTTCTACACACACAGCAGATTTGTTTCGCAACTGAAGAAAACTGAGTTTAGGGAATCACCAATATTATAAGGGTGCTACTAACAAACCTGCCCAACATTTGACCCCAGAGGAGAAATCACCTTCTTCCAGATAACAAAAATTCCCTTTGCTTCCTCTACTTTAAAGATATATGGTCCCTGCTTTCCAAGGTAGTTCAACATTCAAATACCCTTGATTAGGTACTGCAGAACAAAAGCTGTCAATACTTCTGCTCTGTAGGAGAAAATCATGAAGAAAAGGAGAAATAGGAGAAAACCATTTTCTTCCAACACTATGGATGGCCACAGACCTTGCTGCTCCTATAGAAAATATTTCAGGAATTTTTCTCCATCCATCTTCTACATCATTCCAAAATTCAGATAAATTCTACCCGATGGGGACACAGACAAACAGATGAATCTGAACACTGCCCAGGAAGTCCCTCCAAAAACAAGAACCATACTCAGTTATTCATAATGAATTTGCAATTCTAACACCTTCCATATAACCAAGAGACTACATTTGAAGAACCATCAACCTGTGTTCTCCAACTGATATAAAGTACTACCTGGAAGACCCCAACAATTATAAACAACATTTTGTTATGTGTGTTGTGGGGATTGCCTTTCTTGTGTAATGGCCAGGAATTATTTTGCCTCCTTTTCAAAAACATGACGATTTGCATCTAAAGAGAGGTTATTAGAAAATCTCAAGGGTTAAAGAAACATCACTTCAGGCCTGGAAGTTGCTCAGATAAGCCTTAATTAACTAGCCTGGGTTTTTATGGTTGATAAATTTGCTCTACAGTTTCTCCTCTCAGGCAAAGGTGGAGTCCGTGCATTTCCTAATGTATTCTGTTGCATCTAGATTAATGCCTCTGGCTAAATGGAAAGTTCAATACAAAACATAAGGAGAAACCACGTGTTTTTTTAAGGTATACTTTGATGGTTTAGAGACTGATGGTTTTAAGGTAGACTCTGATGGTTTGCTCAGCTGGAACACTGGAGCGACATGGCTGAGGTCAAAATTTCAGCTTAGTTTCAACCTATTTCATGCAGTTCTGTTGAAAATAGTCAAAATTAAATGCTGCATGAAAAAATGAACAAATTTTGTCCCAGCCCGTCAGTAGGACTTATCCATGTGGGTGGTGAACCGGTGTACTCATGGGAAAATTTACTGGAGATGGTGTATAAATAAGGTATGGATATTGTTGTGTGACAATTTTCCATACTTGTGTTTCCATACTTTCTGAGCAGATATACTGACAGCTTTTGTTCTGAAATAATTGTTCAAGAATGCTTACATAGTAAACAGCGTAGTTGTCTCCACAGCAAATGGTAAATTTGTTTGCTGTTCAAGATAATAAAGATCATATCTCCCTTCTAGCAAAAGCTGAACAGTTTTGTTAGCAGACCTATTTTTAAAGTCTTAATAAATTAAGACTTTAAATTATTAATTTATTAAGTTTCGGGTTCCTCCACTATAACCCAAACTTATTATGTATGTTGTGTCTACCTGGGTCACTACACAACCATTGTTAGTGATCATGAACATCATATAGTTTGTTGTTCCATGAGTTACAAAGTCCTCTGTCTTTGACCCGAAAATCTCATGACATCTTCCAGCATCCATATAACTGGCAGACTGACTTATTAACTTTTTTGTTTGTTTGTTTTGTTTTTGGTATGAAAATATCTCAGATGCATCAAATTACTGACAAATACTTGTCTACATTGATTTATTAATTGATATGGCACTGCCATCAGAAAACCATGAATGTGTTAACTCTTCAGTAAATTAAATATAGTAGGTAAGTAAAAATTATATACTATTGATCTCATATAGTCCCTACATAAAATATAAACTATTGAATAAGTAAACACTTAACTTTTTTCCTCTGGAGACTTAACAGAATAGAATGCATGTTGTTGTTGTTGTTGTTGTTGCTGTTGTTCTCAAGTGCTGTAGATAGGATTGACCAATTTGTTTTAAGTCTAAAAGGTGTGGAGGCTTTACATTTCTTTGAGATATCAACTCTTTTAAGACACAGAAATTTGTTCAACGTGCTTAAATATGTAGTATGTCTTAGGAGATAATTATCTCAGTCACCGCCTTTATTAAGATAAGTTCTATTCAACCTTGAATATTTTGCAGAAATATCAGTTTTACCACAATTTGCCTATCTTCATTAGCAAAGATATTTTTAATACCTGTTTGTTGAAAATCTGATAAATGACTAACTCCAAGTCCCTGATTTTTCAAATTTATATATGGTGTTTTCTAACGTGGTTGTTCTTCACTGGAGAATAATCAAGTGTCTGAATTATTGTCATTTGTATTTTTTCTTTGTTTCAATTCCCTTTGGCAACTTAAGTAATCACAGCAGAGTTCTGAAAAATAGTGTGATTCCTTCCATCTCTCTCCCTCTTCTGAAGAAAGCTTGTTTCCTACCCATGAAGCCTTCCTGACATATTGGCTTTGGTTCCTGTTCTTTGGCCCAAGGAATTTCCCTCCCTCATGAGAGGAGTTAGTTATTTAGGGAAGGCATTTGCAATTCTCTCTGGTATTCTTTTTATTGTTGCCCATATGACATAGTTTCAAAACAACATACAGGGAAGGGCTCATCAGAAAATATAGAATGACATTCTCACTCTATCTTGAGCTATGACATATAACTGAAAAATTTCACAGGAATGAAATTTTCATACAACCTCTGTTCAGTTATGCATCAAATGGAAAGTATGCTAGTATACTGCAGCTACAATTTAAAAACATGGACTTAGAATGTGATTGTATGATACTTTAGATGTGCCCCCCCCCCATTCTCAATCTTTAGGCCTCAGACCAATTGTTTTATTTCAGTTCTTATTACTGTCATTCAATATGGCCAAATATGAAATAGTGGTTATAAAACAACACTATTCCATGAATGAAATGATATTGCTTATGTCAGTTAACATGATTGGTAGAATATGAAGGAAATAAATGCAACTATTGTGGATGAAGGGAATAGTTGTACCTCAAAATATGTGACTTATTTTTATTAGCAGTGGAGTTATTTTATTGTGCAACCACTTCACAGAGGGATATTTTAGGAGTTATGAAATTTTATTAATAAAAAAGAAAGAAAGAAATCACAGTTAATTTGTATTTCAACTGTTTGAATAAAGAAGCACAGGGGAGAAATAACATGACCTATTCTATTTTCTGAAGTTTGTCTAACTGCTCTAGATATGAAGCTCTCAGACAAGGTGTATGACAGGGATGACAAAGTGTGAAGATGAAGGTGGTATGGCAAAAGGAGTAAATAAATGATGTTTTTTAGAAACCCTATGAAGCACTATGAAGGTATTACATAAAATAAACCTATGAAGGTGAGCTTGTGAAGGTATAACATAAACATATAATAGTAGAGGAAATTTTCACATTGTTCTCTCTATCCAGACCTCTCTTATTACAACAATTTAGGTTTCTTGATCATGATATTCCATATTCTATGACTATGAGATATTACATTATTGTTACCCATTCTTCACTCTTCTATCCTCTCCCTTTGCCACATGACATTGTTGTTCCTTTCACTCTACCCCACTCATTGGATTTAGACTAAGTCATGTGACTTTCTTTAGAACATGGGATATTATAACACTGGCACAAGCAGAATGAACATGTACATGACATATGTTGTGTTTTGAGATTTATTTCTTGAGATTCTGTCATAAGAAGGCTATCAATCATCTAGTTGCAAGCCCTGGTCCAAGGAGAATAAGAGACACATGTGACAGACATGGATACAACTTGTAGCTTAGAACTGACATTAAACTTTATTAAATTTTATCTATGTTCCTGGGAAGCAGCAACAGTTAAATAAAACCCCCAACATTTTGTGTTCCAGAAAATGACTTGCTGCAAAGAACCACTCTTCTCAACATGGTTTAGGTAAGACTCTTGGACACTCTCCCTCGTTTACCTATGACCAGACCAAACACAGATCCTCCAAATGTCCATTCCTTCCATTATAAATGATTAACTGAATGTTTGTACCCACCGACCAATCTGAACAAAATTCCAGCTTGATCAGACATTACTTAACTAACCTTTTCTCTTTTCTCTAGCTCCTTACATTTTGATCCACCTTCAGCCTGAGATACAACCTTTCTTTTATGACCCTTCTTGAATATAAGCTGACCACTAAAAGAGACATTCTCTGATAAACTGTCTAAACATGCCTTGTGCTTTCTAAACTTGTTTAATCCTCCCTATAAAAGAAAAGACCTTTTCTGCCAGAGACACTTTCTCTTTGTGACATTTGCAGATGTTATACTTGGGGTGTTGTCTCTGTTGCAATAGCATCTTTACCCCTATTGTAATAATCTTTTTGAATAATGTATCTCCTTACCTAAGTCCAGATTAGTTTTTATTTAACAGCTTTCTGGGGCTGTGACTCAGATGGTGTACTAACCACCCCTCAGACCCTGATGTTTTCACTCAAGTAGTAATTCCACTTTCTTGGCTTTCTGCACCCTTGCCCAGCTGGAGAAATCCAGATCTGTGGTCGTGAGTTATAACTCCTCATCCAGAGCTCCAGACATTGTCTGTTGTAGTATAATCAGGAGTTATTTGGACTTATTTGGATCTTTGAGGCATAGAATTTTTTCTTCCCCTTCTGTAAAGCCTCTTCTGTTTTTTACAAGCTCCTTTAAACCACATGGATTATGGGGGCAGTCACACTGATTCCTTAAATACACGTTTAGACAGGAGTACATCTTCATCTTCCCAGTCTGGGGATTGGAATTGTGTGAGGAAATTAATTAAGCAGTGCTCTCTCCTGGCTCCTGGCTCCATTAGGGTCCTATCTCTTGAATTATTGAATTATCTAATCCCATGGGTAACTCTCACTCTTTTCACTGATTTTGGTGACTACTTGCTTTACTATTATGGAACCCATTCTGTTAAATATCTTCAAACATGGAAAATTTTACCAAAGATAATTCAGAATTAACATGGATATCATGGGAAACTTGGACACTTCTCAAACTGTTTCATCTAAGACTTCTTCCTTCCTATCACTCCCTTTCCTTTCTCCTACATTCCACCTTCTTTTCAGCTCCTTCAAATCCTTTGGTCTATTCTCCTATAAAATTGCTCTTTCCTCCAGACCTCTGTCCACTTCTTACAGACTTTTCCCTCCGCACAACAGCCCCCAAACTAGAGTTACTCCAGCTTCAGGCTCCTCTGTCCTCATCAGGGCCTATCAAGGGGCTCAGGAACCCCAAGAGCAACCACTTGAGGCTAAAAGGGTAATTGGGAACAAGTTAGATATTTTATACCCCAAGATGGGCTTTGGAGACACCCAAGTGGTCATCTGGTCTCCCTTTAGTCCCTCACTCACAACTGAGTCCACAGCCTCCAAGAGGTTACACATCAGAGCACAGGAAATCTTGAAGGTCTCCTTCACTAGTATTGGTGGGAATGCTACTAAGCAGGTAAGCTCAACTTGTCCCATCTTACAGAAATACAAACCTGGTATAAATGCTAAGGTGGAACAGAACAAAAGAGGTATTTTATATGAAGCAGTGAATTATATAATTAAGGCTATAAACTCTCCATTTTTGCCCTTCTTTCTGTTATATGTGTATGTATGTATGTTATGTATGTACGATATTTATCAACCTCCAGTTGGTATTACCAAATTATATAATAAGATTACTTTTAAGAGCTCTACTCTAGAAGATTTATTCAGAATCACACACTTTTATAAATGCAATATTCCTAAAATTTCCAGAAATTAAATATATTTAACTTTCAATATCTTATAGAAATTAACCCAAGTATTTTAAGAATTCAATTTCATATAATTTATGTAAATCTTAGGCAGTCTCATTTAATATTGTTGGTTTAATAAAAACAGTTTTGTCTGCTGAGTTATCAGTGTTAAATATAAAATAAGCACACACTTTTGTTCTATGTCTTAAATTTCCACAAATCCAACACATGAAAAATGCTATGCACCTCCCTTATTATATGAAAAGTTTGTTCTATCCTTCAGTTTTTTGGCTTAATTCACCATTCAGTGAGTACTTGCCTAGTACCCTAACTAACTTAGATAGCAAGACATTCTTAATTTCTGACACTGTTTTACATTATAGTAGTTATATGAAATTAAATTTGTAAAAATTAGTTTTTAATCTAGTTTTACTCTTTCTCAAACACCAAATGAAAACCCTCTGAGGGTAGAGACAATGTTAAATTTGTTTATCCATGGTCAAGCATAACAGCTGACCATTTACTACATAAATGTGTGAAAATACATTCTGTAAATGATAATATAATTTTTATTTGAATAGACATATTTTTATTTTAAGATGATAATTTAGTAAAAAATTATTGTCTTTGTCAGTAAAACACATGAAGCTTGGCTATTCAAATCAAATAGCACAGCCAAGAAACCAGCTAGAGACAACTTAGCATTGATACATGCATTGTACTTAGGAGATAAATAGTTGTTTGATCGTTATCTGTGCAAACTTTGACCAGCAAAGTGACAACAAATAGGACAAGAACAATTCAGTCAAAGCATTCAAGTTAGTTGTACATGTAGATATAGGCACTGTCTCTTCCCTGCCTGTTCTTTTTAATGATAATTTTTGAAATCTATAAATCTTCTACAGTTTCCACATAAGCATTCAGAGAAGCAGTTATTGAAAAAAATCCAATTTCCTATAATGAATCTTGAAACAATACATTGGATTTTGTCTTCTCCACCCATTAGTAATTGAAACTTTAATGATGACTTGTTTCAATCTGATGAGCTTCTGATAGAATCGTTAGTCTTATTCTGAGAGTTGTATGCTTTTTTTCCCCTCTGATATTAACAGAATAATTTTCCAACTGTTGAACTAAGATTGAAGAGAAATACTCTGACCTTGATTACAAGACTATGCATTTATTGGCAAATATGCACAATCTTTTAAATTTTTTTATTGTTGACAAGAAAAAATTAAAATATATGTTACCAGGTATACTTTAGCAATATACATCATTATGATTTTATATAGCATTTTATAACTGTCCTAACTTGAGTGTCTTTCCTAAATCTGTGATAGGAGGAGTAATAACTGAACATAACTGTCTCAGAAGGATATTGCAAGCATCAGTTAGACAATGAATCTATAGATTGTCTAGTTTATTTATTACTAGCAATCAATCAGTTACATTTTTAGATGTCAGGCTTAATTAATATATAAAAAGTAAAATTATTTTTACTTATAAAACAATTCTGTAATTTTCGGCAAGAATTTAAATAATAGACTTCCAGGGAAAATGGCAGACGAGAAGGATCCTTGACTCACCTCATCCTATGGATACAATTGGATAACACCCATATCAGTGTAAATAATCCAGAAATGATATGAAGCCTGGCAGAACAGATTCTTCACAGCTACATGTGGAAAAGAGGCTATATCAAAGAGGATAGAAAGGGCAGACACATAGTGCGGAGCCAAACAAACCCCCAGGACTGTCTGCAGGAGAGAGCAATGTGGCAGGCACAGAGAGGAGAGAGGAGCAGACATGCTAGGCACCCTAGGCACGAGGGACCCCCCCCACTAGGAAGACAAATATTCATAACATTTGGCTTTGAAAACCAGAGTGGACTGGCTTCAGGAATTCTTACAGTCAGTGGGGCTTAGCACTTGGAACTTTAAAAATCAGCAGGCTTGGCTGTGGAAGAACTAGAAGGTGATAGGAAACTGAGTTCCCACCTTTCAGGAACAGTACAACAAACAATCCCACTGAGCTAAAGCATAGCTAAAGTGGTTTGAGAAATGACTGTGTATACGGGAAGGAAATTGATTTACTTATATCAGAGCCTGTGCTGAAGGGGCAGGGATCTGTGGGAGAGTTCTCCAAGGATAAAAGGACACTTGTGGGAACCAGTGCAATGTGACCACTCTCCCTCTAGCTTGCTAACAGTGAATCCTGTCCCCACAGGCTTCTGCCAGTCTGCCTGATTCAAGAAGGCTGCCTCAGCAGGAATTTTCCCAAGTAGGTGCAGGGTCCCTCCTATAGTGAACCAGTATGGACCTTGGTGGCACAGTGCACCCTGCCCCCATGTTCTCCTACAGACCTCACCCTTACAATACTTCCTTGACCAGAGCCCATCTAAAGTGGTGCCAAATGTCTTGCAGTTTGTAAGCAGCCCAGACAGGGGCCAGCACCACTCCAAAGTGACTCCTTCCCGAGGGAAAGGATAAAATAACCACACATACCAGTCTAACTGGAGCCTCAGCAGTGGGCTGGGGGCAGATATCTGGTCTGAATTTAGGTCCCACCCACAAAAAGCTTCTCAGAGGACAACACAAGGAATGCATCTTGAGGTTTGCTACCACAGCTCTGGCAAACACCTGATCTGACTCAATTCAAGACCTAGGTGGCCACAGACTGGCTTACTAAAAACATAGGGACTAAGCCCAGCCAACAACAGACAAGGAAAGCCAATGCAGACAACTGAACTGAAGACAAACATGGCTCAGCCACAATAACTGGGCACACGTAACACACATAGGAGACACCTAAAGTGCCAGGTTCTGGTGAACAGGAGACACTGCACTGCAGGGTACCACAGGACCTTTTCTTCTGAGACCACTACTTTCAAAAGCAGGAAACTTAGCTGACTTTCCAAACACATAGAAATAGACACAGAGAGTTAGACAAAATGAAGAGACAGAGGGATATGTCCCAAATGAAAGAACATAACAAAATCACAGCAAGAGAGCTAAATGAAATGGAGATTGGTAATATGCATGATACAGAATTTAAAGTAATGGTCACAAATATATTCATTGGACATGAGAAAAGTGTGGAGGACCTCAATGGGGCACTGAACAAAGAGATAGAAAACATAAAAAAAAAACAATAAGAGATGAAGAACACAATAACTGAAGTTAAAAATACACTAACAGTATAGATAGAAGACTAGGGGAAGAAGAAGAACAGATCAGCAACCTGGATGACAGAGTAATGGAAAACAATCAAGCTGAGTAGGAGAGAGGAAAAAAGAATAACAAAGAAAATAGATTCAGGAACTTTAGCAACACCCTCAAGCATATTAACAGTCACATTATAGGGATACCAGAAGGAGAAGAGAGAGAAAAGAGAACAGAAAATTTACTTGAAGAAATAATAGCTAAAAATTTCCTGAATCTGGGGAAGGAAACAGAAACCAAAACCAGGAGGCACAGAGAGTCCCCACCAAAAATGACCCCAAGGCGGTCCAAATCAAGACACAGTACTTAAAATGGCAAAAGTAGTGATAAAGAGAGAATTTTAAAAGCATCAAGAGAAAACAAAATAGTTATATATAAGAGAAACAGCATAAGATTATCAATTAATTTTTCAGCAGAAACTTTGCAGGCCAGAAGAGAGTGGCATGATTTTTCAAAGTCCTGAAAGAAAAGGAAAAAAAAAGAAAGAAAGAAAGAAAAGAAAAGACAGAAAGAGAAAGAAAGAAAGAAAGAAAGAAAGAAAGAAAGAAAGAAGGAATCAACCTGCAGCTAAGAACACTCTAGCCAGAAAGGCTATCATTTAGAATGGGACAGAGTTTCCCAGACAAAATAATTCATGATCACTAAACTAGCCCTTCAAGAAATGTTAAGGAAATTCTTCGAGTGGAAAGAAAAGACAATAAGCAGAAGAAAAATAGGAGCATAAAATCAGTAAAATTAAGTATATCTATAAAAATAAGTCAAAAGATTCATAAAAGAAAAGGATGTAGTGTATGTAGTATATCTAAAACATGGGCAGGGGAGAAGAGTAAAAATTTAGTGCTTTTAGAATGGGTTCAAGTTAAGTGACCATCAACATATATAGACTACTAGATGCATCAAATGTTATATGTAAACCTAGTGGTAACCACAAATCAAAAACTGGTAATAGATTTGCAAATGTTAGGGAGAAAGGAAACCAAGTATATCACTAAATAAAGCCAGCAAACTGTGAGGGAAGGGAGCAAGAGACAAAAGGAACAGAGAAGAACTACAAAAACAACCATAAAACAAGAAAAAAATGGCACTAAGTACATATCTATCAATAATTACTTTGAATGTAAATGGAAAATATGCTCCAGAAAAAAAAAAAAAAACAGGATGATGGAATGGATAAAAAACTAAGACCCTTCTATGTGCCTCCTACAAGAGAGTCATTTCAGTCTTTAAACACATGCAGATTAAATGTGAAGGGATGGAAAAGTACTTATCATGAAAATGGGGTAAAAAAATAAGCTGGGACAGCATACTTATATCAGAGGAAATAGACTTGAAAATACAAACTTTAACAAGAGACAAAGAAGGACACTATATAATCATAAAGAGAACAATCCAACAAGTAGATACAACAATTGTAAGTACTTATGCATCCAACATGAAAGCATCCAAAAACATAAGAGAGTTAATAACAAACATAAAGGGAGTAATTGATACTAACACAATAATAGTATGGGACTTTAACACCCCACTTATATCAATGGATAGATCAAACAAAATCAACAAGAAAACCAGTGGCTTTAAATGACACATTGGATCAGATGGATCTGACAGCTATATTCAGAACATTCCTCCCTAAAACAGCAGAATCCACATTCTTCTCAAGTACTCATGGAACATTCTCCAGAACAGATCATGTATTATGCCACCAAACAAGTCTCAACAAATTCAAAAAACTCAAATCATACCTTGTATCTTTTCTGACACACGATGCTTGAAACAAGAAATCAAATACAAGAAAAAAATCTGGCAAGAACACAAATAAATGGAGACTAAATAACATGCTACTAAACAATGAATGGGTCAGTGAAGAAATCAAAGAGGAAGTAAAAAAAAAATCCATAAAGAGAAATGAAAATGAAAACACAATAGTCCAAAACCTTTGGGATGCAGCAAAATCTGTTCTAAGGGAAAAGTTTATAGCAATATAGGCCTATCTCAAGTAGCAAGAAAAAATCTCAAATAAACAACCTAACTTTACACTTTGGAATGAAGCTTTGTCTTTCCATATTCTTCTCGACGCTTCTATTTATAATATCACTCAGAGCCACAAATACTATTTCCATCTGCCCTTTTGTATTGACTTACATTGAATACCATTGAGACCCTCAAGATTAGCTTAAAAGTAAAATATTAGCCCACAATTTCATAGAAATTCTAATAAATAAAATAAATGGAGATGTTTATAGATTAGAACTGCAAACTCCCCAATTTTACTGTATGTTCTGAAACAGACTTTTCATTTGTCATCCACAATTTTGACTAAACACAATAGGGCATTACTGACTAGACAAGGTTAATATCTACTAGATAGTTGGACCACTGACAAAAAATGGCATATCTGATGTAAACATTTATGTTAATGCAACAGAAAAATAAGAATTGTGTGACCAAACAAATTGTGTATATTATTTCCATGGAAATCTTATTTTTTCTTATGTGGTTACTCAAGGAAATTGCTAATTATGAGGTCTCTGATCTCTTTATTTGGCTGTACTTTCGAAGCAAGGAATTATGCCAAAAAACACATTCATGGTCTTCATTTAAAAGACTAAGAGCTTATCCTAATAACCACCTTTCTATGCAAAATAAAACTTGCAAGTACAGAAGAATAGCTTCATCAGAAATCTTGACAGAAAAAATAATTATCCTGGAGTTCATACTGATGGGGCCCCAAGGTGTATCAGCAAAGAGCTATGTAGTTCCTGCTAAGAAAAAGGAAGGAAGGAAGGAAGGAAGGAAGGAAGGAAGGAAGGAAGGAAGGAAGGAAAGAAAGAAAGAAAGAAAGAAAGAAAGAAAGAAAGAAAGAAAGAAAGAAAGAAAGAAAGAAAGAAAGAAAGATAGATATTGCCATATTTCTGGTGCTTTATTCACATCCAAATAGTTACATTAAACTTTATTTATTAAATATCTCCTGAACAATAAGTCCAGTGATGGTAATAGTATATAACAAAGCTCTGAGATAATCAAAACTGCTGTTTACATCCTGATGAGGTCTGATTTTACCTAACACCAATTCCTTTCAAACCTTCTTCCTCCTTATAGTGAAGTCACTCCTTCTAGTAGCTAATGTAAAAAAAAAAGCTTGAAATTGAGATGGTCAGGATGAGAAACACACAGCACAGTGCCATTAATATCTCATGATGGAAAGGGTTTAGATCATGACTGAAAGAGGGAACCAAGTTTGGACCCAGTGGATAGATGAATCATCGGACTCCCTGTGGAGTTTTTGGGTCTGTTATACCAGCTGGATCCAATCATAGGACTTGTGTTAGAATGCTCTTAAATTATGAAAAAAAAATAAGATAACTTGGAAATTTAAAATCTGTTATTTTTCCATATATTTTCATCACCTTCTCTATGTCAAGAATCATTATCACTTACTATTTTTTTTTCCTTGAGGATAACCAGCTCTTGTCACAGCAAGCAAAAGAAAATGAAAGATGTGAGTTTGAAACAATCTATGGTATTTGGATAAGAGAACACATGGCTTAGAAAACAACCATAACTCAGTAATTATAAATCTACAGCAATGATGAGAGTTTATCAGTTCCACTCAGTAAGTTTTAAATATTGTTTCCCTGTACTATTTCTACATGAAAGGATGTAATATGCTCCCATAGAGCTTGCTTGACTTATTGGGAAAAATAATATGTATTTTGAAAAATGAGCTCTGTGAGCATTGATGAAAAAGAACTAAGCAAGCACAGAAGGAATGGTTACAGTCGGCTGCGCAAATAATGCATTAGAAATCTGTTCCCATTCAAAAACACAAGTAAAAATTTTCTAATAGCACCGCAAATGTTAATTCTTAAACTCTTCCTCAATTACAAATGTCACAATCATTTTCTACTTTGAAGATAATTAAATTAATCATTTTGAATTTAGAAGAGACCCAGTTTTTAACTAATGATATTTTAAAATGGATTTCAGCATAAGAAAATTATTTCCCGGTAAATTTATATATGTTAAACTCTCAGTTCATGTATTCTATTATAGAATTCAGGAGTTTAGAAATTTGGGTTTAAGTTTAAAACTAAAAAACTGGGTTCAAAAATATCCTATAAATAAACCTAGTGAACCATTCAAACTGGGTTAACAGGAAATTAATATGAATTAATAAGATAATTTCACGATAGGACAATTGTGAAATTAAAAAGTGTAAAACATGCTTAATTTCAATGGCAATTTAGCCAAAGGTAAACTTAATGTCCCTCCATATTTTTAGAAATTAATAGATAAAAGTAATTTTCAAACAGCATAAAACAAATTTTAAATAGTCAATTTTAGGGGCTAGTATACTGTTTTCTCTTAATATAATTATCATAACTTACTTAGTGTATTCCTTTTCTTAATTAGTCTTTTCCTTCAATTTGTAAGAGGTTGGCTCAGTCCAATCATTCACAGTATACAGTAATAGTTTAACAATAAAAGTCAAATTACAATGCATGATTCATGGTATAAGTTTTTAAAGTACTAGAAATCATCATTCATTACCCATTATTATTTCATTCTGCAATAAAAGTTATCAATTCAGTATCTTTTTTTTTCCATTTTCTGAGTTATTTTCTTCTCTTATCTCAAATGGAAGTAATCCTGACTTATTGAGGTTTTCAAAGTCTGTCAAAATTTCATTTCTTTATACTTTTCTACCTTTTAAATAATAAAAAAAAACTTCTAATTTCAATTTAGGAAAAGAATCATTCTTATTATTATTCCTTTAATATCTTAATGATGCCTTTCTGGAAACTCGTATCTTAGAATCTAATTTTAGTACTAGTTTAGGAAACTAGTACTAGGAAAATCTAAGGGGTTGTGTGTGCTTGCTTGTTTGTGTGGAAGCAAGCACACACAACCCCTTAGATTTTACCTAGTTATGCCAGAAAATTGTATTTAAAGTTAAACCATGAAATTTTTGTGATTGTTCAAGCACCATGGAGGCTGCCTCCCTCCCTGGTCAAAGTAACCCAGGAATTGTTTATAGAGACCCAGTTTAGGAGAAATGTTCATTGTTTGGGAAGATGCCTGGATCCACTGCCCGAGCAGAGGAGCCTTACAGTTATAGTTCACAAGGTGGGATAAAAATGGTCCACTTGCACAATTTATCTTGGAGACTTTACTCAGCTATGTATGCTATACTTTTTTATGAAAACTATAGAATCTATCCTCCAATTCCCTGACACTTTGTCTCTGTTCTCAGTTTTAACCTAAGCAGAAATGTTTCCTACGTTGTGATTGCCCCTTCTGTGATATAAACTAAAATACACTTCTAAAGAAAAAAGTTCTTTCTGCAAAATTCTGTTTCCAGTATCCAGTATGAACACTGGAAAATGCTATCCACTTTTTTTCTATACCTATAGACTTAAGAAAAGAAAATATATGAATAAAAATAGAAATAATATAGGAAATAGGTGGTTTCATTCTTGCATTTCCAGGGTATAGCAAATGGCTAATGAAAAGCAGATTATTTAAAATGACTGATGAGTAAATAAGTAAATTGAATATACACATTTTCACATTTGATAACTTTCAGTTTCGATCCTAAAGCATCATACAAATATAATTACATAATGTCATTATGAATGATATGTAAGAACTTTATCAGATGATATGGAGTAGTGGGTGAGAACATGGGCTCTCAGAACAAGACTGCTTAGGTTTGAATCTTGGCTTTGGCACCTTATTTATGTGATCTCAGGCAACTTTACTCCTTGTATCTCAGTTTCCTCATCTGTTAAAGGGGAGTAAAAATCAATGGCTGAGGAGATGAGGATTCTGAAGTGCCTTTCTGGCAGGGAGGGAGGGTGGTGGGCATAACTGGGGGGATGAGGTTGCCCCCGGCCCTGGTCTCTTTACAATTTGAGTCAGTTTCAAAATGAAAGGTCTTTGAATATCTGCCTGCCCCTTTGTAGTTTTCTTTTCTGAGGTAATTCTTCTACAGGCCAGTAACTTGCTGAAAACCTCAGGTGCCCTCATATAAGCCATTTCTCTAGCCCACCTTGCTGGTGTTGCATGTAATCAGGAAGGCAGAAACCACAATTGAAACAAGATCCACTGCCCAACTTACAACTGGTTTCTCCACAAAGATCAGACCAAACCAGTCAGGGCTGCCATGGACTCAATTCTTGATCTTTTACCTACTTTTCCCCTATTATTATGCTACAACTCATGCCCAGAGGTGGAGACATGCAAGTAAAACATATATGTGTTTGAAGAAGTGTATCCTGTCAACTGTTTCTGTGTGCCAAACATCCTGTGTTTCCCTGTCCCTCCATACTTAGACATAACTCCTTTCCTGCTTCTGCCCTTTCAAAAACATTCTCTTGCCACAGTTCAGGGAATAGCCTGGCCTCTCTCTTACTAAGGCTGTCTCCCTCAATCCTGGGCATGAGCTTGCAGTAAACACTGTCAGTATAATCCTTGGCTTCCATGTCTGTTTCTTTCTATGAGAGTCAAAGAACACTGCGGTCGTTAACACAGACCTAGGTTTGTTGTAAGGACGAAAATAGTTATCATATATGACATACCTAAAACTTAGCTAAAATATGAACACTAAAATGGTGACTTTAATGAAATTTTTGGCTATGTGTTCTATCGTGGAGGGGGAGGGCAGTTTGATCATTAAAGCAGGGTTCAATGTTTTCTTTTAAGAAAAATGTCCTTAAAGGACACCTGGGTGGCTTAGTTAAGCATCTTATTTCACTCAGGTCATGATCTTGGGGTTCGTGAGTTTGAGCCCCGCATCAGGTTCTGTGCTGGCAGCTCAGAGCCTGGAGCCCGCTTCAGATCCTGTGTCTCCCTCTCTCTCTGCCCCTCCCCTGCTCACACTCTGTCTCTCTCTCTCAAAAATAAATAAACTTAAAAAATGTACTTAAACTAGTAGAGACGTTTACTCTTATGTCATTTCCTCTACACTCACATACTTCCAGCAGCAAGTGACAAGCTCAGCTTTTGCTGTACTTTCTCCCAGCATGGTTCTGTTGATGATTTCTTGGTTTAAGGCCCAGTTCTAATGTGATTAGAAAGTATCACAGGGATTTACAGAAAAAAATGAGAAGAGAAAATTAATGTTTGAACTTGAAGTTAGTACATGTCTATCAAGGAACTTCACAAGTAAGTGATATAAAGTACCACAGGTTATTAAATGAGAAAAAAAATATGCAAATTGAGCTTTATATGGAATCCATATATAGTAGCTGAATGCAATGTGTACTTGAAATCTACCATAAAGGGGCGCCTGGGTGGCGCAGTCGGTTGAGCGTCCGACTTCAGCCAGGTCACGATCTCGCGGTCCGGGAGTTCGAGCCCCGCGTCGGGCTCTGGGCTGATGGCTCAGAGCCTGGAGCCTGTTTCCGATTCTGTGTCTCCCTCTCTCTCTGCCCCTCCCCCGTTCATGCTCTGTCTCTCTCTGTCCCAGAAATAAATAAACGTTGAAAAAAAATTTTTTTTTAAAAAGAAATCTACCATAAAAACAAATATTGTTCAAAAACTGGAATTTTCTCTTAAGTGATATCCTTCAGCTTCTCCTGGTATCAGCTGCCTGCTTCTCAACTCACCCCAGTATTACCGTCAGGGCTTGATTTCCTACCTCCAAGCATCCACCTTCACACGTATTAATTATTACCCTCTGGTATTACTGCCTCATGGCTTTGCCTGTTTATATCACCTGGTAGCTTTTATGCCTCCTTTTGACCACTTCATTCTGAAAGTATGTGAAACTTAGTAAACAACATACTATATAAAGTGGACAAGTTGTGCATTTCTGAATGATTCCAATCAAAGAAACCAATTTTGTTTTCCACAGAAAAAATCAAGATATTTAAATCTATGGTAAATCCTACACAAATGATTACTCAAAAATAATGGAAATTGTTATATCAAAATCAAATTGTTTAAGTCATCCTGAAATTTCAAGTAAGTGAATATTATGTGTTTGTATCACATAGTGAGCCCTTCTAATTTACATATTATTGTGCTAGTTTTACTATACCAGCTGAAGTAGAATAGACATTGTCCAGCTTTTAAGGAACCTGTAATCACAGAGATAATAGCAATTATCATGAACAGGAAATAAGAACCTGTAGAATAAAAGCCATTAGCTGTACGTGCTATAAGAAAATTTCTAATCTATGTAGTGTATAAGTATACTATGACTGAAGTTCTAAGTGTTATGTAACTACACTGGAGGAGTGTGCAATACAGACTAGTGACTTGAGATGCAGAAACCGTTGATAAATCATCCTCTGATCTTTCTAGGCAATCTTCATAGCACGTGGGATAAGGTGGTTAGGTAGATAAAGGCAGCCAAGTATTTCAAACTTGGGTTATTATTCTAGAAAGTAGACTTCTCTAAGAGTTAAAAAGATGAAGAGAGATTTAAGCTTATACAAGGAGGTGAGAAAAAAGAGATAAGATGGGAATCCTGAGGAAGGATTTTCTATCAGAAGGAAATGCACTATTTAAACTCATTAATTAATCATTTGGAACTTGATATAACTATATTTAGCCCTTGAGTCTAAAGGAAAAGTTACCATGTCAGTCCTATTTGGAAGAGTAGATTAGTTTGAAATTTATTTAAATAAAGAGATTTATAGAATCTGGCCAAAACATTACAGAAGAATGGATTTCCTGAATATACTTTTTCAACAAATCTATCTGTCTTTATCTATAAAGAGATAAAACTTTGACCATTTTTGCCCCAAATGTCCATTTTTATCAATTTGAAATTATATATATGTATCTAATAATTAATTCTATTCTAAGATCTTGCTGATGGGAATTTAAAACTTCTCAATACGCAGTCTTTCCCCATTAAATTATTTGGCTATTGCTGAATCTCTCCCTATTAAAAAAAATACACATTACAAGAGGCTCTTTATTTATTTGTTTATTTATTAGAAGGAGAGACTGAGAGTGCAAGTGTGGGAAAAGAGCCGAGGGAGAGAGAGACAATCTTAAGAAGGCTCCACCCTCAGCACGGAGCCCAACACAGGGCTCAGTCCCATCACCCTGGGATCATGACCTGAGCCCAAATCAAAAGTCAGATGCTTAACTGACTGAGCCATCCAGGTGCCCCATGACAGGCTTTTAAAATTAGCTTTTGTAGGTAATGCTAAAGAACTGTTAGCTACTGAAACTGTTATTTCAGTATATGTGGTTATCAGTCTCTAATATTAATAAAAATAGCATTCTGCATAGAACATAAGTTCTAATATTTTAAAGTTTCTTGGTTCATGCAACAGACCTATGAGGTATTTGGAGCACTTCAGATAGACTTAAATGTGCGCAAAACAGGAAGGAATATTCATTATTCCCATTACCCATTCCTGTATTTCTAGAGTGCAAATACAGGGCAGCCTGCTTATTTCATTTACATGACCCAGGATGGCTTAGTGGAAATAACAGTCAAAATGCATCTTACTTTAGTGGGCACTGAAATGACCAAAATCAATAACAAACTATAAAAGCATTCATCAATCTTATATTCTCCTGATAAAAGTTGCAACATTTAAGAATCAGAAGAAGAAAGCTATGGAACTTCTTTCTTCTGAGAATATGCTTCTTTAAATAAGAATTCTCTGCTATTCACTTTGGGACATGAAGGAAAGGTTGTGTTTATTTGTTTGTTTGTTTCACTTTTAGGATTTTTCTTCTCCTTGTTTAGTAATTAGTATCATCTGAGTGGTATTTATTTCCTTAGAAACTGGATTTTTTTTTCTGGTTTAACCCTGGCAGATAACTATTAATGGAAAAAATTTAAACCATATATATATACATATATATATATATATATATATATATATATATATATATATATACACACACACATGTATGTACATATATATAAAAATTTCAAATGTCAGCACATTTTCTGATAATGTAGGTTTTCATATTTAATGTGTCATAATTTTATTGATTAAATATGCAACTCTTTGACAGTTGTTAATAAAACATTCACTATTTACATAATACCACCTAATGGTTGTATAGCATATAATCATTTTTAAAGTATTTTTAACATGCATTATTTCACAAATATACATGCAGTAATATCTTATTGTCCCTAATCTTATCACAGGAATAAACTGACTTTGGTCTTGCTAGGTTCACATGCGTAGTAAAGCTTACATTGTATATGATATAGCCAATCCACCCCTGGTAACCCCAGCCCCTTAAACTTTTCTTTTATCCATTTTCCATATTCTCCTCTTCATTCCTGAATATTAATAGAACATATGCTAGCGAGAATTTGTTTCATAGAAACTTGTTTTTATAATTTTAGAAAAAGATAGAATTGCTACCAATTACAAATGTTCAAAAACATTCTGTTGAAGGTTTCTTTTGGTAGCCTATATTAAGTGGACAATTAGGTTTCTACATTTTGATTCAAGGTCAAATTACTCATGCCAGAAAATAATTTCTTAAAAAAAATTTTTTTAGAGTTTATTTATTTTTAAGAAAGAGAGAGAGGGCATGAGTGGGTGAAGAGCAGAGAAAGAGAGGGAGACACAGAATCTGAAACAGGCTCCAGGCTCTGAGCTGTCAGCACAGAGCCCGACGCAAGGCTCGAACTCATGGACCGCGAGCATGACCTAGGCTGAAGTTGGATGCTTAACCAACTGAGCCACCCAGGTGCCCCCAAAATAATTTCATGATAATAACTCATATATGGATCTTGTTTTAAGATAGAAAAATAGCTTTGCTATCACGTTGGATATTGGCAGCAACACTAAGTTATCATTTGTTTGTTTTGATGTGGAATGGCTTTCAGAAGAGTTTAGTATAAAAGTTTGGGCATTATCGTCATTATATAATTAGGCAAGATAGAAAATATCTCCATTTTACCGAGGTCTGAAGCCTCATAGCTAACCACAATTATTCTAGTTCACTTTACCAAGCTTAGCTCCATCTGCTTCTAATTAATTTCTGGTTACTTTCTCCAGTCGCCAATAATTGAATATGTTGGACCAAACAACAACATGTGAAAAGAATTCTAAGTAGCATAGAACTAGGCTGGAAACTAGTCCATGGATCTTTGTCTAGACAATATCTAAAATTTTAATGATATTATATTTCATTATAAACATAAATTCAAGGTACGTTTACATTAAATAATCTATTAATTTATTTAATTACAATGAAGGCCAAATCTTATATGTTTGTTTCTATAAATGAGAGGTCTACATATTTATTTTTATAATTTTGTCACATATATATACTAGCTTTATAAAATGAACCGTGGCTGTTATTTTTCTAGACCTATCTTGGAAACAAATAAAAATATAGCTAGATATCACAGACAACACACATACACACACACACACACACACACAAACACACATATGTAGATGTATACATATTTTACCCCTTGAATTATTATTAGTCCACTCAGATTTTCCAACTTTTCCCTTACACATATTAGCAAACTCTGTCCAGATAATTGGTGGGTAAGAATTATCTAAAGCAAATAGTGAGATTATTTACTGGTATATTGACTTATCTTCCTGGGAAATCATTTTCTGAAAAGAGATAACTCATATTGACATATGTGATCCTAGTTATCAGTGCTAATGATCGAGTAATGTTCATTCAAGTGGTCTCAATTCTTAGGTCACAAACAAATCCTCGCGGTTCTGGGCAGATAAAACAAATTAGTTAATGAGACCAGACATATAAAAATACAGAGCAGAAAGAATTCTGAGAATCTGGGGACTGTGTCCATAACCAAAGGCAATAAAACAACAACAAAAACAAAATACCATGTAAGGGGAACAAAATTTATCTGCTATCCAAATATGCCCTCAGGGTACCAGTTTATTCTATCTCATTTACAGTATACTAAATTCAACTTTTCATCTTCTAACCATTCTTCATTACACTATAGTCTGTTGTCTATCTCTCACCAATATAAAAAACAAACAAACCAATAAACCACAACAACTGCAAAAACTTTTCATGCTAAACCATAGAATGATCTCATTGGTTAGCTCAATGACCCTTTTTGGAATTTCAATCTCATTTGACTTATCATCAGCATTTGGCATAGTAGTTTTATTTTTTAAATACTGAATTCAAACTAATGACTTAAAAATAAAATACCCTGTCTCTTACTTATTTAATTTTGAGCATGAAATAATTATTACCATTAAATGTTCTGAACTGTTACCTCTTACTTATCTTCTAAGTGGATTATAACTTCTTACCTTTGCTTATACAATTCACATATTTTTCCATATAATGTCACTACTCATGAGAACAGTGGCTGTTACTATTAATTTCTTTGCTACGCAACACTGAATGACTTTCAAGTTATACTGGTTGTTTTCAGTCTTGGGTCTTAGAAGAAGCAAATATTGGTTTGTAAAAAATGCCTAAATTAACTCCACAGAAACTCTGATTTCATTGACCTAATATGTTTCTGGTTATCATTATTATTTTGCTATCATTATTTTTTTAAATCTTTAGGTGATTATATCTGAGACTGAAAGCTCCTCCAAGCTCTGGGGTTACAGATACAAAAAAGACACGCTTCTTTATTGGGGAAGTTATTAAATCTCTTATTTTTCTCTTTCATCTTAAATGCATAATGAATAGTCTCCACATAATCTGCTTAAGGGATCCTTAGTGGAATGAAACCCTACATTTCATTTTGCTTTTTATTTCAACTCACTTAATATGCATAGATACTTGAGTCAAACACCCATTATGATAAACAGTTTTGCAAAGAGTTCCCATTGATGTAACCATCTCTATGTCTTCACATGTACCATATGTCACTGATATGTTGATCTTGTTACAATATAATGCTACTATGAATAAGAACGTGCCAATATTTAGTAAAATAATGGCTTTGGTTCTGCAAATTTCATTTCTTTTCTCTCAATATTTAAAAAATGGGTACATTTTACCAAATGCAGAATGATGCACTGGGAAAACAACAAATTAAAACATGTTCCTCATTCCCCTTTGAGAGCATTGTCATTAATACATGCATATTTACTTCCATTTGACTTTTCCCAAAAAGAATGAAGAACAATGAACACTCATGTACTTATCACTCTGCTTCAACAACTGTCAGTATTTTACCATGCTTGTTTCATCTATCCTTCTAGCACCTCTCTGTTGTTGGAATATTTTAAAGTGAATTCAAGGCATTTTAACATCTCATCATAAATATTATATTATGCAGCTCAAAAACCCATTTCATTACACAAGTAAAATGTTATTATTATATCTAAGATATCAAAATAATTATATACTGAATTTCCAGTCAGTATATAAATTCTCTCAACAGCTAATACATGAATTTTTATAAAGCATTATTTTTTGGTACAAAAAAGGAAATCACTTGTCAAAATGATTATATCTTTTATATCATAAATTTATTTTAGATATTGGTTAATCTAGAAAGGTTTCCTTCACTTTTTGTTTTTTATTTTTATTGAATTGAAGTTGACTAAGTTGTATCTAAAGGCAGGGCCACACTCAGGTGGTATGGTGTGGTGTGTGTGTGTGTGTGTGTGTGTGTGTGTGTGTGTGTGTATTTTAATTTCCTGCCCCATTGGAATGAATTATTTGTTTACTAGGTCCTTGTTTTTTTTTTCCTAAAAAATTAATTGATTTATATTATGGCCTGAGTGCTAGGGTTGCCAGGACTATTATGTGGGTATATAAAATAAAGGCACATTTTAAAGACAGAAATATAAACTAGAGATCACATCAATAATTCTAACTCAACTGTATGATTATAGAAATTCAACTAATTTATTTTGTAATTTCTTTTATGTTGAGAATGTTCCTAAAAATATAATTATAATTTTATTTGATGTATTCTACAATATATTTCCAAATAATAATATTATAATAAGAATATTATTAATAAGAATACTATTATATGATAAGAATACTGTAAAACAAAATCTAAATTCCTTTTCAGTTTTTGTTTGCTTTTTGTTTTGTTTTTTATTCCTTAGATACAATTTTAGAGAAAAAATTAAGAATTTGGAATTGGCACAAGGGATTAGTGGTTGTTCTTCCAATGGTATGCTGGAGCCTCCTGGGATTATCTGATCCCATGGAGACATGAACCTTTATCTTTGACTAGCTGTTTAACAACTACACAGAAATAGAAATTAACTTATAGAAAACTGAAAGCAATAAAAATAATTGTGTGCATATGAATACAAATTACTTGTGTGCAGTGGAATGCAAGTAATTATTGGTTAATGAAAAAATCAGTTTTTACAAATTGACTTAAATGTTCTTTACTGAATATAAATATGAAGTTCTTTGGTTTCACCTTTGAACTGGTTATAACATCTTTCAGTTTTCTCATTTAATTAATTTTATAAACTATTTATATTTATTACAGCCATGATTTTAAATTTTTTGAAAATTTTTCCTTAAAATGAGGGAGAATGCATAGTCAAATGATATTTCTTTTCTTTGTGTTTATGACTCCGACTTGATGAAAAGTTATTTCATTTGTTTTCATTAGTTTTCAATTTGAGTAATTGCTTTATTTTTTATTTAATATTTGGGTTATATAAATGTTAATATAATTTCAATATTACAAGAATAAACTGTAAGTCCAGATTCTACATTGATACCCTAAGATGGAAATAAAAAGGACAAAAAAACAATCCTCAGGGGATTTGAAACCCAGAATCAAATAATCCTGAGTATTTATTTGTTTAATATTATCTGGGGGCTCCTGGGTGGCTCAGTTGGTTGAGCGTCCAACTTTGGCTCAGGTCATTATCTCACAGTTCGTGGGTTCGAGCCCTGAGTCTGGCGGGCTCTTTGCTGATAGGTCAGAGTGTGGAGCCCGCTTTGGATTCTCCCCTGTTCATGCTCTGTCTCTGTCTCTCTTTCAAAAATAAGCAAACATTAAAAAAAAAACATTTTTAAATATTGTCTGGAATTTCTGATATGCTACAGTGGTGCCCAAAATGTTTCATGTAGTAAAATAAATTCATCCAGAGTCTTAAAATATTGCTATAGCTTTTCACATACAATGCCCAACACTCAATAAAACAATCACAGGCATGGAATGGTCTAGACAATGTAAAACAAACAAACAAAAAACAAAACCCCAAAACAATAAAAACGAAACAAAAACAATAAAAGAAAAACAAAGGAACAAAATACTTTAAAATAACAGTACTAATTTTTTGTTTTAGAGGGAGAGAAAGAGAATACAAAGATCTCTTGAGAGAGAGAGAGAGAGAGAGAGAGAGAGAGAGAGAGAGATCTCACCGTGAGATCATGACCTGAGCCGAAGTCAAGAGTAGGATGCTTAACTGACTGAGCCACCCAGGAGCCACAACAATATTAATATGTTTAAAGAAATAAATACAAGTCCAGATTTTGGAACAGATTAGGTACTATTAAAAAATTCTAAAGTGTGAAGATATGATAACTGAAATACATAATTCAATGGATGGTTTTTTTTGTTGTTTTTTTAAATGTTTTTATTTATTTATTTATTTATTTATTTATTTATTTATTTATTTATTCAATATATGAAATTTATTGTCAAATTGGTTTCCATACAACATCCAGTGCTCATCCCAAAAGATGCCCTCCTCAATACCCATCACCCACCCTCCCCTCCCTCCCACCCCCCATCAACCCTCAGTTTGTTCTCAGTTTTTAAGAGTCTCTTATGCTTTGGCTCTCTCCCACTCTAACCTCTTTTTTTTTTTCCTTCCCCTCCCCCATGGGTTTCTGTTATGTTTCTCAGGATCCACATTCAATGGATGTTTTAAGCAGTATGTAGAGCTGAAGACAATCAGAAGTTGGAAGATTGGTTCAACGACAGAAGTAGGGAGAGAAAACAGGATAGAAAATATCAAAAGGTAAAAAAATTCACAGGAAATATTTTGCAAAGATCTGTCATGCCTTTAATAAGAGTCCTAAAAAGAAATTAGAAGGAAAACGGAGAAGAAATATTTGAAGACAAAATACTTTACAACATTCAATTAATTATAAGAAACACCAAGCAATAGATTCAACAGGCACTACAAAACACAAGCAGGACAAATACAAAGAAACCTATGCCTAGATACCACATTATACATGATAAAACTGTAAAGACAAAAGCAAAAACCAAGTAGATATAAGAATCTTAACATCAGCTAGAGAAAATGAAATATTAACTTCATAGGATGACAAAAGGATTCACTAAACAGTAGAAACAATGAAAACCCAAATTCAGAATAATTATAATCACAGCCAACACAGAATTCCATATCCAGCAAAAACAGTCATCAAAAAATACAGAAACTTAAAGATATTCTTCAGACAAAACAAACAAAAAACAACTTAGAGAATTAATCAAAATTAATTTCTTCTTTTGTTTTTAAGTTTTTATCTATTTATACTGAGAGAGAGAGAGCGCAAGTGGTAGGAGGAACAGAGAGAAAAAGAATCCCAAACAGGCCCTGTGCTTTCTGCGCTTTCAGCTCAGAGCCCAATGTGGGGCTTGAACTCACAAACCATGAGATCATGACCTGAGCCAAAATCAAGTGTCTGGCGCTTAAACTGACTGAGCCACCCAGGTGTCCCAAAATTAATTTCTTCTAAAGGAATACTAAAGATATCCGGTGTCTCAATATAAATGATCAATATACTAGGTTCACCAATTAAAAATTCAAAATATTGAAGAGGCAGATTCTTCCTAAAATTATCTATATTTTCAATCAAACCCAATCAAATGGATTTCCTGTGTGCATAGAAATAGGAAAGATAATTCTAAAGTTTATATAGAGAAATAAAATGTTAACACTAATCAAGATAAACATGAAACTGAAGAATAAAAATGAAGACACACTCTAAAACCTACCAAGGCTATAGAACTGTTGGCTTCCAGACAATCAAATACTCTGGATTGAGGAGTTATTATTGCTGGCTCTACGTTGAAAGCAAGCCAAATAAGAAGTTCTTCCTTCTAGTGTCTATCTTGCTCCCCTTATCGACAGAAACTAACAGGAAGTCAGCTGACAAAGGACAAAAGTAGATTGCTGAATCCTAGGCCCAGAATCATGAGGTAAAAATTATGATTATCATAACTCAGAATCTTAACTATATGCCCAAAAGACTTGAACGCAACATATGGGAACCAAAACAGGTCTGAAAAATATTTGCAGCCCAAACAAAATGAAGAGTAGGGTTATGAAATATAGGATGATAAGTAAACTGTGGCATATTCATATAATGGAATTTTGTATAGCAATGAAATATGACACAATAAATTTGCACACAATGTATAAATGAATCTCACAAAATGTTGTGATAGAAATCATACAAATAATAAGATTCCATTTATATAAAGTCTATATAGTGTTAAATTTGGAGAGGAGGATAGGGTCATGTTAGTTTCTTAGGGCTACCTAAATAGATTACCATAAACTGGGTGGCTTAAAACAAAAGAAATTTATTTCCCTACAGTTCAGGAGGCTGGAAGTGTGAAATCCAGGCATTAACAGAGTTGTTTCTTCCTAAAGATGGTGAGGGAGAGTATACTCTTGTGTTTTGTTCTTGACATCTGGTGGTTGCTGTCGACTGTTGGTGTCACCCTGACTTGTAGCCACATCACTCTGGTCTCTTCCTTCACCTTCATGGGGCATTCTCCCCTGTGTGTGTCTACGTGTCTTTGTTTTTCCTCCTTATAAGGATGCCAGATGGTGGATTAGGGGTCACCCTAATCCAGTGTGGCCTCATTATTATAATAAGCTTTTTCAGGCCTTATTTCCAAATAAGGTCATACTCTGAGATTCCAGATGAACACAGATTTTGGGGGGACATTAATAAACCCAGAACATGAGGGTCTTCTGGGGCTACTGCTAATGTTAGATATTTTGACCTGTATAGTGGGTTCAGAAGCTTGTTCAGTTTATGATATTGCATAGGGCTGTGCATTTTGTTTTCTGTGTGCTGTTATCTTCAATAACTGATTAAAGATAAGGTGAAAAAATAAAATGAAATATCAATCTCACATGTTAGTAAAGATAATGAGCAAAGCAAACTACTTTCATACATTGCCGGTGTAGTTGTAAATCCACAACAATCAGATTGCAAAACCATTTGGCACTATCTACTTAAGATGAAAGCATCCAAGCCTTATTACATAGAAATTTTACTCTTAGGTGAAATGCTAAAATAATTGTGTACATATGTGAATGAAAGTACATGTAAGGAATATTCACAGTGGCAGCGCTCATGATATTCTAAATTTGGCAACATTAAAGAAGAATTTCAAGAATTTTTCCTTGAATTAGATTAATTCTTTTTTTTTTAAATGTTTATTTATTTTTGACAGAGAGAGAGACAGAGCATGAGCGGGGAGGGGCAGAGAGAGGGGGAGACACAGAATCCAAAGCAGGCTCCAGGCTCTGAGCTGTCAGCACAGAGCCCGATGTGGGGCTCGAACTCACAAGCCGTGAGATCATGACCTGAGCTGAAGTCGGTCACTCAACCGACTGAGCCACCCAGGCACCCCTAGATTAATTCTTGAATTAGAATAAATTGTGTTATACAACAGAAAAATCTACAATAATTTAAAACCTAGTATGAAAAGCTTGGAGTTTTGTTATATACAACATGGAATAATCTCACAACCATTGAGATGACAGAAATAAATCCAGATCCAAAAGGATAGACACTTTGGTTTCATTTAAAATTCAAAAATATCTCACTGCTGAAAGAGAGAGAGAGAGGGAGAGAGATAAAGAGAGAGAGAGAGAGAGAGAGCACACTTGACAGAGAAGAAGACAGAGGCGATCTTGAAGTCTTTGGAAACAGAAAGAGAGTCAAAGGAAGGTCATCACTTGATAGTGGGGATTAGGAGACTTTGTAGTATTTTTATTTTTCTATTCCTAGATTGGATGTTGGTTACATAGGTATGCTCACTGTATGACAATGTGAGTGCTATATTCAATATTGATTCACTTTCTATTCTATATAATTTTTTAATAAGAAAATTAAGTAATCGAAAAAAATCTATAACAAGTACTTTCACAAGAATCTCACGTCCAATACTTTCATCATTCTTGTCCTGTTTCCTCCCTGCTTTTAAATGCAATCATTTTTACTATTTTTAATCTTTCTACCATTTTTGTTTGTGAATCTTACATATATCCATATATACATATATCCCTATCTCTTGCACAAAATGCTACATGCGGTCTACAAAGTTCTATACCTTGATTCCATCACTTTATTACACATCTTAAAGATAAGTTCATATATGCATTCTATTTCATGTATATGTTACATTTCATTGTGCAAATGTGCTATAGTTTATTCAGTCCAACCTGTTTGATAATACTTGTGTCATTTTCAGTATCTTATTTTTATAAATAATAACTAAGTGAATACCTTTGGACATTCTATATTTTTGTGAGTGTATATTTTGAATAGATTCCTATTAGAAGTAGGGTTCCTATGTCAATGTTAATGTAAATGTATTTTTGTAAGATATTGCCAAATTCTGATCTGTAGCGGATGTGTAATTTTACATGCTGATAAAAAATACATGAGAAGAAATGAGAGAGGAAAAAGTGTTGTATCAAACAGCTTCTCAGTGAAGGAATTGTTCTTTACCTATCCCTCAGTACCTAAGATAGTACAAAAATTTAGGATTTGACTTAGTACATGCTTAGTGAAAAGAAAATGGGGCAATTTATTTGTTTGTTTGTATGAACAGAAGACTTGCTATACTAAATGTTAAGAGGAATAATCCCTAAAAAAGAAATAGGAATTCTTGGTTCAAGAATGGTGGCAGTTTAATGACCAGTCAGTATTTGTTAAGAAAAATAACATGCTTTGAAAGCCACTTAAAAAAAAATCCTGCAAACATATATGGATGTCTACCAATGCCTCAGCAAAATCCAGGCTGATAACTAAGTGAAATAAACAGAATGTGAGAGATGAGGGAAATGCCACTTAAAAGAAAAATTGTGTCTTGGCACATTTGGAACCCTTGAGGATTAAGAGATTCCTTGCATTTTCTAACAACAACAACAACAACAAAAGATCTAAAGATACTTATCATACAAAGCCTAACTTTTTAGGTAAGAAACTGAATCTCAGAAAGAAAATGTGACATGCCCATGAAAATACAGGCAATTCCAAAATGCCCTGTGTCCTTGAAGAATGAATTACTGTCTCACAGGGCCAGTTCCAAACAATTCAGTTTTTAATACTTAGATATTCTGGGGCTCCACTCTTTCAAGTCCCCAGATATATTTGTATTATATAGAATATATCAAAGAGAAAAAAAATATGAGAAGACTATTGCAGTTGTTTTCCAGCTGTTATCTTTAACAGAGCATGGAGCTAAAGGCTCAGTATATGAACAGTACATATTTTCTTTCCCTAAGATAAATAATAACGTCTATGTTACCATAATTTCTGGTTTCCTTGGCAACCCTTCTGTAAATTTGGAGATAGAAAATTTAAATAATATGAAGATAAGAAAAAGCTGTAAATAAAAGTACTTGGAAGAAAGTGCTTGAGATTTGTATCTTCTCCAAGCCATATAACTAAATGAATGGATATATTTTAGATACATAGTAATGTATTTATTAATTGATATCCCATAATAATATTACTTTTGTCTAATACTAGATGAAGTTAGCAATGTATAGGCATAAAGAAAACTGTAGTCACCAATACACAAAATTTACTTCAGCTAAAAACTGTATAAATAGCTCTTTCTTAAACCATATAGCTACTAACTATATCTTAATTGTGTACATGCATTCATTTGTTCATTCAGAAAATGTTTGTTGATTTCTTCTTTTGTGTTAAGAATAAGACGTACCATCAGGAATGTATGTGATTTATAATTTGATTACTTCCCAGGCTCGTTTTTTCCTGGTTTAAAATACTGTTTAAAAAAATCCACTATTTTAAAAATACATTACACATAGGCTTTTGAGGTTCGCACAGTTAAAACATTACAGACCCTTATCTTGTGTACTTCATCATGTACTGCTTGCTTCCTTCAAAGGGCTTCTCTGTTGCTTTAAGGAGGGAATAAAAAAGGGATGCTGTTTGGCATTTGTATGTGTGCACCCTGGATGCATACAGAAGCTGAAGCACACAAGGTCTCCTTTGACCAATGGGGACAATACTAAAGAAGAAAAAAAATCCCTTTTTAATCTCCTACTGATAGTTTCTGAGATTCATGAAAATCCTGAAATGTCCCATGGAATTGAGTACTAGTCTTTCATAAGAGTGAACAAATTTATATTAAAGCTTTATATTAATTTTTCCTCAACTTTCCAGATCGCCAGCATCAGTCACCTACTCTGTGAAATAATACTGCCAACAAACTATCCTCATTCAAGCCTTTATCTTTGCCTTCATGGTTACCTAGGTTAAAGCAATTGGTAACCTTCAGATAGAATTTTGAAGTTGGATCACTTGGCTGGCAGCAGGGAATGAGGTCTCTATTTCTTTGGTAATTTAGAAATATGATCACTATCCACTTGTGGCATCAAAATGATCATGACCCTCACCCAAAATGACTGAGATTAGTTGCAGGGAGAAAATGAAGTGTTTAGTTACAAGGAAGCTGTGTCATTTAAAATGAAGGGACAAGGGTTACATAAAGAGTGTACACTTGTATGCTTTTTGTCAACTTCTCTGGAAGCCTTAAAAATGTACAATAACAGGCTTAGGCTAGCCATCAAAATAACTCAAGGAACCCTCCATACTGTTTTCCATGAAGTCTGTACCAATTGCAATCACCAGCAGCACACAGCTGTTCCCTTTACCTTCTCCAACACTTATCTTTTGTTATTTTAATAATGACCATACTAACAGGTGCCAGGTAATATATCATTGTGGTTTAGATTTGCATTTCCCTGATGGTTAGTGATGCTGAGTAACTTTGCAGCTTTTCATATGTCTATTGTACAATATATCTCCTTTGAATAAATGTCTGTTTGTGTCCTTTGCCCATTTTTTAATTCAAATAATTTGTTTTTGTTTTTGCTTTTTGGTGTGTGTGTGTGTGTGTGTGTGTGTGTGTTTGCTATTTAAGTTGTAAGAGTTCTTTATGTATTTTGTGTATTAATTGGATATTAACCCCTTCTCAGATATATGGCTTGCAAATGTTTTCTGCCATTCTGAGGTTTGTTCACTCTGTTGATTGTTAATCCCACTTGTTTATTTTTCGTTTCATTGTGTGTGCTTTGGTGTCAAATTCAATAACAACAACAACAACAACTATTTTCAAGACCAATGTCAAGGAGCTTTTTCCTTATGTTTCCTCCTAGTAGTTTTATGGTTCAGGTCTAACAGTTAAGTCCTTAATTTATTGAAGTGGATTTGGGGGTATGACATAAGATATGGGCCTAATTTAATTCTTTTGCATGTAGATATCCAATTTTCCCAATACTACTTGTTGAAGAGAATACTTTTCCCCCATTTTGTATTCTTGGTATACTTGATGAAGAGCAGTTGATTCTATATGCACGGGTTCATTTCTGGACTCTCTATTCTGTTCCATTGGTCTATGTGTCTTATGTTCTGGACTCTCTATTCTGTTCCATTGGTCTATGTGTTTTATGCCAGTACCATACTGTTTTTATTACTATAACTTTGTAATATAATTTGAAATCAGGAAGTACAATACATCCAGCTTTGCTCTTCCTAATCAAGATTGCTTTATCTACTTGGGGTCTTTTGGGGTTCCATATAAATTTTAGGACTTTTTTTTTATATTTCTATAAAAAATATCACTGGGATTTTGATAGCCATTACACTAAATCCATAGATTGCTTTGGGAAGTATGGATACATTAACAATATTAATTATTCCAATCCATGAGCACAAGTATCTTTTCACCTATATTTTATCAATTTCTTTCATTTGTGTTTTAAAATTTTCATTGTATAGATCTTTTATATCCTTATTTAAATTTATTCCTAGGATTAATTTTTTAATGTTACTGTTAAAAAAAAAAAACAAATTGACACCAGCTTAAAAAGCTCCATGATCAGACACAACCAGTTTAGTCATACAGGCAAAGTTTAATTTATCTAATTTTACAAAACTAACTTGATCTGAGTCATTTCTTGCTTATGCCTCTGGAAATCATAAGTGAAACTTAAATTGTTCCCCAAAATTCATATGAGGTGACCATATGCCTTTTATTTATTTTTCTTGCTTAACTGCTCTGCCTACAATTTCCATTACTAGGTGGCTAGAGTCAGCATCCCCTGTGTCATTCCAGATCTCAGAGGAAAAGCTTTCAACTTTTCACTGTAGAGTATGGTGTTAGCTATTTTAGATCTCAGCTTGTCATACATGGCCTTTATGTTGAGATACATTTCTTCTCAACCTAATTGGTTGCGGGTTTTTATTATGAACAGACGTTGAATTTTGTTAAATGCTTTTTTCTCCATCTATTGAAATGATCATATGATTTTTATTTATCCAATGGAAATGAAATCTGTACCTCAAAGTGAAATCTATTCTCCCATGTTCAGGGCAGCACTACTCACAATAACCAAAATATGGAAACATAAATGTCCACCTATGGATAAGTAGATAAGGAAAATGTGGTATATGTATTATACATGCAATGGAATATTATTCAGTCTTTAAAAAGAAGGAAATCCTGCTATTTGAAATAACATGGATGGACCTGGAGGGTATTATGCTAAGTGAAATAAGCTAAACATAGAAAAATAAATATTGTATGAGCTCACCTATATGTAGAATCTAAAACAGTCAGAGTCATAGAAGTAGAGAATAGAATAGTGACTTCCAGGTGATGGCCCAAAGTTCCGAAGTTTCAGTTATAAGATAAATAAGTTCTGGAGATATACTATACAGCAATATGCCTATAGATAATGATACTATATTGTATAGTTAAATTTTTCTAAGAGTGTAGATCTATTGTTAAGTGTTTTTACTACCATTACTATGACTACTACTATAACTACTAGAGGCAGGAATAAACTTTAGAAGGTGATGGGTATGTCTTTGTCCTTGATGGTGATGGTTTCTCAGGTGTACACCTATCCTCAAAGTCAACAAACAGTATTCATTAAATGCATAGTATTTTTACATGTCATTTACAACTTCATAAAGTGGTTTAAAAATAAATTACTAAAAATTAACTTAAATTTAAGTTAACTTAATTAATAAAGGAAGTACCTCAAGGTACGTCTAGAAAGCCAGAAAGCTTCTATGACAGCCTTTAAAAAGCCTCGATTCTAAACAGTCTTATGACAGACTGTGCTAAAAATGAGTGCCTGCTTTCACATAAAGTTGGAAGAGCAACAGTAGAACCTGAAGATACAGCCTCAATGTATCATCTCCTGTGTCAAAATCAAGAACTGGATAGGACAAGGGTAGGAACTTGAAACTTGAAACGAGTTTGAAAAACCTTGCACCTCCAGATTCTTCTGAGATATATAAAACTTTTCTCTGTAACTGAATGAGTATGTGAAACAAAGACAGACATAGGATTCTTCTCTTCTTACTGCCAATGACTTACTTGTGTTTTAGGTCTGCCTCTTTACAGTGATAACCTTTGCAAAGGATTTTAAATCTTGATTCTCAAGGGGGGAATGCTTTCACTAGGGATCATAGAAGTATTTCCACTTCATGCTTTATCTGCCTTGTGGTCACACTTTTGTGTTTCTCATGCAGTGGGCCAATACAGAAAAAGTTCATACAGTGGGGGTTGAAGGGAAAGGTAAATTGACATAGGGTATCATGGGGAACTAAGATAGCAGCTATACAATTGAGGAAGGGAGAAATATGTCTGGAACCTGCAATACATACTGGAGCATCTCTTCAAGCTTCCATAATGTTAGTCAGCTACTGAAGGAAACATTAAGTAAGGACAAATTAATTAAAAACTCCTTATGGGTAAAAGTTAGGGTCATCCCATCCAGAAAGTAGCATGGGCCAGCCATGTTTTGGCTGAGGAATAAAAGAAATAGAGTATGGTAAAGGAGATAAACGGAAATATCAGTTAAAATCTTGGTATCAGCTGAAGTGATGTGTTCTGTAGCTTATTCCATTAACTCACATGTATTATAGTTTTGTGATGGTTTGTATTTAATTTGAAAGGGTCTACATGATTTCGTGGCACAAATAGCATATATAGACATATATCTTATGTCATTTGCACCACTTAATATCCTCTCAGCCACATCTCTTATACCAGCAACTTCTGTGACCAATATTTCAGTGTAAGCTTTCAATAAGCATTGCACAGTTGTATTTTTTTTTCAACGTTTATTTATTTTTGGGACAGAGAGAGACAGAGCATGAACGGGGGAGAGGCAGAGAGAGAGGGAGACACAGAATCAGAAACAGGCTCCAGGCTCCGAGCCATCAGCCCAGAGCCTGACGCGGGGCTCGAACTCACGGACCGCGAAATCGTGACCTGGCTGAAGTCGGACGCTCAACCGACTGTGCCACCCAGGCGCCCCAATGCACAGTTGTATTTTAACTGCACCTTGCTTCTGGCACCATAACAAGAACATCTTGTTTTCTGCTGGCTTCCCTGTTTCTGCATCATGGGATGCCACAGGAGCCTATTTAAAATTCACACATAAGCATTCTCATAATACGAGTGCTATGATGACAAAGCCAAGAAATAAATACACCCTTCTTTTTTTCATCTCCATTGGGGACATTTCTGATAAGCATTTTCTAGGGATCCTCAGAATATACCTACAGGTTGAGCATTAGTCACCAACAGTGGTGGTAAGTTTGTTATCCTCGTTGGCATTCCTCATTCCCTTTATATTCCCTCTGTCTCTTCCACTTGCTCAAAGAACTCACTCTGTTTTCTCAAATTTTCATTTAAATTCTAGTTAGCTAAGATATGATGTAATATTGGTTTCAGTAGGATTCAGTCATCTATCACATATAACACCCAATGTTCATCATAACAAGTGCCCTTCTGAATATCCATCACGTGTTTAACCCATCCACCTGCCTACCTCCCCTCTAGCAACCCTCAGTTTGTTCTTTATTTTTAAGATTATTGGCACACAAACTTTTTATTTAAGGTTTATTTTTAAGGAAATCTAGTCTAAAGGAATGAATAAAATAGATATGGCCTCTACCCACACTGCAGGTTTTCTCATTGAGGAGACATATATAAAGCTGATAATCACTTGAAAATGTAAACTATTAAAATAGTGATGAGGTTGTGAAGGAAAGAATAAAATCCTATGAGGATATTAATAAGATGGAGTTGGGGTGCCTGATTGGCTCAGTTGGTTGGGTGTCTGATTCTTGATTTCGGCTCAGGTCATGATCTCACAGTGGTATGTGAGAAGGAAACCCACGTTGGGCTCTGAGCTGACAGTGTGGAGCCTGCTTGGGATTCTCTTTCTGCCTCTAAATAACAAACAAACACATAAACAAACATTTAAAAATAAATAAGATGGAGTTCCAGGAAAGCCTCTTTAATGAACTAATATATGAACAAAAAATTGAAGAATTATCAAGAGGTAGTCATGCAAGTAGGTGCAGCACAAGCTATTGAAAAACACAGGAGTAGTTGAAACAATGAGAGCAAGAGACAAGAGAGCAAGCAAAACAAGTGATATGGCTGCAGAAGGGGGAAAGGGCCAGGTAATGGAGGGCCTTGTGGGCCACTTGTTGGGTATTCAACTTTGTTTTAAATATAATAGGGCAGATTTGAAAGGTTTTGAACAAAGGAGTGATAAAAATGTGTTTGATGCTTACAGCCAAAATTAGGAAAGAAGACAAAGGTAGAATCATAAAGAATAATGCTGGAGACAACAAAAAGAGAAACATATTTGGATGGAGTATCAAGGATTGAGTTCTATGAAATAAGTATCCAATAAGCAAAAAGAAGATAATTGAACTAAAAACACTCACTTTCAGGAAACATATATGAGTTTATAATTATCATACAAATTTATATAAATATTAATGATATTAATATGTACAAAATCAGGGTTCCACTACAGAAAGATAATTAAGTAGTAAAAATATATAATACATGTAAAGGAATTGGCTTGTACTGCGAGGGCTCACCAGGCAAGTCCAAAATCCACAGGTAGGCTGTCAGGAGGGCAGGCTAGACTTTGGGAAGGAGCTGACACGATAGTGCACAGGTATAATCTTATTCTTACTCTAGTAAACTTCAGTTCTGCTCTTAAAGCCCTTCAACTAATTGGATTAAGCCCACTGTGATTATCACAGATAATATTCTTGGGGTGCCTGGGTAGCTCAGTCAGCTGAGCAGCTGACTTTTCTCAAGTCATGATCCCAGGGTCATGTAATGGAGCTCTATGTCAGGCTGCACTCTAAGCATTGAGCTTTCTTAAGATTCTCTGTCTCTCCCTTTGCCCCTCACCCTTGTTCATGCTCTCTCTCTCTCTCTCTCAAAACAAACAAACAAACAAACAAACAAACAATTAGTATTCTTTACTTAAATTCCACCGATTTTAGATGTGATTAACATGTATAAACTCCTTCACCACATGAAGGGAGAATAGTATTTGACTGAATAACTGGAGACTACAGCTGAGCCACGTGAACACACAAAATGGACTGCATGCCTTACAGTGGCTGCATCTCCCCTCTTCCTCTGGCTTCCCCACTTGGCTTTTCCCTGCATGGTCTCCATCTTCTATCTTGGGCTAGAGGTCACCTGCTAAGATTCTAGCTCCCTCTCCATGGCCCCAGCTTCTCTGTCTTAGTAGCAGCACCTCCATCTTTGTCTCTCAACTCTGCAAATCAATGGCTTCCTATCCTTACACTATCTGGAACATCTCACTGTTTCTTGCTTGTCTTCTCAGTTTCGCCCAAGTCTGTTTAACCAATTCCCTGTATTAAATCCCCCCCCCCATTTTTCTCTACTTTTTGAAAAACTAGATTGATTTCTGCTTTACTGACTGGATCCTGATTAATACATAGGCTAATCCAAGTAAGTCATGAAATTTTGTTTTTAATAAACCAGGTGATTTAGAATAACACATTATTGCGCAATGTTCTCAAGGCAAAAAAAAAAACCACACTGAGTGGAAGAAAAATGAGCATCTTAAAATAAAAGCAATCTTACTGTACTTTTACTTTGTAGCTTGCAGAATAAGAAATTACTGAATTACTCTATTCAACAACAACAAAATAACTGTATTTTATGTTGAGGTTTTAAATAGAAGTTATAATAACTAAAATTTCCCAGAAGTCATTTCTGAATCCCTTAGGGGGTCTTTCAGCTAAAGTCTATTTCAGTGTTACCATTTATGAAGAAAAAGGGGAGGTTAAGTATATGAAAAATAAAATTTGTTCATGTTTTTCCATTAAGAGAGTTCTGAAATTAGTAAGTTGCTTTCATGAACTTTCCAGTGGCAAAACAATTGAATTTTCTTATTGTGATTTATTTTGGAAGTCAGTCGAAGATGGAAATTGGGGATAATTACATCCCTTTAACAATGGGGGGAAATCCTCAGAGACATTTAGAACAATGATAAAACTTTGCTTTTATTAGATGGAATGGTTTGTGAGGAGTTTTCTAATTAAAATTAAGCCTTATTTTGGTTTAAAAAACTCAATTAAAGCAAATCTCAGATAAGGCTGAAAAATTCTTTTTATTGACAATCTGTTCACTACTTTTCTAATATGGTGCCTATTTTCCACAGGCTTTTTCTCCTACCACTTTCATATTTCCAGAGTTCTAATATCATCAAAAATATATGAATTCTGAAATTCTAGGAACTTGGGGTGTGTTCTACATCCACACACTCATCCCCAAAAGTAAATGTGATCTTTTTGGATGTGTTTTCATTTTCAAATCTGTCACTATGTATATAGTTGACTTCTAATGTGCTATATATTTTTTGTTGTTATTGTTGTTGTTGCAGTTGCTTTTGTTTTTGTAACATTCTGATTGCCACTAATTAGTTACTGTTGTATTTTTTAAAAGACACTGAGTGCCAAAATATATGTATATATACTTTTGAACTTGCTCCAAACTCTCCTGAGCATATTTTTTTCTCTTTAAACTTATTCCAAACCACTAGTTCCAATACTTTCAAATTATTTTTCTTCTTCTACCCAACACTTATCACTGCTACATAAATGGGACTTTGTAATATTAAATCTGGGTGGTAAGATATAAAAGCTAGTCAGGGAGTTATATTATCACTGCTCAAGTCTTGGATCTTTCTTGAGTAAATCATTAATGCTACCTCTTCTTTAAAATGAGGCTGTAATACAAGGTGAACAGTAAAGTCTTATCTTTGTGCTTCTATGATTCTATACAACATTAATAGATACAAAAAAGAGAGAAAAAATTAATTGCAAACCCATAATTTTATTTAAAAAAAAACACACATTTTCCCTGAGAAACTCAAGCCAATAATGATCCAATTGAACAAGATGACTGAGATCATGAGCTCTAACTACAGAAGAAATGACTTTAAATTCTCATCCCAATTTTGACATACAATGAGACTTCATGAAATATTCTTAACTTGATTTACCTTATTATGTTTAATTGGGATAAGAAAAAGTACTTCCTCTTTATGTGTGTCTGTATGTGTGTGTGAGAAAGAAAAAGAGAGTGAATTAACTGACTTAAGACATGTAAAACACTTAGAAAAGTACCTGACACAATATGTGTTCAAAATTAAATAATCATAATTACTACTATAGATATTCAATAAATATGAATTTAGAGTCTGTATTTACAGGGTATTTTCCCAGTGACCTTCTATGAATGTAAATAAGATACAGCCATTGCACTTTGATTTCAATTTTCAATATATATTTATTTAGAGTCTGACAGTTGATAAAGTTATCGGAGTTACAAATATTAGAATCGTAGATCAAAGATGAGAAAAGATAGTGATGACTTCTTATCAGGTCAATCAATCGAAGGAAATCTTACAAAATAAAGAAGAATCTAAACAGAACTCTGAATGAATGGACTCCCATAATTAATTAGGGTTAGGCACTCTGAATAAGGCAGAAAGCATGGAACATGGAGAAGTAAAACAAATACAAAAGTATAGCTGACATAAATGTTGCATAGAGTAGGGACAGGCTATGGGGATTATGTTCTATAGCACCTGCTATGAAATCTAGCTTGCAGTAATTCAACACAATAAGGGCATAAATACAAAAGAGGGAAGTGAGCTCACTACTAGGAAGCAGCAAAGACAAGAAGCATAGGAAGAATAGTGAATTTATTTTTCTCTATTTTTAAATTTATTTTATATCAAGATGTTTCATTCATTGCTCCTGAACATAAATCATGGAGCGATGAAAATTAGTTAGTAATAAATTCTTCTTCAAATAGTCAGATGACCAGAAGAACACCTTTGTTGGTAGTAGATGGTTGGGGTAGACTGTTAACCATTATGACCCCTGATGAACCATACTCCTAATAGTTATGCCCTTTTTTAGTCTCACCTACATTAATTCTGGCTTGGTCATTTAACTGTCATGGTCTCTGGGACATGACAATAGCAATCTAGATGTAAACAAAGACCTATTACATGTTTACAAATTGGAGCCTGACTTCTTGCAACATTCATTTTTGAAGCCAGCTTCCATGAAGCAAAGAAATGTAAAATTGACCCTTAGAAAGACCACACAAGACTGAATAAGGTTTCAGCTTTTGAGCTATCCCCAAACCAAGATGCTAGATATATAAGTAAACCCATTTTGGATAAACCAGCCTGACTACCTTCAAGAGCAGGTGCATGAGAAACCCTAAAAGAGTCTAGGAGAAGCTTTCAGCTGAGCTCTTGCCAAATCACAGACTCACAAGAAATGATAACATGATTGCTGAAGTTGCAGGATGGTTTGCTGACACAGTGATAGATAACAGAACAATGGCAGAAGATGGCAGGAAAAGATAACTAATTTCTGAATATTTAAGAATGAGGCGGTGTACAACCTGTTAAAAGACTCAGAAGATTCTAACCAACAAACATGGGAGGAGCCCAAGAAAGTAAAATCATCCTGTTACCAAAGGAAAGCCTTAAACTCTTTAAAATTTAGTCAATAAAGTAAATAAAAAATGGTAATTATGCAATGTCTCTTTAATAAGTGAATAAAAATATTACACTTAAGACAATTATGAATGTCTCATTTCTGGAAACATGTTTATGACTACATTATTATTTTTTAATTAAAATTATGTTTAAGTTTATTTATTTTAGAGAGAGAGAGAGAGCGCAATTGGTGGTGGGGGGGGGGCACAGAGAGAAGGAGAGACAGAGAGAATCCCAAGCATTCTCTGCACTGCCATTGTGGAGCCAGATGCGGGGCTCGAACTCACTAACCATGAGATCACGACCTGAGCAGAAATCAAGAGTTGGATGCTTAACCGACTGACCCACCCAGATGCCCTTATAACTACATTTTTAAATGCTGAGTGGGCTTCTGGTTGAAGAAGTGATTTGAGCAAAATGCTTTATCGTCTCTTTTTTCCTAAAACTTCATTAAAATGATAACAGAGGAATAGAAATATCAACAGAAAAGAGACAGTATCAATAAAGGTTATTTCATTCATTTATGGAAGATGGAAATTAGGAAGGAAAAGTGACAGATGAAGGAAAGTGAAGAAAGCAACTCTTGGAGGTGCATTCCAAAATAGAATAGAACAGATAGAACCCTGTTGAGCCTCCAGATCCTGATGGCTGGAGATAGAAGTGTCACACATGGAGATAGAAGACACGTGGATGAAAACGAAAGACAAAGTAATGTTTCTTTTATGAATTACTTTACTTTTCCACTTCCCTTTACTCCTAAGTATAGAATGATGGTACTCAAGTCTTCATCATAGGAAATAATTCAAAGGCTTCTTGAGTAAGGATATTTAACTAAATTTTTTGGAGGGGGGAATAGCTAAAGTGAATGTTGGTACCTTATTAATCTAGAATTTAAGGATCCCATAATCCCCAAGCCATGGGCTAAGGCTGCATCTTCCCAGAGAAAAGACTGTCGTTTTAAAATTTTATCAAAAGCAATTTATGGCCTAGTAGCCATTAATGGAGATGACACTCATTCATTCCTTCATCTTGTGTTTAAGTATGAAATTATAGACAGAGGTTATCACTTTAAGGAAAATGTAGAAAGTAAAAAAGAAAAAAATATATAAATGGGAAAAAAGATTAAATTAAAACACATAATTTAATTAACACATTTGGAAAAATTTGAAATATATTGCATCTAAAGAATAAAAAAAATGCCATGATTATGAGTGAATGCCCAAGAAAGAGCTGTTTGACATTGAATGTACTAAAGGATATCCCTGAAAATGCCATAAGTATTAGATTGCTGGATGGCAGGTGAAATTATTGGTTTTGTACTTTTCTAAATGTTGCAATTTTCCTCAAATGTTTATTTATTTTATAATCACCATGTTTTAATGGGCATCGTACTTACTAATGAAAGGAATATTGTTGTACAATGTTCAGCTTGTAGCTGAAGATTTCTTACATGTGTGTATGTTTTTATGCAGGTGTGTATATTTCTTTGTATGCATTTGCGTGTAGTTACCAGGAATTCATGTTTTGATAAATCAAGCTTTTGTGTGTCTCTTAGACATACAAGTGAAGATGTGAAGTAGACAGTTATCCATATTGCAGTGGTTTTTTTAAAAATAGTTCTGTATTAGAGATAAAGACTTGGAAGTTATCTGTTTACAGATGGAAACGGAAGTCATGCAATTGGATGACTTCAGGGAGAAAATGAAGTGAGAAGACATCTCTAGATTCTAGGATACATTCCATAAAGTTTAAACATACACTAGAGATTGGATGTCAAATTTCAAAGTTTTACATGAAATCGGAGTTTAATTGTAAAAACAAATATAATCTTCAGATAAAGAATAACATTTTTCCTTTTGAAACACCAAGAAGAGTGCTTGGAATTAAAAAAAAGGCTCAAATATAAATATGCACCAGATTTGAATTTGTTGGACTGACACTTATGAAGATACAGTATCTTTATAAAAATTATAATTTCTTCAAGGACTACTGCATAATAAACTTGGCTTTCATCTCCATGCTTAACATCTAAGTGTTTCTTAAAAGTAAAATAGTATTTTACTGTTGCCATTGTTTTGTATTTTGTATTTATAGACACTGTTTAAAAGAACTTAGCACAGTGTTCAGGATGGACTCCCAACATGTGGTTTAGTCAAATGACTGAATACTAAACAGATTCCAGAACACAGATATCTACAGAAATTTCAGGACTTTTGTCAGAGTTGATATACACTGAAGCTTTTGTTTTGAGGAGGAAATGGATGAGTTTATACAAAGAATCATTGTAAGAAAGAAAAAAAAAGAGTTAACAAAAGCAGATTGGACTGCCCAACACCATGCTCCATGTTTTTCTCAAAATACTTCAACTCTCTTCATAAAGAAATTATCTGAAATTATTTTTCACAAGTTTAAAGGAAATAACTCGAGGACTAATTATCATAATTTAAAATCAAGTTCATTTTTTCTTTCTTATTTGTGACTGGATTCTGCCACAAATATGATTGAAATGCAAAGGACAAAAATAAACAAATATTTGAAACTCTACTGTGGATAATCTGTAAGAGCAGGAGATTAAGTTGGTGTTGGAAACTCAACTCAGGAATCTCATATTCCTTCAGGGGGAAAAAAATGCCAATAGGACTTTAGGCAAGTATTACACTCCAGACAGCTATACACTACTCCTTGACCAATATTCCCAAAATATCTCCTCTGTAGTTTGTCGGCTCTTCCCCTGTGCTTTTATCAACACTGAACAAGCTTCCATTCCTGCAAATTACAATACAGTACCCAGTGCTATAACTTACAAATGCACATTTGATTCTCCTACTTGACTATAAGCACCTTAAGAATACATTTTGTCTCATTCCTGGTATCTAGCAGATAAAATGATAATTAGAAGGTACTGAAGAAACATTTGCTATACTAATAAATGAATCTGAATGGATGGGAAATGGACATTTGTTGAATCTTGTGAAGATAATCATCCTGTTGAAATGTGCAAAAGAGCAGAAATGTTCCAAATGATCTCCTCCCCCCTCCTTTACCTGGGGTCAGAGAGAGGAACTGGAGTGTAGAAAGACAATGGAATATCAAAGAAATTGAAAAATGACAGAACAGTAGAGTTTAAAGAGATTTTTCAAGTTGACTTTTCCTATTATCTCCTCCAACAGAGGAGTAGGCATTTTAAGTGAAATTCCAAACCATAGATATTTAGTAACAGAAATAGAATTATAACTCTAAATTTTATACTCCAAAGTCCCTTTGTTTACATCAACAATTTTCAAACTTGCTAAATAAAGTGGCTTTTATTATTTTTCCCACAGGTCTTAACTTTCAAAATATCATTTCTATAAAACAAAGTGATTTTTAACTAACAACAACAAAAACCTGTTCTTGCCTTATGGTTCACAACAACAACAATGCTTGATAAGACATTTTATCAGCAGAGAAAATTATATAGTAAAATCAGTTAATTTCTGTTTTGAAAAGAAAATGCACATCTAGAGTACAAAATACTAAAAAAATGTAATTTAATTTAGTTTACAGAAACATTAAGAATAGTTCAGACCTTTATGACTAATTTTGCAAAGCTTAGAGGTGCATGTATTCTGGGCTGGAGCTCTTTTACTACATTCTAATGCTTGCAAATGCTGTTTTCCTTTACTTTGCTGCCAACATTGCCAATATGCTAGTGAGCAAATTTCTTACACAGTGACCTGTGGTTTTGAAGAAGTGTTTCTATGCCATTTGGTTTTTGAATAATCTGGAATTTTAAAGTAATGGTACTTAGTGAGAATATAAGTGAATAATGTCTGGTGAAGATACACAGCAAATAATCAAGGAAGTTATTATAATTGAAACTATAATAATTTCCCCATTACAGAACATGTACATTTGCTACAAAGCATGAAAAATCATTGTCTGTGCATCTTATTTTTCCTGTATCATAGGATTATACTGGTTGATGAAGTGAGTATAGAGGATATTGTGGAACATTTGGATAACATTTAACTTCCATTCTGGTTTTTACCTTTCTCTGTACATAAACCTGACAATGAATGCCATCGCACTCAAATAAATAACAATGAAAGTCTATACTTCTGAATCTCTCTTATTTAAAATTATAAGTCTCTTTAGCTCTTGAGGAATTAACTCATCCTAGGTTCAGATGATATCAATTTAAATGCCCAAATACCAAGTATTTTCCAATCCTCACACATTACTCTCTCTATACAGTTCAACCATGAATATCAGATGAAAAAGTCAAAGTATCCATCAGAAAGAATGATTTCTTTTTTGCTTGATTGTTGGTAGTCTACCTCCCTCCCTTCACATTTTACTATATTGAGCTAGAAGTCATACAGGGCATATGTATTGCTAACTAACATTACATTAGCTAAATAGGTAGCTAATGTAGTGGGTCCTGTTTTATGCTGCCCAAAACTCCCTGCTTTGGGCCCTAGGTACTAATTTCCTCAACAGCCTGCTAATTTTGCCTACTAATAACTCATAGTTGAATCTTTTTTCAGGAATGACCTCAACTAAAAGTCAGTACCTGCATTCAATACCTAGTTGACCTGAGTGTAAGTCCTAGCCACAGAGACATCTTTGAAGGCCATCCAACTTGACAGCTTCCCATGGGCTATCAACTGCACCTGCAGTTCAACTTCTCCTTTATCCCAATGTACTTTCCTCTCATAATAGCATTCCTTGGGATAATCCCCAATGAACACTGCACACAAACCTATATGTCAGGCGCTGTTTTCTGGGAATCTGACCTATGACACCTAGGTGTTCCTTAATAGCTGCAGTGATTTTCTTTACCATTATTTTCCTCATGTGACTAAGGATTTCTTCACCTCAGAGGGTAAGCATGCTTTTAAACACTTAGCTGGAAATTTCTTAATTATCTTCTAAAAGCTTATTGTATACATAACTCTGCATATATCTAACGTATTGATAAGGATTCTTTCAATTACAAATAACTAAGACCTGACCTGAAATAGCTTAAAGAAATTGGAAAATGTTTTATAAAGAGAACTGGAATGGAGTTAAGTCTGGAAAAATGGTTATTAGGAGTTAAAAATCACCATACCTTTCTTTCAGTCTTTACCAGTTCTGTGAGACTGCTTCTATTCACTTATTGATTTTTTCTTGAAGCTATATGGAAAACATAGTTGCCAACAATTCCCACAGAGAAATTTAACAGTCCATTCACTCAGAGAGAGAGATGGACTTTTCTTTTTAGATTATATTTACAAATATCACAGAAAAGGACTCTCATATCCATGAGTGAGTCAGATTCTCTCCCCTGGAGAGCAGTAAGCAGTGGTCAGGTTTAGCAATATATTTTATTTGCATAATCTATGTAGATAGTATAGATAGTTATGTAGATAAGGTGTGGGGCAAGAATAATTTCAGATTAACACAGGTGGATAGGACAATACAAAAATTAAATAATAGATATTAAAGCACGGTGTATGTCTTAAAGTAGAAAAGAAATGAAAAGAAAGAAGAAAAAAGGAAAGAATTTCTTAGTTTATAGAATTCATCAGGAAAAATTCATACTAACAGGCAGAAGACTGTAACACTGATTACCTTGTCCTCATAAGCTACATAAGGGCAAAAGGCAGTAAGAATCACTGCTGAACTTCTCAGTGACCTCATCTTCCATCCTAAACAGAAGCCCTTAATACCACCACCATACTTTAAAACCCCTATTTCAGTCTACAATGCTAGGAGAAAGATCTTACTAATTGTCCTTTCCTAGGCTTGTGAACTAGTAAGGAAATAGGGCATGCCCATGAGTTACCCTAAAGTCAGGAGCATGTGGACATTTATGTCATTCTTACCTGTGAAAAATGGATGAAACTGCATCAGAATGGTGGTTAGTGGGAAAACATTATGTTGCAATAATAACAGCTATTAGGATATTGCACTCCTTGAGACTGCCCCTATACTGCTGTTGGTTGTAGGTGAGATTGCTTTTCTTGACCCTCTACCGCTCCTGAACATCACGACTTGGTGTCTCCCTTTCAGACTTTCCCTCACAGAGTATAGGCCATGTGAAGATAGTTCTGCATCTGTACTTCTTTTTGAAAACTATCTAAATCAAATTCAGCAAAAATTAGTACAAAGAAATCATCAATTAGTCAAAAGGCAAATTGTAATACATGCTGTAGGAATTTGAGTTACTAAATATATGGTATAAACTCATATATGAATAATATTAAACTAAACTCATATATGAATAATATTAAAAAGAATGGATGCTAATTTCAATATTGGCATCCTTTCACATATTGCCCTAAAATTCATATGAGTGTATATTTAAATATATACATGTATATACACACTCTTAGATAAATACCCTAAGACAACTATATATACTCTCTTTATATATATATCCTACATGTATATAATTTTATATATTTATTTAATTCATATTTCCTATATATATATTTTTTAATTTAATATTTATTCATTTTTGAGAGAGAGAGGGAGAGAGACAGAGTACGAGCAGGGGAGGGGCAGAGAGAGAGGGAGACGCAGAGTTTGAAGCAGGCTCCAGGCTCTGAGCTATCAGCACAGAGCCCAATGTGGGCTGGAACTCATGAATTATGAGATCATGACCTGAGCTAAAGTCGGATGCTTAACTGACTGAGCCACCCAGGAGTCCCTATTTATTATTTTTTAATGTTTATTTATTTACTGATAGAGAGAGAAAGTAACAGAGAGAGAGAGAGAGAGAGAGAGAGAGAGAGAGAGAGAATACATGCACGAGTGGGGGAGGGGCAGAGAGAGAGGGAGAGGGAGAATCCCAAGCAGGCTCCAAGCTCAGTGCAGTGCCTGACAGGGGGCTCGATCTCACAACTATGAGATCATGGCCCAAGGCAATCTTGCTAATCTTGCTAATCTCAAACCTAGAAGGACTCATGTATGAGATATTTGAGCATGTATAGACATACAAAATGCTCAATACCAAGCCTGTTCATACCAGAGAAATAATATGATTTTTTCCCTCCAGATTTAGACAAAGTATTTGGTGAAGCATTGGCATTTAATCCCTTTCATAGTTTCACCAAATGAACTTATTTTCCATGTACAATTACTGTGATAGGCTGAAAGTTTATATGTTCAATTTCTTAGTAGAAAGAGGTGTTTACAAAGAAATCAGTAAGTTGGACATGGGGGAAAAATAAAATACTACAGTAGTAATTACAAAGAAGAAAAACCCATTATCTCACTCCCTGTCATCAATATGCATCTTCTTTTAAGAGACATGCTGGTGGTAATATTTCTATTTCTAAATAATATTTAATAACTTTATACAGATTCTGTTAGCCATAATGAAAGATGAGGATTTAACTCACATGATTCTCTCATTCTTTTCTATTTCATTCCAATTAAAAAAAATCACTACAGTGTTGTTATAAATAGGAAGCACACAATTATAAGGAATTTACACAGAAAACAAAAACCAAAAGATTCCCAATCCACTCTGAACCTAATTACATATCCATCTATATATCATGTCTATATTTGGGAAGAGGTGGATAGTATGACAGAGAAAGGAAAGATATAAAGATGTGCTCATAGATAAATATCATAATGCCATATTTCTTAAAACTTTAAAATTTTTAAATTAAAAGAAAAAAGAAACTGATGTTAAGAATCCTTCAACTAAAGATAGCTGTAACTTCATCTCAAAGGATAGATGTTACTTCCTAAAATTTCTTTGTGTTAAAGAGAATAGTAATAGTAAGTTAAACCATGGAGTCATTATTTTTCTAGATAATACACTCCAAACTCAGAAACAACTGATTCTTTGAGATGAAAAATAATTTATTTAGCACTCTCTCATTTCCTTCCACTTCCTTTTAACCACTTCTTAATTTTGGCAATTATTATTTTTTTATACTGTAAATACTTAGAATATTATATGCTGTCTCCTATAATCAAAAGTACAATTGCTTAGTGTTGATTTTATATTAAAGAGAGAAAATGCCATTCATAGGTCATTTTCTCAGGCTCCTCTGCTCATATGTATATTTTTTTCATTTAAATTTATATCTAAATCACCTTGATTCAATGTGTAGCATTTTTATTTTGGAGACCTAAGGACACCATGCTTTTTGTGTTCTTCTATGTTTCAGTATATTAGTTGTCAATATTTGAATGGAATTTTTGTTGGATGAATACTGTGGAACTACACTTTATTCACTCTCAGAACCCTAAAAATACTGATCATAGTCTCTTGACTTTGAATGTTACTGTGGTGAAGTCAGAGGGCAACTCAATGTTTTTTAATCATCACGCATTCTGTCCAGTCATCTAAACAACTCTTTACATTTCAAGTTTAATAAGTTACCTTGGTGTTAATAATTCTGTATTGCTTTTTTCATAGAATACAAGATAAACTTCCATATATTAACATTTAATAATCCACTCATTCATCCAATAAGTATTTGTCAGAGTCTCCCATTCAGTAAATGTCTCTGTGAAGTGCTAGAAATGCATAGGTTAATGCACATACCACAGTGAATAGGATAGACAACATTTATGCTTTCATTTAGCTTATAATATATTGAGAGGGAATATAATTTTATTTAATTAGTAAATGCTATAAAAGACATTAAGATGAAGTTTATTATCTTATACAAGGAAGTAAAAAAAGACCTTTCTAAAGAGTTGACATTTGAACAGAAATAAAATTAACTGAGGAAGTAAACCATAAGGAGCAGAAGATGGTTGTGCGAGAAGATGGTTCCAGGCAGTTGGTATGTTTTTCAGTCATTATATACCAGTTTATGCTGGATTACAGGGATAGGAATTTATTTCATATTTATATACTATTCACGCTTCATGTGTTAGGTGTACCTCTGCCCAATTATCTTTTAATTCTTGAACTGAGGCTAAGTTAGCAGCCTTTAGGTGAAGCATTATTGGTTATCATAGCAGGAAAAAAAAAGACAGGATTGAGCATGAACCACATGTCGGCTCTTAAATCTCAGAATGACATACAATGGTTTCAGTGACATTTTACATGGATGTATTGTAAATTATTTTATAAGTAGAGGCACAGGATAACATAATTTATTCCAATGACACAGAACAAACCATGAGAATGTCGGGGTGTACCAGGAGCAGAATGGTGTTTATAGACTTGTAGTTCATGTTTAATGGTTTGGATATTATTCAGTATTATGGGGATCTGGAGTATTTTGAGTAAAGATTGATAGTATTCCTTAATTGCTGTGTTGAAATATACTTCAGAAAGGACCAGTATGAAAGAAGAGAAACTAGTCAGGAAACTATGGAAATGAGGAAAACAATGATGGTATTGGCCCAGGGTGACAGTAGTGCAAGTGAGGGAAAACTGTATTCATAATACACTCTAGAGGTGGATGATTAGAACCAAAGAAGGGTAAATATTTAATTTAAAAAAATAAGCTGCTAGATAGGGGAGACATGAAGTAAGGGGGTTTAGGAGTTAGCTGAGGTCTCAATAATTTCTATAGAAAGAACATACTGAGTGATTTAAAATTTTTTTTAATGTTTATTTATTTATGAGAAAGACAGATTGTGAGTAGGGGAGGGACAGAGAGAGAGGGAGACACAGAATCCAAAGCAGGCTCCAGGCTCCAAGCTGTCAGCACAGAGCGGATGTCCGGCTTGAACTCACAAACCAGGAGATCATGACCTGAGCAGAAGTTGGACACTTAACCAACTGAGCCACTTTGGTGTCCCTTGAGTAATTTTAGGTACAGGAGGACAAAGGTCAGAGTCCTGAATTTTCCAGTATTTCCAATATTCTAATATTTCCAAAATTTCCAATATTTAAAAGCCAAGGAAAGAAGGAGACAGCAAAGGGGAATAGAAATAGCTCCAGTGGAGTAGGAAGTATTGAGAAGAACTTGTTTTCCTGGAACTAAGGTAAAAAATGTGTACCTAGAAAGAAGAAATGATTGTTTCACACCACGAGGCATCAGTCATGGTTTCTTTAAAGTTGACCAAAGACATTGAGGTTAGTTTCATCAATAACAGTGAAATAGGTGTGTATGAATAATAGGAAAGAAAATCATAAGATAATCATGTCATTGGAAGAAGTAGGGGGAGCCAAAGGAGAAGAGGCTGCTGAAAACAAATGAAGAGGCAGGAAGCACACCCCCCAAAACTGCCCTGCCCCACCCCTGCCCCTCTTGGCCTACAAGCTGTTAGCAGACCAACATATCCATCATAGGCTGGTATCTTCAGATTTGCAGCACTTTCTACTCTCTGCTGAGGCTTTCCTAGTCCACAGAAACATGTTCTGCCTGGATTATGGACCTGGCACGCTGGCCAGAGTGTTAATAACTCGGGAAATATCCTTAAGCAATTAAAGATAAGGGAAGGCGGAGAAATATCTCAGGTTGTTCCCGCTCACATTGACTCGAATTGAGGTATATTCTGCAAAGACTCTCAGAGGATTCAGCAAAATATGAGCTCCAGTTGCCTATGATAGAAACTTACTCATTAGCACACTCTCTCTGACTTTTCTTCCTTCCTTACCTCACTTCAATACTTCTTTTGCTATATTTTCTGAGATTATCTCTCAAATATACTACTTGCACCTAAATTTTTGTCACAAAGTTTCCTTTTGTAGAAATACAAACTAAATCAAAATGAAGATGATAAAATTAAAGCATTATAAATAAAAAGTAAAAATTTAGGGGCGCCTGGGTGGCTCAGTCAGTTAGGCATCCGACTTCGGCTCAGGTCATGACCTCACAGCTCATGAGTTTGAGCCCCGCGTTGGGTTCTGTGCTGACAGCTCAGAGCCTGAAGCCTGCTTCTCATTCTGTGTCTCCCTCTCTCTCTGCTCCTCCCCCGCTTGTGCTCTTTCTCAAGTCTCTCAAAAACTGAATAAATGTAAAAAAAAATTTTAAAAAGCAAAAATTTAGAAATAAATGTATATGCACTGAGCATGGTCAGAGATCTAAGACACTTACAATTGGAGTGCCCAAAAAACCAGTATTTCCAAGTATTTTAACTTTTGCAGATCATAGAATGCTTTTTAAAATTTCTAAATTCTAGTATTGATGATAACAAACCATCTATGCCTAAACTTTGAGAATATAGTAGCCTCCCCAAAAACTTCAGGCATCTCACTTATGGGTAATGAAACTAAATTCCTAAATAGAGTATTATTCAACAGAAAAAAAAATATATATATAGTATAAAGTGGAAGGTAACAATGATTCAGTAGAATGAAATCTATTAATATAATTAATCAAATAATAAATATAAGCAATTATATGACCACCTGGTTAATATTTTTAAAAATCAGCAAAATTAAACATTATTCTGTATAAAAAGTCTAAAAGAAATAGAAAACTTCAGCAGCAAACTTCAGAACCGATATGGATGTTCTCTTTTTTCATCATTATTACTCTAGGCCACATGGCATAGGAATATTCCTTGATGAAATTTAATATAACCTATAGTTTCAAACAATATGATTATACTTATCTCAAAATTTCTGACCAATTTAGGGACATATTCCTGCTGTGGATTTGAATGCCACATTTGGAAAATTATATCAACTTGGCAGAAATGCAATATTGCTTTAATATAAATCTTATTTTCATGAAAATATTTAATAATATATTTTGCTGAGGCATAACAATATTTGCTCTTCTATTTTTTCCATGACACTTTAAGAAATTCTTATGGACTATGTCACCTACCTTCAAAGTCAGTTTCTTTATTTAAAATATCTAAAACAAGATTGAATTTTAACCCTTTAAATAATTTAAATAATTGTATAAATACATAGTATTTTCTTTCTACTTGCTATTTATTTTTTTTTACTCTCACTTAACTTTTGTGACTGCAAATTTAGAAAAAAATAGTTGGAGGTAGGAGCTCCTGGGTGGCTTAGTAGGTTAGGTGTCCAACTCTTGATTTCATTCAGGTCATGATCTCACAGTACATGAGTTCGAACCCTGCATTGGGTTCTGTTCTATAAGCACGAAGCCTGCTTGGGATTCTCTTTTTCTCCTTTATTTTCTGCCCCTCACCACGTGTGCATGTGTGCACTCTCTGTCTCTCTCTCAAAATAAATAAAAATTTAAAAAACAGAGGTAAATAAAACTGATTTTGTGCTCATTTGATAAAACTGATAGCAAGTTAAAATTCCACACTTATATTTTACCTTTTATTTATCTTTGGGATCTGGCATCTATTTATTTAAAAATATCTATTCAAACAACATTAGAAGTCCCAATTAAAAAAAAAGTTTACTTATTTAATTTGAGAGAGAGAGAGAGAGAGAGAGAGAGAGAGAGCACAAGCAGAGGAGGGGCAGAGAGAGAGAGGAGAGAAAGAATCCCAAGCAGGCTTCGTGTTCAGCTTGGAGCTGGAATCAGGAATCAGAGCTCAATTCCCCGAACTGTGAAATCATAACCTGAGCCAAAATCAAGAGTTGGTCACTCAAGTGACTGAGCTACCCAGGTACCCCTAAAAAGTATTTAAAATAAAATGCTGGTGCTCCTGGTGGCTCAGTTGGTTGAGTGTCCAACTCTTGATTTTGGGGGACTGAGCCCTGCAGCCAGCTTCACATGTGTGGAGCCTGCTTGGGATTCTCTCTCTCATCTCTCTCTGTTCCTCCCTCTGCTCACACTTTCTTTTGTCTCAAAAATAAATAAAATAAGCATTTAAAAAATAAAAATGCCTTTTTCTCTAATTACTAAGTAGAGATCTCATTAGCATTTGCTTGTGTTACTCATTTACCACTCCTATTTAAGGAATTTAAATTCTTTCTAAATCAGTTTCCATGATAATGTCTCCAATGTTTAAGTATACTGTACAACAACCAATAACAGAAAATTTTAGCAGGATAGATCAAGGAAACTTTTGCTATATGAAAATATGTACGTTATTATATCAGAAGGAAAACTGGGAAGGAAGAAAGATTATAAAACTGAAGGGAAAATGAGTCATAAAAATTGAGTGAACAGTTATTCCCATGTGATAAAAATCATAGAAGACAGTTTAGTGGTATATAATACTTTCTAAACACTTTAAGACTTTATATATCTGCAAATAATATATAACTGCATTGTTAAAATGTATTATTTTATAGGACATTTATCCATAAATATTCACGTTCATGAATGACCTAAATATGCAGTGTCTACTTAAAAGAATATTCTATCATGAAATTTTCTAAAAGTTCATTCATTGGTTAGAGTTCTACATTAATGAGAATAATATTTCATCTGTTTTAATTATGAAATTTAATTAACCACTAAATTAGCTATACACAAACCATGCATCCCTGTCCAATTAATTAGCTATACAAAAACCATGCATCCTTGTCCAATGTTTCTATCATCCATCGTTTTATTATTTGCTTGTCATTCCTAAATTTCTAACCTTATAACCAATGCTCTATTATCATAATCCCTCAAAACCTACTCCAGTCTAGTATGTTCTCTCTCACCTCCATCTTTTCTCCTCTTCTCCCTCTAAGTTTAAGATCTTTGAACTTACTCTTTTCTGATTGGAAACTTTTCTCTCAACCTGCTTTATCTAGCTAACTTCAGTTCATAAATGGGGCTGATGTTTAACTATAAATTCCCCTAATCTTTACTAAACTTAAAGCTCCCTGTTATACATTCGCAGATCAACTTTTGCTTCAAAACAATTGACAAACTTTAAATACTTAATTTATTACTTTGCTTAATGTTTGCATTCCTCCCTAAGAATGGATGTAAATATTATATGAAAGGAAAACACAAGACTTAGAATGCGAGCATAACAGGATAGTGTGGAATCAGGAAGGGTTTCACTAGTTGAGGTTTTCACAAGTTGTATGTATTGCAGTATTATGGTTATTAAACTCAATTTTCAGCACAAATCATATCATTGTAATCATATAATTTCTAGCAATGGATTAGACTTTAGAAATTTAGTATAAGCTACTGGCTTGATAAATAAGGATACTAGACAGACAAAATGCTTCTCAATTTATTGATGGATTTATCAATAAGATAAAAATGCATGGATAATGCATTGCTTACATGATAATGATTTCCTAAGTTGAAAATCTTACTTAGAATGTATAATGTTGAAATCAAGTGTTGATGTTTTCATAAAATGCAACAGTAATAGTGCTATAAATATATTAAATGTTTGTATTTCCAAAATAGACATATTCTGAAGTAGGTCTACTGAAGATGATGTGAGCATGATTTTGGTTCTTGAAAATAATTAATAGTTTAATATTCACTGTTCTTGGTTAACAATGAGTTTAATGTTAGTAAATTGTGAATATCACTGACTTGATATACACTTGCATTGATATAATTTTTTCTATTTTTCAGTTTCATAAATACATTTTAAAAATTAATTTATTTCTAATTATCAATTTCTTATGTGAACATACTGGTGACTACTTTAACTGGATCTTTTTTTTAATTTTTTTTTTCAACGTTTATTTATTTTTGGGACAGAGAGAGACAGAGCATGAACGGGGGAGGGGCAGAGAGAGAGGGAGACACAGAACAGGAAACAGGCTCCAGGCTCTGAGCCATCAGCCCAGAGCCCGACGCGCGGCTCGAAGTCACGGACTGCGAGATCGTGACCTGGCTGAAGTCGGACGCTTAACCGACTGCGCCACCCAGGCGCCCCTGGATCTTTTTTTTTTAATAATGAGACTTCATTTAGATGGAATGTAAGAGGCTACAGAAATAATGCATATAAATCACCTTCACATTTTTGAAGAAAACCATCCACATAAAAGTAAAGTACTTGTTATTTTGATGCTTGTATACTGAAATATATTACGTAAATGTGGGGTCTCAAGAATACAATATGTCTACCTTTTTATTTCTCAGAGGCAGTAGCTTTTTGTTTTTCATTTTTGTGGCAATAATAGTAGGACTTTTTGTGATGCTTACAGAAGGTAGGATTGTTTGTTTGTTTTTTCTGCAGTAATAAAACCTTATTTTATTGCGTATTCTGTTTCACAATAATAATTATTATGACTTTGAAACCCTCCTGGCACTTTGTAAGTAACAGAACAAATAAAACCATGTCAACTTTTCTGTGGATTGTAAAATTCTAGTTATTGAAAGTTGCTTGATGAGGGACTCTGAAGCTCAGAGATTTTATAATTGGAAAGTATAAGCCAACTCCTCAGCAGTGTTTCAAACATCACCCAGGACAGCAGTGATCAAATTACTAATGACATCAATGATAGTTATCCATAAGGAAAATATATATGTAACTATAAATAAAGCTATATAAAACAATTTTGTGTTTACTATACTAGGGAATATAACTAGTTTTCTTCAGTGATGATGGGTTGGACATATATTCATATTCTCTAAGCAAGATTACCGGAGTTATTTGTAAGTGAATTTGAATTGATAGCTATCTTAAATGCAATTTTTTAGCATAAGACATCATTTTTAAACTCACGGTAGCTGGGTCCAAGCATATTCTACAAACTCTCCTGGTGATCCTGATAAACAGAGCTAAGAGCCTCTGATTTAAATGGATATAATTTGTTTACATTATCTAGCATGCTGCCTCATACATGGTAAGCAGATAGTTACTATTCTTTATTAATGGTGATGACTATAATTTCCATTCTGTCATCTCTTAGGCCACTTGCCTGCAAGGATGTGCTTGAATTGATTTTGTTTGACAATACAGTTTCAAAGTATGAATTTGATCCTCATACCCTACAAGCCCTTCCAGAATGTGGTTATTCAGAAAATAAGCACAGACAAAAGGTAATGAAATATTATTTATGAACACCTGTGCAAGCAGTCCATTGTGCCTCAGTATAGGACTTCTCTTCTTTGTCTTGCCAGGTTCACACCATAAGGGTACCTCTTCAGCTTGAGGTGGCTGAGTCTATAGAGCAGACTCTGGCTTCTTCCTTAACCAGCTACATGGATAGGCCAACTATTAGTTTATGTAGAACATATCATACAAAAAGTAAAAAATATCTTACATTTTAGTTCCACTTAATTGTTGCAGCTTTTGGTGCTATGGAGACAAAGTGAGAAATAAAAGTCACACATACAAGTCTTTAAATCCTACCTGTTTCACTTACTAGAATTCACCTTGAAAATAGTTTTGAAATACCTAATAATCTTACTTTCTATCTATAAATTGGTTGCAATATTAGTCATATTTGATAAGAATCAAATACAATAAATTTCAAGAAGTAACATGAAATTATTTATATGCGTTAACAATAAAAGTGTTCCACAAGCAAATATGCTGGAGACAAACTGTCTTTATTTCAGTATTTATCAGATGCTTTAATATGCATTATAAATCTCCAAGGGGAGGATGTGGCAGAATTTTTTCTCCAAAATCATTTATCCATAGAACTTAATCTTCACAGAGTATTTCAGGAATTAATTTGTTGAAAAATCTTTGGGGAACATTGAGTTAGGCATCATAAGTAAAGTGACTAAGAAGACAGTTATTGTCTTTTTAGAATTTTGTTCTCTGTTTTGTGAACAGTGCATATTTTGTGTTAAATTATATCCTCCATATCAAGTTATATTTTTGAAAAGGGAACAATTGTGTAAGATTCATACATTATGTGAATTGGAAATTTCAGAAAAGAATGCTGGGTGCCAGAGTTCCACCAGAAAAGAGCAGTGGGCTGTGAGACACAGGAATGAAAAGTCTTTTAATCTTAATGTTTCTTAATCTGAATTTTGACAAAACTTGCAGGAGGGAAAAAAAATTGTGGGGGAGGAGCAAGGCTGTTCATGAATCAAGAGCTTAGAAACAGTTTTAAAAAGGACTAGATTAAAGAAGACTAAAAACAGACAGGAAGCAAAGGAGGAAGGAAGGGAGGGAGGGAGGGAGGAAGGGAGGAAGGGAGAGAGGAAAATCCCTAAAATATAGGCAGAGAAGTATTAGGTTAGAAATTATGCAATTTAGGAAAATCAACAAAATATTCCAGAGCAATGAATGTTTCTGAAAAGTTTCAGTAACTTTTTTTTTCTCTTGAACTGAGTGTAGACTCTTTTGTTCCATGTATGTATACTATTTATTTCTGGAAAATTCTCATACATACAGTAAAGTAATAGCTAGGTCTAGAGAGAACAAGAGAATACTGTGACTGTACGATCAAAGACTAGAGAGAAGACCTTCCAGTCTCTTGACAGTAAGAGCTGTGGGTATGAAAATAATAATAATTTTGATAATACAGAGAGCTCCATTCATCAAAATGATGATGTTTCTTCTTGCTGCCTTGTAGTCCACCTTCACTAGGGAAGAATTAACATCTTTGTTTCTTTATTTTTTGTGCTATCCCATAAACTAAATATCAAAAAGCAGTGCAATTTATTAGAGGTCACTAATTCCTTAGTGCCTCTGTTCTTCAACCTTTATACTAGAGTAATAATATTTAATCATTTAATCATCAAAAACATATTCTGAAATATTAGACCAAACACACACACACACTCACACACACACACACACACAGATGTAAACTCTTACTGTAACCAAAATCTAGGTTAAAGGAAAATAGACCCTTAAGATCTGGCCTTAAAAACTGGTTCCATTGTTACACAGCTTTATCTGCACCCTATTCTACTATGTGCTGCTGAGTGATTTCACAACCCATTTCCCCACTGCATTCCGTGTAACTTCAATGAGCATAATTTCAGATCTGTTACAACTAGAGTGTTTTGATGAATAAAAAGATAGTCTAACGAGAAAAAAAAAAACAGAAAGAAAGAAAACCTATGATCCACTTCAAGGAAAGTCTGCCAAAAACTATTTAAAATGCTAGCATTTCTCATCCAGAAACCAATGTAAACTAAAATATAGATGACTTTATTCATGTTCCGTTTAATAAAGTTTCTTAATTCCGCAAGGCAAGAAATCCTGGACTGACATTTAGTTTTGTAGTAAGAGGAAGTGCAGTATTGTGCAGGAGCAAATAAAATACTATTACAGTGCACAATTTTATACTGTTCCTCTAACAGTCTATGAGGTAATGTCACTGCTAATGGTGCTGCTAGTCCTCAGGGGTCAGGAACTGGAGGTTCCTGATGTGACAAGCCGTGCACACACCAATATTAATCATAGGAAATGCTAAATATATCCGATTCTCTTAGAAGACAGTAAGAACCAAAATCCAATGCTTGTGGATGAGTGGGATTTAAAAATACCTCTAAAAATCCCATTGTGTGAATATTTTCTGCATTAGCTCTATCTACCCAGTGTTGTTATGCCAGGATGGTTACCAAAGGAAAGAAAAAAATGACACTGTCTGTAAGACTTTCCAGTGCAATACTGTGGCTGCAAGGACGGGTATTTTCAATGGTGAATATTTGGGTTATATTCCTGTGGTCTCTTTTGCTCAAAATGCTGCAGGTGCACCCACTGCTTGTTGAGGAAAATGAGGCTATGCCAAAGGGGTATTTCAAAGGATGCTCTGGACCTAGTCTTGTGGGAATGACCCCTTTCTCTTTAACCTCCCTCAATTTTCTTGCTTCCTTGAGAAAAATCCCCCACTGATATTAGGGAGTCTTCTTTAGCTGCAGTACATTTAATGCAGCTCCCTTGCATCCTGTGTTAAGAAGAGGTTCAAGGCCATGTCCTGACTCAGAATTAGTGACTTGGAGAGAAGTATTTACCATGCATTTTCCAACTCTAATAGACTCTTTACTTCTGAAATACAATTAGTTCTCTCAGCTTAATAATCTTGGTTCTTTGTATCTTCCTGTAGCAATATTTTCAAATTGAAAATATTGTCAGTGACATTCTCATTGCTGATGGTCTTTGCTATTTTTCCCATAGACAGCTCTCCCATATATCATATGGACATAGAACAGAACTACAAGGCACACATTTGCTTACCCAATTCCATTGTGGCCCCTTATTAAATCTGCTTCTGCAGTTGTAGGTCCTGTTGCAGGAAGGAGCTTCCACAAGTCATCACACATGGTGCTTGTGATAGTTTTTAATTTATTGCATCTCAGCTCCAAATCCACTTATCATTGCAAAAAGGGATATAAAGCTTTTAAAAGCTTTTCCTTTTTCAGCTGGCAAGGTGGAAAGCTTTGTCAGTACAGGGTGATAGAGATAAATACAAGAAACAGAGACTTGATTTTGTGGTTCTGATGTTTTTTGGCAAGCTCCTGCAGCACATTAGGCTTTATCAGGGTCCACTCCTACTGTGTGGACAGTTTCCTACCGCCTGGCTCTGCAGCACAGGCAGTGTCTTCCGTGCCCAGTGTCTGTAGTACACAGCAGGCAGATGCATGCAGTGACTGGGAACTTCCTTGGATCACCACCTCAGCAGTCTCACAGAATGATTCTAATGTGACATTATTTTCTATGGCGACCTAGAGGATACATTTCAATAAATTCCACTGTGCAGGAACATAGCTACATTCTCGCCATTCAGTTAGGAACAGCCATTTGTGGGCTAGGTCTGAAACTCAGCCCCGGGGGGTCACGAGGTCTCTTCTTTAAAGTGCTCTGTCTTAGCTTAAGGAGTTGGCTACCCCTTACATCCATTATTCTTAAATTCTTTAGAGTGCTTATCATTTCTTCCTACCCATACTGGTTAATTTTGTGTGTCAGATTATGCTAAGCAGTTGGTTGGGCAAATGCTGCTCCAGATGTTTTTATAAAATTATTTTTAGATTTAATTAATATGTGCATTTAGTTGACCTTAGGTAAAGCAGATTGCTCTCCATAATGTGGGTGGGCCTCATCCAATCTTAGTTGAAGGTCTTTTTTTGTTTAATTTTTTTAAATGTTTATTTATTCTGGAGAGAGACAGAGAGACAGAGCATGAGCAGGGGAGGGACAGAGAGAGAGGGAGACAGAATCTGAAGCAGGCTCCAGGTTCCGAGCTGTCAGCACAGAGCCTGACGCGGGTCTCGAACTCGTGAACCATGAGATCATGACCTGAGCTGAAGGCGGAAGCTTAACCGACTGAGCCACCCAGGTACCCCAAGTTGAAGTTTTTAAAAGAAGACTGAGGTTTCCTGAAGAGGAAGGAATTCTGCCTGAGTTTTCAGTCTTTGGATCAAAAGTGCAACATCAACTCTGACCTGGATTTTCAGATCCCAGGCTTGCCTACAGATTTCAGATTTGGCAGCCCCCACTCTCTGATGAGCTGATTCCTCAAAATAAATCTTTCAATGTCTTTCTCTCTCTATCTTATTTATTCTGTTTCCCTAGAGAACTCTGATGAACCGATTCTTCATTAATCAAATCCCTTGTCTGACTTAATAATTTATTATATTAAGCTTTTCCTATACACATCACTGTGTGGTTTCTGTCTCCTGATTAAACCCAACTAATCCAATGCTCTTGAAATACTCTGGAAGCATATATGTTTGTGAGAGAAGTTTTCTGGTGATAGAGTTGGGATACTGAAAGATACCATCTAGTATCGGGAAAGTTTCAGATGTTTCCTCTATGCCCATCCCTATATATATTTCTCTAGGCTGCTGGTCATCTTGGTTCCAGGTAAGGCGGGTGGATACAGGCAGCAAGAAACAAAAATCACTACCTAAAACGATCAGGGCTACACAAATGCTTTAAAAGTAGGAGTGGAGTCATGTGGCCATTGTTTTGGCACATATTATTTTCCTCATTTTTATTTTTAATACATTTGGAACAAAAGCGAAAAGATAAAGAACAGTAATCATTCACTAATTAGAGAGGACATCATATTGTAATAAGTAGATAAACAGAATTATCAGAAGTGGTAGACTAATAGATCAGCTCGTAATTAGAAATAGGCCTTGAAGAGCTCACAACTGGAAACAAACATGAAGAACAAGAAATAAACTTTATGTTTTCAATTTTTAAAGAGGTATTTCTACAAGAAAAGTAACTTAATAGTGATCTCATTCTTTTCTATATATAGAAATATATCTCCAGTCACCAGACAACTGACACTCTTTCTTGCTTTTTTTTTTTTTTCAACATTGCTTCTGAAGTCACTATATCCAATAATTCACCAAGTCTGGTGCCTATTAGCACAAAAACATATCTCAAGTCAATTCATTTCTAACTGTACATATCCTATACCAGCCCTAAATTATTAGCCTTAGTTAATTTACTATCATTCCCCTCCTGGATTATTGCATTGGTTTCCTGATATCCTCCCTGATTTAATCATTGCTTTCTTCAGTCCAGTCTTTATATTCAGTCCAAACAATATTTGAAAACGTCAATAATATTATACCACTTTAGAACTTTAAACTCTTTGGTGGCTATCAATACTCTTGAAAATAAAAACTGTGGGGCACCTGGGGGGCTCAGTTGGTTACATGTCCGACCTCAGCTCAGGTCATGACCTCAAGGTTTGTAAGTTAGAGCCCTACCTCAGGCTCTGTGCGGAGAGCTTAGAGCCTGGAGCCTGCTTTGGATTCTGTGACCCCCCTTCTCTCTCCTCCTCCCCTGCTCACACTCTTGTTTCTCTCTCTCTCTCAAAAATAAATAAACATTAAAAAAGTTTTAAAAAGGAAAAACTGAATTCTTCAATATGAACTAAAATAACAACAAAAACAACAGCAAAAACTACCACTTATTCCACTTTTGTCTAAAGCCAGAAACTTTTCTAAGTACTCTACATTTACAAAGAGATTCATATTTCAAGATGACCTAATGCCTAATATTATTTAGATGCCATTATTTCTATTATTATTTCATAAATGTGAAAAATAGGCACAAGAAGATTAAACATTTGCCCACACAACCAATGGCTGATACAGTTAGAATTCAAACACAGACTGTCTAATTCCAGAACTGACAATATTAATCTACATCTTTTACCCAGGCTGTTGTTCAGCATAATTCTCTATAGGTTTCTCCCAGTATTCCCTATGCTCTAACCACACTGGTATTTTAAATATTTCTACAATGTATCAAACTCCTTTCCTTTTCAAGCCTTCCCACATGCCTTTTCATCTTCTGGTATGCCTTTCCTCCCACTGTCCACATGATCATGTTTACTCATCCTTCAGGACTAAATTTAAATGGCACCCTAGAAAACATACAGAACACTGTCCAATCTAAAAAGGATGCTACATATATTTTTATACATTGCACTTATAATGAAAAGTGCATATATTTTTCTACATTTGATTAATATCTCTTTTCTCTAGTAAAAAATTTAAGTGTGAGGATCTAATCTGTTTTAAAGGTTTTTGTTGCCAAGCAATAAATAGTTTATGGATGACTGAATAAGTGAGGGGTGGAGGCAGAACTCTTGATAGGAAGCTGAAAGGGTTCCCATCTGGCAGCTTCCATTATTTCTGAACACAGTATCTTTTGCTCAGTGAGAAATGGGAAAGAGTTGGGTGTATGAGAAACATGAGAAGGTTTAATATACTATTGCATAAGGTGAAGAATGAATATGGAGTGTTAGCAATCTGTCCCATAGTATAAATAATTTTTTAAAGTATCACTCATTTTTGGTAGTATGAAGGGTAAAAAAAAAACAAGGTGACAAGCATTGGAGTGTAGTCACAATTGGGTTTTGGATACATGGTTAAAAAGAAAACACAGAAGAAGCAACTCTGAACTGTGCAGCATTAGAATTGAGATCATGTATTGGGGATGGAATGGGGGTGTTAAGACAAGATGATCTTATGTCTTAGTGATGTTATGAACCAGTTGTAATCAGGTCTTGGGCAAACAAGCAGGAAACAGAAATGTGGTAAGAGTGGGATATTAGAGCTCATGAAATTAGGGGAGCTCTATTAAAAGCAGGTAGCTGTGGTATAACATTGGTGATCAGGAGGTCATGGAACTGAGCTCCAGTGTGTGTGCTAAGTGGGCCATGTTGAGGATGAAACCTTCAAGAATAAAGAGTGAAGTTGAGGTAGAGATAAAAACTGAGATAAAAGCATTTTTCCAATAACTCAATGGAACAGTGTGGCATCAACAAGCAATTAAATCATCAGTCTCAGCTCTGAGACATGAGGACACAAAAATAAACCAACCTGATTTTCATTGAGTTGTCCAAGAAATAGTCTTTGAGGTAAATGTAAATTTTGTCTCTGGCAAAGAGGTAGAAACACTCTCTGAGAGATGTCAAGGATATATGTGATTTCACTAATTAGAGTATGAGAGTTTTAGAGAATAGGGTGGTAGATTTGGGGAGAGAAAGGAGACCATGTGAGTTAAGTAAGTATCATAAAAGGTAGAGAATTGTGAAGAAAACACAGCAGAAAATGTTTAACAGTTAATGGAAGGGATGGAGAGTTATCCTTTGTTCATTTCTTAGGAAAACATATGATAGGCAGGGTGAATTTCATTTTGATATTCTGTTATACAATTACGAGCCACTAAACCTGTCATGATATACTAGTATAGAATGTAAACAAGTTCTTGTAGCTGTGATTTAAGAACACCTACCACTTTTCTTCATAAACACAGACAATGGCAGCTGCCATGTGTATTTGAGAGCTTGCACTTAGAACATGGGGGAGAGGAACATAAACACAAATAGTCCTAAATGCATCAGATTGGTACTTAGTGTGGTTTGGTTGCATTTTTACCATGCCAAGAATAGGAGGACACTTTCTTTACTCTTTCTTATATCTGTTCAGTTTCAAGTCTATATGTTCTCTAAAATATTCAAGGTTTTTGAAAGCTTGTGATTTTTGGAAAATTCTCACTTCAAAACTCATTATCACTTTTCTTGTATAAAATATCACAAATGTTCCTGCTTTCTCTTGTATCAAGTACAAATTTTAGCCTTTATAAAACATGAAAATCTATACCTACAAAGCAATGGTCACTTTCTCACTCTCCTGTTCATTTTTTTCTCCATAGCTCATCTTGAGCCCATGTGCTACATCACATCTTACATAAAGACAAAGTACTTCAACTTTTCCTCTATATCGAATCCACTTTTCTTAAACCAAGTTCTCCTTAAAATCTTCCCCTGGCATCCCAAAGGAAAAAAGATTCAACCAAATATGCCATATGATTGGTCTAGGACAATTGCTGACATAGCCAAGTTTTTACTTCTTTGTTGTTGTTTTGTAATTTGTATACAACATTCTTTTTTATCTCCTGTCCAAATATTAAATGAGTTATTTTAATAGTCAATTCAATTAAATCCTTTTATAACTACTTCAAGACAATATATGATGGGTGTGTATTATTATTTGATGAAAACTTCATGGAATAAGAAATTTCTAGATAGAAATATCTATATGTATGTATATATTGTAAAAATAAACGTTATATTAACTTTCAATATTTACATAGGAGAAAAATCATGACATAATCCATTTATAAAAAACTAATTTTTAAAGAAATTTCTAAACAAAATAATCTATTTTAGCATATTTTTGGAAATCTATACAACATAAATGAAAAAAATAGACCTTATTATTTTATTTACCAAAAAAGACATCTACCAGTACAATGAATGTTAATGTCTAATATTTCCTTGGAATTCAGAGCTATGAGTATAAATGAAACACTTACTTTCTCTATATAGGAGCATTGAAAGATACATTATATTCATTTAAATGCTAGAAAATGAGTATGTCTTAAATTACATGAATAATTTAAATTACCTAGCTCCTGTCTCTAAGAACCAACACTGGATGTGCTTCAGGCGTGCTTGGGTGGCTCAGTTGGTTAAATGTCTGACTTAGGCTCTGGTCATGATCTCTCGGTTTGTGAGTTCGGGCCCCACGTTGGGCTCTCTGCTTTCAGCACGGGACCTGCTTCGGATCCTCTGTCTCCCCCTCTCTCTGCAACTCCCCTGCTCACTCGTCCTCTTTCAAAAATAAATAAAATTTAAATAAAATTTTAAATTAAAAAGTTTTTTAAAAGGAAGTGTCTGAAAGCAATTTGAAAGGTCTTCATTTTCTACTGTCCTAACTTCTAGTTACTTTCCAACTCAGGTTCAATCTATGAAGCATCATTTCCAAATACCAGAACTACAGGAAATGAAGAACTGTATGATCTTCCAACTTGTAACATTAGAAAATGACAGGAATTTTCAGAGTCACCATTTGAAATACACATCCCAAAAACCATATGATTCTACTTCTCTAACACTTCACAGCCATTTAGGATTATATTTAAAATTAGTAATCAACTTTAGATCTTAGACACATGAATGATGAAGTAGTAGAGATATTTGGTTAATACCTTGGTTTTAACACAATGTGATCTTTTGCCAATTTATACAATCTTGAAAGGCTTTAGTTTCCTCAGTTACAAAAGGAAACCACAACATCTACTTCACAACAATGCTTAGTGTGTTGAAAAAAGGAAATGTAAGTAAAAACATAATGCAAATAGCCCTTATTAGTAAATTTATCAAATATTCCTAACAATGACAAAAATATAAAGAATTAATTTTATTGAGAGAAAGGTTATACCTCAAGTATAAATCTTACTTCAAAGTGATAAAGGAGGGTTGCCTGGGTGGCTCAGTCAGTTAAGTGACTGACTCTTGATTTTAGTCCAGGTCATGGTCTCACAGGTTTGTGGGATTAAACGTTGTGTCCAGCTCTGTGCTGACAGTGAACAGCCTGCTTAGGATTCTCTCTCTCTCTCTCTCTCTCTCTCTCTCTCTCTCTCTCTCTCAATAAATAAATAAATAAATAAATAAATAAATAAATAAATAACAAAATGTGAAAAAGGAAGTAACTATATTTGTCTCACTTATACCAACATTTCAGAAGAAAAAAATTGATGACCTATAGAGAACAGCAAACAGAATGTGTCTATTTAATTACATGATAATCAAACTAAATTAAGGACTTTTGGCCTTCACTTAGGATAAAGTCTAAGTAAAGTTTCATTCCCATTCACATTACAAAAATATACCAGATAATCAACAAATTCACAATTTTCTCGTAATCCCAAGACAGCTAAGGGCACAGGTCAAAACTCTAGGACAGCTAAATTCTGAAGGACAAAGTTGGAAGGCTCACAGTACAAGATTTAAAGACTTACTATAAAGCTATAGTGATAAGCAGTGTGACATTAGCAAAAGGACAGACAAAGATCAATGAAAAAGAATGGACTATTCATAAAAAAATTCTCAAACAAATACAGTCAACTGATTTTTCACAAAGATTTAAAGCAATTCAATGAGAGAAAACAGTCTTTGACAAATGTTGTTGGAAGAATTTCATGTCCACATGCAATCAACAAACAAATCTCAATACACATCTCTCATGTAAAACTGAAGTCTTCTAGTAGAAAATATGTAAGAAAATCTGTGTCATTTCAGATTGGTGATAATTTGTTGCACACAATAGCAAATGCAAAATTGATGAAAGAAAAAAATATATGTGTATATTAACTTTGTCAGAATTAATTTTTCTTCTTCATGAAAATTATTGTTTAGAGGATACAAAGGCAAGTCACAGGCTGGTAGAAAACCTGCACATTACATATCCAATGTTTTGTCCTAGAATATATTCTACTTTTTCCAGAATACATTTAAAAAGTACTTTAATAAGAAAATGAACAATCCCATGTTTAAAAAGTCAAAAGACTGGAACAGATTCTTTACACAAGAAAGAATACAGATTGCAACTAAACATATTAAAATATTCTCAATATCATTAGTCATTATGGAAACGGAAATAAAAACCACAGTGAGCTATCATTCCATAACTGTTAAAATGACTAAAATCAAAACAAATCGGTGACAACAAGTACTGCCAAGGATGTAGAATAGCCAGAACTTTCCTGCAATGCAAACTGGTATAACCACTTTGAAAAACAGGTTGCGAGTTTCTCATAAAGTTAAACACTTGCCATATGAAGCAAAATCTGACTCACAGGAAGTTACCCAAACAAAATTTACATCTTTCAAAAACTGGCATGCAAATGCTTATTGAGGCTTTAGTCATCATCGTCCCAAACTGGAAACCACCCACATGTCCCTAATTAAGGAAAAGATAAACTAAGGTACATCAATACAAAGAATTCCACTTAGAAATTAAAAAAAAAAAAAAAGTAGCAATCTATTGACCCGTGCAACAGTATAAATACAGTTTAAATGAATTATGTTAAGTATCAGAAGCCGTTTTCTAAATTTAGATGCTGTAAGATTCCATTTGATGGCATTTTGCAAAGGCAAAACTGTAGGGATCAGTAGCTCCAGAGGCTGGGGATAGGATGAATGACTGAGTGTATGGTGGTATAGAGAATTTTTCAGTCGGTGGAACGATTGTGTATTTTGTTACAGTAATCACAAACTCAAATTTGGTGATACTCTCAAAACTATACACTAAAAAGGGGTGGACTTTACCGTTATAAATTATGCCCTAATTAAAAAAAAAAAAAACCCTGAAAAAAGGAACAAAATATTTCTATGTAAATAGTGGGTGGACTACATGAACTATTTCATTTATTTATAAAGTAAATAAAACTAGATCGGCCTGAGAGGCAATAAAACTATAGAAAGTGAATAATTTACTATTTTTATATAATAAAAACAATAATGACAGTCAACCCATAACTTAGTTTTGGAAAAAATAAAAAGAATGATATTTACAGAGGCACACCCAGTATAAAAATCACCTGATTGAGGTCTAAACTTGAGAAAGTTTAACTCTACTTCTAAATATGAGTTATTCATGAATATAAGAATTAGTTTTATTTACAGACATAAAGGAGAAGGAAGATGCAGAAAAATGGAGAGGAAAAAAAAGTAAAGAGGGAAGAGATAAAATTGAACTATAAGGAAGCAGAGAAACAAGGGAAGGACTTGAATGTCTCTAAGTAAATGGCACATTTTCAGAATATGAATAATAGAAATAATATTGAGTAAAAGACAGCATAACTAATTACTGGCATGTTTCCTAAAAGTAGTGTGCCCAAATGTTAACAGTTACAGAAATGGGATGGTCCAGCATGGAATTCTATGAGAAGGACTACCACAGAACCTATGTAAAAAATTGCAATTGTTTGTAACTTCTGCTCTTTAAGTCCAAATTCTGGGTACAATTCCTGCACATTCAAGTTTCATGTTGTTCACTAATAATTATTTCAAAATTATGTCCCATAAAAACAAAAATATACATATTACTGCCCATAATATTTCATCTTCATGATGTCTCAGGCACTCCTAAAATTATTCAAGTCTTACAAGTGAATAAATAAAACCCTTTCCCCAAGGGAGAAGCAGCAAACACATCCTGTATTATTACATGAAAGATTCCACCTTTTTCCATTTATATCTTTAAGAATCTAATACCTAAAAGAAACAAAAGTCATTATGCTTGATTCCTCCCATTCTATATGTTACCAATATAAACCGAGCCAGGACATCAACATTTGTGCTATGTATTTCCCTGCCAAAATATAAAGAGACTCTGTTTTAAGCCATTTTTTAGTATATAAATGGTGACTCCTGGATCCTTTATGTTTATTACTCTCTAGCTTTACAGATTCCTGCTGTATCAGCTCTAAAATACCTTAAGAGATCACCTTCTCCTATTATTTCATTGGGGTGGAGAGAATGAAATTGAGAAATCAAATACTTTTTTCAAAATTCCATAGATACTCTGAAACAGGAGCAAAAGCTTACCATTACGGGCTTTCTCCCCAACTGTCAAAGTGTGTCCATTTTAATCAACACCTTTAGAGGCAATGAATGCTCCTATCCTTACGCTCTAACTGAAGAACTTAATCTACTGTTGGAAATGTGAGGCCAGATGGAAAGAGAAAGTGGTTAGAACAAGTTGGAGAAAATATTTTACCAATAAGTTCTTACATTATTTCTCAAATTCTAGGATGACTAAGGAATGAACCAGGGTGGGCCAGTATAATAAAATATTTGAGATGAAGTTTTAAAGGTACAGTGATTCTGTAGCAAGCTGGCTGGGGGATTCCACAAGAAGTGAATTTGTGTATGTGTCCTTTCATAGGACCTAGAGTCAGTAATCATTTGTCCTTCTTCCTCCTACATCTTTATTAATTTTAATTTTTAATGTTTATTTATTTATTTTTGAGATAGAGAGAGACAGAGTTTGACTGGGGAAATGGCAGAGAGAGAGGGAGACACAGAATTCAAAGCAGGCTTCAGGCTCTGACCTGTCAGCACAGAGCCCGATGCAGGGCTTGAACTCTCGAGCCTTGAGATCATGACGTGCGCCATAGTTGGAGGCTTAACCCACGGAGCCACCCAGGCACCCTTCCACCCCTCCATCTTTAAAACAGAATGAAAGAGCCTTGACATTACACGTGCAACCTGTAAGAGAGAGATGATAGGCACCTGGCATTAATTATTTCCTGGAAACTAGATGGACTTTTTGCAGACTACCAGAGGAAAAGCTTGCCGAGATAGCACATTGTCTAAGGGTATTAGTCCCTCTAGTGGACTGAGAAAAAAAATTCTTGAAACATTCAAATTGACCTTTTCCTAGTGACAAGTTTATAATGATATTGCCAAAGGAATTTAATTTTCATAGAATTTAATAATGTTCTTGATTTATACTTTTAAACTCATAGCTGGGCATTCAAAAGATTTATCTGGATCCTCGATTTCCTAAACTTTCTGCCTTGGAATTATAAACCATATTTCTAGACCCTACATTTTCTATCTTGGACTATTCTTGATGCCTCTCTTGGGAAAGTTATTAACTCCTCTCAGTCTTAAATTTCTAGTCTTTAATGTGAGCACGATTACACCTTCTACATATAGAATTGCTGTGAAGATATAATGAATTTAATGAAATAAATGTATAAAGTTCTTAGCATAATGGCTGGCACATTGTGAAAAATGATGTAAGTAGAGCCATTTTTAAACAGAACCAGAAAAGCCATTTCAGAGGAACTGCCTTGCACATCCTGTTTTCTAAACTTTTAACTGGACCAAACCACCAACATTTCAGTAAATCAGCAAGAACAAGAAAATTCTGTTTTAAAAGACTGACAAAAGTGAACTTTTGGGGCGCCTGGGTGGCTCAGTCCGTTGAGTGACTGACTTCAGCTCAGGTCATGATCTCACGGGTCTGTGAGTTCAAGTCCCGGGTCGGGCTCTGTGCTGTCAGCTCAGAGCCTGGAGCCAGCTTCAGATTCTGTGTCTCCCTCTCTCTCTGCCCCTCCCCCACTCATACTCTGTCTCTCCCTCTCCCCCCCCCCTCTCTCTCTCTGTCAAAAAAAAAAAAAAAAAACATTAAAAAAAATTAAAAAAAACAAAGTGAACTTTTGCCTACTGACCACTAGCCTGACCAATCAATAAAGTACAAATTTAATTCTGTTTTTCAGCACCAATGAACTCTTCTTAAAACAGCTTATCTAATCTTTTCTTCCTCCCCCCCCCATGAAAACCCTGAGTCCACCTCCTATAATCAACACATGAAATATCAGTTTCAACCTAAATTTCTGTACTCCAAAATGTAATAACTTGATCCCCCGAAAAACACTTTGCCACTTGAACTTGTTTCTTGGTTTGAAGTTGACAACATATTTCATACCTAATGCATTTTATCTACTGTTCATTGTCTTAGTTCTTTCTGGCATTCAGTCTCCAGCATAGTACCTAAAAGGTACTAAGTCACTGATATCATGTATACTGAGTAAATGGATATGTCTTTAAAATATTTCTCCCAACAAGCAAGCTTACATAATTTCTAAAAATAGTTCTTTTATATGGCAATATCTTTTTGTGATGAATCCTAAGCAAAAAATGACCTGTTGGCGGTCTTTAAGAACAGGAACATTGTTTAAAAAGTATTTGCATTATAACAGTGTAGTAGTTTGATTAGACATCCCATTATGTAATTGCTTGTCATGAAAAGAATTCCAACAGAGTTGAATTCTTTTCTCAAAAGGTAATAAACTCCACAGGAAAATGTACTGTAAATACATGTCTATGTGTTCCATTTGCACACAATATTATGTGATGTGGTTTAAATATTATTATTTTTAGCCATTGCTTATTTGGAAATCACTAAATATCATTTTTATCATGTGACCTAAATGTTAATTTTTTAAGTTAGTTTTTGGGACCATCTCATTGTATGTTTGCTTTGGCTAACTGCTCAGCTGCCTTTTTATTGCTTTTAAAAGCCTGTTTGGCATTTGTCCATGCTTGGAGCTTTAGTTCTGTTAAAACATGCATTCACAATTTTGTGTGCTTATCTGAATTTTACCATAAAATGAAAATCTATACCTTGATTTAATTTTATTATTTATGTTTTTGTCATTTAAGATTACTGTATTTCCTTACAAGAAGAACGTTTGAACAAATTTTACATGTAGTTAATCAACTCTTGTTCAAATTGGACACACATCAAATCTAGCATTATGGGAGTTTTATTTATTTGGAAGTGAACTTTTAACTATTAATACAAATGCCAAGATACTATACAAAACATCCACAGAAACTTTTTTCATCTTTTTTTTTAATTGTTCACAAACGTTGCCTACATTATCCAACATAGAACAGAGAAATGGTACATCTTTTTCTTTCAATTTGCATACAGTGGAAAAACAAGAGTATACATATATATACATATATATATATATTTACAAAGTTTAATGAATAGAAACTAGCAGGCTGACAGTTTGTAAGTGAGAAATTATCCTATAAAAATAATAAGAATCTATTTAGCATCAGTCATTTGCATAACCAAGTATTATTCTGATTAATAAAATTTGCTGCCTTTAGGCTTCTGGCATATACTTATACCATTACTGAATTTGTAGTATTGCTTCCCACCTTTGTTCTCCTTCATAATTACTAACATACAAAACTGCTACAGAGCAGGGGTAAGTATTTGCAAAAGCAAACAAAGAAATCCCCAGCTTATTATAACCATGACTGTATATGACAGAATTTCTTCCCAAGAAATGGCCTTTCAAATCATCAAGAAATCAGCAGAATGGAATTTGCCAAGGTACTATGCCTATGTCCAAGAAGAGATCCATTTATTTATATCCAACAGAGGAGCTAAAAATCAAACTTAATATTTAGTTTGGGGTAGGTTGGGCAATCTAGCCATGTGAAAAATGACTTTAAAATAATGGCCACTAAAAACAGGTTCACTAAATTTATTTTAAAAATCATAAAACAAAAGAGTATTACATTCTGCACAAGGCTCTGTGTATATGCCAGGGACATGTGGATTATCATACTTTTCCTCTCTGTCCCACATCTCAAAATGTTATGGTGACCACAAAGCAAAGTTTTCACAATAATCATATGGGAAATAATTTTTTTCTTGTTTTTAGATTAAATCACCAACAATGAACAAAAACTAACACTCATTCACTATGCTGATGTTTCAAAATTTCAATGTTAATTTTAACATGCCGTTCCCTGCCCATTTGTAAGGAACTAAAACATTACATCTGGTGAGCAGCAAAGATTTCACTACACCTCAAATGCAGAACACCTATGATCAGAGGAATGTTGGCTTTTTAAACAGAAGCAGATTAAAAACAAACAAACAAACAAACAAAAAAACAAGATGCAAGACTCCTTCAGTTCTTCACTAGTCTTAGAAAAACTTTCCAGAATTCTGTCACAGTTTTCTGCAGCAAATATTATGCATTCTGTACCTGGTCCTGTGTTCCTGTAATGGTAATGGATCAGATCTTCAGACCCTTCTAAAGGTTTGTCAAATTTACTGAAGTTCCTGACTCATGACGGATTTGTTTAATCTGCTGACCACCTTTGCCAATAATAGATCCAGCCAAATCTTTGGGAATAGTTACTTGTGTAGTCCATCAAGATCACCATATGAGCCATGACCCCCTGCATAGGAATAATCATATCCAGAGCCATCCTGTGGTTCATAAGCCATCTGACATTTGGATGGGCTCCATGTATCTATTGGAGAGTCCCAAATTTCATGAAAACCAACCATGCCATATTAGTGGTCTCTGGGGCTTCTTCTGTCATAGGCCCTTAGATCTCCTCCTCTAGGTGGTGGTGGTGGAGGAAGATTCTGAGCCCTGCTACCACCCCAGCCACCTCATCTAGGAGGAGGTGGGGGAGGTCCTAGACAAAGGGTCATATCATGATAATCTCTTCTAGATGGAGGCATAGGATGCCCACCCCACCAGGAAGCACTGTGTCAAAACTGGCCCCACATGGGAAATCCCACAGGATGTCCATGGCGGTCATAAAACCACCATAATTGTAAGTTTCATCATAAAAATTGGGATCATAAGGCTGTACACATCCTTTGATGGGAGACTCCAAAGTAAGATCACGGATGATCTTGATGCACTCGACAACCCTATCAGGTTTTCCTCTAATAAGAATGACTCTATGAGGAATGAGGACAGCATTCCAGGAAAAACGTGAATATTGTCTGTATGTTCTCCTGAAGTTCTTTGATTTTATCACCTTTGACCCCAATAATTGCCCCCGCAGACTCTGATGAATCAACAGTTCCAATCGCAAAGTCACTTCCTTTATAGTGTGGGTAATTTAAGCATTCTACAGCATCAGATTCAGGTGGGAGCTGGATGGTTGCAGTGGGTGATGGCACCTGCAGGCCCTCTTCCAAGGTAGAGATGATTTTCTTCAGAATTTCTCCAATTGTTTCAATATCAGCACTGATACTCAATATGTTCTCTGAGTCACTGCTGTCTGTGACTGAAACACTGACATTGTAGTCTGTACGGGGAGTAAGTGAATGAGTGATTATTTATTTATTTATTTATTTGGGGGGGGGGAGAGAGAGAGAGAGAGAGAGAGAGAGAGAGAGAGAGAGAGAGAGAATCTTAAGCAGACTTCAGGCCCAGTGCAGTGCCTGACATGGGGCAAGATTTCATCATCAAGAGATCATGACCTGAGCCAAAATCAAGAGTCAGATGCTTACCCGACGGAGGCACTCAGGAGCCCATTGAGCCTTCTTAATATTCCTGTTTCCTTTTCCAATCACTGCTCCAGCATTCTTGCTCTGAAGCAGAATGCGTAATTCAACCATCTCCTCAGTATTTCTAGACTTTAATAGCTTGTTCCTCTTCCACATCTCCTGCAGGGCAGCTGGTGCTCGTTTTCTGTCTAGCTGTGACTGGCTGAGGGCCGCAAGGCAGCACAGGGACAATGGCTTCACCAGGTATGGCAGCATGAGGATGTCAGTGGGTCCTGCCCAGAACACTTCAGTTCTGCTCCACAAGGATATATAATACCTGACTGGTGTGTCCATTTAACACAAGATAATGGAAACTGAACAGCCAAAGGAAACCTTCCCCAATAACTTGATTTAATTTAAATAAGTCAAATTCTCTCATTCCTACAATCAATTAGTTTCAGCAGATTTGTCTTTCTTTCAAATTTTAAGTTCTGAGTTAATTGATTTTTGTAGCTGTTGTTTTCTATTCTTCAAATAAGCAATTGCATTGATGCGGGGCGCCTGGGTGGCTCAGTCGGTTGAACGTCTGACTTTGGCTCAGGTCATGATCCCCCAGTTTGTGGGGTTCGAGCCCCGCATCAGGCTCTGTGCTGACAGCTCACAGCCTGGAGCCTGCCTCAGATTCTGTGTCTCCTCCTCTCTCTGCCCCTCCCCTGCTCGTGCTCTCTCTGTCTCTCAATAATAATAAATAAACGTTAAAAAAAAAAGAAATTGCATTGATGGAACAATTCAGAACATTTATTTTTTTATCCCCTCATTTCCCTCTTTTAACTGATGTTATTAAATAATTACTCAAATTCTAACAAAAAATCCATAACATTTCCACTTAATATTCCATTCAGAAATACTTAATTTTTAGCATGTATTTTATTAATTTTAACATAAAATACTTATCTATTTGGTATTACGGCCTTTAAAAAGGGACATGAGATCAAATTACATGATAGAAGTAACAATTCTAATCCACACTAACTATAGTCTAGGTACTTTTTAAAACACAATATTAAATTAAAAAGCTATTTTAATTTAAGATATACAAAAAAATCTAAATTCTACCTGCTTGAGTTTAACAAATAACTTTTTTTTAAAGGTTATATAGACAAAGAATTCTTATTCCCTGCTGTCAATCCTTTCGTGTAAGAAAGTAAATAGACAAAAGGTAAAAATCTTATTGTTGCCATCCCAATTTGCTTCACAGAGTTCACTTATCTGGCATTAAGGGAGTTACACAAATTAAGCATGATTGTGGTATATTAGTCTTATAATTAGTACTTTCTAAATCTATTCGCAAGAGGCAAACACCTAGTGTTCTTAGTCACATCTGATCTACAAAGCAAGAAATTTGCATGTGGTAAATGGCAGTACTTTTGAAAAAGCAGTTAATCATTAAAGGGGAAAAAGCCTCTTGGCATTTATTGTTCACAGCACAAGAGAAGGTATTAATATGGTTGTAATTTTCAATTCCAAAAGAATTTTTTCACAGTTGAACATAGATTAGTGCCCAAATTCCATTAAGAGCTTCTATAATTTTCTGTTAGAGACTGGAGCTGTTATTATACAAACTGATGAAATTTTTGTGCAGAAAATACAGGTCAGGTAACATTTTGAGGTACAAAGAGGCAATCAGTAATTTAAAACTACTGCTTTGTTATATTGCAGAAAAAGAAGAGCACTTTTATGCTGATAACTGCTTACTAAATGAAAAGTTCACTGCCAGGTTGCCTGTAGTTCTCTCTGCCTCTAGTTACCTAAGAAGAAATGGTCATCATGGATGACCTTACTCTTTGTGAGGAAGGGAAAGGCCATCATAGCAGCCTAGGCAGTAATCCCTGTGTCAATGCAGGAATCGAAACAAATTGAGAACTTGTCATCAGCCTAGCTATTACCCAAGAGTAACACCAAGAACATCAAACAATCTATGTTAAAGCAGCTAAAGTAATTGTTGGCCCACTGACTTGTAAAATTAAAGTGATAAAGGACAGAAGCATGAAAATACACAGTGACTGGAAGGAGATGTAAACATTTCTGTAACAGTAAGTGATGTCTTGAGACAAAATGTAATCTGATTATTTTTCACTTTCCCAAATTTCAGAGTTTGGGTCATTTTCTATTATTTTGTTATTAGGTTCCCCCCCACCCTTTCCTTTTTCTTTCCTTTTATTTTCCTGCACTACCTCCTTCTTTTCTAATTTCTTCTTTATTTCCAATTCCTTTCCTCACTCAAATTTCTACATTTCTTGGGGCACCTGGGTGGCTCAGTTGGTTGAGCATCTGGCTCTTGGTTTTGGCTCAGGTCATGATCTCACGGTTCGTAGGTTCAAGCCCCACATTGGGATCCATGCTGATGGTGCAGAGCCTGCTTGGGATTCTCTCTCTCTCCCTCTCCCTCAGCCCTCCACCCCCAAAATAAATAAACTTAAAAAAAAACACTCTACATTCTTCACTAAGTAACATCAGTGGGTGGTTTTTAAGATATGCTACTTTGTGATTCTGACTTATTATAAAAATCAAGGACAGTTAAATAAATATTGACCCTAAGTGAATAATATATATATCAAGCACAGGATGGACACGGAGAAAGAAAATGGTGAAGCAGATTTCTAAGCCACCTGGTTGTTAGAGACTCTAACGTTTCTTAAAAATAACTACCCTGAAATCAATGTGCCCTTCTTCCTCTAAAAAACTTTTCGTGAAAATGTTTCAAAATCTTATTCAAATGTAAGAAGTAACATAAATTCATGGTTTTGTCATTAATAGTATTATTAATATGCCCCTTATTGCTAGCTAGATGTGCGTTTTTCTCTTTTAACCATGCTTCATTTACACATTTTTCTACACCATAATTTCAGCCAATTTGTAAATAAGGACAACAGAAAGTAGTGTATGTCTTCTTTCCTGTTATCATTGCAACTATTCAAAAAAAAAAAAAAAAGGAAGAAAGAAAACTACAAACTCAGAAAAAAATAAGCATGATAAAGAGCCCCGGGCTTAGGTATAAAAGTGAAATGTTTAATGACTTTTGTATTTTTGAACAAGATACTTGTTCTTTGCAACCTTTAATTTTATTTGTAAAATAGGGATAATAGCTAAGTCACACTGCTATTGTGTGGATTACACATGATGATTTTTAAACTATTCTACACATATATAATGAGCTGAATAAATAGCCACAAAATATTAACCTATCAATAATATTTTTCATTTTATAACTACATACAGACGTATAGCTATTCAATGTATTTTTTAGATAATTTCCCATGAACCTTTTGGTTATGTTATTGGATGGTTGATATCCAACAATTTCAAGTATATTTTCCAAGCACTGAACACACATTTACTTTCAAAGTCAGTTAGTAAATACAAATTTTTCAATATTCTAAAGCACACACACACATACAATGTAAGTTTTAAAGAAAAGTATTACTCTATGTGTCTTAAAAATACATCAAGTCAAAGAGTGGTTAAACAAAATGTACTATAATAAAGGTAAGTTCAAGGTGGTTAAGAAATCTAGATATTTTTACATCATCAAAAGAAAAGTATGTTTGAATTTCTTTTTATAGTAGGAATTATCATCTTGTTTGTTATTTTTCTTTATACTACAGGTTGCCATGCCTGGCACACATTGATTCTTTTTCTGTAGTGGCACCTCGTTTCACTATAAATAACTAATTTTCAAGAAGAAATATTTTTCTATAATATATTCAGATTATCTTTCTGAGTCTCTAAAATAATTTCAAATGGTTTACTGGCTAAAATGAAAATTGCATGCAAGTGTTTAACCTTTTAAAATCTGGATCTTATTGGAACTGAAAAATAAAAAGTGTAATAAATTACATAGAAATAGTAGAAAAGCTGGCATCTGTTCTTGAAACTAAGAAAGAATGGCAGTTTTTGATAGATACTTAAAAAAAACACAATAGTACCAATGTATTAAACTATCATCAGATTAAAGAAAGGGCTAAGCAGAATTTTAACTTACTATGATAAACAGAATGGATGTTATATGAGGAGGTAAGCAAACAATATGATAGAAGAAACTCACTAACATTCTCAATTAGGGAAAAGCCATGGGTTGCATATAGGGAAGTCAGGTTTTACCACCTATGTTACCCCAGAGTCTCTCTCTCTTTCTTTCTTTCTTTCTTTCTTTCTTTCTTTCTTTCTTTCTTTCTTTCTTTCTTTCTTTCTTTCTTTCTTTCTTTCTCTTCCTTCCTTCCTTCCTTCCTTCCTTCCTTCCTTCCTTCCTTCCTTTCATCTGGTATATTTTAACTAGTCACTTTTAAGTGCTCAATAGCCACAAGTGGTCTGTGGGTACTAAATTGGACAGCACAAGTATAAAGTGATGTTAGCAACAAGGCTCAACTCTGGGTGAGTCGTGGACTCTCTGGCGTGTTTTGAAAGAAAAAGGAAGGAAGGAAGGAAGGAAGGAAGGAAGGAAGGAAGGAAGGAAGGAAGGAAGGAAGGAAAAGAAAGAAAGAAAGAAAGAAAGAAAGAAAGAAAGAAAGAAAGAAAGAAAGAAAGAAAGAAAGAAAGAAAAAGAAAGAAAGGAAGAAAGAGAAAGAAAGGGAAAAAAGAAACAGTGTGTAAATGAATTTAAGGTATTCCATTAATAATTTATATAGGGATGGGGAACCTGGGCAGTTCAGTTGGTTAAGTGTCTGACTTTGGTTCAGGTCATGATCTCGCAGTCTGTGGGCTCGAGCCCCGCGTCGGGCTCTGTGCTGACAGCTCGCAGCCTGGAGCCCACTTCAGATTCTGTGTCTCCCTCTCTCTCTGCCCCTCCCCCACTCATTCTCTCTCTCTCTCTCTCTCTCTCTCTCTCTCTCTCTCTCTCTCTCAAAACTGAATAAACATTGAAATTTTTTTAAAGATTTTTATATGGATTACATTTTGAAATAATAACATTTTGGTTATATTAAGTTAGGGAAAATATATCATTAAAATAATTTCATTGGTTTCTTCTTACTTTTTTAAAAGTAACTACTAGACAACTTAAAATTACATGTGTGGCTCTCTCTTAGTGTTCACATTATGCTCCTGCTGGACAGTGCTTCTCTAAGAAAACAAAAAGACATAATGTCATGATTTTAATTAGCTTGTCACAGGAAAACAATGTCATGCAGAAAGCGGGAAGTGAGGACATGGTATCCAAGACAGTGTCAAAAATGTACTAATGATGCAGAAAACAAACAAGCATGGGATGCTGGCAAAGTAATATTGTTATATGTGAGTTTCAAACCTTATACGGGTGTTAAAGATTCAGGACAGAAAACAACAGAATTTCTGAGAGATTTAATCTCAATTTCTACTACCATATGAGTATATAACTCCCTATGTAAGTATGATAAAACAGAGTAATCATGAAACATATGAAAATATACAGTGATTAAAAAGAGGAAAATATGGGGAAGGACCAAATCAAATGTCTTCTTATGAAATAAAATCCCTGCATTAAGTAACAAGGAGATTCAGTAGAACTCTGCATCTTATAGCTAGAAAATTCAGAGGCAAAGACAAAAAATCGACCAGGATAGACTGTATCAAGACAAAAATATTAAAAACTAGTATGCTAAGTACAATTGGAGGCAGGGATGAATTTATCAAGGAGCTAATAACACCTCAGCTTCAAGGATCCTTTATTGCCAAGGTTCTTTTCTAGGCTTTGAGAAATGTTTTGTAATTTTGTATTTGTGTCTTTATACTCACTTATATGTTAATTCCTTTCCTTAAAGCAGATCTCCAATTGTATAAATTTCAGGTTCCATAAAGTCCGTATCAGCTCCTGGTACCTTAAGGAACTGATAGTACACTGCAATAACTCATCCATATTCACCCACAAATAGTCACAAAACACCTGATTTGTGCCTGGCATTCTTGGCAAAGGTGGTGATCCCGTATATTGCTGGCCTTGCCCTCATGAAGCATACTTTCCATTTACATAAAGTAGATGATAGACACGTTATGATTGGTTAATATAGACCTAAAACAGTGAAAAAAAGTATTATAAAGAATTTATCCACCCAACATATAGGCTTATTTCTTCTAATTGGTTGTGAAGATATAACCCATGAATAAGTTCACCATTCAGTTTCTCAGAGTAGACCAGATGATAATCTGAAAAATGAATACCCTTAGTGATTTTCACCCTGTATATATAACTGCAAATACACATATGTATACACACATATGCATACTCATAAAGTATGCGTTTTATTATGGGGTTATGGATATATATTTTTTTCTTCATTGGACTTTGCTATGTTTTCAATTTCTGGAGTAAATAGGTATTGCATTAAAAACAAATAATATAAATACTACTAAAACCCTGAGTTTTCCTTATAACAATTTTGGTTTCTTTTTCATTCTCAAAATCGACTGCGGAAGTATTGTAAATTTGTTAGTATTGCTTGCATTTGCATCTGCACCTAGGCAGAATTTCATAGATCATATCACAGTTTAGAAATTGCTAGAATTCAACAGTGGTCTTCACATACACTAACAATTTCCTGGCTAACTGGGAACCATAGATGTTGAGGAGATAGGAAGGTGTTGCTTCTCATTTTTTGTTTCACTTGACTCTACTTGACTCTATAAATGGCTTCCTACCACACTTGTTGATCAAACTTTCTTTGTATTCACCTGAGGAAGGTAACATTATTTACTGTAGGAATGGGGCTTTTACAGAAAATGAATGGAAAAAATATAACTACAAATGTAGATGAGATGATGCACAAAAGCCGATGAGTAGGTAAGCACATACTTTGAATATGCTCATGTTATTAACTAAGTAGAATGAAAAAAAGAGGTAGATTATTGACAGACTGAAGAAGCGATGAACACTTGCTTAATAACAGGTACCATGAAGCAATGGATAAATGCAAACATTGTTATACAATGAGTGATGGTAACAAAAGCAAACAATGCTTTGGGAATCATTTACATTCATTCTTTAGAATCAATGAATGAAGAAAACTGATATAAAAGTAACAATCAATTGAACTTGTGCTTGTTTGATTAAAAATAGTTTTGGCACACTGACGGTGAACCACATTTTCAGGTATTTGTCTAATTTGAATGAAATTATTGCCATATCCAGAGCTCAGAGTCAATAAATTACGAATAGATACTGTGTGCTGCCACAAATATTCTTTCTCGTTGGCGAGTACTCTATGTCATCTGAATGGGGGTCACCAGGTAGCTTTATATAGTCAAAATTACCCCTCTTCGTAGCTTCCAAATAAACTGAGATTCTATTAGCAGAAATTCTTTCCTATGGAGTTAAGTATTCAAACACTAATATAAGGAAGAGGGCAAATATAAAACTTCTGTCCATATTTAACACATTATTAAATCACATCAGATACTTTCCAAATGGCAGATAGTCAAGAGCAACAAGTGACTTGGAATACAATTTACAATAGATAAAGTATTGATAGACAACATGTGGAGAGATCCAGAAATGCTTCCACATGATGCCAAGGGTGGGATAAAGGAAATACGGCGGGATAGGATGGGGACCTAACTGTATAAATGAGGATAATGGAAAGAGAAGAAAGTTTTATGAATGGAAAATAAACTTTATTATAGCTAGCAATAACTGAGATTGCTTAGTCTAATAACAGGTGACCTGAAATGGATGATTGATGAAGGCAGATATAAAGGACAGTCTGCTAGAAAATACAGTTGATTATTCATGGGTCCCACAAGGTGAATCTACAGGGAATATGAACAGGGTACATTAAGGTGGGTAAATCACAATATGTAAAACCTAGTCTAGGATTTGGAGCTTACCGGCCCCCTTCTTTATATATACACCATTTCTCCTTTTTCCCTAGACTTCACGCACACAGCTGCTCTGTCTGTGGGTAGAAGGAGAATGATTCTTCCTTCCTTTATTTCTGTCTGATTCAACGATTGTCATGAAAAATAGGATATCAAAACTGCCCATCTTCAGAGAAGAAAACAGCTAGAAGCATTAATTCAAGTGTGTTTCATGTTGGGTTCCAGAGAAGCAGATGCTGGGACAGAGTCTGGAATGCACGATGTTTCTTAGGAATCAGCAGCTGCCAGCAGAAGGTGAGCAAGTGGATCGAGCAGAGAAAAAAGTCAGAGTGCACCGTATGTCCAATAACTTTTCAGAGAACATGGGGAGGAACTCTGAAACACGAATCGCCCAGGAGATTGTCCCACATTAGGGTGAAATGGATGGGGCCTTTATGCCAGGGGTCAGCCACCTGTGACCAACCTGCCATCTATTTATGTGTGGCCTGTAAGCTAAAAATGGATTTTGTATTTTGAAATTTTTGAAAAAAATCAAAAGAATAATAATATTTTGTGACATGTAAAATATATTCAATTCAGATTTCAATGTCCACAAATACAATTTTATTGGGATACAGCCAAATTCATCCCTAATTTTTTAACCTGGCTGCATGGGAGCTATAACAGCAAAATTGAATGGTTGTGACAGAGACTCTATAGCCTACATAACCTAAAACATTCACTACATGCCTCTTTATAGAAAAAGTTTACAAAACCCTCCTTTGTTCCCCTGCCTTACTCAGTCAACTGTTGGGTGAGTTGGCCCTTTGCTGCTGAGGCAAACCCTTAGCTGACAGCCAAAATCTGTCTCTTGACCTCACATCAGAACTGAGCAGCTAACACCTTCCTTAAAAGGCTATGGTGACACATCCCTGTGTCTACCAAAAGGCTAATTTCAGCAGGTCACATGCTAAATGAAAGCTCTCTGAGCTGGAAATTGTCACATTTAAAATATAATTCTTTTTGCAGTTGCCTCAACATATTATGTAGGCAGAGATGTTAGGATATTAGGGGAAAAAATTTCTCTCGTGGGGTTTCAGCAAATACATATAAGCTTCTCATGAATTGTTTTATTATTACACATGACCTTGTTGAAAAGAAGAGTGCTATAGGACTTCTCAACTATGAAGTATTTACTGTCATTATGTAAGAACTGGCCTTGTAATTTTTTCCTGAGCCTCCAAAATCATCCAATTGTTCCAGTTTTCCCTCCCAGATTATTGTTCCCCTTGTTCCTCTAGATATTTTCATGGATTCCATTCTAAAGCTTTTCCTATAATAGACTTTGCTTTTGTCATTATTTTCTCTGACAAACCAGATTCGGTTCTTTTTTTTCCCCTTAATTGGCTTTTTTTTTTTTTTTTGGTCTAATTGCAGTACTTTTCATTCATTCTTACAAAACACATGAGATTGAAAGTGGGTTTTCACTGTTGCTTTAATGGTGACTAATATGCAGTCATATAATAAGCATGGCCCATTTTAAGAATATTTTTGTTAAAGTCCCGATTAGCCCATTTGCAAATTGGCCAAAAGACCACATCTGGTTCAAAAGAACAGTTCTCATTTAAAGTCCTAAGATTTCAACATGTTAAGCATACTATAATTCTTATTGAGAGGCCTTATCATAATTATGGGTGTATTTTAATTTTATTTGCTCTGTTTCTTGATTTATTGCATTTCTTCTAGGAGAGCATGAATTCATACTGTCTTGCTTACCACAGTACACTTGGAAAACAATGGATATTCAAAAAATGTGTGTTGCATTAAAATAAGTTAGAGATATAATGTTAGGAGTCATTTGCTTATTGATAATATTTGAACCCTTGGAGTATATAAAATGACCTAAGGACTATGCTCACAATATAAGCTTGGGTCAAATAATATAAGACAACAATAATAGTGAAAAATTTAAAAAAGATACAGAAGGAACTTCCAGAGCAGAGAGGAAATAAGAAGAGTGCAACACAGAAAGGAAGGAAGGGTGTTTTAAGAAGTAAATGTTTGCACTGAATGCTACAGAGACTGAAAGTCACATGGGAATTAATATACTTCTGACTAATGTAATGATGTGAAAGATATTGGAATTTTTAGGGAGACTTGATTTAGGAAAGTGATGGGAACAGGAAACCAATTGGAGTGGGCTCCATCCAGTTGGCAGAGAAGGTGAGGGAATTGTTGCAGAATTGATTATACTTCTAAGGTGTATAGTTCTAAAGAGGTCAAGTTACTGTTGGTAGGCGGGGTAGGCATGACTGGTTAAAAGCCACATCTCGTGCAGCTTGCATGTACCTATTAGTGGCTTTTTACCTATTTAAACACATATATTTCACATAATCCAGCTAGTGCATTTGAGCAAGTATTAATGGATACTTACAATGAAATTTCCCATTCAGATATGTTACCTTCAACATTCCCTAGAAAGAGCAAATAATTAAACAAATGAAAACATTCACTTCTAGTTAGGCATTAATTTACACTTGTCCTGAGAACGTTCTTCTGTAAAGCTAATATCCACAGGGTATTTTATTTTATTTTTTTATTTTTTAACATATATTTATTTTTGAGAGAGACAGGGCACAAGTGTGGGGGGAGGGGGGCAGAGAGAGAGGGAGACACGGAATCCGAAGCAGGCTCCAGGCTGTGAGCTGCCAGCACAGAGCCTGACGCAGGGCTTGAACTCACTGACCGCAAGCTCATGACCTGAGACGAAGTCAGATGCTTATCCGACAAAGCCACCCAGGGTCCCTCCACAGGGTATTTTAAAGAAGTACACAGTTCAAAAACATTTTTCCTACACTCTGAGAAGATACAGAATTAATCATTATTTTATTTTAATGAAAGAAATAATCTGAAGTATCTGAAACCAAGTTTTTACTTACAAGAAAATTGTCTTACTTTGCAGTAATGTCTTCTCAAAAGAGAAGGCAAAAATCATCTCATTGCTTCCCCTTAACATAATGACCAAGTTTCAGATAAACATTTGAAAGAGAATGCTATGTGACAGGTGTGTACATTTACAAATACACATACACACATACACACGCACATAATCTCAGCATGAATATTGGGGGTGAAGATTACTTCTAAATCAGGTAACAGTAAGTTAGAGGATCCCACGGTTCTCCAATGTATATCTAGAGTTGAAATTTTGTTTTTTGACCAAACACAGCATGTTTCCTCAGATTATGAGAGGATTAGAAAGGAATCCCTCTGCAGTCTTAGAATAATTTCTCCTTGCAATATGTAATGGTTCTCTTCTTATACTCAATGGAATGTTCATTATGTATGGCTTGACTAAGTAAGTTATTGTTTAAACTGGACACATAGGCAGTAAAGAGAAATAATGTTTCTATATATAGGTACATACACAATATACACATATAGTGTATATACATAGTGTTTATATATATATATAAATGTATATATAAATGTATATTTATATTTGTATCTAAACTATATTATATTCTATTATTATTTTATTATTTAATTGTAAATACTAGGAGGGTAGAATTTTGTCTTAGTGCTGATATTCTGTAATATTGTTCCTAAATTACTAGCAATTTTCTACCACTTTTCTTCTAAATTCTTCAAGATTATTAGGTATAACTCTACCCCATGAAACAAAAAGTACTGATTTTTTTATGATGGGAATTCTTGAAAATTGGTAGCCATTTTAAAAAAGGCACAGAAATGGCATAACAGGATGAAAGAAAGAATATGGAAGAAAACAGAAAATAACTTGAGACAATGTTTGCCTATTACCCATTATACACATTACTAATTTTACTAATTAGTATTAGATATTTGAAAACCATGTGTGTTCATACCACAAATGTGAAAGATGCTTGCTATGGTCTGAATATCTGTGTTCACCCAAAATTCATATGTTTAAAACCTAATGTCCAAGGGGATGGCATCATAGGTAAGGTCTCCATGAGGTGATTGGATCATGAAGGAAAGCCACATGAATAGAATTAGTGCCCTTAAAAAAAAAAAAAAAAAGAGAGAGAGACTCCAGAGAGCTAGCTTGCCCCTTCCACCATGTAGGGACATATTGAGAGGATTGCAAACTAAAAGAGGGCCCTCATCTGACCATGGTGATACCCTGACCTCCCCATTCTAGCTTCCAGAACTGGGAGAAATAAATGTCTGGTGTTTATTAACCTCCCAGTCTACAGTATTGTCCTACAGCAGTCCAAAAGGACTAAGGCAATGTTGTAAGTGCAAAGATAAAGGAAATGCAATTTGGGTTCAGGATATTGATCCAGGATATAATTTTAAATTGTTTCTTGAGGGAGGCAGCATGTGACCTGACAAAAAGGGTTCCACTGTCAAGTGAATCTGAAAAACCTTAAACACATATTCAGAAAGTAAGGTTTCTTTGTTTATTGTTTGGTTTCTCTCATAAATTTCTCAGAATCTTTAATTTTTACCTTAAATTATAAATCTCCAGATTTGGAGATGGAACATGGAATTTTTTTTTCCAAATTTAGTTGACTATAGAACATATTTTGAGAAAGTCCTCATTTAATGATTTGCTGTGTCCTAAGAACTCTCATCACGGGATTTCAGTCATTTGTCCAGACTCCAAAATTCCAACGGGGCTCCGGAAATCTGGATCACTCAGTTTCTGCCTATTTTCTTGGCTTTTGTAGATATGGAAAGCCTAACTCCTTCAATTTCTTAGTTTACAAGTTATTAAAATATGCAATTTTGTCCTTTCCTAGTCTTAAATCATGACTGAAAATATCCAGTCACAATTGATATTCTTCCTCAGTGATATCTACAACTAGAAAGAGCACTCAATATTTTGACTATATTGTGTTAGCTTCTGAACAAAAAATACAGTATTTTCTTTTGCAGAGCTTGTAAATCATCATTGGTCTAACCTCAGAACATGCAATGCCCAAATAAAGCTTTTCAGAGGAACTATTTGTTTATGTCTTATATTTTTATTGCTTGGCATTTTCCTAATCTCCTATGCTCTCTCTCATCCTGGAGGAAAGGCAAGGGTATGAGTGGGTGAAACTATGTGTTAAGATGCTACAATATCTCTGGCCCTGCTTTGCAAAGTTTCCACGATATTGAAAGAGGAAACAGCTGGCCTTCACTGGTAATTAGTAAATAAAGACTTCCTTCCCAAGTATGAACTCTATTCATGGTGCTAAAATTGCTCTATTAGGGCAATGCATCAGAATCTATGGAGTTGCTAAAGCATTAATATTAATTTCTGCCTATTCCAAGATTATTTTCATCACAAAGGAGTCTGGCATTCCACAAAGAGTTCTGCTTCCTGGGCTATAAGGCTGCCCAGCACTCCTCAAAGTCTTAGCATCATGGGCTGCAAAAACGGATCAAGTTCTCCCTAAGTTAAGTGTCTGTCATCATGGCTTCACCCAGAGGATTTCAATTGTCAGTTATTCTGCGGAAATGTTCAAATCTCCCCTGCTGCACCTCCCCATTGTTTCAGGACCTCACACCTCATTCTGTGATGTAGCTGGTCTTCCTGCCTCTGGACTTCTTCCCCTCAGATTCAATCTTTACACTGCAGCAAAGTTATGAGGAAAGACCTAATCATTTAACTCTCCCACTTAACTAGGGTGGCTATTATCTGTAAGGCAACTATTCATCAAAGCTCTGCTTATCTCTTATCTCTCCAACTTCACTTAGGCTTTTATTTCCTTGCTGTTAGAAAACTTTTACTCCAAACCCAATTCAGAAATCTTTGTGTTCTTTTATTCATTATTTATTCAGCCAAAAATTCTGAATTTATATTATGTACCTTTATGCATTTATTAAATCAATGAATGCTCATTAAACATCTCTTTTGTGCCAGATACTTTTCAAAACACTAGGGATACATCAGGGAACAAAAGGGAAAAATCCTCTGGCTTCATAGAGTTAATATATAAAATACATAAGTGACATACATCATATAGTACAAGGTAATATGTTGTGTAGATAAAAGGCAAGGGAAGGGACTAGAAAGTACCAGAAAGTGTATAAAGGGTTGGTTTAATTTTAAATAAAGTGGTTAGGATAAGCTTCCCTAAGAATCTAATATTTCAGCAAGTACAAGCAGGGTGTGTGTGTGTCTGTGTGTGTGTGCGCGCGCGTGAGTGTGTGCGTGTGTGCGTGTGTGTGTGTGTGTGTGTGTGTGTGTGTGTGTGGCGAGGTGAGAGGAGAGGTGAGGGGGAGTGGGAATAACTTGAAGCTGAAGTAGCACTTCAGGGACAAGCCTTTGGGGTAGATGGAAGAGGCAATGCAAAAAAGGTCTCTCATGGGAGGAAGCCTAGTTTGTTTGAAGAACAATAGGAAGATCAGTACCATTAGAGTAGAACAAACAAGGATACAGACAGGAAAGAAGATCCATGAATTAAAGAGGATCCAGATGATATACCATCATGTAGGCCATTAAAGGACATTGGCTTTTACTCTGAAAAAGACTGAAAAGTACACCCATGAGATTTTTGAGCAGCAGTGAGAAACTTTTTCCCTATATACTTCCCTTTCCTTTTTACACCTAATACTTTGGGTATTCATTAGCTGAAGGTGCCTGTTTCTTTAGACTGGGTTTCTTGAAGAAAGAGACTCAATGACACATAGTAGGAATTCCGTAAAGAATTTACTGAATGGCTCTATCAATCAACATATTTTTATTAAGGGAGATTTAAGATTTAATTACTCAAAAGCATCAAGTGAAACTCTAATTGGAAACCTAAAAATCAACTGGATGAGGACAAACTGTTAGCATTTTACTTAGTTCATTTATCTGCATGTCCTCCAGATAACATATTCTGTTAGGATTAATCACAAAATCCAAAGCAGTCTGCATTGAATCAAGTACCTTTAAAATAGTTTGTTAAGAAATCCAATGATATTTTTGGTTACTAATTATTATAACCTCACAAATATGACCAAAACACATTATCTAATATTTTGACCTGTAAACATAATATTGCCATTTTAGAAATACTCAGGGGGAATCCACAGTTAAACTAATTTATTTTTCACATGTCCTATTGTAACTAACAGCTTATGAGTCAGTTGCTTGATAGCACAAAAAAATCTATTTGTAAGTCTGAACATTTTTCATTTTTATGTTTTAATTGAAAAACAAAAAGAAAAGAAATGAGAAGCATTCCTTCCTCAGGATTGAAAATAATGAAGTGTTTAAAATAACATTTAGTTATTAGCTTGGGGGTGACCAGTTCTGATGACATGTTCTAATCATTTTTTGTTCACTGATATAGATGTCTGTGATACCTAACATTTGCACTTGGATTTCTCCCTTGATTGGATCACATATTTAGCAATGAAATTTGTAGCAAGAGAATATATGCTATGTTCTCATTGATCCTAATCAAATCCACAGTCAACACGTGAGAATGAGAATTGTTAATAGCACTGAAAGTACAACAGTAAAAAAAATAGACATACTTCTCTGGCTTCATACAGTTTGCCTTCTAGTGGAAGGAAATATGTAAGTTAATTATAGTATGTTAGTTTGTTAGTATGCTGTTAATGATGGAATTTTAGTGAAGGCAGATCCAGAAATTGTTTGCTCTGATAAGAACTGCTAAAGAGCTATGGCTTGGATTTTAAAAATGGCCCAGGGTCTTTCCTTAGCTTGGGTTCTCCTGCAAATAGAGTCTGAAGCAAGGCTTATGTGCACTAATGTATTAGAAAGTGTAATTCTTGGGAGGAGAAGAGAGAACATCAGAATGAACTAGGGAAGGAAAGAGAAACCTAATGTGGGGGTACATTTCTTGACTGGCTATTGTGTGATATCAAGAACAATGGATTTCTACCTCTCATGAAATCATCTTCTAAGAGGCTATTTAAATGACTGTTAACTGGACAGTCCCTCCTGTCCAGGAGAAAGAGAAGAAAGGAGGAAGAATGGGTCCAGTGGCTTCCATATTCAACTGGGCAAAGTTTTGCCCCAAGGTTGATTTGGTGTTAACAGGGAAGCTCTAGAACAGGAGACGAGAAGTTCACAAGGGTGTGAGGCAAGGCTCTGTCATGTGCATCTGCATGAGGACAGTGGGAACTATATAAAAGTAGTCACTAGAATAACTGAATCAACACAGGTGAACCCAAGAAGGTCTGAGTTGGTGCTTAACAGGTTTCTGTGATAGCCTTCACCTGTACTTTAACTAGAGCAAAAGATTTTACATATTTGAGTTTTCTGTAAGTTTTATCAATCAAAATTTAAAACCCTGATCTGTCTCAAACTTCAATTATTTGCAGATGAAGAAACTGAGATCTAGAAGAGTAAACTGACTTGCGATCATCTAGGTCAATGGATGTGAGTACTGAGTTCTCCTGAAGAGTTTATAGATTGGTGTTTAGTGACAATGTATCCTTCATAAGGTTTCTGTTGCTTCAACAGGTTGCATGTATTCTACAAGACCCCCAGATCATATATAAAAAAGGAGTTTCAATATATATCTGATGCCTCAAAGACATCTGAACTCTAAGATTCCATTTTGATTCACATGATTCCTAGCATAGGCACTGTGCAAATAGGCATGCTAACATTAGCTGTGATTAAAATTTCCAGATTGAAGGATTTTAATTGTGTTGGAAGCACAAAATTGATCCTTTTCACCAAAACAAGGTATTTTCTATTATTGCCATCTAGATATGAGCTCTCTTCATTACATTTTGTTTGCATGTCTCTTTTGGCCTTTAGTTAATGAAAAATACTCATTTTTAAGTTGCTTTATCCCTCTTACCAACTTGTAAGCACTTGTATGCTGTTATTAAAGTACGGGATTTGGTAATATATGATACAAGCTTATGTCTCCACACACTATTCATACAACCTATCTAAATAGATTAAGTCACATCGTTTTTCTAAAGCTCATTCTCTTTATCTAGAAACTTGTAAAATGCCCTCAACAGAAGGCCCTTATGCAGATGTCACTAAACTACAGAAAACATTTGTAATATGCTTTTCAGATATTAAGTTGCAATGATTACTTACCCTGAATAATATTCCATATAATGATTTTGTTTTGTTTTGTTTTTTGTTAAATTGACAAAATATTTAAATAAAAATAGTGAGATGAGACATTAGTTTCTGGATCAGTTATTGATTGAAATTTGATTTGGCCAAAATGGGATAAAGTCTAAATTTAAAATTTCAGAAATACATGCAAAATTCATCTATAGTCCTGACTTTAAATATAAAGTCCTTGAATATAATTTAGTGATAAGGCTTTATATTTTGGTAATCGCTCTAGAGATTTTACTTATAGAATTAAATATTTTTAAGTTAATGTTACTTAAGTTATATTTAAGTTCAGTTATAAAGTCATGATAACAATGTCTATTCACAAAATATCTGCAAATTGTTTGACATGAAAGTAAACATTATATGGACAATTTAAAAATATCATTTTTTTCCCAAATAAATGGCACCAGGGTCTTATTTCTATGTAAAATCATGTTTTACACATGCCTACTTCTTTCTCACCCAATTCAATGCCTGAATTAGTTTTGGTCACATGAAAAACATACAAATACTTTCATCATCTCTGAAAACGGGAAGAACTAATGTAAATTTGTTTATCAATACACAAGTAGAGGTTAGATGACACAAGGAGATGAGCAAGCAGCTTTGATATTAATAGAGGCATGTTCATACAAAGATTTCTGGAATTGATTACTATTCTGAAAGGACCCGTGAAGGTGAAGGATGGATTGTCAACATTGAGTCACAATTCAATCGTTCTTTGTCTTCAATGATATTGCTTAGATTACTTAATCTCTGAGTCATAGTCACCTCATTTATGAGATTAAATGAATCAGCAAATGTAAAAAAACCTTCATAAACTGGACTATACTATGCAAATGTTAGAAGTATATTCAGTAAAATTCACACTGCCTGAGTTACAGGGGAACACACGTGTTCAAAAGAAGGAATAGGTAAAATCTAAAAGAAAATGTATATACAGAAAAGCAATAGAGTTAACAAAAGGAGAAAGAATAGTAAATGATTATAATCTTGAAGATTTGTTTTAAATAGAACTGTATTTTCTTGTTTTTCTTAACAGTATATTCTGATATACTACGTGAATGTTTCTTTGCTAATAGTTAATCTGTACTGAAAGGCAAATGAAATGTTCACCAGATTATATTCTCTTCCTTCTGCCTTTTTATAGGTTTTGTCTCTTGGTAGACTACATATTTTCCGTTATCATTTGTCAATGAACTAGAGATATCAGAAAGAAGTGACAGTCTTAAATCTGAACTGTTGATGGATGGACCAGACACCAAAACTTTCACATCTGGTTGGTGGGATAATATACAGAGAATGGCTAGGGTAATACCACAGAAATGGTATTTTGGCAATTTGGGAAAAGTTGCACAGTGGGTTTAAAACCAACTATATCTCGGAATCATTGTCATTTATTTGCTTGAACATTACTAACTGAATAGTAGGAATTTACTGAACATCAAATACCTGAAAAATATCAGACATTAAAAATAGAGGTAAATATAATCAAGGTCTCTGCCTGATAGAATTTCTAGCCTAGTATCAAGCACAGAAAAATAGACCCATGATCACAATATTAGGTGATAAATGCCATAAGAGATTTATCATATGGGTTAATTTACCAAAAATACACACATACATACATACATACATACATACATACATACATACATAAAAATAAAATGAAAAAATAAAATAATATTTAAACAAATAAGTACACTGTATCTGCTATGTTTAAACTTTTCATGATACCCTTAGATATGTATATAAATAGTGCCCATAAGACTATTTGATACTAAGATTAGCTGTTGATGATCCTGCTACATAGCTACCTGGGGAATTTTGATGAGTAACTATACAGATAGGTATAATTGTGTTAAAAATATTTGGGAAAGGAAGGTGGGTTCAAGGAAAATAAACTAATGAGGCATAAAGTCTAATTGTTCTCATTCCCATGTCTCTCCCACCCCACCACCCTGCAAACAAGATGGATACTGGTGTGTGTGTGTGTGTGTGTGTGTGTGTGTGTGTGTGTGTCTGCATACTACACAGTATGTAGGTAAGAACTATTTTCCGACCACTAAATTCATACGTCTGTCTCAGCCCACTCTTTTCCTCCTTCCTATTCTAAGTGATGACAGGCCCTGTCTGGTCTTATCGCTCCAGATGTGTTTTGCAAGCCATCCCTTCTCATTTTTTACAGTATTTATTTTTGATTATCTCCTCTGTCTCTTAAATAAAGTGTGAGCAATTTTTTAGAGGGTCAGATATAAATGTTGTAGGCTTTGTGGGCCATCAGACATGGTGCAATAGCTCTGTTGCAGCCATCCAACTCTGCTAAGGTGGCATTAAAGCAACCACAGACTATGTGTAAATAAATTAGTTTAGCTCAATTACAATAAAAGTTTATTTACAAAAGCAGATGGTTTTTTTAAAACAGATGGTTTTAGTTATCAATTTTTCTGACAGAAAAGTACTCCAGAAAGATAGGGTCTGGATCTTGACCTTGGGTAGTAGTTGCCTGACCCCTAACTTATATGATATATTTTTCCTTCTATTGGGTTATTTTTACCTGAACTCAAATTTATTCTAATATTACCCATCATAAAGGGCAGTTTTTAACAAAAAAGTCCATGTAGCCTTTCTCTAATATTTAGAAGCTCTAAATCAAGCTTAATAAAAAGGACAAGCCTGTTAAATAAGTAACTGTCCTCTAATTTTGACAAATATAGCTTCATAAAACCTTGAAGGCCAAATCTGAAATAAGAATTTTTGACCTTCTTGAAGTTCCACCTCAGATATGATGGTACAAAGACTAAATGTCATTCCTACTTTCAGTTTTCACTCCTTCCCTTTCTTCCTGAAGGACATAGTTTATCCATTCCTCCTACCTAGCAGGGTGGGATTTGCTCTCATGAGGATCAAACTTGTAGATGAATTTCCTGCAAGTTCTGGAGCAGATCTGGGGCCATATAACTATAGAAATCCAGAGTCCCAGGTAACCGGTGTGTGATCAAAGAAGGATGGCATGATGCCTGGATGCACATATCCTGTTGGCTACCTGGTCTCCTTACACTGTAGGGAAAGGTAAGGCTGGAGAAGGGCCAAAGTTGGACCCACTAAAGCACAAGGTCCAAAACAGAGACCCTCTTGCTGAGGTTTAGATGTAGATATAATTAGTTAATATGAGATCATATTGTAGAATCATGGGCCCCTAATCCAATATAACTGGTATCTTTTTTTTTCAATTAAAAAAAATTTAACGTTTATCTATTTTTGAGACAAAGAGAGACAGAGCATGAATGGGGGAGGGTCAGAGAGTGGGAGACACAGAATCTGAAACAGGCTCCAGGCTCTGAGCTGTCAGCACAGAGCCCGACGCGGGGCTCGAACTCACGGACCGCGAGATCATGACCTGAGCTGAAGTTGGCCGCTTAAACCGACTGAGCCACCCAGGCGCCCCAACTGGTATCTTTATAAAAAGGGGAAACTGGGCACAGACACGCACACAAAGAGCAAGCAGTGCAAAGATGAAGGTAGAGTTGGGGGATGATGCTTCTAACGGCCATAGCATGCCAAAGATTACCAGAAAACTGCCAGAAGCTAGGTAGGAGTCATGGAACAAATTCTCTCTCACAGCCCTCAAAAGGAAATAACACTGCTGAAACCATGACCTTGGACTATTAGCCTCCAGCAGAACTGTGAGATAATAAATCTGTTATTTAAGTTACTCATTTTTTGGTACTTTGTCATGGTGGCCTTAATAAACTAATATATCTCCTTAAAGAGACTTCTTTGTTAAGTGTTTCTAAATGGTTACCTTGCATTTAGTTTTAATCATTGTACTCTACTTTTTTTCCTTGGAAATGTCACAAATTATAATTATTTATGTCTTATATATTCATTTGTTAATATGAGTCTTTATTACTGTATTGTATTTGTATAGGATACACAGTTACACACTGTAATTGCATTTGAGCCGGGTCTGTCTGTTTAATCACCACTTCCTTAAAACAATTATGGGCATAGCACAGAATGTGCTCAATATATATTTTATGAAGAAAAGGAAGGAAGAGAGAAATGAATGAACAAAGGAAGCAAAAGGGAACAATATAAAAACTCTAGTAATTCTTTTTGCCCTGGCAATATTTATATATCACCATCCATTACTCCTTAGTATTTAATATATCATCCTATACCCCTGAATATGTCTATATTAACCAAATGCTCAAAGCAATGGAAAGATCAGTGAGTGTTAATACTGCATTAAGTTAAGTACTGCATAAACAACTATCCCAGAGACCTAGATAGAATTGGATTAAGTAACTCATCAAGGGGCCAGTTTGAGAGCTTGAATCTGTCTATGTTAACCAAACTGCCAACATTTTACATAATTTTGAATTATATAAACATCACTTATGTCATTAGAGCTACACTCATTCATTTATTATTCATTCATTTGTTCCTTTGTTCATTCAAAAAGTATTTTTGAAAATTTGGAATTATTTTAGATATTGGGATTCTCCAGTGGGAAAATAAAACAAAGGTCTCTGGAATTTACATTCTAGGTAGGTTGGGGGAAGGAGACAGGTAAGAAAGGTAGATATAATATATATGTAAATTATAAAGTAATTTTAGTATTGATAAGGCCTATGGAAAATAGAATAAAGTAGAACAGGATAGAGAAGATAGATAGTGTTGTTTGGGTTACAGTTTGAAATGGTGTGGTTCAGCATAGCAATCTTCTAAAGGAGCTAGCATCTGACTTAGTTATCAATTTTTCCGAGAGGAAAGTATTCCAGAAAGATAAAGATACCCAAAGTGAAGACCTTAAGGTGGGAATATTCAGACACACTTAAAAAGCAGCCAGGGAGTCAGTGTGACTGAACAGAATGAATGAACAGAACACTAAGAGGTGTGTTCAGAGAGGTAATAGGATTGGTGGAGAGAAGCCTGACCCTATAGGGTTTTATAGCTCATTGAGAACCTATGTTTGACAATATATAAAAATCAGTCAAAACATATTTGTATTGGAGGGATATTAATGATAACTTAATCCAACTTTTTTATTTTATAAAGAAAACTGAATTCAGAGATGTTAAAATGCTCAACGTCACACGGATAACACTGGAAGCTATCTGATAGAAACATGCATCTTCTACTATCCAGTCAGTATGCTGCCTCTAGAAGGGTGGTTCTCAAATGTAGCACACATAAGAATCACCTACGGGGCTTGTTAAAACAGAATGTTCAGCTCCACTTCCAGGACTTCTGATTCATTAAGTCTTCTTGATTTGGCTCCTGAGAGTTTGCATTTCTAACAAGTTCTTAGGTGATGCTGATACTGATGGTCTGGAGACCATGCATTGAGAATTACTGTTCTAGATTCATACTATAGGCATACTATGTCAGCACTATAAGAAGAATTATATATTTGGTATCATACGAAGCTGCATTTATTTATCTAGATCAATCATAATTTCATGGAAATACTAGAACTTCCTTGCATGTTTATTGTCCGTATGATAAATCTTTATTTTAGGATTGATTTTCTAGAACTTGCGGCAGCTACTCCTAATTTTCCAACTATCTGGCCTCTTCACTATCTTTTCATTTTCCCAAATGCCTGTCTCCAATTTCCTTTTAGAAGAATTTTTTGGATCAGATCTTGGAACCAAAAATTAGGGACAGAATGAAAAAGAATATATGATTTGTGGAATATACTGTGTTGGGCCCCAGATGAGTGTATTTTCTCTAGTCAGTTAATTTTTTTTTTTTATGATTTAAATTCTCTTGAAGTACATCAGGACGGAAATGTCCAATAATTTTTTCTACAATAGAGTACATAATACACCTTGCCCCCTAGATTGGAGAATATTCATCTCTGTATGGATGTTTGTATTATTATGCAAAACTATAGGAACTGAACAACAATAGATAAGATAGAAAGAGAAAAAGTAAACAGTCCTGAGAATGACACCAGTTTCAAGTGAGAAAACAATTTCAAACCAACCTGGTAAAATTATTTTCTCAAGCTTTTAGGTGGTTTCCAATTTTCCTAGCCACACATTATGAAGGATTGTGTCTTCTTCCGCACTGAAATCTAGGAAGCCAGAAGAATAAAATAATCTGACTAAATTAATTTTATAAACCATCTAATGGATAGCCAATAAATTATTAAGTTCTGTTATTTGTACTTCCTAGTCATGTTTAGAATCTGTATCATTCTCTTCCTATACACCCCTGCTATCTTTATTATCTTTTCCTTGGACATTTGCCATGTCTTCCCTAAGTATTTCTTTCAGAAGTCCAACATTCATACTTTTCTCAATTTATTTCTCATAACTGAATATACTGTCAATTTATTGTTCAACTGAAATTCTTAAGCAGCTCCTTAAAACATATCAGATAAAGTCCAAAGTCATCAGGCAATGTGCTTTATATCTGTCTACTTCTTCAGTTTCAGTCTTGTTTTTCTCTCCTTCAAACAAAAGTATTCAGTCTATCTGAACTAGTTCTGTATTCCTGAATATATCATACATACACTGTTTAATACTTCAGGCCCTTTGTACAGTTATTACTCTCCCTGGAGCATTCTTCCTCTTTATGTCTTTATGGTAAACCCTTGTCCATTCTTCAGTTGATAACTGGCACATGTGGAAATGTTTCTTGTGCCACATTCTGTAGGTCAAAGCTAGTCACAATGTCAACTAAGACTCCAGGGGCTGCAGAAATAGATCTCCATACTCCGGATGTAGGAAGCGTTGCGATCATGAAGGGAACTATGATTCTGTATTCTAAATGGAATACGTTTTAATATTATAAGTGGTCACTAACTTTAATACAATTTCTTCGACACAAATACATGATTAATGGGGGTAGGGTTGGCAAAGAAACCACTGATGTTCAAAAGATCATTTCAAAATAAATGTTATATATCTTCTTACACATTCAATCCATTTTTATAACAAGTAAAATTCTAATTATAAGTTGTCTCCTTTAAACTGTGCTATTTATGGAATCCTCAACAACTGTCTTTGATGTTAAAAAGCCACAGAAGCATCTTGTATATAAGACCTCCTTTCACGTCAACTTCTTCCAGAATATATACTGTGATTTTATAGGTTGAATTACTCCTGATGAACTGAATTATGACACTGAATCTTCAGTATAGAAGATATTTTAGCTTCTTTGGCAATATCCATTTCATAGAAATAGAAAGATATATTATTAATTAAATTTATCTTTAATATTCTCTTCCTAATACAAAAAAAAATTCAATACTACCCATTCCCCCCATCTTTGAGGGCTAGGCTAAAGATTTCCATTTTGGTTGCAATAATTGAAATGTGCTGTCTCAATATTTTAATTTGGTGTGTGAATTATTCATCTTCTAAAATGCACAGACATTCTTCTCTTCAGATATTCATATCAATAACACAAGAGCTTCCCATGGGAGTATGTTTTGATCCAAACTGAATCAAGTAAGCTAAATGCCAGAGTGTATCTGTATGCTGTATACCCAATTTGCTTAGATAGATTTTGATTCTACTTCCAAAATCAAAGTCATAAATAGCTCTTAATGGAAAAATTCAGGTGATTAAGCCTTGTCAAATATTTAGCCAATAGGATGTTGATGAACTGCATGCTTCTAAAGAGTTGTTTAAACCAAAGATTAAAATTTGATTTTGCTGTGATAAGAAGAAATCTTACAAAATTCAATATTGAGACTACATCATCAATTTGAGCAATATTTAGTGGAAGTGATTTTGCATATCATTTTGAAAATAGATTAGAACAGAAATATGCAGTCTGTCTTTGCATTTGCTGCTACTCAGCATTTCCTAAGCACCCACTATGGGCTAAGAGATGTGCCAAAGTGTATAATAAGATGAGCATCCACTGTTGTTGCTACATATGAATGGAGAATTCAGTGAGGTATATAAAGCTTAAAAAATATTATTTTTGTTGGTTTTTACATATAATGCCATTGCACTGACATTTATTTTGTTTAAATATTTACCAACTGATAATTATTTTTTTGTGTGTTTTGTACCCTCTATTCAACTCATGAATATATGGGTCTGGAACTCAGGTAAAGATAATATATGATACTAAAGATGAGAATAAAGATAAAAGATACGCATTTAGGTATAGACGAAGATATATAATTAAGAACAGATATGAACAAAAACTTTGATGCATCAAATATTAATAATAGTTAAAGGCACAGGAGTAAATTTGATAAACATGAAACAGTATGTACAGTAAGAGAAGAAAACCAAAAAAATGTCTCTGGTGAACACCAACAACCAACACATAAGAGACCATGAAAAAGAGGACCATACAAAGAAGACTACAATGCAGAACAGCCAGAGAAGAACAGAAATCAAGTAGACATGGTGTCAGCAAAGGAAGGGCAAGAGACAGCTTCAAGGTGGATGAAAGAATCAACAGTGGATCACACTAGGTCAAGTAGAAAGTTGACATGGTTTCCATGGAATCTTTGCCTATGGCATGTCGTTGGTCAGTGTGGGTGGAGTGGATGAAGCTTGGGGATGAGGAGTCAGAGAGAAATAAATTATGTCAGAAAAAAATACTTGGAGGGAGACTACACAGTGAAATTATACTGAGAAATTACTACTATTGGAATGCCACTGAGAGATTTTAAGTATGTATGGGGTGGCATAATCAGAAGAGTATGACAGACTCTAGCAGGGAAGGGTGGAAGTCAAGATAAGAGGAAATTGGTAGTGGTGGTGCTGAGGAGTGGTTAGATTCAGTTATTATTTTATAGGTGGAACAGACTTACTAATAGACTGTATGTAGAATATGACAGAAAGAGAAGAGTCAAGAGGGACTCCAAGGTTTAAGGACAGGAAGGTGGGCAAATGAACATGAATGAGGAACCCGCAAAAGGAAGAGGTCCGTGGGAATAGTTACAATTTTAATTTTGGACAGGGTTGAGTAAACCTCAGCCAGCTGAGTGGAGGTATTCAGTAGGTAGCTGGCTTATATGAGAGGAATGACATTTTGGAGCTCTTGGCATATAAGATGTTATAGCAAAATTGCTGGTTGCTTATGTGATACCCATTTCTAACTCTACCTTACTAATAGAGTCCCATTATTACCAGGAATAACAAGATGCTTTTCTCACCTCTTTTGCAGACTGGGATATTCATTGAGATGTTCCTGAAAATTGTTAAGTCAGGCTTCCAGGAAACCCATCAAGAGCACTAATTTAGGCAGGACACTTTTGTTTGGTGCTTTTCTCTTCCACGTATCTTCTCCTCAACTGAACATGAGGAGATCCAGCAGCTTAACTGTGACTGTGAGGATGGATGATAGCACTGCTATTAGAGGCCAGATCACAGCTGAGTGTGAAACTTCCATGCTGCTCTAAACTGGCCACTTTGGGACTTTTTTTTTTTTTTTTTTTTTGGTAATTGGAGAGAAAAATATTAATCCTGCTTAAGCCATATTTTACGGTGATTTTTGTTTGTTTGTTTGTAAGAGGTCAAATCTAGTTTAAACCAGACACAATGAATTAAAGTCACATGACTGCATGAGATGACCAAGGGAGCAAATGCAAGTAAGAGCGAAAATAGAGGATGCGCCCTGAGGGAAACCAACATTAGAAGTGGTAACATTCTATCACTAGACACTGGGATGGAACAGAGAATCACTAAACAAACAAACAAACAAATAAATCTGAGAATTGACCATTTGATTTAGAATTAGTGACACTGATCACTGGGCACTCAGTGGAGTGGCAGGCAAGCAGAATTGTTTAAAGATCCGGTACAACAGTATATATAGGAAAATATAAATTGATCTGTTTTAAGATCATTTTTTAAAAAACTGAACAGGTCTCATAAGTAGTAAAGTAGCCTGAATGGGAATTTATTCTGATGGGCTTATCGTCTCCCATACTATCCTCTATGCTACTTTTATCCTGCTACATAACCTTGTTTACAATTTCTGAGTATTGTGTGGTTTTGTGTCTTTGTCACAATCTCAAGAAACCTGTAAGTGTCCAAGAAGGAATATTCCAGTTAAAAAAAAAAACAGAAAAAAAAAACAGAAAAAGGTAAAGTGGAGATCCTAGTATATATACCAATATCACTCTTCATAAATATCAAAATTAGAGAGTAGACATATTCTACGACATTAAATGTTTTACTAAAACATACTTTTAATGGATACACAGATTTTCAAGATGTCATATAGATGTATAAGAAATTACAATTACCTTAAAATTATAATATTTGCAAGAGAGGAAGTGAAGTGAAAGAGTAAAGATGAAAAATATTTGAAATATTGGCCATTCTAAGATCAATGTGTTGTATAATTCTCTGTCTAGAATTCCACATGTCCTATCACACAGTTTATTGAGTTCAGGAAAGCTCTGAAACTACAGAGTTTTGCTAAACAATTTCAGAAGTTAGAGTAATTTTCCCTAGGTTCACATATATATTTTCCCCCTAGTTCAGTGGAATTCGGTATAATGTAAAGGCTCTTAGAAAAGTCAAATTGCCTCTTGTTCTGCCAAGGACTTTCAATACAGCAGCTTTAGAATCCTATTCCTCATCTAATTCCTCTGAATTATCAGAGAAGGCAGAAAATTCATCATTTAGAAACCAAAAACACTAGGGGAGTCCTATTCAGGTGAGAAAATAATGTTAGGTAGTCAATGTTTGAAAGTTATTTCCTATACACATAGGTCATCTCTGAAAATTAATCCTCATTGCTTTACCTTCCCCAAATCTACTGCTCTAACACAAACTCCAACTCTTTCCTTATATCTCTTTCGTTAACAAGTCAACATTTATCACTCTATTTTCTGACCTATTGTCATAGCACATAGTATCACAACTTTTGGTGTATATTTTATTTTTTCATACTTTATCTTTAGATTGTTACGCTTGTCTAAGTCATGGAACCACAATGAAGTTCCCTTAGTAAAGCATGGGAAGGCCTCATCATTATTCATGGACATGAAAATGGTATTTTATTTATTTTTTTCTGTTCTTTTTCAAGTATTGACAGAAAAAATCTCATGAGATAATATTTCATTGAGAATCTATTCATTATTCCTTTCAAGTGAAAGAAAAAGAATTAGCAATTTCTCAAGGATTTTGTTTCTCAAACCTTCAATCACTAGGTGGAAGAGAGAAACAGAGTCAGAGACAGAAGAGAGAGAGAAAAAGATGGCAGAGGTTGACTCCATGTTTTGCTAAATTTTTCTCCATGCAAAGTGTCTGATCATCATCATTATGTAATTTGTTTTTGCAAGCTACCCATACTTATGCCTAAACATGCTAGCGTATTATTGGGAATGCTAAACATTAAATCTCTTTGTCCCTTTTTCTTAACAGTTTGATAGCCAATAATATTGTTTGGAAGTACAAGAATATCTGTTCTCAATTTCTCTATCATCAATTATATTAATAGAATAATATTCACTATTGGTTCTTTTTGATGGTTTATATTATTTTTTCTAGGTTCCATCCTCTCTCTATTAAGAATAACCTACTAAAAAATAGTGTTAAAATATCTACACTACCAAAAGTAACCTACACATTTAATGAAATTCCTTTCAAAATACCAAAAGCATTTTTCACAGAACTAGAAGAACAATCCTAAAATTTGTATGGAACCACAAAAGACTCCGAATAGCCAAGGCAATCTTGAGAAAGAAAAGCAAAGCTGAAGGTATCACAAGTCTGGGCTTAAAGTTAAATTACAAAGCTGCAGTCATCAAGACAATATGGTACTGGCACAAAAACAGACACATAGATCAATGGAACAGAAAACACAGAAATTGACCTACAACTAATCTTCGACAAAGCAGGAGAGAATACCCAATGTAAAAAAGACAGTCTCTTCAACAAACAGTGCTGGGAAAAATGGACAGACCCATGCAAAAGAATGAAACTGGAACATGTTAGTACACCAGACACAAAAATAAATTCAAAATGGATTAAAGACCTAAATGTGAGACCTAAAACCATAAAAATCCTAGAAGAGACCACAGGCAGTAAGTTCTTTGACACTGGTCATAGCAACTTTGTTCTAGATATGCCTCTGGAGGCAAGGGAAACAAAAGCAAAAATAAACTGCCAGAACTACATCAAAATAAAAAGCTTCTGCACGGCAAAAGGAATAATCAAAAAACTAAAAGGCAACCTATGGCATGGGAGAAGATATTTTCAAACAACGTATCTGATAAAGGGTTAGTGTCCAAAATATATAAAGAACTTATACAACTCAACACCCAGAAAACAATCTGAATAAAACTTGGCACAAGATACGAACAGACATTTTTCCAAAGAAGACATACAGATGGCCAACAGACACATGAAAATATGCTCATCATCACTTATCATCAGGGAAATGAAAATCAAAACTACAATGAGATATCACATCATACCAGTCAGAATGGCTAAAATCAACAAAACAAGAAATAACAGGTGTTGAAGAGGATGTGGAGAAAAAGAAACCTTCTTGCACTCTTGGTGGGAATGCAAACTGGTGAGGCCACTGTGGACAACAGTATGGAGGTGTCTCAAAAAGTGAAAAATAGAACTACCCAATGATCCAGTAATTGCACGACTATTTACCCCCCAAATATAAAAAACACTAAATCAAAGGTTTACATGCACCCCTATGTTTATGGCAGCATTATTTACAGTAGCCAAGATACAGAAGCAGCCCAAGTGTTCCATTGATTTATAATGGATACAGAAGATGTGGCATATACATACAATGGAATATTATTCAGTCATAAAAAAGAATGAAGTCTTGCCATTTGCATTGACATGGACAGAGTATAATGTTAATGAATATAATGCTAAGAGAACTAAGAGAGAGACAAATACCGTATTATTTCACTCATATGTGTAATTTAACAAAACAAACAGGCAAAGGGAAAAGGGAAAAAAATAAGAGAGAGAGACAGACAACTCAATAAACACACTCTTCACTATAGAGAACAGATGGTTACCAGGATGGAGGTGGGGCAGGGGGAATGGATTAAATAGGTTAAATAGGGATTAAGGAGTGCACTTGTAATGAAGACAGGGTGTGTAGAAAGTATTAAATTACTCTATTGTACACTTGAAACTAATATCATATGTTAATCAACTGGAATTAAAATAAAAACTAAACACACACACATACACCACCTTTTAACCCAATATATTGTTTCTTCTTAATTGTCTGATAAATAAGCAATAATACGCTTAAGCAATGTCAGAATTATGGTTGAGACTGTTGTGTGTGGTTTTCAAAATAGCTGAGAATTACATTTAATAGAAAAGAGATTATTTTTGTAAAGAAAAGGATAACTTAGTAGGATAACACCTTTTATTTTGGACAATTACTTTTCTTTTAAAATAAGGGAGCCTTTTTCCTTTGCTTTGCTTTGGGTAACAGAGGCTCGTTAACACAGGGTTTTGGTAAAATGCTATGAATAATAGATCCATGTGATAAAATTTTGAAATCTCTATGTACTTATTAAAAGCAAGTTTTAGTATAAACCATTTAACATCATGGAGATGTATTATCCTTTTTTATGATATGATAAAAAGGGGGGTACAAATGGTATACTAATAGATTCCAAATTTGTAAATAAAGTGTAGATTTAAAAATCTAGAAGGGAATAATGTTCACCTTTTTTTTTCAAAATTTTTAAAGTTTGCACATTATATAAGCACAACTTTTATATTTCAAGAAAATCTTATTTAAAAGACATATACTTAAAATAATTCAAAGGACTAACCACTTCTGGATCATTTGAGTTTGGAAAGAACAGTTTTTATTATCTCTGAATCTGATTGTCTGTGTTTGATTTTTAAGCACAGAGCAGAATGTCGAATTATCAGAGATTGAAGTGGGAATGCATGTGCAGATGGCATAACCCCCTGAGACACTTGTTCCCTCAGGCACTACTGTGTCTGCTGCCAAGATAGTGTTAACCCACAGTTTTGGAGTAAATTTTGGAGTAAATCCATACATCACTTTCAAACGATGATGTCACATGTACATTTGGTCTCACTAATACTGACTCTAATTGCAGCGTGCTTCAGTGAACCACGGGAATGTTATACGTGTGTGCACATAGATGCACACACAGATGTGCATTGACTTAACATCAGCCATTGACAAATAAGGCCCCAGTCTCAAGGCACCACATAAAGTTGTGAAATGTTACTTGGGATTTAGTGAAGCAAAAGCTGCATTAGGCATTCCATGAAGCATGACTGATTCATCCACGTAGAGACTAATCTTATTTTGATCCTATATTTTACTTTTCCCTGAGTGTCTGAAAATCAGAGAGTGTGAAAAAATGCTCCTGAGAGTTGAAATTCAATGTAGAAAATGGTACAATAAATAAAATCCCATGTAACCCATGGACAATTTTGATCATCCAGAGTACTCTTGCTAATGGTTCCAAGATTTAAGACCTGAATCATGAAAAGCATTTTCTAGAAAGGGCCCTTGGCTTTGATATTTCCTTTCCATCCCAGGCTGACACAATCCTAATTTACTGATGGCCAGGGATTCATGATATATAGTTCTACTTCATGCATCAGTTTCTAATTGGCAGGGGGAATTTTCTAGGATAAAGTATCCTGTAAACCTAAAGTTTTTTTTTTTCTTCCTCTTCTTCTTCTAGACAGGAAGTCTAAGATATGTACTTATTGAGAGCTTTATGAAACAAATTAACATAATAAATATTTTGGAAAACCTGTTTTCAAGATAAGTTAATATCATTTTAAGAGATACAATAATGACTAGCTTTGTAAGTCTGTTCATTTTATTTTAAATTTAGTAAGATTTCTATTCTTAGATGAGGTTGTAAAATGTTATCATTCTTTATAAAGAACTTTTACAGAAATAAAATACCTGTACTCAAAAACCTGTCATGTTTAGCCTGCCAACCATCCTGCAAAAACACAGGCATTTACCTATGGGAACACCCGATTGGGGAATAAATAATCGCTTGTTCTGAATATTTTCCTTCAAAAAGTTTACATCGCTGGTATATTCAGGATATTAAGAAAATTGACAAATAGACCAGATAGTGCCATCACATGGAGATGATCCATTCTGATTAGAATCTTCCATCTACATGTTACAAAATGTAAATCTCAGAATATTCCCCCAGACTGTGATTTTCTGAATGCCTAACAGTCCATACACTGAGCAGGCACTTTATATATACAATAGGTGTTATTTCTGTTAATACAAATCTTCAAAGGGAGGTAGTTTTTTTGTGTTTATATTTTTGCTAGTATTAATTGAGCATTTAAGAGTTTTGTGACCATTAATAATTTCAAATTACAACAAAGTACTACTTTACAGATACGAAAATTATAAACCAGAGAAATTAAGCAGGTTTTCCAGGCACACAGTTAGTAAGAGGTAGAGACACAGTCAAGCCAAATTTCCTATGACTCTAATTCATGTTTTTTTCTGCAATGATGGCTTCCTTTTATAGATTTCCTTCTTCAATATTATTACCAGTACCCTAGAAGAGTGTATGGACATGTAAAGAGACCATGCTCCATTCATGTTTATGTTGACACAATACCAAGAAGAGTACCTTATACACAGGAAGCCTTCAGTGGAAGTCAATTAAATATAAATTAGCACTATGAATCAGGAGCTGAATATGATTAGTCATCACCAAACATACTGAGTATTAATCACTTAATAACCACCCATAGTTCATTTCATTGCTAAGAGTCATTTAGTTGGGCCAACACAGTCTCTGTGTGAGGGGCCCGTGCATGTGTATTCAACTGGAGTGAATTCTAAAGCAATGTCACACAAACACATGCAAACATTCTGGATTTCCAGTATTTCTTTGATAACACTCAGCCTCTCTCTTCCCATGACAAATATCTGCTACAGATAAGCAGCTGACGCATTTAGGGGGAACATGTACCCTCCAGTTGACCACAGTCCCCACTCCCTGCTGTGCCCTGGAGCCAGCTTCCATCAAATTGTAGAATTAGGTTACCTTTCCTGTCCTGTGGGTGGCTGCATTAGAGATCTCCTGTTGTGTGATGGCAGAGAACAGGTACTTCCCAAACTGACAAAATTCAGCAGAGATTTAAAAAGCAAAGGCCCACATTCACGCCACTTCAATATCATGCTTTGATATTTAATACTTATATCTAAGGGGCACAATTTCATTTTATACTTGACATTATCAAAGAACATTTAAAAATTAATATTAAAGCTGATATTTCTAACAGGATACTGTGTCCAGATTTCCAAAATAGCTAGGAGAAAAAAAATGCCAGTAACAAGTCACTTAAAAATATTAAATAAATTCAGACTCAGCTTCTACATGTGGTTATGATGAAGTAACAGATTAAAGGTGCTATAGGAGAGAATTTCTCACCATGAGTAGGGCACATGGGATGGCAAAGGGACATCACGAGGACACATATGGTCACTAAATGGCAGTAACTGCTCTCCCTTTCCCTAAACCACAGAGCAAACCAGATATTTTTGTAATATATTTTGATAATGATGGACCTCTGCATTCTCAGACTCCTGGTTAGTACCATGTCTTCGGCTTGAAGATTCCCTTTTGTTATCTAAGTAAAGACAAGTTGTTTTCTAAACCAGAAATTTAACATTGAATAACCTTGCTTCAACTTTCACTTTAAGAGATGACTAAAACACTGCTTTAGTTTTCGAATGAACTTTACCGTTTAAATATTCTAGACATAGAAGATTATTCAAATGTTAACTTAGATATATATAAAGTTTGAGTGACACATTTTAATAACTGAAATGTTCCAAAATCTCAAATCTTGAGCAAAGATTAGAAGGATTAGAGAGGATTTTTTTTTCCTCTGTTGCACCGTCATCACCCAGATAAAGCACTAAGATATTGTGCATGTAAAAACGCAAGAAAGCTTCATATGAAAGAGAAGGATGTTTTATGCGGCTCTGTAAAGCAGCTACGTAAGATAGCAATTATTTAGGCTTGTTAAACAACATACATTGCAGATTGCAAGTTCAGGTTTTATGTGAAGTTGTTTCTCAGTGTAGATCTACCTTCACTAGAGGCAGTGGGGTGCTTAATCAATTGGAATTGATAAAGGTAGTGGTGATGATATGATGTAGGAATAATCTTTCTTTAAAAAAACACTAGAACAAAACTCTCATGTTTGCTACTCAGGTAGCAAACAAGTTTAATCAAGTTTAGTATTGTTCTAAGCAAAGTTACCCTTTTAAGTACTGCACATTCTTTTTCTGTCCTTTGGAACCACTCTTACTGTAGTTGACAAAGCTATGTTAATGCACTAGCCAAGCTACTTCAGCTTTCTGGGTTTCATTTGCCTCATAAAGAAATGGTAATAAACACACATTCCTGGTCTAAAGCAGTGGGATGGATTCATAAAGCTGGCAAGATCCTTTAGAAGTATAGGCTTATCCAAAGCATATTTTCAGTAATCAACCCATGTAGCCAGTTTCCATAATATGCTTTTATGCTGAACCTAGTGATGGATTCACACACACTTAAGATCACATTTGTGAGCTGGTCTAAAAATTATAATTTGCTTTTTTTTTCAGTAACCCCTTTGCTTTTTTTCTACTAGTTCCCAGTCTTCTTGTACCCAGAAATCATAATTATACAGATCCCATATCTTCCCTGCAATGTTTATTCATTCTTTTTGTAGCAATTAGAAACCTACAGTAAATGCAATATGAAGAGAGAGAGAGAGAGAGAGAGAGAGAGAGAGAGAGAGAGAGAGAGATGCAGAAACAAAGCAATATTCCTAACAGAGAACTAAAAGTAATAATAAATCAAACTACTTAAACTTTAAAATTCTGATTGAGTAACTTGAGAATATAAGATAGGCTAGACTGAACTATTATTCCTAAGAATCCCATACTCTACCATATTACATCTTATATCAATTTACAATATACTTTTAAAATATTTTAATAGCCACTTAAGGGTATAATGTTTGATTTCCCCCTTATAAACTGCATAGCTTAAAATATGGTCAAAATAATTTGATTAAAGCAGATATTATCACAATAAAAAAGTTAAAACAATCAATCCACTTAACAAGGAGAAATGTAATTTTCAAACCCACACTCATTCTTATAAAACAGAACAAGAAATGAGTATTTTATCTGACTAATCATTTTTCCAATCTAGTATTCACATGGGTTATCAACTTCATCTGTACAAAATACACATTATAATAATAAAAAAACATGATTTTAAGTGCACAATATGTGCCAGACATCTTACTACATAATTTACATATCAATCTATTCTATCTTCATCACGAATATGTTTTATTATGGTAATTTGGAAGATGAGGAAACTGAAGCTCAAACAAGTTTCAGTAAATTTGCCAGTTATCCAGCTGTAAAACTGTACAAGTGAAATTCAAACCCAGTCATATCTGATTCCACAGTTTATGCTCTCTGCATCAATCTCAACAGAGAAATAAATATTTGTGAAAAGGAAGTTATCTCAAAAATAGTAATTTCAAAATAGTAGAATAGGTGGAAAAATGAGATATTGTAGTACAATATATGTGTGCATGTATATTAATATGCATACTTTTATTAATACAAGCAATAGTAGAGTGATAATTTGAATTTCGCTATGCTTTCCAACTTTTTTACTAGTTGTATTTTAACCATGTAATTATTATGCTGCAGCTAGAATGAATTAGTTTCTTCAATTATGGAAAATATCCTAATGTGATGGTATATCTTTCCTAAAGGGAATTTGTCATTGATTCAACTCTTTGTGTTTTAGAAATAAACATGTTTATTTCAGAAAACAATAAAAATATTGCTTATTTCAAAATGCCACCAAGTATTCTCACATGACGATTGCTTTGTTGGTTTTATTAAACAGTGTTTGTATCTAGTTTTGTTTAGCTTTCCCAATAAATGTGAAGGACAAACTTAGATAGTTTTAGAGGGAAAAGTCAACATATTAAAAGGAAAACATGTCTAGAAACATATTAAAAGGAAACTTTTCTAGAAACCAATCCTCATTTTTGCTAGGCTGTATATGGAAATCAGTATGCTCAGTAGCCTCTGTAGTTTGATCCTCTGATCTTCCAGAGCAACAGCTACTGAATGTATAAGGACGTAGTCCTTGTGAGCCTGGCTTGTGTGCAGCAGGTCAAAGGGGCCACTCCCTAATGTCCTGATGCACTGAGAGTAGAATTAGTGCCATTTCAGTGTTCGTGTACCCAGAGCCCTGCACCTCATAGGTGCTTGTTAAATATTGATAGAATGAATGAACACATAAAACCAAAGCTTTTTTATTTCTCCAAAGATAGAACTACACCACAGAGTAGGTTTCATAGAATTAAAAACAACACACATCTAAGGGAAAATTAATGTATAAAGTGTGATTTTTGTCCACAAAAATATCACACAGAGAGATATTATGACTTAAATATTTGCAAACCTGAATAGTCCACCCAAAATGATCTATATAGAAAGTTTTGAAAAATAATTGTAAATAAAAATTACTTGGCGGTATATATTTTATTCCCAATGACTGAAATTTGCCGTGATATAAAAGCTCAGAAGTCTGCGTAATCAATTTAGGCTGGATTGACCATGGAAAGCTTTTATTTATTCATTCATTCATTCATTCATTCATTCATTCATTTTTTCATTCGTTCATTCCCTTTTAATTATTTAAGTTTTTATTAATTTATTTTGTGAGAGAGAGGGAGCAGAGGAAGGGCAGAGAGAGATGTGGGGCTTGAACTTACAAACCGTGAGATCATGACTTGAGCCAAAACCAAGAGTCTGTTGCCCAATTAACAAAGCCATCCAAGCGCCCCGGCCATGGGAAGCTTTTAAACAATCAGTAATCAACTAGTAGTTTTAAGGAATGGATATAGTGAGTCTAAAAGAAGAGAACAGAGGATGTCATTCTGGATGACAGAATGGTAATCAAAAATGCAATGTTAAAAAAAAAATACCAGTTCTGTTTCGGAGAACCTCAATAAATCAGTTTTGGGAATAGAGCACTAGTTGATAAGGATAAAGACAAGAATATAAAAAAAAAAGTTATGTTGAACCCTAAATAAAAGATTATAAAAACAGGCATTTCTTATATTCAGTTTGGATTTGAAAACAAAATATATTGAAATGCTATTATAATAACTAGGCTTTGTGTTGCTCTGTTCCTTCCTCTTTTCTTTGCTGTTTTATAAAACAGTCTATGCTTAATTAAGGTAGACCCAGTAGGCTAGTATTAGTTTTTAGGAAAAATAAGAAGATTCCATTATGGAGAAGTGAGGCCTCTAAGAAGTATATGACATACATGTGAAAAATGGCACTTCCAACATATTCAGTAGAAGAAGCTCAACATATGTAAGACAACAGCATTAATACTGCTAAGGTCATGGGAAAAAATGAAAGGAAGGGAAAATAAGAAAACAAATCCCATTAAAATTGAAATTTGGAGAACAAAATGAACCTTTTGAAATCACATAACTATGAGCATATCAGTTTTATATTCATTGCTTTAACTGTCAGTAATAAACCTGAAAGAAAAGAAATAGAAAATTGATGACAGCATATCAACAAGGGACTGAATGTCTAGGGTGTTTCACTTGTAAATAACTAGCTAATATAATTCAGTCACCTTGGGCAAACTTATTAATATTCCCAGCTATCCCAAAAGGAAATGTCATGTACACCAATTTGTTCTCATGTCCTTTCCATTAAACAGTGGTAATAAAAAAGACTATCAGAATTTTATTCTGATTGCTCCTTCTTTGTGAGCATCATGTCTAAGATTCAATTGTATTTCAGGAAAGATTTAAACTATTTTCCAACATTTACACTCTTCTATTTCTATTAAAATGGGTCCAGAAAATTCTACTACCTTTGAATATTTGTCATGGATCTTTCTAAAAATTCTAGCATAGCTGATTGTGAGTTAACGTAAAGAATTTGTCCTTGTGTATATATTGCCATTGTAAAAATATAATACTTTAACTTTTTATATTTTTTGTTTAAATGGCTTTCCCATTTCTTAGATAAGCTCTATGAGGTCAGATCATGTTGCCTTTTCGCCTTTAAATCTTGTAAAGCACATCTGCATTATGGCACAGGACCTCATAAACTGTTGACTGAATTCAAATAAACAAATGTGAAAATCAGAGATAGACTCAAGTTTACGAGGGAGTGAGGGGGATTAATAAATAACCAGATGATTGTGGCAAGTGTCATAATAGAAGTTCCAGGGCCCAGCACAGTACAATTTTTGGCACATAGTCCCATTCTTAATTATGTATGAGAAGGAAGGAAGAAAATAAGTAAAGAAGTAAAGGAGAAAAGGAGGGGGGCCCTTCCTTATCCTGGCATTCATAAACCACAGAAATTTAAATTGACTAACTGTGTCTTACTAAGTTACCAGTCACTCTTATGTGTGACTCCCCCAGCCCCCAAAATCTGATATATCTATATACACATAAAGTTTGCACAACACTTGAGGAATTACGGAATTCCTAGCATGGATACCCCAAATCATAATATCCAAGTCAAGCAAAACTTCTTTAGTATTATTACAATTAACGTTTTCTCTTACTCAACAGATCGTAGCCCTTACTTAAAAATATTTCATGGTGAAAAAATAAAGAAAATATTTCAGGGTGATTTTCACCTCAAATTACTTTAAAAATATATACGCTTTGTTTTCATTTTTTTCTCTGTAAAATACACAGACAGATGAAAAACTGGCGAAGACAAGGTTTACATCAGTAATTCTTTTGTCACTCTGTCAAATTAGGTTAGTTTAACAAGAATATATTGTTCACCTACACTGTACTTGGCACTGTTCAAGTTTACAGAGATTCAAAGAAATGAAGGCAAGAAGGACAGTTCTCAAGGACTTTGGGGCCTACTTAGGTTGCTGTTACATGTAGTTGCAGATTTCTTTCATCTTCTTTATCACCCTTCCTTTTTTCTCTCCTCTCCTCCCTCTCCTCCTTTTCACCCACTATCTCCTCCTGCTTTCTTCTCTGTGTATGTTTGTATAGCTGGGAAAGTGAAAAGTAGATTCCTCTACCAAACATAACTAGTTTAAGTCTGATCATTACATTTGCAGTGAAAAACCTGTAAAGTTATAGAAGACTGCAAATTACTCTACCCAAGAAATTAAAGCTTTATTTAGCTATCTAAAAGTTTTCAAGTGCTACATGTTCTAAAATATTAATGTATTTAAATTGTAAGTGACATAAGACAGGCCCTGGTTGCCATCATTTTAAAATGTGATAAGAGTAAATATATATATACATATACATATATATGTATATATACACATATATAATATATGTATATATATTTACATAGATAATATATATATTTACATATATATATAAGTATATATACACACATACATACATACATACAAAAATAAATATTACTATATATATCAGATTCATGCAAAGTTGTGATTAACATTAATGGAAGTTATATATGTACATAAACGTTCATTCTCTACTATTTACTTTGGGCCACATCCTTAGTGTTTTCAAGGCTTTCAATCATCACTAATGTTCAGTAGAGGCTTTTAAGCTGTGTCTCCACAACCAAAGGAATCCAAAAAGCTTACTGGCATTCAAATATGTTTGTCTATGCTTCAACTATCCAAGGCCATCTATATCACATTTTAATTTTCTCATTTGCTTCACAATTTTGTTGTCTGGGCTAGTTTTCTTCTTGTTTCCTTTCAATATGTATATCATTTGTTTTGATATATGAATTTAGATGTTAATGGCAGCTCAGCTTGTCATTTGTATATCCATGAAAAAACTATGAGTTTTCCATTCCCTATTCCTTGAGGTTTCATTGCTCTTCTTTTCCTATCCTTTGTAGTTAATACAAGGAAAGGTCCTGCTATGTATAGTCTGAATGTGTTCACCTAAAATGCATATGTTGAAACCTCAACTCCCAAAGATGTTAGTTTTAGGATATGGAACTTTGGAAGGTGCTTAACTCATGGGGTAGAGAACCTGATGAATGGGTTAGTGCCATATAAAAGAGGCTCCAGGGCATTTTCTAGCCCTTTCTGTCATGTGAGGACACAGTGAGCAGTCTACCACCTGGAAGAGGGCCTTCAGCACAATCCTACAAAGTTGGTACCCTGGTCTGGACTTCCAGACTCCAGAGCTGTGAGAAATACATTTCTACTGTTTATACACCACTCAACCTGTGCTATTTTTTTATAGTGGCCCAAACATACTGAGGCAGGGTCTCCCATACCACCTGTAAGGTATAATCGCACTGCCTGAGGTATAGTAGTTGGGGTTTTCTAACACTAAAAGTCAAAACCAGAGTGTAATGTAGGCAGCCACCCAGGCAACTGCACTGGTACCTCTCATAAATACTGCCTACATGTTTCCATTGAGCCAAATGTGAAAAGGTACCATAAATAAATTAAAAAACATAGTATTCTCAAGTTGACATAGAATATAAATCTTATCATTTTTGAGTCCATGAAAGAGAGATGTTAACATGCTGACCAAAACTAAAAATATATAGTAAGTAGTTTTAACTAGAATAGATTTTTATTAAAGTCATTTAAATTGCTTCCCAAAGTGTTCTCTGAACTGCACTAAAGCAAATTGATTTACTTCATGTATTTTGAGTTCCTGTTTTACCTGCTGCCTCCTTTGCTTTGTGAATCCAGAGGAACTCTTCATTTATCCCTCTCTCATCAGTGTCACGTGAAGCAGAGAAGGTTTAAGTGCACTGACAGAGAAGTAGTAGACAAGTTGTAATTTTTCAGTGCTCTTTCCAATAGCTTTTCCTATAGCTTTATCCACTGTACCCATTATTTGAAGTTTCTGACATACATCAGTAATTAGAAAATCCACAATAGGTTGGAGAGACAAAATAAATACTCTAGTATTCCCTCTTGCTTTTATATGCTTGTGTATACCATATTACCTTTCCATTACAACTTATCCTTATCCAAAGTCCTACAACATATGAATTCACTTTACCATAGTTTGTCAAATACATGTCCATTCAAAATTCTTATATAGGCAATTAATGTTTGATCTAATATTAAGACTAATAAATAATGTACCTTGCAATGTATATTATCAAAAGTAAAGAAAAAATATAACATTCCTAAACTGTGAGAAATGGCAATCATGAGATAGCAAATGGAAATAAAATTTTCAATAACCACTAACCAATCACTAATGTAATAGTATAAAATGATATTTGTAATCCATTAGTTTAGTATGCAACCTATATTTCTAATCTCTTTAAGCATATATGTAATTATATACCTAAAGAACCTTCATAATTTTACTCTCTGTTCTCCAACAGTTCATTTTATATGATAATAGTAACATACAAGATAGAAGACCTTTAATGTGTTGGGTACTATTTTAAATACATTAAAACATATTGAATTGTTTCATATTCACAAGGGTTTCATAATATAGACACTATTTTTATCTTGGTTTTTTTTTTTTCCTGTTCTGGAAACTTAAGCACAAAGAGATTGAGGATTTTCCCCAAATCACATGGCAAATAAGTGGCAGACTTACAATGAAGACAAGATGTACTAGCTCCAAAGTCGTTGCTCATAAAAGGTCAACAAAACCAACTATTCATCTACCACAGAGAAGTTTTAGAAAAAGTACTAAAAAGAATGTGGTACAGCAATAGTAGGAAATGCTGAATTAGACACACACACACACACACACACACACACACAAAACAAACAAAAAGGGTTTAATAAATGTACGGTTATCACTATGAAAGCTAATTCAAAGAGACTTCATGTTATTTCAGAAGAAAATCTGCATTTCCTTTACATATACCTTGTTTTGACCACTAATATAATTACAAAATGGCAAACATTTTTGAAACCTCGGATGTAAGGAAGGCATGCTGGTAGACCGTCTATTTGATGTGCTTTGCTTTGTTGAAGCATCACCTCAATCTTCCAAGGTATTTATTAACAACCATATTTTATGGATAAATAAAGTAACATTTGCAGAGCTTATTCAAGAGTTCTGCATGATGCACTCAGTAAACTGTGGTATTGGGATCCAAATCTAGATCTTTCTAACTCCACAGACACCTAAGAACTGCTATAACATCAACGGATAGACTTGGAGGTCTTATAGTTCTCTCACTAACCCCACTTCTTATCACAGCAGCCAATTTAAGACAAAATGAGATTTCTGTCTTTTCCCTAATAAAATTTTATTTCTTTTTATGGAAATTATAACTATTTGATAGTATATTTTTATTGTCATTTTTCTCTATTACAATTCAAGCTGTGAAAAGGTGCAAAGTTTATTTTGTTCAAGGGAGATATACCTGAATAGGAACTCAAGGAAATTGTATTTAGGCAAGAAATACATCAGTGCTAATTATGCAGATAGAAGTGACTTAAAAAGGTTTAACACTTGGTTTCCATTTCAAAAATAACCTTAGTGCTGTGGCTGATGTCTGCTTGGGAAAGTACTGCTTTACCTATCAGATAATCAAAAGTTTTCTTAAAAATTATTTTGAATGTTTTACATTAAAATGATTGTGTTACAATTAATTAATTAAATGTCATTCAATAGAATAAGTGAAGACATTCTCAGTAAATACAAATATCAGATTCGCAGGAAGATAATGATACACTTTGCTTTTCTTATCTTGCAAGTCATAGAAAATTATCAAAAAGAGCACATAATAGGACAATAATTTGCCAGCATTGCATATGTTAATTAAAAGCACAGGATTTGGAGATGGATGTTGCCAGTTTGGAGGTTTATACAAAGATGAGGGAGTTTTCAAGGAATACAGATGGAGAGAAATTAATAGGTTCATCATAGCCATATTAATTTTTAATGAATTCTTTCTTGGTCAACACAAGAAACAATCTATTTCCCTACTCTTTGAATCTGAGCTAATCTATGACTTGCAGCAAAAGTGATGGTATATGAGTAACGAACTGAGAACTTCAAGAGGCCTTCTGCACTTTCATTTACTCTTCTATAGTGTTGGCTTCCACTAGGTGAACAAGCCTGGACAATCCTGCTGAAGAAGGAAATTACCTGAGTCAAAGTCACCCTGGATGGCCCATCCACACCCAAGAGATATAAGTGACCTCAGCCCAAATCATTAAAGCCTCAGCAAACTCACTGGTTAACCACAAGTGACTGAGCAAGCATAACTAAGAGCAGTCAAGCCAAGGCCCAAATAGAAAAAATGGCCCAGCTGACCTGTAGACTAATAAGCAAATCAATGTTATTATTTTAATTCACTGAGTTTTGGAGGATGGTTTGTTACAAAACATTATTATTGCAATTGATAACTTATTAACTAGTGTAATAGCACTGCAAGTTGTATCTTAATGTTCTAGCTTTGTCATTAAAAGGGTAAATATACATAAATGAGTCAGCTTCTATTTCTTCATTTTCATAATGTCAAAAAATAAAAGAGAAAATTTATTCAGATGGTTTCTAAAACATCACTTTACATATTCTAGGGTTCTAGGAAATTGAGGAAATGGAATTCTATAATATAATTCATAAGTGTAGCTTTTTAAATAAAACCATACTTTTGTCTCTTAAAAATATTGATTAGAGAGACTTCAGTTCCAATATATCATGTATCATATATATTTATAGTGTTTACAAATAAAAGCAATGAAAAAATAGAACTTGTCATTGGAAGATATTTGTCAGCAAAAATATTAAAGACTCTAAAAGCAAATGAGCTGTTTGCGCAGCCATGGGGAAAACAAAATCAAACTAAAACATTGGAAGTACATTAATGCCTATGAATGAAAAAATAAGTATTATTTAAAGGTTATCAAAGCTCCCAAAAATAATATGAGTATATTTGGATCGCACAGACAGTAAACAAATACATAGAATCTTACATGCACACACACACACACACACACACACACACACACACACACACACACACAGGAGATAACATCTTAACATAATGTCCTTCTGGCTCCTGGATGTAAGAGATCTGTATCTCTAAAAGTAAGTGAATTATACTGCATATTTACCTCAGTCATTTATATTTTCAAAACTAAATCCAAAATGCTGCCTAAGAATTGACACTACATAAAAGGGATAGACTTAGAACAAATTGTGGCAAAAGCAATGTTTATTTCCTGTTGTGGCCTTTCATTAAAGCTAAATAGCTGACTAGACTATTTAATTGATAAAACTATTCAAGGTCAGAGATTACTGAATTCTATCTCTCTCTGATAATGATTTTACATGTTTACAAGACTTTTGAATATCTCAACCAAAAGAAATAAACACTCATGGTATAAATCAGTGAGAATAAAATTTGGGGGTAGTTGTGTTGCCTTCTCATGCCACACCGTGATGAACCTCACTATGGAGAAACACCTCTACCTGTATGCAGAAAATAACATCAACAGAAACAAATGACATTGTCTGAAACAAATGAAAAAGCTTTTACACTTTAATTATTATATTGACTGATTAAATAACTTATGTGCCTTTTTTCTTTTTTTTCCTGATTATTTGTACTTTTTGAGGTCTTGAAGTAACTAAACCTTTAATAAGTCATTTGATTCTGTATGTTGTTTCCTGAAGCATATAAACATCACTAATCTACTTTATTCTTTCTTCCAAATTAAACTGTTCCTTTACCTCTTTTGCAGAATAGTCAAACAGTCTCTTTATTCATGAGTGTGGATACGTATATACACATATACATATATATACACACACATACACACACATTATATATATGTATATATTTATGCTATATATATACACATATAAATATAAATATATATACATATAAATATTTATACACATGTACATATGTACACATATATGTACATATATATGGGGAAGAAAATTTCAAACTGCCTTAAACAGCAAGCACATCTAATTAGAGATAGAACAGACTTTTCAATCTTTAAGGCAGTCAGTGGTTCAACCATGTTATTATGGTCTTAGCTTCATTCTCTTGGGATCGTTAGCTGACAAGGCTGGTTCCTTTTCTGCTCATAAATTGTTGGAATGGCAAATGCCACGAGATGCTTTCTTATTGGTTTCTCTGTGATGGGGCTTAGTTCAGGAGTTCAGACATGACTCAATAAGTTTGCCCAAGTGAGTGGCAAATGCTGACTGAATTAAGCATAAATTTCTGCACCTAACATTTTCAAAGGGACTGGAATTCCTATGATTATTTTAGTTATACCAAAATTCAGATCCAGTGGATGGTATGCACTTTCTTGAACATGGGCTGCATTAGAAAATAAATAAATATATATATATTTAATATATATAAATATATATATATATATTTTAAAATATATATTTTAATATATTTACAAATTATATATATTAACATATATATATATATATATATATATATATAATTGAACAAAATTGAAGTTCTATCATGAAAGAATCAGGTGAGGATAAATGATGGGGCTGACAAACAACGGTAACTATGATGATATTTGTCTTCTAGAGTCTGAGGGGAAATAATATTTTTTTTCAAAAACTGAAGATCTGCACTCTGGAAATTGATAACATATAAATAAATTTCTGTCATGTTTCTAGGCAAGTGAACATAACTATCATACAAAGAAAAACTATTGCCCTTAACTAAATGATTGTACTCTAACTCATCTACATTTTTAGATATAGATGTAAGCCAATTAAATTTCTCATGACTTTCTATAAGGATATTTAAGAAAATTACATTTTACATTATACTAAATACTTAGATTAAATTTCTTAGATTTAGAATGAGGATAGAGTATCCAGAAAAAATAGGTATAAATCTATGTGAAATGATTGCTACATATATGCTTACATATCGTTATACTGCCCACTAATATTTGAATCATTACATATGGCCACTCTCAATTATTATCTTTGATTTGAGTTTAACAAAAAGAGAACTTGTTTACGCCACAACCAAGTGTAATTTTTTCCAGGTATACAGAGCTAGCTCAACATTCAAAAGTCAACTAATGAAATCCATTACACACCAACAGACTAAAAACGGGAGAAAATCACATGATATTATTGACAGATGCAAAGGAATCCAACACATTCATGACAAAAACTTTCAGTAAACTAGGAGTAGAAGAGAACTTCATCAACTTGATAAAGAAGATGTACAAAAAAGTCACATTTACAACACACTTCATGGTGAGAAACTTGAAGTTTTTCTACTAAGATCAAGAACAAGATAAGAATGTCCTCTCTTCACACTGCTTTTCAACACTGTACTGGAAGTCCCAGCTAAGACAGTAAGATAAGACAAGACAAGACAAGACAAGCATGCAGATTGGGAAGAAAAAATAAAACTGTCTTGGTTCACAGATGCCATAATCATATATGTAGGAAATCTGAAAGAACAGACAAAAAAATCCTGGCTCTAATAACGTATTATAGCAAGATTTTAGAGTTAATACATAAGTCAATAACTTTCCTAAATATCAGCAAGGGATAAGTGGAATTTGAAATTAAAACCATACCTCATTAATATTAGAACCCCAAAAATGAAATACTTAAGTAAAAATTTAATAATGTATGTACAAGATCTATACAAGAAAACTATAAAACTCTGATAAAATGAGGTAAAAAAATAACTAAATAAATGGAAGGATATTCCATGTCCATGGATAGGAAAACTCAGTATTATTATTATTATCAGTTCTTCCAAATTTGACCTATAGATTCAAAACAATTTCAGTCAAAATCCCAGCAGGGTATTTTATGCATATCAACAAACTGATTCTTAAATTTAAATAGTGAAGCAAAAGATTCAGTATTACAACACAATATTGAAGAAGAACAGAGTTGGAGGGCTGATCTGACCTGATTTGAAGACCTGATATAAATTTACAGTAATCAAGACAACATGGTTTTGATGAAATAATATATCAGTAGAACAGAATAGAAATCATAAAAATAGGTTTACACAAATACAGACAATTCATTTTGACAAAGAATCAAAGGCAATGTAATGGAGAAAAGACAATCTTTTAAACAAATGTTGCAAGATAACTGGACATCTACATGTGAAAAAAATGAATTTAGACACAGACTTTACAGCCTTCACAAAAAAATTAACTTAAAATGGATAACAGACTTAAATGCAAATCTCAAAAGTATAAAATCTTAGAAGATAACATATGAGAAAACTTGGATGACTTTGATGTGGCAATAGCTTTTAAGAATAACTCCAGTGGCACAATTCACAAAAGAAAGAATCAATAAGCTGGATCTCATTAAAATTAAAACCTTTGTGAAAGACAACATCAAGAGAATAGAAGTAAAAGCACAGTCTGGGAGAAAATATTTGTGAAAGACACATCAGAGGAAGGGCTGTTATCCAAGATATACAAAGACAATTTAAAACTCAGCAATAAGAACACAAACAAAAACCAAGCAAGCAAACAAACAACTCCACAATAAGAAGACAAACAACCCAATGAAAAACCAGGCCAAAGATCTTAACAGACACCTCAGCAAAGAAGATACATAGATGTTAAGTAAGCATGTGAAAAGATGTTCCACATCATATATCAGGGAAATGCAAACTGAAAACAATATAGGCCAAAATTAGAATGGCCAAAATCCAAAACACTGACAATACCTAATTCTGGTAGGATGCAGGGCAACAGTAATCTCCTCCATTTCTGGTGGTCACGCACAATGGTGTAGCCAACTTAAGGATAGTTTCTCATTTTCTTACAAAATTAAACATACTCTTACCCTATGATTCAGTATTTGTGTTCCTTGGTAGGTACCCAGAGGAAGTGAAAATGTATGTCTACACCAAAACCTGCAAACAATATTTATAAGGGCTTTATTCATAATTGCTAAAACTTAGAAGCAATCAAGATGTCCTTCAGTAGGTGAATAAACAGTGGTGTATCCAGACAATGGAATATTACTCAGTACTAAGAAGTAGTGAGTTATTAAGCTATGGAAAGACATTAAGAAACCTTAATTGCCAAGTGGAAAAAAAAATCTGAAAATCTACATATAGTACTATATAGTTTCAACTATATGACATTCTGCAAATGCAAAATTATGGGGACAGCAAAAAGATAAATGGTTGCCACAGAATGGGAGGGAAGGGGGGAATATATGGAGCACAGAGGATTTTTAGAATTTTATAGTGAAACTCTCTATGATACCATATTGATGGATACATGTCACTAGACATATGTCCAAACCTATCGAATGTACAATACCAAGAGAAATCCCTCATGTAAATTATCAGTGTCAATGTACATTTATCAGTTGTAACAAATATACCATTCTGGTGGGCAATATTTATCATGGTGATTCTGTACATGCTAGAGGGCAGGAGAAGTATGGGAAGTCTCTGTATCTTCCTCTTAATTTTTCTGTGAGCCTAAAAATGATTTTTAAAATGTTGTTTTGTTTTTTAAAGAAAAAAAAACTTGATCAGACATCATTTTCTTTCTTTTAAAGACTCACATATTTTATTACTGGCTCACTGTATGTATGTATGTATATATGTATGTACATATTTTAGACAAAATAGATCTTTAGTGCATTATTTCCCAAAGGCATGCCCTAGACAGTTACTTATTTTTTTCTTAAAATTTTATTTAAATTTTAGTTACTTAACATACTAGAAAGAGATAACCTGAAATGTTTATTTTCAATAAAAGTGTAACATTTTGGAGTTATGAAAAAAATTACCTACCTATGAGTTCAAAACCATATTATAAGCAATTATACATGAAAAGTGAAGATTCTATTTCATCTATTCTGTAAAGTTTCCAGGTCCTAGAAATCTAAGCTAATATTTTAGGGACCCAAGAATAAAAACAAGAATAATGAAATATTTATATATAGATGCTCAGCTAAAAACAAAACAAAAACAATGCATTATATATGGTGAGAGGTTAAAGCTTTCAATTTTACCATTAAAAATGAAGTTCAGGTTGATGGGGAGTGGGAGGGAGGGGAGGGTGGGTGATGGGTATTGAGGTGGGCACCTTTTGGGATGAGCACTGGGTGTTGTATGGAAACCAATTTGACAATAAATTTCATATATTGAGAAAAAAAATGAAGTTCAATGGGGATGCCTGGGTGGCTCAGTCAGTTAAATGACAGACTCTTAATTTTGTTTCAGGTCATGATCTGGCAGTTCAAGACCTTGTGAGTTCAAGCCCCACGTTGGGCTCTGCACTGACAGCATGGAGCCTGCTTGGGATTTTCTGTCTCCCTCTGTCTCTGCCTGTCTCCTGCTCGCTCGCTCTCTTTCTATCTCTCTCTCTCTTTCAAAATAAATAAATAAACATTTTAAAAATGAAGTTCAATGAAAATGAGACTAGTGAAATGCTATCTTAACTATACATCAACTAGTAGCACACTAATATTAAACCTTACCTTGGGAGCAAGTTTTGATGGGAAAGTAAAGGCTAAGAAGAGTAGCTGTCCAAAGGAGAAGTATCAGTAGAATATACTCTGAGAGGACATGGTTTTAGTGTCTTAGTTTATTGTCAGTCATGCCTACCCTTATTACAGGTCCTGGAAAACACTGGTGGCTTATTCCGTGTTATGTGTGAATCTGAAAAAATCAATTTGTAATTGCCAAATTTTTTTTTCTTCAAAATTGGAGGGTCAGAGGATGTGGCAAAGCATCTAAAACAAATTTTATCTGGGTGACTGGAGGAGCTGTAGTGGAATTAGAGCATTTTGCTTACATCAGAAGAGAATTTTCCCAAAGTTTACAGGTTCTTAAACTGCTCCCATAAATGTCAGAAAATAAAACCTTTCAGAATAAGAATTTTAATGGATTCTTAATCTGGACAATACGTTGTGGCTTCTTATCATACTACTTACGGATTTATGAACTGTAGACAAATAATACTAAGAACATCAACAACAATGATAAATATCACTTAGAGATACAAAGAAGGCTTGCATGAAGTAGGACCATAGTTCAGCGGTCCAGTAAATCATGGGATCTTCCGAGGGATCAGAGTGATCCTTATGAACATATATTGCGGAGAATTAAAGAAAATCTGATTAATGTTACCAAATCTTGATGAAAATAGTTGTATAGTAAATCTGTTATCATGATATAATCCAAATATGAACTTGAAAAGTTAACATTTAGCTTTTGGGAAAAATACAAAACCAATTAAATGTCTAATTTATAGTACTAAATTACGTTATATGGCCCTGCCTTTTAAGATGCTTATGTTGTTATATATCTAATTTATAATAAGAATATTCCCCAAACTCAAAGTAATCACATTATATAAATATGGTAAGTACCATATGTTGGCTTTTAAAAGTAATTTGATGTGACCATTCTACTACATACTCTATACAATAATCATTTTTCACCTGGACTATTAAGTCTCCTAACTGGCTCCATTATTTTTCCATTATTCCTAATTTTCCAGACAGCAGCAAAAGTGAAACTTTTAAAATGTAACTCAGGGACCCCTGGGTGGTTCAGCTGGTTAAGTAAGCATCACAGTCAATTATGGCTCAGGTCAATGCCTCATGGTCATTATCTCATAGTTCAGGAGATTGAGCCCCACGTTCATCTCTGTGCTGACAATGAGAAGCTTGCTTGGGATTCTCTCCCTCCCATTCTCTCTCTACCCCTCCCCGGCTCATGCTCTCTCTCTCTCTCAAAATAAATAAATAAATGTTTTAATAAAAGATAGGGGCTCCTGGGTGGCTCAGTCGGTTAAGCATCCAACTTTGGCTCAGATCATGATCTCGCCCTTTGTGCGTTTGAGCTCCACGTCAGGCTCTGTGCTGACCCCTCAGAGCCTGGAGCCTGCTTTGGATTCTGAGTCTCCCTCTCTCTGCCCCTCCCCCAGTTGCGCTCTGTCATTCTCTCTCTCTCAAAAATAAATAAACATTAAAACAATTAAAAAATAAAATAAAATGTAGCTCATATTCTGTCATTCCTATGCAAAAACAAACAAACAAAAAACATTCAAATGGCTTTCTGTTTCATTTAGAATAGAAGTCAGAATATTTGCCATGACCAATATTGTCTCTAGGTTTTGTTATACAAGTTTTATAGCATGTGTTACTAATTAATGTCTTTTAGCAACTTGAAATATATTTTTCTGTATAGTGCGGGACGGAGTTCCATTGCTTTCTATAGTGAGGTATTTGTTTCACACCACTTTAAAATCATTCTTTTCTACAATTAATCTAAAAGGCCCCTTGTCATGAATAAAATCCCTATATATATGACCTCTAGTGCTCCTAGACTTTCTTCCTTACTCTATTAATTGATCTATCTATCCCTGCACAATAACACTCTATTCAACTCTAAATCTCTAAAATAATCTTGATCTCTGATAGAGAAATTTTCCTAAACATGTTTTTCCTCAAAATTATCTAGATTTCCTTGGTTAATTATTTCTCCTAATGGCAATTTTCAAAGTAAGAATCGGGTTTTCCACTTAGCTTCCAATTGTGATCAGTGAAAGTTATAGTTTTTTGGAGGAGCATGACTTTTTTAAGTAATTAGTCATAAATGTATACATTTTATATGCAATGTTTCAAATAGCTGAACTGATTATCTTTCCTGCTTAAACTATTCCATTTTTGATCAATTATTACTTTCTTGATCTTCTTAATGTTGGCTCCTGATTTTTTTTTATCAAGGAATGAACTGTACATACAATGTATACTCAATATACAGTAAAATATTCAGATAGTATCTTATTTAATCACTTTTGACAAATGTATATACTCATGGTGTATATATATATATATATATATATATATATATATATATGTATGTAACTCATAGTCCTATCAAGACACTGAACAATTCTATCACCCAGTAATATCTATTCTTCTACTTGCTAGTCAATTCCCTGAGAGAAGAAAAACTGGATTTAATTTCCAGCGAGGTTAGTTTGGCTAATCTAGAATATCATCTAAATGCAATCATATAATAGGTACTTTTGTTTGTTTAATTACTTTCATTCAGCATAAATTTTTGAGATTTTTCCCATGTTGTTGCAGTGAGATAAGAGATGAGTTTTCTTTCCTCCCCATAGAGATACTCAGTTGTTCTATCATGGTTTTCTGGAAACTTCAAAAATTACTGTATATATGTGACATATTTCTGTACTTCTCATATTGTTATATTGATACATCTGTCTATACTTTTGACACTACAATACTATCTTGATAATTTTATCCTTATAGTAAATCTTAACATCAAGGTAAGTTTCCAATTTTGTTTATACTTCTCAGGATTGTTTTGGCTACTCTTGGTCCTTTGCCTATCCGGATAATTTTTAATCATCTTACCCATTTCTAGGGAAATAAAAGAGAACATCTACTGGAATTTTTAGTAAGTTTTTGTTAAATTTACAGGACACTTTGAAGGAAACTGGCATATTAATTATACTGTGTCTTTTCAAACTATAAACATAGTATATTCTTCCATTTAGATCCTCTATGATTTTACTTAGCAATGCTTATAACTTTTTATACATTAACTTTATCTAACTTTAAAAAAATCCCTTTTATTTCTAGTTTTTTAAGATTTTTATCTTTTATAATAGTTGGAGACTCCAAGTAGGAGTAGGAGTGTGCGTGTTGCACACACATTTAGTTTGTGAATATTTTGCTTAGAATTTTTGTGTTTACATTCACAAGTGAGATTAGCTGGTATATATATTTAGTCATCAATCCAATACTGACATAGTAAAATCAGATGGTGGGAATGGCTTCTTTTTATTCAGTAATTTCATTGTGACTTCACTGGGCATTCCAATGTTTTGTGGAACTCACTTAAGTATCTGTAGCTCTGTTGTCTATTTTTCTTTTTAAGGTTTTTCTTTATTTTTTTTCATGTTGATTTATTTTTGAGAGAGAGGGAGACAGAAAGTGAGAAGGGGAGGGGCAGAGAGAGAGGGAGACACAGAATCCGAAGCAGGTTCCAGGCTCCTAGCTGTCAGCACAGAGCCCAACATGGGGCTTGAATTAACGAACGGTGAGATCACGACCTGAGCCGAAGTCGGATACTTAACCTACTGAGCCACCCAGACACCCCTGTTTGTCTGTTTTAAGATTTTGAAATATGGCTTGAATTACTTTAATGGTTATAATCCAGCCAGGATTTTTACTTCTCTGTAACTTGTGACAAGTTATATTTTAATGAGTAATTTTGAGTGTTAAGATTTTAAATTTAATGGAATGGAACCGTCCAATAATTTATACATATTTTTTTAATTTTGAATATTTCTGTAATTATTGTCACCTTTGATTATTAATTTCTTTACCTCTCTTTACCTCTCTGATATTTTTAAAGGTAACATTATAAGATTTTGCTATTTCATTAAACTTTTCAAGTAACGTTTGGTTTTGCAAATCTTCCCTATTTTTCTTTTGAAATGTCTTTTCTCATATTTATTGCTACCTTCATTTTGCCTACTCACACTCTAAGAGAGATTCTTAGTTCATTAATGGTCAGCGTTTCTTGTTGTCAAACATGGACATTTAGGCTACAAATTCCAAACAAAATACTGCATCAGGTGCATTTTATAAGTTTGGTAAATTGCATTATCATTATTTCTTATTTTGCAATAATATGGATCTCAGTTATTCTTCTCTTTCAACTTCATGTTGGTTACATTTATGTTTTTTAATTTGAAAACATATTAATTAATACATATTTTTGGTATTTTATTTTAACATAATTAAACTGTGATTAGATAAATTAAACTGATATTGACTTACTGAAATTCATGAAAAAATGTTGCCTCCACATAATTCCTTTTAAATACATAATTCTAAAAACTTCAGATAGATAGGTGATATCTATAGTGTTAGTGCAATGTTCTTTTCTTATCAATAAAAAGACAGATGTTTTTATACCTGTGACTATGATAATGGGCAATTTTTCTCATAATTCTGTCAACATTTTCTACATAGATATTAGTCTGAACATACTTAGAGTTAATGTCTTCCAAGTTAATTGTAAATTTATCATTATAACATCACTCTTTATTTCTAATAATGCTCTTTATGCATAAATTCTTTCACCATGTTTTCATAATATAATAATATACACAAATTATTTTCCTTTGGTTTGGTTATCTCAGTTTATCTTTAGAAATCTTTAGGTTGTGTTTCTCTTTGAAACATCATACATTTCACTCTCTTTTTAAATCCGATTTGACAATCTTTGTTTTTTATTGGAAAAATATAGTTGTACTTATTATTATTACTTATATATTTAGATTTATCTGCACCAGCTACCAGCTTGTTTTTATATTTTAATATAGACTTGCTTCTGTATGTTTTTTTCTTTCCCATATTGTAAAATTAAGGTTTATTTTAATTGTATTATTCTTAATATAGCATCAGTTATATATCTACCTTAGGTTTTCAACTGTCATACTATAAATTTTAATTTCTTTATATATATATATATATTTGATCTTCTATGATTTAGACATATGTGTGTGTGTATATATATATATATGGAAAGTTGATTTATTTTAAGAGAGAATGTGCACGTGAGTGCGAAAGGAAAGTGGCAGAGACAGAGGGAGGGAGACAATCCCAAGCAGGCTCCAATATGGGGCTCCACGCAGGGTTCCATCTCAGGAACTGGGAGATCCTGACCTGAGCCAAAAATCAAGAGCCCAGGCGATTAACCAACCGAGCCACCCAGGTGCCCCAGTTCAATTTCCATCTTAAATTACATCTTTTAGCAGGGAACTGACACCTGAATTCTCAGTATGTCTCTTCCTCTGTCATCCCTTCACATCTGAAAATATCTTAATAGTGCTTTAAGAATCCTTATCCTGCCATACATTTCTAAACTGACACCAAATGTATTTTGTAATTAGAAAGCATGATTCTACTATTTTTTTTATTTTATTGTTGCTGTTGACAAACCTGTTATTTTGATTGTTGCTCCTGTGTACTCATTTATCTCTCACTTCCTCTAGTTGCTTTTAGGTGAAATTTGTTTAGAACTTGTACCCAACTTTTAACTGGGTCATTTTCCAAATATTAAGTTTTAAGAGTCCTTTGTATATTTTAGTGAACAGTCTTTTATGAGATGCATCTTTTGCTAATGTTTTCTCCAAGGCTGTTTGTCTCTTCATTCCCTCAATAGTACCTTTCACAGAGCAGATATTTTTAGTTTTAATGAAGTCCAACTTAATGACTTTTCTTTCAAAGATTGTTCTTCTGGTGCTGTTTCTAAAACATCATCGCTAAATCCAAGGTCATCTAGATTCTCCTATGTTATCCTCTAGGAGTGCTATAGTTTTGTATTTTACCTTTAGGTCTACGATACATTTTTGAATTATCTTTGGGGGTAAAATCTGTATTTAAATGTTTTTTTTGTTTTTTTGTTTTTTGTTTTAAAAAAAAATCACCATCATCATCATTTGTTATTTCTTTCTTTTTATCTCTGTCTCACACACACTTACCCATATACCCCTTACTGTAGGATTACATAATATCTCATTATAAGTACCTCTAGCAAACCTTTATCTTTGCATGCTATCTATGTTGATATTTATTTAGTTCTTATAAGCATACACATTCTTGCCTACTTTAGGTCCTTTTCCCCATACTTTAAATATTTTCCCCATCTCTACCCCCGTGGATGTTTAAATCTCCTTCCTCAAGGTAGCAGCAAAATTATTTCTTCTGGAAACTTTTCATCAGTTTTTTGTCTATGCCTCCCTAACTCATTCATATGGCACAAACACCCAACTACCTCTTACAGACAGATGTACAGAATGTCATGTTTATTCATGCAGTTTACTAATTTCTGTCCCCTCCACTAAAAGATAAAATACCTAAGTATAGAAACCTTCTTTTCATGTTAGTATTTTGATTGATTTGTCATTGTATCTCAAGCACTACTACAGTATATGACATATATTATTTTCTTAAAAATATTGCTTTTATAAAAAAATTAGTAACTATTAGGCCCTTTGGCTTTTCTTTTGCAGTTAGGATAAATGTCTTTCAGTCATGGAGATTTTCTGTGATCCTTCAAACTAGACATAATTTCTCATGTAAACTCTCTAAATACCATTAGTTTACTTCACGACATCTATCACACTAAAACACACACGTGCACGCGCGCAGGGATCAGATATATGCAGTTTACCAAAATAAACTCAATTGCCCAGACTAGTGCCTATTCCATAAAGGGAACTAGATAAATATACATTTTAGTCTGGAGAAATAGAGGAAAAATAGAAAAGAATGAAGGAAGAAAGAAGCATCAGGGAAAGAGCAGAAATTTTCAGTAAATCATCAGAACCAAATTTAATTTTCTCCTTATGACATTCTAGCTGTACATGCTTAGGCAATTTGCTTAATGTCTTTGATCTTATCTTAGAAATATTATTAAAGATTAAGTTATTTACTTAATGTCAGACAGATAGTAGGTGTTCAATTCTTTTTATCTTATTTTACTTCCAATACTTATTTCTGGAGGGCCTTTACACACCCACACTTATATTTTTATCTACAACTCTTTTCTTCCATTATACAGAAGGATAATTCCCAGAAATTTATCCTGCTATTGATTCACATTCTGAATTACTAACAACACCATAATCAATATTAACTCTTTTGGTTAAAAAAATTATCAGGTCATTAGTAGATGCATCATATAACAGAATGGAATATAAAGATAGTACAATTTTGGTTGAAAGCAGGAAGGGAGAAAGAAACAGCCTTGGGAACGAAGTAACCTCCAAGGAAGAATGGTCTTGGGAAGGCATTTCATACTGGAATTACAGACAGATAACATAAAATAATAAAGGCATGGAAATTATTAAAAAAAGATGTGTGGAATGTATTATCTCACCATTTCAACTAGGATTTCTCAATAAAATCCAACTTTCAGCTATTTTCAATGTATTCTAATTTCCAAATATATATTTAATCTTATTTTTAACTCTGATACATTTTTGTTCCTTGAACATCCTCCCACCTGTTTGTATGAAACACACATATACACACAAACATATACACACAAACATACTCCCTTGCCATTTGGAATTTGATCATATAGATTGTCTTAACACTATGTAAATTTACTTAACAAATGAATGTACATAGTCTGTTACATGTGTTGGAAATGTTATATTATTATTATTATTATTATTATTATTATTATTATTATTATCTTTGCTCTTTTTGGTAGCCCATTATAGTAATTATAACATTTAGTGTTTATATGCCTATGAATATCTACTACTAGATATAATCTCTCTAACAGAATAGACTATGTATCATTCTCAATAGCTCTCATTTTAATATCATACACATAGAAAATATTTAATATATGGGATGTAATTAAATTGTGTTATATTTGAATTTGTTTTGATAAGTGTCTCATGTACTTTCTGTAAAAATTTTTATTACCTAATATTTGAGGTTTATTTGAGTTTACAGAAAAATTGAAAGAATGATAAAACCTAAGTTCAACAACAACAACAACAAAAAAACAGTTAAGATTTTGCACCCTATTAGGTTTTGATTGATAGGAAGATACACAAGATTTTGCTGAAGGACTACTGGATTCTGTGACACAAACACAAGACTCTTGTTATCAGTACCAAATTAGATTCCAACTGAATTAGCCACCAAGTTTTAGACTTTGGAAACACTGGACTTGTTGGCATGTCTGTGGAATTATGACTAATATTTAGCAAGACCTTTAGATTCACTTAACACTACTTTGCCAAGACATGCATATCTTAAAGCTCTATTTCAGACAAAAATATCCCTTTCTAATAGCATGAATCCATTTTAGGTAATCCAAATTAAGAAAGGTTAAAGACTGTAGCTTAGAGAATTAAGAAAGGGTTAAGGTTAGCATAATGAATCTGTAAGTATGAAGGACAGACAAGAACTAAAACAAGCAGGGAGTTAGAATAGGAGGCAGTCTCAGACAGCTCTTGCACCTGCCTGATGATGTTAAAATAGTTCCATTTAGGTGAAGCTGTTAATTTCAGTCACCATTACCCCTTTTCTGAGTTGCTACATACAATCATTTTTCATCTAGAAATAATCTCATCCTTTTGATTTTTCAAATACGTGAAAATCCACAACCCCCAACAAAACAGTATTGTCCATAGTTATGCGATTGTCTCCTATTCCATGATTGTATCCATATTCAGAATACCTGCATACATTCCAGTAAATGCACATTACTTTAATAAAAACATTTATATATGGGTAAATCAGAAGCAGAGATACAGGAAATTTAAGTTACATTAGAAATATGGGTCATTACCTGTCACAAAAGGTGACATATTTAACAAGTTTGGCGTGACAGAAGAACATTACAACTTAGAATTAGCTTGACTCTTTTTTAAGTTTATTTATTTATTCTGAGAGGGAGAGAGAGAGAACGAGTGGGGAAAGGGCAGAAAGAGAGAGGGAGAGAGAGAATCCCAAGCAGGCTCCATGTTGTCAGCACTGAGCCCCATGTAGGGCTTAAACTTACCACCCTGACATCAGAATCTGAGCAGAAATCAGGGGATGTTTAACCAACTGAGCCACCCAAGTGTCCCTGGCTTAACTCTTATGGAGAGAGTTCTGTAGGTAAAAGCTGATATATAGATGATTCCAGTAGTTAAAGAAAGAATGAGTAAAAAAAAAAAAAAAAAAAAAGATTCACCATCACAATATACAAGATGATGCATAAAGATTGAATTATCTTAATTTTCAGTTGAATTAAGTCTTTTAGGTGACTTTGATGCCACATCATAAGTAAATAACTTCTTCAGGACTTGGTTTCTTTAGAAGAACAAAGCTGAAAAGTGAGAAAGTTATCACCTAGTCTAGACACCAGCCTAAAATATTTCAGTAGTTACAACAAATTCACTTCAAGGGGACCTATTTTTTAAAGTTTTTTTAAAATTGTGCTTGCAAATTCTTCAATATATTTAAACACAACCTTGAATATATTTTATGAATATGAAAAATTATTTAATGACTATTTTTTCCCATCAAGCTATAAAAGGCCTCACATGGAAGGTCAGGACACTTCTAAATCTTCTGGATTATTCATTCAAATAAATATCATGCTCAAGTGAGCAGATATTGACTCATATAGAAGTAGAGGTTTCTACAGCACAGGAACCCCATGTTTCTGATAAGGAATTTGTATTCTCTTACCAATTATTGTAAGAGTTGTACAGATGCCATATCCCTCAAATCATAGCTCAGGTTTGAGATTATACAAATGAATATTGCTACAAGATGTGCTAAACTGTGCAAAAAGAAGAGTAAAAAATCTTTTATCATTTTAAAACAGGATTTCAAAGGTTCATGTCACTTATTAAGGTGGAGAAGTAAACATGATTAACTGTGTTATAGTATTTCCAATCATAATGAAGGAATTAAAAATGAGTAAAGTGATACTGAGAAGCAATGTTCTTGCAAAGTCTTGCACTTATACCAAATAATAAATAGTGCAAGATTTTTAGGAGTAAACAACAATAATTAAAAAGAACAGAGGTACATTAGGCACAATGAATTCCAAGGTACTAATCTCTACTTCAGCTTTGGAAGAAAATTAAATTTGTGGATTAAATCTAAGCTTAAGGGTTTAAATGTTACATATTCTGTCAAAATATGTTTCATTTAATTTAAAGTACTACTAGGAGACTCCATAAAGATTCCTTTAGAGTGTTAGTTAAATAACTATCACAAAATCACTTCTTTGGTAAGCAAATATAAACACCTAAGGAAAGGGAAAGGTATTAAGTATTTTCCAAAATACACAGTGAGAGGATAAAGAGTTTAAGAAATCAGTTGAGTAATGTTTAGAATTCAAGTCTATTGAAAATAGTGGGATAACCACAGGTGAATTCGCTAAACGGACCAAATTAGGATATCAAATGTTGGATACGGATGCCAATGATCTGGGCCAGAATAGAACTATGCTAATATTGAACTTCTTACTGTCCACTGCAGACTGAGTGTAAGCTAGGATTGAATAGAAGGTGTTAGATCAGCCTGTACATTGTTTTTGTTCAAGGTCTCACATGAAACAACTTCCACCTTTTCTCCTGAGTCATAATGTATAATTTCAAACAGATCATGGTGCACACCATGTAAGAGGTCAACTTCAGATTCTATCTCTGAAATTCAATCTTAAAAAAGGCAGATTAATGCAATTATGGACTTAGAATTTTCTCTTGCCTATATATTTATCATAAATTTATAAAATACAATTGATGTAAAATGAAAAAAATGGACATCATAATAACTACTAACTATAATTGTATGATCATTATGTGCCAGTCACCATGCCAAATTATTTATGTACATTATCTAATTTAATAATCAATCATGTCTCTGTGTTGTGTTATACTTTGAGATATGTACTTTCATTATCACTATTTTTCATAGTGATAGAGGAATCTGTGACTTATGAGTAAATTATCTAAGGTCCACAAGATTTGAACCTAAATAATCTTGACTCCAGAGGCATTCTGTATCTTTCTATTAATTTATCAAATAGCACATGCTGTTTATATAAAAACTATAAAGAGTAAAGAAATGTTTACTAGAGGATCTTCCATCTTTAAATTCCGTTTTTCAGGAATGATTAAAATAACATTTTGTTTTACACTCCAGTAATTTAATATACCTATCTATCTGCCCCCATACACAAAATTAGCATCCTGTTTTATGTATCACTGCATCAAAATGTTCTATTATATTGCTATTTTTGTAGACTGTATATTTATAGGATAAAAAAAACTTAGTATTTTAAAATATGAAGTCCGAGAAATATTACCAAAAACATTTTAAATATTTATTTTTTACTCTCCATTGGCTTTCCATTTTCTTTGTTCTAAATTTTTAGTTAATAGTTACAGTTACTTATAATGATTTTGTGCCTGTTTAGTTGAATTTTGTCATTTGGTAATATTGTTTTACCTCCCCTTTCCTCAGAGAACAAGCTCCTGTATAATTGAAATGTCTTCATAATAATCCATAAACACTCAAGCCAACTTCCCTTCTTCCCTTCCCCTACTCAATTCTGTATTTCCTCTACAAAGACTTCTGGAAATGAGTATTAGTATAGAAAAGGCTAAGTTCAGAATGATATTTTACTTCCTGGTGGTTGCCTTGCACTTTTTATCTGGGTACTTTTTTAAAGTTTATTTATTTATTTTGAGACAGAGAGAGAGAGAGAGAGAGGGGGGGGGGAGGGAGAGAGAGAGAGAGAGATAGGTAGGGGCAGAAAGAGAGGGAGAGAGAATCTCAATCAGGCTCCTCAGCGCAGAGCCCTACGCAGAGTTCAAACTCACAAACCGTGAGATATGACTGAGCTGAAATCAAGAGTCTGACACTTAGCTAACTGAGCCACCCAGGGACCTTGTCTGGGTGCTTTTTAGTTGAACTTAGTTCAGTAACTTTATTAAGACATAGATCAGTATAATTCCCTCAAGTTATTAATTTGATAACTTCATTCAATGTCTTTCAGTTGTTTTTTCTCTTTATTTTCAATTTCAGGATCACCTATTACATGTGTATTGAATTTCTTTGGCCATCTCTATGCTGCCTCATGAGATGTAGCTGGCCCTAGGGTTAAGAATGTGCATTCTAATGAAAGCCTGATTAGGTTTCAGTGGCACCTCCATAACTTAGTTGCTGTGTGACCACAGAATAATTTAATCTCTCTGAGCCTCAGTTAATCCACTGAGTTTATCCACTGTAATATGAAAATAATAACATAATTTTCCTCAGAGGCTTTTCATGATGATTAAATAAGTTAATATATAAGGTGCTTAGAACAAGGAAGAAAATATGCAAGTTTTAGCTATTATTACCTCTTCTCTCTACTTCATTTATATTCTCTGTAATGACTTTTATTCACTTATCTTTCTGTATTCAACTTATTTCTCCAAATATCTTAATACTAATAACTGATTTTAGTAGTCTGTATCCTAATACCAACACTTTCAAATTCATGTAATGATTTTATACTACACTTGATCTTAGCCAAAAGGCCGAGAAGCGATTGTAATTATTTTATTACTATTTTGTTGTTGTTCATAACTACGAGGGCAATGTGCATTTTTTCTATCTTCTTGTAATTTTAACCTCTTGTTGCTTGTTCTGTTTAAATTATTTATAAAAAGAGGGGCGCCTGGGTGGCTCAGTCGGTTAAGCATCCGACTTCAGCTCAGGTCATGATCTCGTGGTCCATGAGTTCAAGCCCCACGTCAGGCTCTGTACTGACAGCTCAGAGCCTGGAGCCTGTTTGGGATTCTGTGTCTCCCTCTCTCTCCGACCCTCCCCCGTTCATGCTCTGTCTCTGTCTCAAAAATAAATAAACGTTAAAAAAATAAATTATTTATAAAGCGAGCTTTTTTTCAGTAATTCATTTTAGATTGTTGAAAAAATTTGACTAAAATATATACATTTGACTTGTATGTATATTTAGCTTGTATCTGTGGAGCCTGAAATTCACAAATCATCTGTAATTTTAAATGTTTCTCTTTTAATGTGTGCGTCTACTCACAGCTACATATGTATTCAGATTTGATTTGGGGCATTTCAATTTCTTTTAGTTTCAACTGTTTTTGTTTGTGTGTTTGTTCAATAATTGATGACAGATGAACATAGGTCACTGAGCCATTACCTGAAGGTGGAAAAACAAGTACTTTATATTGTAACTCTTCTGATTCAGATTTGGTTTGCTGTTGAAAGGAAACAGATAACCTGGACAAAAGTTTGAGGTGGTTCATTTTTATGCCTCTCAACTCACAGGGTTTTTGTATGCTACTTAGGAATTATTTTTTTTTTAGAGAGAGAGAGGGATACTGTGTGTGAGGGAGATGGACACAGGGAGAATCTTAAGAGAGAGAGAAATCTGAAGCAAGTTCCACACACTGCACAGAGCCCAATGGGGGGCTCGATCCCACCACATTGGGATCACGACTGACTTGAAATCAAGTGCTGACCACTCAAACAACTGAGCTATCCAGGCACCCAGTAATTAGGAATTTTTAAAATCAAATCCAGGTGACCCTGGGTAGCAGCCTTCAAATAAGGCCATTTTTAGACTTGTGTTCTTCTTAATGACTCACTTCCAGTAAAGCTTTCTTTAAGGAGCTTTAGGTCTTGGGATGAATATAGCTCTTGGATTATGTCTTCAATATCACTCTGTGGTAAGGAACAAGGACACTACAGAAACAAACAAACAAACAAAAAACTAAGTCACAACCCCACAAATCTTACTTATTCTATTTTTAAAATAATTCTCTAACATTACTATTTAAAAAAATGAAGAACTCTCTTAGATTACTATTAAAAAAAGACTTTACTCAAGAGAATCCTCCATTCAGGAAATACAGATGGGATGTTTTCCCATTTTGCATTTTTTTTGATCATTTTGAAGGGTTTCAAGTTAAGAGTTGACTAAGCATGTCTTGAATCTATCATATTTTACTGGAAGTTGCTTAAGATATTTTATTGTCTTTTTAAAAACATACCAAAAGCAACAATTTTAAATGTAAACAGCACAGTAATAAAAGCTTTGATTATTTCTTTTGGATGTTGCACCACAATGATCTCTTTTGTAGATGAAAATAAATGATTGAATTCAGAACTACACTGTTGCCCTGAATTAAGACATAAATCTATAGCAGGGCACCTGGGTGGCTCAGTCGTTTAAGTGTCCAACCTCAGCTCAAGTCATGATTTCATGGTCTGTGGGTTCGAGCCCCACATTGGGCTCTGTGCTGACAGCTCAGAGCCTGGAGCCTGCTTTAGATTGTCTGTCTGTCTGTCTGTCTAATCCTCTTTCTGCCCCTCCCCCACTCTTGCTCTGTCTCTCTCTCTCTCAAGAAAAAATAGATATTTTAAAAAAGATATATATCTATAGGTATTTAGATAACAATTAGATTGGGGTTTATTCTATGATGACTCTGAGTGAATACATCTATATATAATATTATAATAGTGTGTGTGTGTGTGTGTGTAAATGTCAATGTACTTGTATCTCTGGCCCCTGGGAGCAAGATGTGAAATGTTTATTGGTCTTAGCAGAATGGTTTTGAGTACATATTATTTTTACAGTAATTTCATTATCCAGGATTCTTCAGAGAAATAGAACCAATAGGGTGTGTTTGTGTGTGTGTGTGTATGTGAGCATACACAGAGAAAGAAAGAAAGAAAGAAAGAAAGAAAGAAAGAAAGAAAGAAAGAAAGAAAGAAAGAAAGAAAGAAAAAGAAAGAAATGGTCAGAAGGAGTTAACTCATGATTCTAGAGGGTGGCAAGTCCAAAATCTGCAGAGTTGATACCCAGGAGAGCTGACACTTCAGTTTTGGTACAAAGGCCAGTAGACTGGTGACCTAGGACAGCCAGTGTTCCAGTTTGAATCTGAAGGTCATCTGCTGTAGAATCAGATGAAGTCCAAAGGCAGTGTGCTCCAGGAATTCTTTCTTGCTTGGAAGAGTTTTGTTCTATTCAGGCACTTAACTGATTGGATGAGCCCTAGCTATATTATGGAAGGAAATCTACTTTACTTAAGTCCATCCATTTAAATGTTAATTTCATCTAAAATTACTCTCACAGAAACACTCCAAATAATATTTTAGGTGGACAAAATATCTCTGGGCACCCACGGCTAGCCAAATGGACACACAAAATTAACCATCACAATTATGTTAGATATTGGAATGAACTGCCAGTTGATGAGAACCTTAATAATATTTACTGGTTGTGTTCTATCATAAATCAATGAGAGAACATAAGAAATAATAAAATTCTTTTTTTTCCAAAACGGTGTTTATAAAAAATAAAAGCCTAATTGAGGGAATAGAAAAAGTAAAGTCTGTATATAGACATCAGCCAATTTACAAATAGTCCTACTCAAAATTGGCAATTGAAGTCTGCTCATGTGGGTGTAAAATCTATTCTATAAAGAGATTTATATATACATATCTTCAAATAGACATTCATTTAAAACAATTAAACATTGCATTTATTGTTCAAGACCAATATATTCTTTATCAAATTCACTGTTTGAACTTAACTATTTTCCAATTTTAAAAACATGTCTAAAAAATAAAATTATGTTTTTTTAAAGGCTTGGAGGAAGTTTTTCCTTTATTTTAGAAAACCTCAGCTGCTAACTTTTTTTTTCAGCTAACTTTTGGACAATCTATCTATTCAATTTACAAATGAAATAGTTTCTTTTTTTCTTTTTCTTTCTTTTCTTTCTTTCTTTCTTTCTTTCTTTCTTTCTTTCTTTCTTTCTTTCTTTCTTTCTTTCTTTTAAATGAACTAGTTTCTAAATATGGCTTTTAACATCAAGAGATACTGGCAAGGAACAGAGGACAATATTAACACACCATGACTGTTATTTCTCTTTACCAAATTAATGGTTGATTAATATATAATTGATTATATAAACTGAGTTGATGTTAAATTGGCATCTAAGCCATCTGAAAAAAATGGCAATTTATTTCTAGGCTTTGGTAACAGAAGTATTTGGAGAAGGTCACACAAAGTATCTTTTATTTAGCTCTTCTAAGGTTGATTTTTTTAAGGTTGATTTATTTCATTGAGATATTCAGAGAATGAGGTGTTAATGAAACACTGTGTTTCTTGTCAACTTCCATATAGTGCTTATATGTGCTGAACACTTGTCTCAGTAATTTTTTAAAGCATGTTTAGCTCAGTACTTTTTATATAATAACAATTTTTAATCCTTACAGTAAATCTATGATCTGTAGTAGGTAAATGAGTCATAGAAAGTTAATTACCTCCCCAAGTTCATTATGGTAGTAGGTGATGGAGGCATGATTCAGTAGTTTGACTGCTGAGTCTGTGTTCTTAACCACTCCACTTTACTACTTTTACATCACAAGGCACCCATGAAACATTATTGCTAACAGTTCATATTATATATGAAAGAGTTTGTTTAGTATGGTATAAGATAAAAAGATACAAAAATAAAGATTCCTATATACCAAAAAAGATAAATGCTTATGCATATATAGCAGGGAAATATAAAATAGTACCCCAGAGAGAAACTATTGCATACCATCATGAGATTAGTAAAATCTTAAGATAGTAGAATAACATCAAGTGATAGCAAGGGTGGGATAAAATCATATCATTTATTCACCTTTAACAGGGATTTAAGATAATGCAAATCCCGTGAAAAAACAACTTGGCCTTTCTATTAAAATTAGATATGCATATAACTTCCATATATTCCTTTGACTTCTGACCGAGCCCATGGTATATAACCCAGAGAAATTCTTGCATTTGCCGGAATTATTTTCAATTTTTTCCATCAAATTTCCAATGTAATACATTTCAGGAGGAAGACTTTTTGTCTTCAGGGAGGCTGCCAGAACTACTTCCTGGTGTAATTTCAGGAAGACAGGTCATGGTTTGCCTCCATAGCAGGTACAGGAAAACTGCTAACAGCTTTGTTATTTCCTGGTGTTGTATTTGGACATTTGACTCGCTTGGTGGCAGAGAAGCTTCTGGACCCTTTATCAGGAGATTTTCTCTAGTTCTAGCATATTTTACTTAACACTGACAAAAATGCTGGCTTTCTAAACTCTGCTCACGTTCTTTTAAAATTGTCTTCTTTTAACTTTACGTATGAGACAGACTGTCTACAGCAGCAAAAAAACAGTATGTTCTGAGGAAAAAGGGTGATTTAAAAAAATGCTTGACAGAGAATACCTGATAATGCCAAGCAATATGCTCATTAATGAAACCACTTTATAGACTATTTAAAAAGCAACTTTTGTATAGGAAGTTTAAAGCACTTTGCAGTAACCCTACAGATGTTTGTAGTATTAGTGTGAACTCAGTGACAAAATTTAAATAAGGAATGAAAGGGATGGGTATAATACACACGACAAAGTGGGAAATAAATGTTGCACGTACTGAATTCTAATTTTAATTTACAACAGAAAAACTGTGGTGACACTGGAGCAGAATGGCAGAGCACAGAACTTGGAATCAGAAGATAAGCTTTCAGCTTCTGCTTTTATGGCTTGGGCATTTGTGCGCCAAAGCCATAAAATGGTGGCAAACACTTGGTGCAATCACTTATAGTGCATATATAAGCCCAAGTTATTTGAAAATTAGAAGTACTATACGGTTACAAAAGAATTATTGGTCAACTGAGATCATGATTTATATTACAGAGGAGTGTTTGCTTTTGATTCAATTTTTCATATCTTTTCTTTTTCTAGGTATAGATCAGTAGTGGGTCAGATATATGTAATCTCTAATTCATGAACATTTAAAACTTTGATTAAATGTGTGGACACAGCATAGAATTCACTTAATTATGGCATGTGGTATACATAATTCTCATAAGTTCAATCTTTCATAACTTATTTTGAAAAATAAAAAAAATTACAAGATGGATTCATGGATAGTAGAAAGAAGGACAGGTGTGTGATAGAGTAAGCATGTCGATATGCAGGTAGTGAATATGCGGGTGATTATTATACCATTATGTCAACTTTGCTGTATGCTTGAAATTTTTATAATAAAAAGTTGGGGAAAAAGGAATATGTGGCTCTTGTGAAAGTTAAAATTGCCTTTGTTTTGACTGAAATCCTGAAAGATAGCTTGCTAACAGAATGGATAAAAGAACAGGTTGCTGATGTGGAGTGAACTTCCTTTCAGGGAGCAGGAGAAAATAATACAAATTAATGTATGTCTTTAATTTTGCTGATTGCTTGGAAAAGCTTGCAGACATTCTAAACCCTCCTTAGATGTGTACTTGAGGACAAAAATTTTAAACAGGGTAAGTCTAGAGGAAGGCCTTATAAACTTAACGTAATGTGGAGGAATTATTTGATGTAGAATTTCTGACTCCATTTAAAGTCTGCAATTAATTAATCAATCAACCCACATGCTATCTATTTTAAATATTCTATGCCTACTTAAAAGATGCTCACATTTTATGTTGTCATTTACTGCCTTCTAAATCATTCTTGCAATAGGCACTTTGATTGTACCATAAAATTACTAGAAGGCTCAACTTACATTTTGCTTAAAATCATAAGTACAATTACTTATCTCAAAAGCAATAAACAAATAAATAATCAAAATAAACCTTAAACAAAAAAATCTAAATAAGAAAGGAGATGAAAAGGAAGGGGAAAAAAGCAAAAAGGGAGGGAAAGAAAGAAGATGGTAGGAAGAGAAATGTGAGATTCTCCTTAGAATAAAAATGAAATAGCAAACCAGTAATGTTTAGATGGCTGGACAATTTAACACTTTTATTTTGGGTTCATTTCACTTGAGCTTACATTCCAATTTAAGGCTCAAATTCTGTATTGAGGATCTTTATATTTTCTTAACTCTCTCCCCCCATTTCCCCTCAAGATATTTTTATAAGTTGGGGTGCCTGGGTGTCATTCAGTTAAGCATCTGACTTCTGCTCAGATCATGATCTCGCAGTTCGTGAGTTCAAGCCCCATATGGGGCTCTGTGCTGACAGCTCAGAGTCTGGAGCCTGCTTCAGATTCTGTCTCCCTCTCTCTCTGCCCCAACCCTGCTAGCACTTTGTCTGTCTGTCTGTCTCTCTCTCTCTCTCTCAATTAAATTAACATTAAATTAAAAAATTTTTAGGGGCACCTTGGTGGCTCAGTCAGTTGAGCGTCCAACTTCAGCTCAGGTCATGATCTTGGAGTTGACGAGTTTGAGCCCCGCATGGGGTTCCTTGCTGACAGCTCAGAGCCTGGGACTGCTTCGGATTCTGTGTCTCACTAGCTCTCTGCCCCTCCCCCTGCTCATGCTCTGTGTCTCAAAAATAAATAAAAAACATCAATTTTTTTTAATTTAATAAAAAAATAAAATACTTTTTTAAGTTGATTTTTGGATATCACACAAAATGTACGTATTCTACTGCAGTGGGTCAAGGCACCTGGCTTTATCTTTTCTAAGTGATTCTTTTATATCTCAGGTCATTCTCAAACATTTACTTATGACACTTGATCTCATTTTGTTAACTTGTATCCTGACTTTTGAAGTATTCATGATTGTTGTTTCTGCCCTCTTGGCCCACTCAGGCTTGGTCCTTCATCCTGTCCTTCCAGTTCAGCCCTGTTAAGGTTGCCTAGGCCCACCTCCTGTATAATAGTGCAGATTCTCTGAAACCCATGAGGCAAGTGCCTCATCCTGTCCATGGCTTCAGCAGTTGACTCCATAATTATTGTTACAGAATCACCTCACTTCACACCAAAGCAACACTATGGCAGGTGCACACTTTTTCAATTGTCACCTTTTACATATGACTATGATACCATTCTCATGTTACAAAGGGACTCCATTCTGTATGAAACACTCTGTGATATTGTTTCTTCCAGAATCCAAAATGAGAAGGCCACATGCCCATCTGCTTTTAGCTTTCCTCTCTTCCTGAGGTGTCCATCTTTTCAGTAATTCCCACTTTCTTTTTGGACCAAAGTGCAGAAATGGAAAACGATGAAAGTCTGGTTTTCTGATACAGTTTTGTTTGTAATCATCCAAAGCCCTCTCTACATCCCTCACCAGCATGAATCCTTTTTTTTCCTTTTGTTTCTAAGCAGAATCCACACACCTCTGTGGAGTAATGGGGTATCAAGGTCTTGTTTTAAGGGTGAGAAGATTGTAATGGATGAAAAATCAATGAAGGAAATATATCCAGGAATTTCACAAAAAAATTAACACTACAACTAAATTATTTATCCTGTATGTCATGATTTATAAAAATAAAAACAATTTATAGAGGACAAAACTATTATGTGCCAATCTTATCATCTTTTTTCTTCATATTTATATCAAAATAATGTAGAATACATTAATGTACAATAATGTAGAATAAGTCAATTTTATCAATAAATATATTAAAAAACCAAAACTATTAATTCAAAATTCAAGAACTCAACATATTATTTATACTGTGATGACAAACTCTAAAGTAAAATCTGTGAATTCCGTATATGGTCATTGCTTTCTTATCAATGAATATGTTGTCCTTTCCACTGGAAATATCAATTTACCTAAGTTGCTTGTGCACCTGCTCTCTGATTCAATGATTCCATTGCTAGAGATATACCCAAGGAAAATGGGTACATGAGTTGATTAAAAAAAAAAAGATGACACCATATGATTTCACATATATGTGTAATTTAAGAAATCAAACAAATGAGCAAAGAAATAGAGCGAGAGAGAATGGCAAACCAAAAAATAGACTCTTAACTATAGAGAACTGATGGTTACCAGAGGGCAGGTGACTGGGGGATATGGGTGAAATAGGTGATAGGGATTAAAGAGTACACTTATCATGATAAGCACTGAGTAATGTATAGAACTGTTGAATCACTATATTGTATACCTGAAACTAATATCACATCGCATATTAACTATGAATGTTAGAATTAAATAAAACTTAAGAAAATAATTTTAAAAAGATATGTACACAAATTTTCCTATTAGCTTCATTCCCAATGGCCCCAAACTGGAAGTAAACCAAATGCAAATGAGTGATAAGAATGTGGCATATGCCACATTGATTAATCTCACAAATATTATGTTTAGAGAAAGAAAAAATGTACATGCTGTGTAATTCCATTTGTATGAAGTTCAAAACATGGATAAAGCTAGTAAGTGGTCATAGGAGACAGAAAATGTGTTATTTCTGATATGTCAAGGAAGGTCACTAACAAGCCTTTCAGGGGTGCTAGGCATGTTCCATAGTTTGATAGTTCTATAGTTTGGTAGTTACATGAGTATCTACATACTTCAAAGTAAATACTTACAGATTACTTAATTTTGTACTTTGAACACTTTACCATGTTGTTATACACCTCCCCTCCAAAAAAGAAAAACATATTTATATATGAAATAGGCTGTAAACTTATGTGTTCTTGTTTTTTTTCTGGAGGAAATGTAAGTTATATTCCATACCAAAAAATATTAACTTTTTCCCCTAAAATCTTAGTTATTCGCAGCATAATCATATTAGTATTTGAATTTATTGCTGCCTTCCCTTTCTCTTTAGATGTTATTCATGCCAAGAAGACTGGCATGTGAAACTAAGTGAAACTCACAGTGTTTAGATAAATACTTAACCTTACAACCCACAACAGGAGAGCGTATGGAAATTTCAGGGTCGTTTGGGCTAGTGGATGTATTTTCATGAATGTTGCTCTTTTCATGTTCTAGTTGTGTGAACTGGAGCACCTCTTTTAACCTTGATAGAGTATTCTTTAGTTTTCTCCTCTGTAAAACTAAATACTTTTAATACGTATTGTACAGGGCTGTTTGAGTTAAAAGGAATAATAGATTAAATGATTAAATAATAGATTAAATGCTTAAAGAGCAAATGATAAAATGCATCACCTAACATGTAGTCAGTTTGTATCTGTTAAATATCACCCCTGCATAATTTCAGACATAAGTGGAGTGATGTGGATAAAGGTGAAAGTGGAAAGATAAATAAGACTCAGCCTCTGTTCTTTGTCCATTTATAATCAGTCACAGTGAAACTAGGACACACAAGCCTAAAGATATATCAAAATCGTTATACAAGGAGTGATACAAAGCAGTAGGGGGATTAAGCGTAGAAGAGTTTCTTTCCTTTGGGGCTCAGGAAAGATCATCTGAGGGACAAATACATTTGAGGCAGGCTTAAATATAATCAATGTTTACAGAGGTACATTATGTAAATGCTATATGTGTAGGAATGCAGAACATGTCTAGGAACCATAGATTTAGCTCAAATTTAGCATAAGTAGTTAATACATATAGCAAATTGTAGATACAACAATAGAAAGTAAGGTGGAATATATAGGTCACAGGTGTATTGTAAAATAACAGAAGTTCCATATTATGTCAGTGGAAGAAAATAGGTCCATACGTATTTTGTATATGAAATAACACAAGTGTTATCATTTTCCGTCCTTCACTACAGAATGTATACTGAGGATGTTACTTACAAATACAGTAAAATACTAATAGCAGTACTGACAGTGCATTTAAAAGGATGCAAAACAATTCTTATATTTTTTTTAATTCTTAAGGATATAAGCAATTGGCCCTCTTAGAAATACAAGAAAACACTTGTCTTTCTAAGACAGATTTATTTATTTCTTTATGAGGAATAAACAGTCTCTGGAAAGAATCTGGTGAGACAAGAGTTGACTGTTCTTCTATAGCCTGAATATTTGTGTCTTCCCAAAATTCCTATGTTAAAACCTAACCACTAGTGAGACGGTATCTGGAAGTGGTGCCTTTGGAAAATCATTTGGTCACAAAAGTAGATCCCTCATAAATGGCATTAGTACACTTATGAAAAAAAAAAAAACCACAGAGAGATCCCTTGTCCCTTCTGCCATGTGATGCATGCCATGAGGACACAGCAGAAGAGAGCTGTCTATGAATCAAGAAATGGACTCTCACCAGACACCAGTTCTGCTAGAGCCTTGATCATGGACTTTCCAGCCTCCAGAACTGTGGGAAATAAATGTCTGTTGCTTAAGCCATCCAATCTGTGGTATTTTTGTTATAGTAGCCCAAAGGAAGTAAAACAACTGCTAAAATGGGGAGAGACTTACTACCTGGATTTTCTTTTAGACCCAGGTGAATAGGATTCTCCAATTTCTAGGGAGATCCTATTTAGCAAGGAGACTGTGGAGTCAAAGACTTTAAGACTCATATATTGACATAGATAGGACTACACTTCCTCTGGAGTCCCTAAGATAATAACAGCCTAGCTCTGAAGCTAAGATCTCTCTGTGTTCTGTGACTGGCCTTGTTCCCTCTTGCCTTAGGTTCTACCCTAGTATCATTCCCTCTTCTCTTCCACTCACCCTTCCCACCCTCTCCACGCGCACACTCACACACAAACACATCCATACATATTTTGGCATTTTGATGCTAAAACTGTCACTTGCTATTTGCTCAATATATCTAAAAATATAGTTTAGAATCAAAAGTTAAATTTAACTTATTTCTTTAAAGTCAACATTCTGCCTATTGGAAGACTGCAATTGCTTTCCTCCAAGTTAGAAATATTCTTTTAAAACAATGGTTTATTGAAGAATTACTATAAATGCTCAACATTAGAAATATGAAGAGGGCTGCTGCAATTCAACTGTTTTTGAACAATCCTGATGAGCATTTATCAGTCTGATCTAAAAGCTATTCCAGCAATTCATTCCTTTTCTTACACAGATACTGAAAAGATATTACAGACATCTTGAAAACTAGTGATTTGAAATGCCTTACTAACATGGAAACAGTTAATGCTAAGAAAAAGAATCATGAATATTTGACAATAATGATGACTATGTTTTTGATTTTTCTTTATGTTACCTTTATCTAGACTAAATCTCCATAAGTGGATCTAAGTTTTGTGAGCATTGAAGCCTATTAAATCATGGAACCCTCCACAAGAATATAAAATTATAAACACAAATTTAGGTACAGGGCTTTGGAATGACCAGTACAAGTGAAAGATTTTGAATCCTAGGTTTTGTTAGATTCAGGGAAAAATCATCCCAACGCATCATCTAAAATAGGAGCAACCCACTTCCGAGTACACACAAAATTGTGCTGTTTTCTTAGATTTCCTCTGATAAAAAATTTATGAGGAACTGTAAAATAATAATATATCCTCTTTTTTTTTGATAGAGGTCACCTGATCACAAGTAATTTGAATCAAATATTTTTAAGGTGAAACAGTGTTTATTCAATGGGTATCTAGCCTTACACACATCAGTGTTCTTATCTTAAATTTCTTTTTAAGAGATGCCTATTCTACATATTTCAATAAATAATACATTTCATTTTTATTTATTATTCTTAGTTGTATGTGACCTCTACTTATCATTTTTGTTTTGTTCTCTTTTAATATACATTAAAATTTATATTATATATTTCATTTTATATTTTGTTTCTCTCTTAACACATAGCCAATTCTGTTTATTTGACCAATTTCCTGAACATATGAACTCTTGAACTCATATAAAAACAAGACTCCTAGGACTACTATCTGGCTTCACTACATGAGTCTGAGACAAAACAAAACAAAACAAAAACAAAAACAAAAACAAACGAACAAACAAAAAACACCACCACCACCACCAACAACAAAAATCAACTTACTCACTTCTAGTTGGTTTTTAAATTTTGTCCATTTCTTCTACACCAGAAATGTCTTCATTCCTTGTCTGATCATTACATCAAATCAACCCAAGGCAAAAGCTTTTTCTGAATTGAGTTCTTCTACTTCTCTGTATTTCAATGCTTCATTCAAAATTGTAGTGAAGAGAGGATTTAGGCAGCTTCCTTAGCTTGTATCTTCTTATCGACAGTTTTTCATTTTCCTCTCAGTTAACCCAACCATTATTCAAAAGATATTAAAAACATAGATAGTTCCTCACTGACAAGCCACCAAGGAACCATACTGAGCTCATTCATGAATACTATTGAATTCTCACTGAAATAAAAATAACTATTGCAACAAAAATAATCAACAGAGTTCATAAATATGTGTCTTGAGACTGAACTGATAGTCCACATGATCTGCATTATTTAAAAATTACATATATTTATAAATACATAAAAGTAGAGGTATGAAAATCTTGGTAAGAACTGAGACCTTGGTATATATTGGCCAAATCTCCTGCTAATATAAAATATTTGGCAAAGTTGGGACCATTTACTCTAAATAATGTAAAATGACATTTAAAAATTATTTTAAAATGGATGTGGTATTTTGTATTTAAAAAATCCCGAACAATATCACTACCTGTGCAAAAAGAGCAACATTTAATAAAGGTTAAACAGCTTTCTTTGGCAAATGGCAAATTACATTGATCTCATTTCAATTTAATTTAATGTAATTCAATGAGTATAATTAAGCATTATTTATTTCACTGAACTGCATGATGGAAAATTCGTATAATGCAGATTCTCTATCATCAAGAAGACTGTATATTTTGAGGACATAGCTTGTATAAATCAAAAATAAAACAGAATTTTAAATAATATTTAACAGATGCTTGAGAAGTACACATTTTTTAATCATTTGCTACATAACGTGTAAGAACACTGCAAGCTAAAAATGAGAATCATCGCTCAAAATCACCAATGTGACAAGATTTCTTTTTTTTTTGTGACAAGATTTCTAAATATCTGTGTTAAATACTAAAATCATATCTAATACTGAAACAGATTTTGGATTCATACACATAGCTCACTAACTTTATTATTTCATTTTAATTGAGACACAATTGACATATATAACATTGCATGAGTTTAAGGTATACAACATGTTGATTTGATACATGTTCGTATTACAATACAATTACCATGGTAGCTTTAGCTAAAACCTCCATCCTGTCATTTAATTATTTCTTTGTTGTGATGAGGTTCAGATGTAGTCTCAAAAACTTTGAAGTATATAATATAGCATTGTTAACTATAATCCCAATGCTGTGCATTAGATCCCCAGAACTTTTTCATATTTTAATTGGGAATTTGTACCCATTGATCAACTTCCCCACAATTCTTCTATTCTCAAGCCCCCAGTAACTACCATTCTACTGTTTCTACAGGTGCATTTTTTTTAGACTCCACATACAAATGATATCATATACTGTTTGCCTTTCTCTCACAGAATTATCTCATTTAGCATAATGCCTTTAAGGTCCATCCATATTGTCAAATAGGCAAGATTTCCTTCTTGCTCCCGGTAATCCATGCAACTACTTTACACTTTTGATTAGAGAAATCGAACAATTTATAATTATGATATGTGAGAATTTACCACTGTCATTTTGTTCATTGCTTTCTGACTGTTTTGTAGTTCCACCGTTCTTCTTTTCCTCTTTTGTTGCCTATCTTTGTAGGCTGATTTTCATTGCTGGTACATTATGATTCCTTTCTCTTCATTATTTGTGAATTTATAAAGGTTCTTTCTTTGCAGTTATATAAGGTTTACACAAACAATGTTGTAGATTTAACAGTCCATTTTATGCTGAAAGCAATTTAACTTCAAGCTTATACAGAAATTACCCTCCCTCTTCCCATTTATGTTTTTAACGTCACAAGTTACCTCTTTTTTATATTGTGTATTCATTGACAAATTATAGCAGATATAGTTATTTTTAATAGTATTTTCTTTTAATCTTTATAGTTTGTTAGAGGTTAACCCACCATCATATTACAGAATAGTTTCATGAATCTCAGAATGTATCTTTACTTTCATCAGTATGTTTTATTGTTTCATATATTTTCAGGTTACTAATTAGTGTCTTTTCATCAAGCTTGAAAAACTCTTTTCAGCATTTCCTCTAAGGCAGGTGTAGTGATGACAGACTCTTTTAGTTTTTGCTTATCTAGGAAAGCCTTTATTTTTCCTTTATTTCTGAAGGGTAACTTTGCCATATAGAGTATTCTTGGCTGGCAATGTTTTTAATTCAGTACTTTGAATGTATCATCACCCCACTCTTTCCTGGCCTCAAAGGTTTTTCCTGAGAAATCTGCTGATAGTTTAATGAGGGTTCTTTTGTAGGTTAAAATATTTTTTTCCTCTTTCTGCTTTTAGGATTCTTTCTTTGTCTTTGAGTTGTGACAGTTTCATTATAATTTGTCTTAGAGAAGACCATTTTGGATTGAAATAATAAGATGATGTATTAGCTTCATGAACTTAGATGTCCACATCTGTCCCCAGGTTTGGGAAATTCTGTCATTTCAGCACACAGCAGGAAAGCAACCACATCCAAGCCAGGAGCAGAGCCCTCACCAGAAACCAAACCCTCCAGAACTTCCTTTTAGATTTCTAGCCTCAAGAACTATGAGGAAAAAAAAATCTCCTAAGTCACTTGTTCATGGTATTTTGTTATGGTAGCTTAAGCTAATAAACACAGAGCACAACAAATAATTTCACTTCTATATGCATTATGTTCAAATGTAAAGAAATCCATGTTGATCACATTGTATAAAACCTATTTGTGTGATAGAAAAATCCTTCACTGGTAATATTTATCAATGAATTACAAAAAACCATCATTATGCCATAATTGCATTAACTATTATATATGATAAATATTATACTTTATATTAAATATAAATTCATTTAGATATCATTTTTAACGATTTAAGCTTATTTTTACTGTACACTCTTATTTGTCATTCTTTTTTTTTAATAGGTAATTTCGCACACTAAAGAGAATATATGGGATATTGAAAAGTACAAATTGGTCATGTTGGTACACAAGATTAGGAGCTAGAAAATAATCCAGTGTAATGTCAGACTTTTACGACCTCATTCATTGAAAATATAGAACTGATTATTAGTTTGTGTATAGGAAAAACAATAGACTTAATTTAAGAATTTGGGCTGTGATAGCATTATAATAGATTTTCTAAGGCCTAAAGATAAGAATATTGCCTCAAGAAACAATAAAAACTTATATTAAAATCTTCTCAAATCAGAATTATAATCATATGCCCTTCAGATATTCTAAAAATAAATATTAACTCAAACCACTCTTCTCATGCTTTCATATATAATTTCAGCTTTACATTTTATACCAATATTTTTAAAATCAGTAAAATAAAAAAATAAAAAGCTATCAAATTTAACTATGAATTTTGGAAATTACCTATTGTATTATTTAGGGTATTTGGTACCTCTGAAGATTACATTTTTTGGACTAAGTTGAGAAATGTGCATATAAAACATGAATTTTGATCAATTTAAATATTGCTGATTTATTCTTGTCCCCAGTTATATGTGTGCAAAAGGACAAACAGAAGTGTGACTAACGAGAGAAATGTCTTTTGCAGCTGAGACAAATTCACAGAGCAATACTTCTTCCCGACTCATGTTTTACCAGGCCAGAGAAGCTATGCCAATACCAGTCATATTCTATCATCCAGTACAGGGATTGCAATAAAGCTAGAAGCCTCACCCAGGATTAGATAATGTTTGGGGGAAACTTTATTATCCACTGACCCTGCAAGGAATGGCATAGAATGCAGAGCAAGAATCCTGGCAAGCTGTGTGGTGGTTTGTGAAAACAATCTGTTAGCTCAGAGAAAAATAGATGCCTCTGGGCCAAACTCTCTGTGCTTTTTTGCTCTTCTCTTCATATCCACCGTCTCACAAGATAGGTCAAATTCCAGTGCAAGGCATATGAAGCAAGTTTTAGGTATTCTGTTGGTTTGATTTTTAAAATCCCACAGAGAATATCAAATTAATAATTAAATTTACTTTGCCTTTCTCTAAAGAAAACTGTATATTTTTTTCTTTCACAAATATTATATAACCAAAGATATCCAAAAGCACAAAGCAAAATATAAACTCTAGCTTTGTTCCAACGAGGTAAGCAGTTATCAGCTTCTAAAAAAATTTTTTTGGAGAATTTTTCTTAAAAATACACATCCTCATTGTAAATGAGATGGTAACAGGAATGCCATATGTTAAGGGTATCTGAGGAGTCTGAATATTGGGTTTGTACACAATGGCAATGACCAAATACCTACTTTACTTCTAGGAAGGCAGTAAAAGTGCATGTTATTAGAAATAATGACCAACAAAAAGAGACTCATTTAAGTGAAAGTATTACTATAAAAAAAATGGTGGTCTTCCTTCTTTTTGGTGTTCATTCATTTTATTCCTATCTGGTATTCAACATAAGTATATTAATATATCATATATACTTATATAAATATATATAAACATAATAAAATGGATATCTAATAAGCTAGTAAAGAAATACATTAGTTAGCATAAGAGTACTTACATTTTATGTAGAAGACAGCACAATGTTTGACAGAATGGCAATAAAAATAATAATGGTATTACAGAATTATGAACAGTGATAGATTTGGATGGCAGATTTTCAGGCTCATGGCATGTCTTTTCATGCAACTTCTGTGTATGTTGCCCCAGCTTATGAGTATCTCATGATTCAGTGAAGAAACATGGCATGAGTTTTCTAACAAATTAGCCAGTAGCATTTGATCCATTTGCTTGTGCACACCACACAGTGTGTTTTGTGATATTTGATTACTGAGAATAACTACAATGTGGTCAAGACTAAGAAGAAATCACTTGCAATAGTAGATTCCTCCCTAGTTATCTTGGTCATTTTTTTCTCATGGGAAAATGTATTTATAATGCAGTCAACCACGCTCTAGCACAACTGAATGTTAGGTGGAGCTTGCCCCTGCCTGCCTGCTTGCTTGCTTTCTTTCTTTCTTTCTTTCTTTCTTTCTTTCTTTCTTCCTTCTTTCCTTTCCTTTCCTTTCCTTTCCTTTCCTTTCCTTTCCTTTCCTTTCCTTTCCTTTCCTTTCTTTTTTAATGTTTATTTTTGAGAGAAACAGAGGGAGAGAGCAGGGCAAGGGCAGAGAAAACGGGGGACAGAGGATTCAAAGTGGGCTCTGTGCTGACAGCAGAGAGCCCAATGCTGGGCTCAAACTCACTAACCATGAGATCATGACCTGAGCCAAAGTCAGATGCTTAACCCACTGAACCACCCAGATATCCCGCTTGGCCCCTTTGTTTAGCATGAGCTGTGTCATATACAATTTTGTAAATTCAAGAATTGCCTACTATGCCCTCCTGCTTTCATAATCACATTTGTTATCTCCTCTTCACCCTACACTACTTGTAACCCAACTTGCCACCCTAAAGAAACTGTCAGATAATTAATCAATTAATTAATTAGTAATTAATAAACTAATTCAAGTCGAGGTGTCAGTGTTTCAAATGGTTAATCATATATTTTGGATACTGGTCCATAATCAAAAGAAAGAAAGACATCTTACATGTGTCATTGCATGTTTTTTTCTCAAAGTATTTTTAAGCAAGATGAACTTCATATCACTTTGATCAGTGTTTTCCAACTCCAATGTGCATTAGGGCGTTATCACTTAGAGGACCTTTTAAAATTTGACCATGAGACTCATCCAGAGACTCTAGTTTGACACATATGGGGTACAGTCTGGGAATCTGTGTTCATGAAGCATAGCCAGGATTGGAAACTACTGATTAAATCATAGTTTTGAACAATAGCAACTACAACAAGTTTACATATTGATTATTATTCTAATCAATGCGCCCCTTGCCCCCAAAAAGAGAAAAGTCACACTCCAAGTAACAGATGGCATCCTGAGTCTAGGCAAATGCAGTCGTTTAGGAAATGTTTTATTTAACATTCAGTGTACCTGCTCCTAAAAATTCCAAGCAATTTTTGTTTGTTTGTTTTAATTTTGCTTCACAGCTGAGTATCATTGTATTATTCTTTGAGGGTTCACTTTGTTCTCACTGCTCATCTGTATCATGCTCAACTATTTTCTGTAACTAATCTCAAAACAGGTGTTTAAAAACACTGCTATTTTCCATTTGGCTCACAAAAGGAGAACAATACAAACAGCCGTTTCCCTAAGCTTTGGATTTGCACCAGTTAGAAAGTGCTATAACAGAAGCAATCACTCAGAGCAGGTAACATGTATTCCCTCTTCTGGGAAAGGTACAGGACACTTGAAAAATCGATGGTTTGTGGGACTAGCATTTATGAAAAGGGAATAATCAGAATGCTGCTGTGATGAGAATAGAGAATAAGGAACATAAATATGAACGTATTTGTGTGTACATATATATATGTGTATATGTGATATTAAATTATATACATATGCATTATATAACATATAGCCACATTAATATATAATACAATAATATTAAATATTAAAAAATATATGTTTTAGATGACCCCAATTATGAGATTATTATGTCTTTTACCCTCTTTTTATATCAGTCAACAGAAGATGGCCCAAACTATTAGGTCATCCTTAACCCCTGCACCTAATCTCTGTGTAAGTCTTCAAATACCTATTCTGTCTTCTTATGTCACCCCTTCTCAACTCCTAAAATGTTTCCTCTTTGCTTTATGATATTCATCCTCAAACTGATTTCTGATCATACCCATAACTTTGTTACTCTAACAGAAATTTGCCCTTCCTTGAAGACACTGGTGCTCCCTGCAGCTCTCTCAAATTCTGATAGTTTCTATTTTATTTTATTTTATTTTATTTTATTTTATTTTATTTATTTTATTTTTTATTTTATTTTATGTATTTTATTTTTTATTTTATTTTATTTTATTTTATTTTGCAACTTTCATACAACTGAATCTAGATGTAAGTTACTTTACTCCTTTAGTCCTCATCAGTATGTTAAAATTGTTCTTGTCAAGTATATCTATGCTTCTATGTTTTTAAATCCAACTATTATTCCTCATGTTTATGACTAGTCTTCATCTTTACTGATTTAAAGGTGATTTGACCCAATGGATGATTCTCTTCTTTGATGCACTTTCTTGACATTGCATCCAGAATACCACCATTGGCTTTCCTGCTACATCACTGATTAAGCCTTATCAGTTTCTTCTGATGATCTCTTCTTTTCTTAATGGCATCTGTTGGCATCCCATGGGACCTTAGAGTTCTCCCTGGCTTCTTCCTCCAATCCTACATTTAACTCATCAGGAAATCCTGTTAGTTCTACCTTAACTTTCTCCTAAATATGACCTTCCATGTCACTTTCCTGTTACCAATTTCTCCCACCTGGATTACTACAAGTGGCACACAACTAATCTCTTTGCTCCCAATTGTGTCTCAAATCATTTAGGGACTGGTTTAAGATAAAAAATAGTCAATTAATTGCTTACAAAATCTTAGAAGACAAAGTCTGTGTGACTGCCTTAGTTTTCAATTTTACTATCATAGAAAGACAGAACTGTTGTTGTCCAGGGTCAGAAGAGAGGAAGAAACAACAGATCACTTTAAAACTTCTCTACAACCCTAAAAATGGGTAAAATGCCAGGGAATCTCAGAATGTTAAACTTTGCATCTGGGAAGGCCATGCATATGCTCATAATTGTCAACAGAGGAAGAAGAAGAAGAAAATATCTCTACCTCTTCACTTTCTGACAATAAATTACAAGGTCACTCTACTTACACAGTAAATTTCCAGCCATCATACTTCTTCACTTTCTCTATTGGCTTTTAGTCTCCAGTTCCAATATTTAATAGGAGAGACTACTTGAAAATATAGGAAGTTGCTATCCTTATAATGTATGACATGTCTGGTATTTGGAAACAGAAAATAATAAAATTTTATCTTGGCTAAAATATAATTCCACTAAAATATTACAGTCATAAAAATTATGTTTAATTTCATAATCTAACCAGTATTAATAGATATTTATTGTTTTGGTACTGTAAGGTAACATGATATACTGTAAGCCACTTAAATTTGGAGACAGCATACTTAGCTTAAAAATCTTTGTAATTAAGCAGTATTTGTTTTTATAGTAACTACAAATACTTACATTGGCCAAAATATATTGATTTCCCCCCTATTTCACTGAATTTTACAAAATAATTTTTAAAATAATACTAATTATAATAAATCAAACTATGAAATTTATAAAAAAGAAATTGGTAATATATTTTTATACATTCAAATTATAACTCCCGGAAATTCAAAGTAGTCATTAGTTTGGTATATTTTCATGTATATAATTGTCTAGCCTTAAAAAAAAGAATTAAAATACATAAGAATATGCACACCATGATTTCTTGAAAAATAAAACTTAAAGCATATTAAACACTCTACTATAAAGATTCTTTTAATTTAATAATAAATCATAGGAATGTCTCTGATACATCTATAAACATGACTTTTAAAAACCTCCTATATTGTTTTCTATTATGAATGCATCATGTATTATTTAATCATTCCTCCATTACAGAGCATTTATGTTTTTCCAGATATTTGCACCTTTGAAAAATTGTTATAAACTTACATAAATAGATGGATAAGTGAGTAGACAGATACATAGATAAAATAGGCAGATATTGATATAGATAATTTCTTAGCTTCTTACCCATAAGAACTTATGTGAAATATTTCATAGTTCTTAACATTCTGTTTCCATTGAAATTATTTAGGTATAATTAACATTTTCCCATTCTTATAATATTTTTTGCTTATTATGAGACCATCCACAGTATTTTTACCCAAACTTTATTTATAATAAGGAAAATACATTAAGGAAATCATCCTTACAAGAAAAAAGTTAGGCAAAAAAGCTAATTTATAATCCCTCTCCCCTGAAAATGTAAGGCATTTTAATGAACTGAAATGCCTAGTTTCATTACAGACATCAGCACATGTAACCAAATATAAGTGGATACTCAGCTAGCAGAGTCCCTAAGTAATGTAGTTTCAAAAAAGCAAACATCAGCAAAGAAAACTTAGTTAAAACTCATTTTAATCTTTAAACCATTTTTTGAGGACAGGAAATCAGGGTGAAAACAATTTTAATGCATGAAAAGTATCTTCAAAAAACTTTTCTCAAAATCCCACCCACTCTTAATTTTCTCTCCATGGAGAAGTCTCCCCTTGGGTTTTAACAGCCTTATAAACAACCTGTTATCCAGTTCATATGATCTTTTTCACCCCACATCACTTTTCCTGGACTGCCTAAGTAATCTCCACCCTATTCTAAAGCAAATGCCTGTTGTCATTTCTTTTCGTTATTGTTCTTTTTCAGCTGCACACAACACCTCATAATGAGTTGAGGAGAAAAGCAAATGCTAAGAAGCACATATTAATTTTTTTGTCCCAATCATGCTGATTATGAGATATTACACCTTAAAATAGTTTTACTTCTGCAGATCTTCCCATGGTGGTTAACTTATTAGGAAAGTGATTGGAAGTGATTTGGTTACTCTCTTTTATTCAAATATTTTATATGTAGCACTGTTTGGTTGCATAAAAGCACTGAATCTTTTTTTACAAGTTGAAGAAACATAATACAAATATTTCTATAACCTAATATTATAGCATAATACAATATGGCATAATATAAATATTTCTATAACTAATGCTATATAGCATAAGCTATTAGGGCAGAATGTTCATCAGATATTTATAAATACAAGAACAATTAGCACAACAACTAATTAGTACTTCTACTTTATGTTTCTCTTGTAAAAGATAATTTTTTAAATACGTTTTACTTATTTATTGATATATATATGAAAATGTTGCTCTAGACAGAAGGCCTGTTAACAAGGTTGAATGTTTTCTCTCACATACAGAGAGACAAAAATGACTAATCAATCTGGAGTCATCTGTTCCAATTAATAGACTAATTATTGACATTAGTTGGAACTAAATAATAATAGACTAATAAATGAACAGTTTGAAAATAATTACTATAAACACAGTCTTATGGGGCACCTGGGTGGCTCAGTTGGTTAAGTGTCTGACTCTTACTTTGGCTCATGTCATCATTTCATGGTTTATGAGTTCAAGCCCCATGTTGGACTCTGTGCTGTCAGCTTGCTTGGGATTCTCTCTCTCATCTCTCTCTCTCTGCCCCTCCCTGTTTGCATGTGCCGGTACATGTGCCCACTCTCTCTCAAAATAAATAAACAAACATTAAAAAAAAACATAGTCTTATACAATCATGACATAGCCTTTCTTGTCATTATTAGGTATAAAAGTTTTACCTGATAATTATCTTACCATATTCTGCATTTCATATATACCACTAATGCTCTGTAAAAAACAGTAATAGTAATCATAATCTAAAAAAACATGAGTGGTTGGGCCTTTCTTACATATGGTCTCAGAATGTTTCAAACTGAGACAACTGAACCTAACAGAACTGATATCATATATTCCTAAGAGTGTATGTTCAAAAATAATTATATAATAAGACCAGGTTTTATTCATTTCATTAGTTCCAAAGAATTTAATTGGTAAATTAATTGTTCAATTAATTAATATTGATTCTGAACTTGTTTGATAAATGAGACAATCTTACAAAAGTACGAATAGTGGATGAAATAAAAGATCATTGTAAGTCAGGATTGATGAAGGTAATCCTGGGAAATCCAATAGCTTTCTACTCTTAAGTAATTCACTTTATTCTAAATGGAACTCTGTTTTTTATGAGTTAATTGCTACAGGAGAATGTAATCAATAATCCAAAGTCTTAGAGAATACAATTCTACGATTACCTATTGAGCATCTGTCTTCAAGGCTCTCTGCTAGGCACATCACAATCTTTTGACAGAGTTCTGGCTGGATAAAGGGAATCCTAACCTGACAACCTGTTTCAATTGTTACTATCAAGTCCAGAAAGTCCATATATCATAACCCACACACATCAAACATGCACACATGGACACATCCAAACTTGTTCATACAAATGATAAGGAATCAAATCTGTAGATACTAAAGACAATGTTTTTATGTCTGTGGTGTATTTTCTTAATTTCTGTTGTTCTAGTTTTTCTAGGGTAGGTAAGGGAGAAAAATATCTTCCTCAAACCTCTTAGGGTTCTTGGCAAGGCCTGAAAATTAAACTGACAAAGATAGATTAACAAGAGAAAAAGATACAAATATATTTGACATAAATTTTGTGACACAGCAGCTTTCATAAGGAAATAAAGACCCACTTAAACCTGAGTATTTTTATACTAGGTTTGATGAAGCGTGGGCAGTCATGGAGGAATATGATAAGGCAAAATATGATGTAGGTATATAGTAAACTGTGGGAAACTTAGCAAGACCTGTTTGGATTTTTCTCAGAGTCCTCTCTCCTGAGACAAAAATGGTCCTCTCCTCTGGTTATAGGAGGGATACCTCTCACATGAGGTGTCTTATGACCTGTTCAAGGAAGGAAGCATTAGGGGAAAATTAGGGTGACCTTCCTGCTTCTGCTATTTTCTCAAACTTCTTCAGCTTAAAATATTCAATATGCTAAGGTGCTATATTTTGGGACAGCATGTCCTAAATTCCACTACTAAGGTACTGAATGTGATTCCCCCAAGGTAACCTAATTTATCTTGTGGCATTTGGTTGCTTTCCACAAGAGATTCAACTATAAGCCATTTATTCCATAATATAATTTAGAAAAACATTGGAGGTGATGTGTGGTTGATGCGGTCATTGTGGTTAAGTGGTATTAAGAAGCAGCGTGAATAAAATGCAACCACTAAACCTTCATTGTGGAGTTTGGGAGGATAGTTCATCTTTGGATTTTATGCCACCTGCCAGCATTGACTTTATTCATTGTAGCTTTTGCTATCCATTAAAGCATCATTAAAATAAATTCTATGAAAAAGCACTCTCATCTTTGCCTCTGATTACAAAGACTGAAGACTGTATATCAATGCAGATTTTAAATATTTGTATCATAATTGGACACAAGCTGCTCTGAACATCTGCTTGTTATCAAGAACAAGAATGACGTATCTCTTGCTCTAGATCTGTTTAATGGACAAAATCCGAAATTATGCCCACAATATGCTAAGACATTGAGCCGGCCTCTCCTTTTTTTTTTTTTTTACAAGAAGTTGTAGGAACTTGATCTGTGAAAAAAATATGCTGCTTCCAGCAAATATACACAGTTTCATTCTACAAAGTTATCATTTAGGACAAAATTTTGACTTTGAATGTGAGTGCATGTTATAATGTAGTCATAAAAACCATGTTGGCATCAATGCCAAGGTGCATAATCACTCATTATTATCCCCTGCACCAATTAAAGTTGTCATTAATAATTACATATTATTATTTTTTATCAGGTTTTCCAATGTCTCAAGTATTTTTTTCATTGCTTTAACAATTTATCACTTGTTACTTAAGATGCATATTATTCAAAATGCACCTTTAAAGATCACAACTATATATTACAAATAGATTTACCCTACTACCAGTGCTTTTTGAAAATGTACTATGCATAGTCTTCCAAATTATAAGTCCATTTTTTTATTCAACAAATATTCACACAACAAAAATTTGTGTGTGTGTGTGTGTGTGTGTGTGTGAAAGACATGTTAAGCATGGAATAATCAGAGATGAACAAAGAGCTATAACCCGGATTCTATAGTGGAAAGAGAGAAATAAATCAAGTAATTACTAAGTGATGCATAAATACAAACTGCTCTGTGTTATGATGGAAAGGGCTCAGACTGATGGGAAAAGGTAATACAGATTACTGACTTAGACTTGGAGGTCAGGAAAGGCATCCCCATATGATTGAAAACTAAGCTAAGTTCTTATGGATCTTGGCAAAATGGAAAAGAAAGGAGCAGAGATGGAATAAGAGCTTTCCAGATGTAGGACAACATGTGCAATAATCATGTGGTAGATAGAGCTTGATACACTATAGAAATGAAAATAGGCCCAATGTGTCTGGAGTATGTGGTGCCAAGAAGGACATCCTGTAAGAAGAGAGCAGAGAAGCAAATAAAGACTATAACTATGTCCATGTTAAAGATTTAAGTCTCTATCCTTGGAGCAATAGGGATTATTTGTTTTAAACAGGATTTAATTTTGTCATATTTAAACTTTGACAGGAGTGGAGGTGGGCAGATAAGGCTTAGGGAATAAAGAGAATAGATACCTGGTGAGCAGTTAGAGGAAATATTTAATGTGTGCCACAAAGTGTGATGATGAATGAGGAAAATGAAAATGAAGCCCCATACTTGACTTTAAAATGAGTTACCAGGCCCCTTGTCTCTGCTACTCCATTGCCTCATCTTGCCCTTCACCGTTCACATTAGATCCTCAGCTTTCAGAATCACTATATACTAAAGATAGGAGAGCATGAGGTGACAAGAGAAAAGCAGTTTCAGACCTGCTTCTTAAAAAGATGTTCTTAAGATGATCATAGAGGTTTTCCCTATCCTACTGTTTCTTCATACATTATCCTTTCCATGCAAATGATTTGTTACCTTAATCTGACATCAACCTGATTTTGTTCTTGCAACACTATGAGAGATTAGTAAATTTTTGTACTATTTAGGGACTCACACACCATGGATAATTAGAATGCATATTATTATATTCAAAGAGATATTTAAGAGATAAAGTGTCCCTTAAAAAAATTCATCCCTGACAGCCTATTAAAGTGCTTGTATTTTTTTTTTTTTTTCTGTAAGGATCTCTTGCTGTGAATTTGGACCATAGAATATTTGTAAAGTATGTACTCTGTAGTGTCAGAACTTTGAGTTCCTAGTGGTAACTATGCTACTGGGATGCCTTGTATCTGGTAAGTCATACAGATAAAATTTTATAAAGGAAAAAGTCTCAAGATAGACAAATATGATTACAGTCAACAAAGCCTGCGCCTGGCATATGTTCATGTGAAGGGGCAAAAAAAATGCCAAAGGTCTCTGTTGGACAATCATAAAGATAAATCTATAAAAATAAAGAGGAAAGAATTCAGGTGACAATAAACTTGTGTTTTCTTATAATCTCTTATATTTTCAAACCAACTCCAAAGGTTTAATTTACTAATTTTTTTCCTATCTTTTGTCAAGAATCAGAAGAACAAAAGGCTATTACCTTTGGGGTGTTTGGGTGACTCAGTCAGTTAAGCCAGTTGACTCTTGATTTTGGTTCAAGTCGTGATCTCATGGTTCAGGAGTTTGAACCTTGCATCAGCATGGAGACTGCCTGGGATTCTCTCTTTCTTTCACTCTCTCTCTCTCTCTCCCCCCCTCCTCAATAAATAAATAAACTTAAAAAAAAAAGACTATTACCATATTGAAGTCTGACTGTGGGAGTAAGTATCACTCCATCATCCAACAGATTTGCCAACAGTCTTTTTTCATTCTTTTTCAAGATAGCCATTGCAGTGAGCTTCTATCAATAGAGCATCTAGATTTGATACAGAGGAACAGCTCCTTTAACAGCTAGTTAACACATCAAAGATCTCATGCTACATGCAATTCTGTGCACGAGCAGACAACTATGCTCAAGTAAAAGGGGTCTTGGTTTTTGTTAGTTGAGATCAGCCCATTCTGCTGATACACCCTTCAAACATCCCATTGTGCTCTATGGGGGCAAGGTTAAATCAGGAGTATTATGTGAGGTACTATATCTGGTAAGTTCTAAATCTTAAGGTTGCTGAGTCAGCCCAAAATTCAATTAACAATGTGGGAGGTCAGCCTATCAAAAAAAATATTATTTGTTCATAAGAGTTCCTCCCTTTACTGAGAATAGCTATTGAAATAGCAGTACAAGAAAATATTGCCTCATGCATCTCTCTGTGACATTTCGTATGGCGGATGTGAGCACCCCAACCCTTTGTTGGCTTTTATACCTTTCCCAGCCAAGAACGCCTATATCCCATGTATTAGTCAGGTAGGGCTACCATGACCAAATATCATAGACTGAGTTGCTTAAACAATAGGAATTTAATTTCTCAGAGTTCTGGATTCTGGGATTCCAAGTAAGCAGTGCCAGCAGAAGTAGTTACTGGTGAGACCTTTCTCCTTGGCTAAAATTTTTCCTTGGCTTCTTGTCTTCTTGACTATCCTCCCCTGGCCACTTATCAGTGCATGCATAATCCTAATATCTCTTCAACTTGTTATAAGAACAGTCTTACTGGATTAGGACCTCACCATTATAATTTCACTAAACTTTAATTAAATGTAATTATCTTCAAATGCAGTCACTTGGGAGTTAGGGCTTCATCTATGAATTTTGGAGAGATAGAATTAAGTTTAAAACATTCCCCAACCCCACCTCAGCTTTTTGATCTAAGCAGAAGTCATTCCTGAACATAACCCATAGTGGCAGCAGAAGGAATGTTATCTCAGTGTTTGAAAATGAAACTATAAAACCTATACCATGAATTTCATTGTATGCTTTCTGTTTTACCCTTTCAAAGAACATAAGTATCAACTGAATATCCCTGCTTTATTAAGAAGTATAACTGCTTCTACACTTACATATTTTTCACAAAATGATAAAACCAAGTAATAGACTTCAATTCTATGCATCTCCATATAAGATTCCTAACTGTACCATAATTTGGCCAAGCTTGAAGTTGGAGTTTTTGTTGTTGCTATTTGTTTGGTTTATATCTAAGAGCATCACACAGATTTCAGTGAAGACACCCACCATCCATGGCCACAGAGATAAGATGTGACAACTCAACCAAAACTGTGCAACTTTTTGATATTAATAATAGATCACCATACTCAGGTGCAATCTGCAAAAAAAAAAAAAAAATTCAAAAAAGACTGTTTCAATGAAATAAATGAAAAGCAATGTATATTTCATAGCTCATAAGTAAAGAAAATAAGAAAAAATAAGTTATTTGAATTATTACAACTCCCAAGTCCATCCATCCACAAGAAATATTTGCCATTATCACGTAGATTCTTTTATGCTCCTTTGAAAATTCTTTTCATGATAGGGGTTTTCTTGTCTTAAACACACACACACAAGTTTAGAGTATTATACACTGACAGATTTTTCTATAATAGGAATACCTATATTGAGTGTATACTGGTTAAGAAATCTTCTTAAGTTTTGGCCAGAGAAGGAAGACAGACAGAAGCACTGAATGCACAGCTAGCTCAAATTTTAATATCTGGTTTACTTTTTAAAAAATTGAAAGAAATATTTGGTAATCTCTTCCACAAAAGGATAAGTCACATTTGAACAGGACCTAAATAATACTTCAGTTGTGACCCAAAAAACTCACTTTGGGTGCTTCAGGCAGTATTAAGTCCTACAGCCCTATCAGTGGCAAAGGTAAGCACATTACTTTGATGATGTTGTGCCTTCAGCTTGAATACATCTATTGGACTTGACTGTGGGCTCCTTGAGTTCTAATAAGGGAGGGGAAAGATCAAAGATCATAATCCTTGCTCCAGGTAAGCTTTATTGCATGGACATCATTCTAGGCCACACATTTTCTTTCCTTTGAAGATAAATGTTTAAAGTACTATTATTTGTGACTGTCATACACTTAAATATACCTTGCAAAATAATGTTACTATTACAGTAATTTTAGATTCCCTCAATTTAAAGAGCAGTTTTCAAGAATGACCAGTTTAGGTTTTAAAGAAACCTCTAACTTCAAAATGTCCATACTTATTTCAATTATGGAAGTTACACTTTTTGAGTAACTACTAAAATAATTAATAATTTTAAGCAATCAATATTTATTTTTTTAAATTTTTTTAACGTTTATTTATTTTTGAGAGAGAGAGAGAGACAGAGCATGAACAGGGGAGGGGCAGAGAGAGAGGGAGACACAGAATCTGAAACAGGCTCCAGGCTCTGAGCTGTCAGCACAGAGCCCGACGTGGGGCTCGAACTCACGGACCGTGAGATCATGACCTGAGCCGAAGTCGGACGCTTAACCGACCAAGCCACCCAGGCGCCCCTAAGTAATCAATATTTAAATAATATTCTCAGAGTTCCATGATTTAACAGCATTAAAATGATTTGTTTAAATTAGCCATAGTGAGAAAGTATTATTAACATAAAGAGCATTTAAAAGCATGAATGGAACCTTAGTGATCATAATTAAAAATTCCTTCATGTATAGTTGAAGTCTAAGCCAGAGAATAAGAGAGAGAATCTGAGGTCATACAAGTAGTTGCCATGAAATCGCATTTATATCCAGTTGAGCAAATTACAAAGTGAAGACTATTTCCAAGGTTCAAAAACATATTTTTTGAAGAAAATATATCATGCAATTTGGCTTTAAAAAAAGAAAATAATTGAAATTATATTTTACTACCAAAGTATTTTTCTTTGTAAGTTGTGAAGATTAGAAAAGACTAGTAGAAGGCACCTGGGTAGCTCAGACAGTTAAGTGTGTCCGACTTTGGTTCAGGTCATGATCTCACAGTCCATGAGTTCGAGCCCCACATCTGGCTCTGTGCTGAAAGCGCAAAGCCTGCTTGGATCCTCTGTCTCCCTCTCTCTGCCCCTCCCCTGCTTGTGCGCTCGCTCTCTGTCTCTCAAAAATAAATAAACATTAAAAAAAAATCACACAAAAAAGAAAAGACTAGAAGATAATTAGCATTTAGTTCAAAACTATTTACAGAAAACTTTCAGGAAAACATCTATTTTATCTATTTATAAAGGCAAAGGGGTCAAAAAAAGAGCAATAAACAGGAATGACAGGATTCACGTTTGCATTCAGAAGTATCTCTCTGGAGACAACACAGAAAATGAGTTAGAACAAAAAACTACTGAATACAGGAATAGCCGTTAAGGTATAGTACCATTCATAAAGTAGTTGTTATTTGTTTTTGTTGTCATTTTTCTAAAGAGAATTATATTTAATATCTACTCAGCATTTTCTTTCTGGCATAGTTCTAGGTACTTTGCCAGCATTATATCATTTCATCCCACAATATGCTCTAAGGTAGTGCTATGTCTAATTTACAGATAAAGAGACTAAATATTAGAGAATAGAGTGGTTAGTTAAATTAGTCAAGATTATAAAACAGTTGGTTGTGGTTTCAGAATTTGAACCCAGGGCATCAGATTCTCATATCCACTGTCATAATTGCTGCTCTCTCCTATAAATGAGGAAAGTCTTCTGATCTTTGCCCTTCACAGTCCCTGTAGGAGGGCAGGACTTCTTGTATTGACATAATGCATTTATTTAAAAATCATTAATATTCCCAAGGTATATATTATTATAAAATTATGACAAGTATGGCTTGGAAATGTGAGTGTATTACTGGGATTCCTGTTGTTTATAGACAGCCATCACTTACAAAGAAACTCTTTGATTTTAGGTACATGCCATAATGATGTTTAAAAAATCATATGATGCATTCTTGTCATATATTATAATAGTTATTTCTTAATACTGCTATCTTTTTTGTTCATTTTTCAGGAAAGATAAAAGAATAATAATTAGAAGACAAAGACAAAACAAAAAACTCTGTACTATGGAAAACCCAAACCAATATAATCACCAAATATTAAAACATATTATACAGGTCCTGATATAAAACAAATGGGCATGAAAGTGTTCATACCACCAAAATAAGAAAGCAGATCATACTTCTCTTTAAACCATGGGGGAGTTATGAACACAAAGAAATCTAAAAGAACTGACTTGCAAAGGAATGAGTCATTCCTAGATGGGCAAGAGGTTTTTATACTTGGGGCCAGATGATAATGTTGGGTGCTAAGCTGACAGAAGAACAAGCCTAGCAAAGATGAATACTCTTCACTTAGATTAGGAAACACCAGAAAATCTTGACAAATCAATTTTTGGATTTTTGGATTCAGAGTGACACCCAAAGCAGACACCATGCTTTCTGTAAGATTCTCCTACATGGGGATTTTGCTGAGAAAGCAGAGACTGGGGAGAGGCCTGGATAGCAGGAACAATTCACGTGATTTCATAATCTCCCCATCTCCTGACACCTGCATCTCACAGTCTTGCATCATCAACATCCAACAATCTCTCAGGCTCACATGGCATTGCAACCCAGCTATTACTTTTTAATCTGCAGTCTTACAATCTCAGTCCTGAGACTATACAGTCCCTGATTTCTCAGTTTCAATTCTCATGATCTCCTGCTCCTTAAGTCAAGCAGATTCCAAGTCTAGCATCCTTGTAATCTTAGGGTTTTGAAATCCAACTTATTTGTATTCTCATTTTTCAAGGTCAATTAGTTGCACAGTGTTCCATTAGATGTCTCTCCCAGAAGAAAAGGCCTGAACTCATCTTTAGAGCATTTGAAAAATGAGATGAGCTGTCTAACCAAAGTTGTAATAATAACCAAATTCAGTATAACTTTCAATATGATCAAAGATACTAACTCAGCAGAGGTAGAAGAAATTGAGTACTAGCCTAATATTTGAAGACAGCACCTAGTTTCCTAGTGCTTGTATTCTAAAGCCCAGTCAAATGAAACTTGAACACAGTCACATATATTATAATCTTAATTTGGCCAAATTTCACCTGGCCTCCATAAGACATCCATATGACCAACTCACTATGGTTGTATTCTGATTCCTGGGGATTGGCATCAGTTCAGAACCAGTGTTCAGGTGTCCATTTCTTTCTTCAGTATAGAGTCATATTTTTAGACGGACTTTGATCAGTTTAGGGAATGCTGGCTGGAAACATTAGAGAACATATTTATAGCAGTTTTAACAGTCCTTTCTCAAGACGTACAGTTTCACTCCACAGGTCAAGCTCTGTGAAATAACTTATACCTGAGAATTAGATCAAAGTCCTTGATTACCACTCTAGTGAATCATTTCAGAACTCTATTCAGAAGTGAATTTTCTGTTTTTAGTTTCACAATTAAGTATCCCTTTATAGGCTTATCACTTATTTCCATCCTAGAGAAAATATGATCAATTAGCTAAAACCAAAGATGACTACATTTAAAAGTATTATATCCACCACTATGTCCTGGCTAACCATTATGATCATCAGACGCCATAGTACTTGCCCTCTATTATTCTGGAATTACATAACCAACATGATAACCAAAGATCCTATTTCAATAGCAATATTCAAATTTTGTTTCCATTTGCAGAGGACAGCTATAGCAACATGGCCTCCTGAAGTGTATTCCAGATCTTCATGGAGAAATATTTATGAAACAGGTGAGTACATGACAAATCTCTTCAGCAATGCTTTTAGCCTGCCTTTGGACTCTTTTCCTTTTCATTACAACAGTGAATTTCTGGAATCTCCACTTCATTTAGTGGAGTACACCACTGGGTCTAGATTTCTTGCCAAACAGCTGAGCAATCTGTTAGAATCTTTCCCAGAATATGAGTAAGTATATCCACACTAATGTATTTGGCTTAGTTTAAAGTTGCATTTTTTCTAGTTATTTTAGCATCATTAAAATATATTGTTGTACCTAGTTATCAGGTTAGATCCTAAATAAATTAGCAACATTTTACAATTACTTTGGTGTGTAGGTTTTTACCTCCTGGGTAAAATATTCCACCTGCACCTTTAGAGCAAGCTTAAATCTGAGACTAGTTATTTGCCTGATGGAAATAAAAAGTGGCAGAGATTTGCCACCAGGAACATTGTGATTGATTTGCTAAAACAAAACGTAAAGAAAAATTAAATAACAAAAATAACAATAAAATGTTGCATTAGATGGGTCTCATGTATTTAGGAATAAATCTATCAGGAAAGGAATTAGAAATTTTAGCTAGTATTAGTCAGTGTTTTCCGAGGTCAGGATGCTCAGAATAATTTGCTATCACAGAAGTATCCTCATTCCAATCATTACATTATTTCCAAATCAATTATTTTAACTTTCACATATTAATGAGAATCCCACCTATAATAAAGTAAATTATATGATTAGGCTCTGTTTATTCTTTTTTGTGTGTATATTTTCCAGTTTTTATTTAAATTCCAGTTAGTTAACATACAGTGTAATATTAGTTTCAGGTGTACAACATAGTGATTCAACATTTACATACGATATCCAGTACTCATCACAAGTGCCCTCCTTAATACCCATCACCCACTCAAACAATCACCCCCACAACTCCCCTCCATCAGCCCTTAGTTTGTTCTCTATAGTTAAGAGTCTATTGTATGGTTTGCCTGTTTTTCCCCTATTTGTTCATTTGTTTATTAAATTCCACATATGAGTGAAATCATACGATATTTGTCTCTCGGTGACTGACTTATTCGCTTAGCATAATCCTTCATCCACGTCATTTCAAATGGCAAGAATTCATTCTTTTTATCGCTGAGTAATATTCCATTGTATGAAAAATATGTTTGTATGTGTGTGTGTATGTATGTGTGTCTGTGTAATATATATATATATATAATATGTAATCTTTATATATTATATATATACTATGTAATGTGTGTATATGTGTATATATATATATGTGTGTATATATATATATTTATATGTGTGTGTGTGTATATATATATCCATTCATCAGTTGATGGACATTTGGGTTCTTTCTATAATTTGGCTATTGTTGATAGTGCAGCTATAAATATCAGGGTGCACGTGTCTCTTGAAATAAGATTATTTCAACAATATTAATTCTTCCAATCCATGAACATGGAATGTTTTTCCATTTCTTTGTGTCTTCTTTAATTTCTTTCACAAGTGGTTTATAATTTTCAGAGTACAAATATTTTACCACTTTGGTTAGTTTTATTCCTGGGTATCTTGCCATCTACAAATAGTTAGTACTCTCTGTTTCTGATTTTGTTGATGTTGTTTTATCTTGTTCCTATTTATCCATACCATAAATACCATAAGGTATTTATAAGGTATCCATAAATACCATAAGGTATTTATCCTTATGGCTTCACAAGAGTACTCTACCAAACATTTAAAGAAGACTTAATATATATTCTTCTCATTTTTTTTTCCAAAAAAATAGAAGAGGAAAGAAATTTTCCAATTCATCCTATGAGGTCAGCACTATCCTGATACAAAACACATAAAAACACCAGAAGAAAAGAGAACTGTAGCCCAATATATCTGATGAACAGGGATGCAAAAATCCTCAACAAATATTGGAAAACTGAATCCAACAACACATTAAAAAAAATCACTCACCAAAATCAGGTGGGATTTATTCCTGGGATGTCATGTTTTGTCATATTAACAAAACAATCAAAATGATACATCACATCAATGAGAAAAGATGAAAAACATATGATCATTCCAAGATGGAAAAATAAGTATTTGACAAAGTACAACATTAATTTATAATAAAAATCCTCAACAAAGTAGGCTTAGGGATACTATACCTCAACATAACAAAGAACTTATATGAAAAACTCACATATAACATCATACTCAATAGGGAAAAACTGAGCTTTTCCCCTAATGTCAGAACAAGGCAAGTATTTCTAGTCTTATCACTTTTATTCAACATAGTACTGTAAGTCCTAGCCACAGCAATCAGAGAAGAAAAAGAAATAAAAAGCATACAAATCAGTAAGAAAAAAGTAAAATTTTCAATACTTGTGGATGGCATGATACTATATAGAGAAAACCCTAAAGACCACCAAAAAACTGATGGAACTGATAAATAATTTGGTAAAGTTGCAGGATACAAAATCAATGTACAGAAATCTGTTTCCTTTATGTAAACCAATAATGAACCAACAGAAAGAGAAATCAAGGAATCGATTCCATACACAATTGCACCTAAAATAATAAGATACCTAGGAATAAACCTAACCAAAGAGGTGTAAGACCTGTACTCTGAAAGCTATAAAACACTGATGAAAAAAATTGAAGATGACACAAAGAAATGGAAAAACATTCCATGTTCATGGATTGGAAGAATTAATATTGTTGAAATGTCTATAGAACCCAAAGTAATGTACACATTTAATGCAACAAGTATGTGTGAGGATGTGGACAAATAGGAACTCTCATGCTCTGTTGATAGGAATGCTAACTAGTACAAAGCCACTGTGGAAGACAGTATGGAGATTCCTCAAAAAAATTAATAATAGAAATACTCTATGATCTAGTAATTCTGCTACTGGGTACTTACCCCAAAAATACAAAAACACTAATTTAAAGAGATATATGTACCCCTATGTTTATTGTAGCAATATTTACAATAGCCAAACTATGGAAGCAAGTGTCCTTTGATAGATAAATGGATAAAGATAATGAATGGATAAAGAAGATGTGGTATATATTAGTGTACCATATAAAAACAAAATGAAATCTTTACGTTTACAACAACATGGATGAATCTAGAGTATAATGCTAAGTGAAATAAGCCAGTAAGCCAGTCAGATACCATATGACTTAACCCATATGTGTAATTTAAGGAACAAAACAAATGAACAATGACAAAAAAGAGACATATCATAAAACATACTCTTGACCATACAGAAAACAGATGGTTAGCAGAGGGGAGATGGGTGGGGAGCTGGGTGAAATAAGTGAAGGAGATTAGGAACATACTTATGATGAGCACTGTGTAATATATGGAACTACTGAAACACTATCCTGTACACCTAAAACTAATATAACAATGTATATTAACTACATTGGAGTTAAGAAAAAAAATAATAACTATGAGTATTTCTGTGTGTGTGTGTGTGTGTGTGTGTGTGTGTGTGTGTGTGTGTATAGTCATAAAAAAACTCTGTCTTCTGTCAGGCTTTCAAGCTCTCCCTTCATTCTTATCTTTATTATCCCCACCTCAATGGTTTTTTAACTATCCATCAGGTCTACCAAAAACTTGCCTTCAATAGGTGTCTTATGCCAGATAACTCTAGAGGATAATTTAAGTATTTATTTTGCTTCTATATGTGAGGTATTAATACTAGTCCATTTCCAGGGGTGAGTGAATATTCCCTGCTTTCATACCCAACCAAACCAGATTCCAATCCTTAAAGACTGGTCCTCACTTATAGTATATCGTTATCAGCCAAAATAAAGCATAAGAAAAAGAACAAAACCAGGTATTTTAATCTAGATGTAATACAGAGAATTAAATATTTACAAAAGTATCGGAAAGATTAGAGGAAGAGTGGGCCTTAGCCTCAAACTCCAGGAAGTCTTCCAGAACTAACTGACCAAGGAAACTAATCTGACCACCAGAACTTGAATTCAAGACTAAAAAACTCCATTCCCATAATCCAGAATAAAAAGCCATTGCTACTAATGTACCTACCTTTTCATACCCAGAAAGCTGGGAACTAAACACTAGAATGCAGTTTCAGAGAAAAACTAAAATAGCCCAAAAGAACAAGATGTCTTGGGTTTTTTTTTCCCCATCTACCTCCACCTTCTAAATTCCATACAAATATATTTAATAGGCAGAACCTAATTTACTCTTTGCAAAAGAAAAGAATGATGGCTGAGTTACTCAATCTAGAGTATCCACTATACTTCACAAGAAAAATCAAAACATCCAATCAGCATCCAAGCATCTATGTTATAAAATGATAATTGAAAATGTACCTATATGTGAAGGTGTATGTATGAAATGTATGTTAAAATGTTGGTTCATAAAGTTATTTTGCACAAATAGAAATAATTGGGGCATGAATGTGAGGATATTGTCATAGCATTCCTCTAAAGTATATCAATAATTTTATCTCGATGTCACTAATGAGAAGACAGATGAATGAGTATTGTGAGTTTACCTGGCAGTATGTTGTATAAGTTATAATTAACCTTTAATATTGTTCTTAGGTGGTATTCATCTTCTACCTTATTATAGGAAGGGCAATGGAAGTGCAGTTGTTAAACTGAAATAATTGTAGAGCTGGTCACAAATAAGCCATAATTTGTAAGTATTTATGATATCTAATATTCTTCCATGTTTGTTAGACACAATTTTTATTTTACTTACTTAGGTACAATATCAGATGTGTAAGGTCTCTATTTTAATGAGAGAAGAACTGGACTTTTATACTTATATACTCATGTAAATTATTTCCTATATAGTGGAATTTATATGGCTGCTATCAACCTCTAGACAAAAAAAAAAAAATTCCTACCTACTAACTTATAATCCCTGGGGTTCTGGACATTATAAGACTCCTCCTAGCCAGGATGATAGCAGTTGGATTGGTTCACTGATTTTTTTTTTCTGCAAAACATATTGCTGCTTAAGAGATTTCAATATCTCAAAGAACAAAGATTAATTATGGGTAAAATTTGGGATAATGAAGGGTCAGATTTCTGGTCTTGTGTCTATATGACAAGGGTACTTTAGTAATGACCTGTCCCCATCATACTAGGGTGTTATGGCTGAATTGCATTCCCCCAATACTCATATTGAAGTCCTAACCTCCAGTATCTCAGAACGTGTCTATATTTGGAGACAGAATCTTTAAAGTGGTAATTAAGGTATAATGAGGTCATTATGGTGGGTCCTAATCTCATATGACTCATGTCCTTATAAGAAGAGAAAATTAAAACATAGAGGCACAGAACAGACACTATGTGAAAACATACAGAGAAGATAGGCATCTATAAACCAAGGAGAAAGACCTCAGAAGAAACTTGTGGTCATCTAGTCTTTGTTGTGGCAGTTCTAGTAAACTAGAGACATATACAAGGGGATGTCAAATACTTTGGTTGGGGATGGGAACAGTTAGAATGTTGAACAAATTTTTAATTAATTAATTAGCTAAAAGGGGCTGAAAGAATCTGAAACTTTGCATTTAGTAAAATTAAGGCCAAGTGTACTTACCCTAGGACTATTTGCTTAGGTGCCATATTTAATGTACAATATAGCTTATATTTCCTGAGTTCATTCAACAAGTTAAATCACATCTAAAAGAATTTCAATACTATTTCTTTCCATTGCTGTTCCTCCTAACAAGGCCTAGATTTAGAAACACACACACACGCACACACACACACACACACACACACACACACACACACACACACAAGTCCATACAAGTACAGATGGTTTTACCTAAAAGCTGAAAAAATTAAGCTTCAGGGCTGTCATACACTTGTGATCTTTTTAAGACTCTGTATCTAACTTTGTGTTTATGTTTGTAGTTTTATGTTACTTTCATGAATTAACACTAACTCTCATCACCAAGTAGAATGCCCCTCTGTTTGCAGGTATTTTATCTCAATTAGAATGACAAAGATGACTAGTGTTTACATACTTCTTCACTGGGCTTCTCAGTGTTGACTTGCTGATAGCAAAGACTTTTTTCTCAAGGCCTATCAGAACACCTGACAAATAACAATATTCTATAATTATCTATTAATGGAAGGGAGAGGGAAAAAGAAGATAGCATAATTAAAACAGGGACAAATAATTTCTTAGAAATAAAGGTGCTATATAATTTTAAATCAAAAAAAAAAAGAGAAAGAAGAGTTACAAGAATGTAACAGCACAGAGTAAAGGTTTAAGTACTATTTAATATTACGTACTATTTGGACAAGAAGATCTCATTATGATGGAGAATATATAGTCTCACTTATGACACTAAGGTTTTAAATGGTTAACTTCTAATAAGTAGAAAAAAGCAATATACTGAATTTGTTTTGTACAGTTATTATTATTCCATAATTAAATATAAGGCAGATTTCATCAAAATGCACATTAAAAATCAGCATTTATGTCTTTCCAATATGATAGAATATTCCTTCAGGCAAGAGTTAAAGATATCTACTAGCTTCACTGATGCCTGCTTTTGTGTGCACTCTATTTGATTTTGTCATCACTTGAGAATGCATCAAAGAAACATAGATCTAAATTCAGGAGATCATTAATGGAAATCCTAACCTGGCTCACCATGTTACAATCATAAAACTTGTGTGCAAATTATAGCTACATCCCTTATGATTCAACTAGTAAGTCAGATGAGGAGACAACCATAGAGTTCAGCCTTGATAGAGCTCGTATTTCCTGAAGCATAATAAAGAACAGACATGGAAATAGCATATCAGCTGCCAAGAAGGATTGAAAAAAAATTGGCATGGAAGAGCTTTATATTGTAAGAATATCTGCTTTAATTCCCTGGCCTCTCTTAATAAGTAAATAAGCAATTGAATAAACAAACCCCGAAACTTGATTTCTGGGATACTAAAAGGACAGCATACTTGGGAGATTTTTTTAATGTAATCTTAATTTATGAGCATCTGGAAACAAGGATCAGAATGAAGATTGTTCATTTATCAACAGAGCTATTAGATTATGCTGACTTTGTTTGTTTGCTTTTATTCCTACTGCTCTTAATATGTAGGGATGATAAGAAGGAAGAAGATGGTCATTAGCTCATTCACTTATTTTACTTATTATTTCTCTGATCCAGAAGTCATGATATAAAATGCAGGTGTTACATATGCATTTAATCTTCTAAGCCTATGGTTAACCTTCAAAAGAGGCTGAATTAGATGATTCCTAATTAATTATGTTAATTGTATAGATTTTTCAGCAAAGGTTTTCCCACCAAAAGGGAACTTTGTAGAAAAAAAATATGGGTAGCAGGCAGTGCAGTTATCAAACCAATTTCTATCCCAGTACATAGAGCTGGATTTGGCCGAGTGCACATATGGAAGTGAATTACATACCCAAACATAAATACACACATTTTACTACTGTATTTTCTTCTACTTCCTTTCCCTTTTCACAATTAAAATAAATTTTCTGTGATATAAACTGATGAACATTTTTAAGAATCATCAAAGTCTCTGCCAGACTTCCAACGTTTAAAATGTGAGACATAGAATAAGAGGCAGAAGCTTTGCAGGAGAGAGAGAGTGGTAGACTGCTACACTTGCCTACATCCTACACTAAAGACAGGGCTATTACAGAAGCAGGGGAAAGAGTTACCAAAAACTCAGAAGGTGAAGTTATACCCAAAGTTGTTAGCGTAAATGAAAGCAATAGATATGAGAGAATATTTGAGGATATTAGTCTATAGATTAGTCTATATTAGTCTCTAGATTCTGGGCAGGAAAACACTGGGAGCAGGAATGGGGCAAAATATATAAGAAGGATTAGAGTTCAATTATTTAAAGAGGTAAGGATTTCTAGAGATGGACTTCACTTTTGTGGCTTAAATAAGCCACATAACCAAGAAGACAATATTCTTACTAAACATAAATATGTAGATTACAAATTCATTCCCTTTGATAAATGGAAATGCCTACCTCTTTAATCTTAAACTTTATTTACCTGTAATAAAAGGAATAAGTATTCTGAATTAAGCAGTTCCAGGTAAGCTGTCATAGTATTCAGAACAACTTACAGATTTTTCAAATAACTGCAGTTAGAGAATTTCTCGAGAATTAAATCTAAAAGAAACTATGTATTTGACAAAAGCCAGAATATTTTGAAAAAATATATTTTTTAAATATGAAATTTATTGCCAAATTGGTTTCCATACAACACCCAGTGCTCATCCCAAAAGATGCCCTCTTTAATGCCCATCACCCTCATCGTCCCTTCCACCCCCCCATCAACCCTCAGTTTATTCTCAGTTTTTAAGAGTCTCTTATGTTTTGGCTCCCTCCCTCTATAATTTTTTTTTCCCCTTCCCTTCCCCCACGGTATTCTGGTAAGTTTCTCAGGATCCACATAAGAGTGAAAACATATGGTATCTGTGTTTCTCTGTACAACTTACTTCACTTAGCATAACACTCTCCAGTTCCACCCACGTTGCTACAAAAGGCCATATTTCATTCTTTCTCATTGCCACGTAGTATTCCATTGTGTATATAAACCACAATTTCTTTATCCATTCATCGGTGGATGGACACTTAGGCTCTTTCCATAATTTGGCTATTGAAAGTGCTGCTATAAACATTGGGGTACAAGTGCCCCTATGCATCAGCACTTCTGTATCCCTTGGGTAAATTCTTAGCAGTGCTATTGCTGGGACATAGGGTAGATCTATTTTTAATTTTTTGAGGAACCTCCACACTGTTTTCCAGAGTGGCTGCACCAGTTTGCATTCCCACCAACAGTGCAAGAGGGTTCCCGTTTCAGTGAAGAAATGGGCAGAAAACATGAATAGACACTTCTCTAAAGAAGACATCCAGATGGCCAACAGGCACATGAAAAGATGCTCAACATCGCTCATCATGGAAATACAAATCAAAACTACACTCAGATACCACCTCATGCCAGTCAGAGTGGCTAAAATGAACAAATCAGGAGACTATAGATGCTGACGAGGATGTGGAGAAATGTGAAAAATATTTTAAAAGATATTTTTTCACTTTAAAAGTAACATTATAATATTCTTTACAGTTCTATTAAAATTATTTTGTATTCATTAAAATTATTTAATTTTAAAATTAAATGAAACTTGATGACAATTATATAACATTTTTGAAAAAAAGTTAAACTGTTTATTTTGTATTCTAGAGGAATTAAATCAGACAATGTGAATGAATGCTTATGGACACTAAATCTATTAATAATACATTTAGGGATTTAAGAGTCAAAGATACTCCCATATAGTGTATATTTCAAATGAAGTATATCACTTCACCTAACTTATTTGTCTATGTCAATTATTTGAATGCTATTATTGACAGAGTATTATTTTTCCCTCTTATTTTCTTATCAAGCTAGAGGAACTATCACAAACTAAGCAAAATGAAGACAATAATTCCAACTTGTATTCTTGTATGCATGGTTCTCTCACCTTTACTATTCCATTTTACCTTCCTGTTAAATCTGTTGATTTGATTTGATTCCTCTACCCATCCTGTAAGAGACAGCAAGTAATAGCTACCTCACCTTAGAGATTTTACGGACATAAACAAATAAAAATTATATCTTTTATGTGGATAATGTCCCTAACATGGAATGATTCTTAAAAAATTTAGAATATGGGGTTGACTAGTGCCTCCATCCCTGGTTGGGGGGTGGGGGGGGAATGTATACATACACACGCGCACGCGCACACACACACAAATACTTGAAACCTATGAATTTGACCTTACTTGAAGAAGCAACTTTGCAGATGGAAGTTAAGGATCCTGAGATGGGATCCTACTGGATATAGGGTAGGCTCCAAATCACAAGCGTTTTTCTAAAACCTTAAAAGAGTAAAGCAGAGGGAAGTTTGGGAGACAAAGAAATACAGAAACAAATCATGTGAAGATGTAGGCACAGAGATTAGAGTTATGTAGCCCCAAACCAAGGAATGTCTGGAGCCACCAGAAATTGGAAGAGGCAAGGAAGGATTTTCCTCTACAGTCTTCAGAGGGAGTGTGGCGCTGCTGACAGGCTGATTTTAGGTTGCTGCCCTCCAAAACTGTTAGAGAATAAGTTTCTGTTGTTTTTAAGCCACCTCGTGTGTGGTAATTTGTTACAGCAGCTCTAGCAAAAAAATATGTAGTATCTTATTTAACATGGAAATTTATAAATAAGTCATCATATATCATTATTTTTCCCCAAGATATTTCCCTCAATATTTGTACTAATAACGCCTTCTACTTCTCGAGGCTAATCTATAAAATTCAAAATTTTGGTTAGAAAAATTGGCCATATTACACAAAAGTACTTAATTTTCTATTACAAATACTGTATCATGTCTACTCTTATATTATGAAATACTAAGTTTGAAAAACTGAACAAATGCTCATAGGGCACAGATGATCATATTCTGTATGCAAAACTGGATATTTGAAGCCTAACTGCAAATGAGCATTAGACAATTTCAACCCATGTGTGTAATTACCCGCCTTTGTGGTTCTGAGAAAGCAACTCAGACTTAGAGCATGTCAACTTTCAGCCATTCTTTCCATAACATTTTTGTTCTAGCTAGGATAGGGTTTTCTGAATAAAATTTGTCATACCATACTTGCACCTCTCATCAATTGTCTTCATGTAGTCAAATTCGATAAAGGCAATTATAACCTGAGCAATGATAATCATTTCCTATGTAATAAAACAGAGTAAGTGAACATTACAACTCAACAATAATTTATAGCATTGGGCATAATCTGTGAGGTCAGGTGCAGGGGACACTTCTAACTCAGGATGACTGAGTGTTCTGCTTGAGCCAAGAAATACCACTTACAGAGCCAAATTAAGGTAGCAACTTGAATGTTCTGAAAATGGAATCTTTCGTATATTCAGTGTAAGTGTTAACGGTTTCTCAGAACTCTACGGGGCAGTATATCAGTAACAAACACATACTGTATTATATTTCATATAGGTTAGGGTATCTTGACCATGATTTACAAAAGTGATTCTTTTAAACTTAATAGATTCTTCCACAGGTTTTACTGGAGTGAGATGTTTACTGGTGTCCCCTGAGTCGATTTTATCAGTCTGTAAATTGGTAAGAACCATCTCCTAGGGGGACAGAGTTGTGCACATAGCATTGTTTCCATTTTACAGAAATAATGTAGACCTGTACACGCTATAGCCTTTTAGAATTGAAATATGACGAGGTCAGTTAACTTGTATTCATTAGTCATGCATAACATGCGTCTAGAGAAGTTCTAAGCTTCTAAGGTAATTTTAAATTGTATTTTTGCATAGTGTCTATGCTGAACTGGTTTCTATTTTTTTTAAGACTAATGTTTTTATATTTCATAGTGTACTTCAGTATCCTAGAATATATTTGCTTGCATATTATCTCTTTTGATCCTTATGACCACTCTGTGAAAGAATATTTTAGAGCAAATATTATACTCCACATTTGTAAAATTTGTAAATGAACACTGGAAGTTTATGAATTTCCCAGTTATATGATGAGACCAAAGTGAAGGCATCTCCTCTCTGACGTTGCCTTAAATCTCACTTTCCTCATTAGAACATTCTGATGGGATTATAAGATATCTCTGGAGTTTAAACCAAAAAAAGATATGATGCCTGGAATTATCTGAAGGAATTTTTGTTGGTTGCCTAGACCTGCAATAACCTGAATGTAGATTTTTATATATTTGGATTTTAGATATTCATAGATACTAGAATATAACTTAGGAAATATGAGCACTCCTACCAAATCAGAATATAGGAGCATAAATTTTTTTAGAAAGAGAGAGAAAACAAATTTCAAGCATACACTAATGCCCACTAATGCCCAAACTTAGTGGCTTGAAACCACAAAGTTTATTTCTCATTCACCAAATAAAAATAAATTCTAATGTGGGAACGGAGAGGGGTCAGTTGCCATTATTCATTGTGGTCACTTACGTAATCCAGACTGATAGAGTCTCTACCTCAACACATGCTTCCATACGTGTCATGTCACAAAAAGAGTATAGCTGAGGATCTCTCTTCTGCAATGGAATCCTTTGGCAAGGAAGGCATTTGTATCATTTATAGTCACAATTCATTCACCAGAACTAGTCGTAGCTCAGTTCAAAGGGATGGGGAAAGTACAATACGCAGGTGTGACTGGAAGGAGAGGGAAGCCAGTTATCAGTGAGCAGTTCAAATGTATGCCACAGATATAAAGATAGGCTTTTTTATTTTATTTGTATTATTTAAAAAAAATTTAATGTTTATTTATTTTTGAGATAGAGACAGAGCATAAATGGGGGAGGGTCAGAGAGAGAGGGAGACACAGAATCTGAAGCAGGCTCCAGGCTCTGAGCTGTTAGCACAGAGCCCGACATGGGGCTCAAACTCACAGACCGTGAGATCATGACCTGAGACGAAGTCGGATGCTTAACCAACTGAGCCACCCAGGCGCCCCATGATAGGCTTTTTTAAAGAAGGTTAGGGTTCATCTTTTGGAATGTAATGTAATTCAAAATAAAATAATACTTGTAGGTTCTGAGAAGTGAAAGAGGCTTAGCGTTTGTTGGGGCTAGTCTCTAACCAATGCAGAAATTTCTTCTTAAATACTCCATGAATTCTCCCCTAATATTTCCAGTGATAAGATGTTATTTGACCTAGTAGTTGTTATTCAACTGGATATTCTACTGGACTCTATTACTGAAGCTTATTTATGTTGCTCCAGGCCTAAATCTAAGAAACTGAGGATCTCACTTACCAACTCTTGTTCTATCTTCTAAGCACCATATAACATTACAAATGGGTTTGACAAAAAAATCACAACACTCGCTGAAGTAGTATTTAAAGAACTGCAGACTGTAGAGCTAATCTTTGACAAGCAGATGAAACATCTCCTGCAAAATTACAACTGGATTTTAGGACATATCTATTTTTGTACCTTATCAGGTTGTCTGCAATCTTCACATTATTAACTCTACAGAGGAATTCTTAATTTGGAAATATTACATCTTTTTACCCTTAAAAATGCAATCCTGAAAGCACAATCCGATACCACATTACAACCAGTAGGATGGTTATCATAAAAGCAAAAACAAATAATTTGTCAGTGAGGTTATAGAGAAGCTGGAACCCTTGCACATTGCTAATGGGAATGTAAAATGGTTCAGTCTCTGTGGAAAACAGTATGGTGGCTCCTCAAAAAATAAAACATAGAATTGCCATATGATCCAGAAATTCTACTTTTATACCTAAAATAATTGAAAGCAAGGATTTTAACAGATAATTGCACATGCATGTTCATAGGAGCACTATTGACAATAGCCAAAAGATGGAAACAATCCAAATGTCCATCAAGAGATATATAGAAAATAAAATATAGTGTGTGTGTACATATATATATGTATATATGCCATGTATATACACACATACAATGTAATATTATTCAGCCTTAGAAAACTTTTACACATGCTACAACATGAATGAATATTGAAGACACTATGCTAAGTGAAATAAGCCACAATGTGAATATACTTAATGCCCCTAAAGTATATATTTAAAAATGGTTAAAATGATTAAAAACATGTATATTTTACTATAAAGAGAACAAACTGCAAGTCTGTTTTATACTGTAAGATTTTTTAAGAATTTAATAAAGTAATTTCCTGAGAATCAGATGTGTTTGATTCACACATGTAAAATATACATGCAATTTAAGAGAGGTCTAAAGAAACTGTCAGCATAGAAATGAAGATCTGATAAAATAAATGTTGTCTAATTCCAAGGATACTTGACCATGACTTAGAGTGTGAAATGGATCACCTATTGCTACAGTACTCATAATATGCAAGTAACTATTTATTTAGGATCTACTCAAATTATGCATGCTTTTCGAAATTACTAACACATGCAGAAAGTGATAACAAGGATAAGCGTTAGATTCTTTATTTAGAGTTTATCAGTCTCACAATATCTGTTAACTAAAAATACTCAATTTGAACTTAATTCCAAGTGAAAATATTGCCCACAATACTAATACTTTATCAAATAACTGAGCTCCAATAATCAATACACTCAGCATTTCCTCTCTTGACTGAAATGAGCTGCTGTTATCTTTTACCCCAAATAGTATATTGCAATGGTATTTTATTGCTTCAAGAGGTAGGAATCCAAGAAATGAAGCAACCTGAAATCACCTGTCCATACAGAGGATTGATATTTCATGTGACCCCAATTTGCCCTCATCTCTGGCTTTTACTGTCAAAGTTGAGTTGCCTGGTACTCTTGGATGCACGCCTGATACAAGTTTGATTACTGTCATCAGGAGAGCGAATCTCTCCATTCCAAAAACATCTGAGTAAGAAACAGCCACAAGATGAAGTGATGCTGCAATAAAAGAAAAGCTTAAATCCTCCAAATGTTTGTAGTTTGGAGAGGAGGGAGCAAGGAAAATGCAGAGTGCTTATATCCTCTATTCCTTTACTCTTTTCAAAACCTCCGTTTTAAACTACTTACTTTTATTCATCACTATGTATTACTTTCCCCTGTCCTAATTTTACATTAATTCTACCTTCTACCTCCAACAAACACAACTCGATGATCTACTGATTATATTGTTTTTTCTTTCCCTTGTCTATTATACCATGAAGTCCCTGGCATTCTACAGTAGCTCTTCATAAGCATGGCCATTTTAATACACTTTGATTTGAACTTAACCTTAATTCCCATATCATCTGCTTTCATAGGTATGTTTTCCAGTCTTATGTGAGAAATAAATAGTACATAAACCTGATGGTTCTTTTTTCTTTATGTGCAATTTCACAATGGGGTTTTCAATTTAAGTGAATTCAGTCTGTATTAGTTTTTTACCATTACTGTAACAAATTACCAGAAAGTTAATGACTTAAAACAACACAAATTTGTTATCTTACAGTACTTTAGCTCAGACGTCTAGCATTGGCCAGACTAAAATCTAGGTATCAGTAGGCTGTATTCTTTCTGTAGTCTCCAGTGGAGAATCTATTTCCTGGCTCATTCAAGTTGCTGACAGAATTCAGTTCCTTGCAATTATAGAAATGAGATTCCTAATTTCTTGCTGGGGTTCCCATCTCTTTAATGGTTACCACATTCCTATGCACATGGTTTCCTTCCTTCATTTTGAAAGCCAGCAATGGTGGTTTGAATCCCTCTCACAGTCCAAAACTCTTCTCCCTCTTCTTTTCATCGTTGCTTCTCTCTAACCTAATCTCTTAATTCCCTCTTCCACTTTTAAGAACTCAAGTGATCAGACTGGGCCAAACTTTATAATCCATGATAGCTTGATACTTTTCCTTCAAATATCTCAGGTATCTCTGCTCTACTGATTTTCATTATAATTTTTATTCACTAAGGTAAATCACACCTAAGACTTGCAAGAACTGTCAGGCTCTGGAGTGTCATGATTGTATCAGTTAGGACCCAGAAAGAAGAAATGGGATTGATTTTAAAGAAACACTGTTGATGAAACCAAGATGTGATGCATCAAAGTTGAGCAACAACAGGAATGCATTATGACCCCAGGCCTGAAGAAGAAGGGGAGAATAATAATGTTACTGGAGCCTTAGGTGAGCTGGAGACATGGAAGAGGGGCTGGTATTGTAGTCAAACACAACTACTTTCAGAATCACAGCAACAAAACACTTCAGAATTATGAACAACACACTTTTCAGAATAATGGCAACAACACGTTCAGGGGATGGGAAAAAGAAGTATCTCCACATTTCTCTCTAGCACTCTGATATTGTCAGCTTATATGGCAGTAGAGCCCATGTGGGTTAGAAATTCTTCTATCCAAGGAATGGTAGAGTGTAGTAAAGCATGGAGACTAGATGTGCGTGAGGGTGGTGGGCTGAAGGAAAGAAAAAAGACTAGTTAGTCTAGTAAAATAGGATGGCAATTTTTTTTCTCTATAAATGGCCTCATAGTACATACTTAGGGCTTAGTGAACCACAGAATCTCTGTTATAATTACTCAAGTATGCCTCATAAGGAAACGGCTCTAGATAATACATAAGTAAATAGGTGTGGCTGAGTTCAAAACAATTTCATTTACAAAAACAAATGGCTGAGAAGATTTGGCCCATGAGCCATAGTTTGCTCATAGTTTAGAACACAGGCATTGGAGTAGGGTGGAAATGTTACATCTTTGCTCCACATTCATACCTCAGACTGCTTGTTAACACCAAATATCTATTCTCTTCTACTGAAAGCTACAGATGACATTTTCTAACCTTCCTCATATTGAGGATATCTCTGTGGTTAAGTTCTAGCCAGTGGAGTAGATAGAAGTGAGATCTACAACTGCCACAGGGTTTTCTTAAAGGAAAAGTGTGTGCCCTCTGCTTCCCTGCTAGTTTAATTTTGGACTCAGTGGATATGATTGTGATTCATCTTTGACCATACAGAGACAAATAATGTCCTAGAGGATAGTGGAACAACTAAGTAGACTGAGTTGCTAACATCTTGTATCCAGCCTCCTAGCCCATAGTTAGTTATTCTGATTTGAAGGAAGTTACATAAATGTGTCTCCTATTTAAGCTACAATACTTTCCAAACCTTGATTTAGCAGTTAAAGTTTCATCACTTGAGTGGTTTCTAAGACTTAGCTTATTTTCCTATAAAATAAGAGTATTGCCACCATATAGGGTCATTGTGGAGCCTTAGTAGCCTTATCAAGTCACTGGGAACATATCAGGCATTCAGAGAAATACTCAAGAAAAATGATATTGAGTCCATTATTACATTAGGCATCGTGAGAAATACAAATTAAATATTGGAGACAATATAATCTAATTTGGAATATGATTCTATTATTACTCATTCTTATGCCCTCAGATGAGCTCCTTATAAGTTATCTAGAAATCAAACAGGAGAGCACATAATTATAAATTAAAATTGAAATGTATATTTTACCAAATATCCTAGATTTTCTTCATGATGGAGTTCTGGAAAGCATGTTATAAGATTATCACAAAGCAAATTGCACTCCAACAAAGAAACAACTGAGTGTTTAATCACTGCCAGGACAGAATAAAATAAGTCATAAATGTGATCGGCACATTTATTTCTTAAGATATAGTCCAAGACCTGTAAAGGAATAAAACAACTTCTACAAATCAAAGCCTTCGTAGGCATCAGAAATCTAACCCCAACCTCACAAGTGAAAAAACAGATCTAGAGAGTTTGATGAGCTTATAAAAACTCCACCTGGGTATCATCTTCCTTTTAGAATAACAGAAATTCTAAAAGAGCAAAAATGATCTTGTAAAGGAAGATCCAGGCAGAGGAGTAACAGAGGCAGTAGGCCCACAGGTTGTTGAGGAAATTTTCTCTTCCCCAGTTTTGGAAAGAATTTTGAAGCTAACCACTCCTTTATATTTCCAAATCATTTCCAGCTGCATTTTCCCTAAATCTACTGATCTATATTGGTATTAGTGCTAGAATAGTTTAAATATATATTAGAACAGAATATTTAAATAAATAATTTCTGTAACAAATAAATTCTTCAATCATTCCTCATAGCATATAAGATTAAATTTCTTGGGGCATCTGGGTGGCTCAGTCAGTTGAATGACCGACTTCGGCTCAGGTCATGATCTCACGGACTGTGAGTTCGAGCACTGTGTTGGGCTCTGTGCTGACAGCTCAGAGCCTGGAGCCTGCTTCAGATTCTGTGTCTCCTTCTCTCCCTGCCCCTCCCCCACTCATGCTCTGTCTCTCTCTGTTTCAGAAATAAACATTAAAAAAATTTAAGATTAAATTTCTTTGGTATTCTCCCCAAGTGTACTGTGAACCACCCCATATTCATCTCATTAAACCCCCTTTCTTTGCCACAGCCCCTAGCCCAATATGGTTATGCAAACATATTCAGGTGTCTGCAGGTATTCCTTGTTGTTTTTGATGCCACCAAGTCTTTGGTCACACATATACCTTTTGCTAAATGTTTTGGCCTCCCATTACTCCCGTGGTACACTTTTATCTGCTCTTCAGGATTGAGTTCAGTATTTTCTTCAGGTCCTCCATTTTTAACTAGTAGGTTAGGTGCTCCTTACATATCCTACTATAGCATACCACCACATTTTATGAAAATTTCTATTTGTCTCTATTACTGTCTTTCACCTGGGTGTTGTCAGATAAATAGCAGATGTTCAACCAACATTCAAAGCCCCAGCTATAATTAGAGATTAGAACCTAGGATTTTACCACCTCAAACTACTTTTCACTCTGCCACAGTGTCTTATTTGAGTCCTGTAAAATAAATATAAATGCCTTTTCAAGGGTATTAAAATGATATGCATAAAGAATGCAATTTTATATAATCATATTTCATGTCTTAAACATCTTAATGCTAGCTATAATCAACAATAACTTAACTTGCCTTAGACTTCAGCAGAAATTGGGGTAATTGCCCCATAGGTTGCTGAAGGAAATTTGCTATATACAAATTCTTAAAAAGGAACTAATAATCTAGGGCAATAAAAAGTGTTAAACATGCAGAATAAGCCAGTATGTTCTATACTATACAAGGAGGGAAAAAAAAGCTTCAGCTGTGATGAGTGGGAAAGGCCTTAAGGAGAAAAACCACTGGTTTAACTGAAAACTATATACATTTTCAAAAGCTCACAAAGGGGTAGATGATTTTCAAGAATTTTGGTGGCTACCAAAAAAATGAAGAGAAGAAAAAGGGTGAAAAGCGAGAAGCAACAAAATCTATATTTGCAATATACTTGCTCTGAGAGATGTTTAAACTAACGAGGTAAATAATATTGTACTACATTTTTATTCAGGTAATTAATATGCATTTACTAAGATTTCTCACTGGGGACTGGGTCAAATTTGGCCTTGCAACATGTTTGCCAATATGGCTAATGCAGAAATCAGATGGCAAATGATCTCAGCATAAGTCTGGTGCACCCCTTTATCTCCAACTATTTCCAATTTCTATAAATTCAAATAATCTCTTTGACTCATATTTTTCACTTGCAATAAAACATAAACATATATATGTTTAATTTCAAAGATGATGGATTGTGCTTTTATCCCACCCAAGAGAAATTCCAGGAGACATTTATTCTGAATACCGACTTTAGGATGCATCCAAGCTGGTGACAATAAGTGTCAAAATAAATAGTACAAAGGCAAAGCAATTCATTTGAAATCACTATGGTGATGAGACAGAGGATTCATTAAACTACATTTAATCCATATTTAGTGAGCACTTAATATAGGTCAGCACTGTGCCTAACACAGAGATAAAGAGGGCCAGTGACGCAAGCCCTTGCTTCAACAAGCTCACAGTACAGTTGCTTAAAACATAATGTTAGAGCATTGAACAGGCATGGATTCAAGCTTCAGACTATATATTTAGTTGCACTACATGCTTTAGCTAACCCACTAGAACTCTTCTAGTAAAAAAAAAAAATACCATTGATCATAAGGTGGCATCTAAGTTAGCATGCAGTTGGTTCAGTTTATGGAGGTCATTTTCAGTACAATGGCAGAGGAAATATATTCATATCTGAATGAGTCTGACTCCTTATTAAGTTTGGCACATTGTAATGCAAAAATCAATCACATTTTTTTCTAGGCCTATTTAAAAAATCATTTCTGCCACTGGGGTGATCTAATATGTTAAAACAAATATTGGGGCTGCTTTGACTCAGTAGGTGATCTGCAACAGTATATTTACTGCAAATTTCAGTTTCTTTACCTGCAGAATGGTAAGGGTTTGCTATATGAACTCCTACCTTTCTTCTATTCAAAAATTTCAAGAACCTTGAGATTTTCCATATTATTCTATATCTCAATGTTCTCCTCTGTTTAAGAATTCTTAAAGTATTTGCAGCACTGTTAACCCAACAGCAGTCCCTTTTTTGTAGTCCTTTTATGCCTACAGAAGCTAGTATGTGTTGGATTTGAGAATACAGCTGAAGCATTCTAAGACCTGTCTTTTCACATCTCCCACTGAGTAAGATGAAAAAAACAGAGGATATTTTAAAAGGGCAAAGAAAATGCCCAAAATATATATTTTTTACATAAATGATTGAGTACCTTGACTCCTCAATAATACAATAAGCAACTAGAGGTCAGGGACCCTGGTTTTTACTTCCTTTCATTCTCCATAGTGATGAGCATACTAATGGAAGTAATCAAATCTTAGTAGAGTGTGAGCTATTTTATAACATTAAGAGCTATTAAAGACAACCCTAATAAAGGAAAAGATGTCTGAACTCTTAATGAAATAAAATTATTTTTTTAAATAAACACCTACTGCCTATATCTAATGTGCCAGAAGATTATCACTCTGATATCCTTTGTCTTCACTCAACAGTTGGAAATACTTTCACCACAGCTTTTAATGCATTTCAAAATTGATTTTTAAAGAATGGACCTAAGTAGCAAATCTAAGTCAAATCTTGAACTAGCCATTATTATTTTGTGTAACCTGATTGGTACAATTTACCTGGAACAGATGCAAATTTAACTCTGAAATCTTTTCAATCTCATGTTAACCAGAAAGTGTGTTTGTTGATTCAGTTCAACAAACTATGTTCACTGTTAGCAACTTGTATTTCTGATCGTGATGTGCAGAGAGTGAAGCCCCATTTTGCAATTACCTTTGGGGTGCAAGAAGCCGAGGGTTGAGGTGGAAGCTGCACCACAGCCTCTAGGTTGGTGATTCAACTCAGCGACAGGAGAAACCCAGTGTGAGGTATGTGTCATTGTCTTCTTCCCGTGGATGCCCTATTGTCATTATAAGATGCGGAACTAAAACAGTGCTTATTTCCACAAGAAATTCAACCTCAATTTTCAGTAAAATATGTGTCAATTTAGAGATTAAAGGAGAAATTCAACATACACTGGAAAAAGCATTGTGCAGCCTGTAAAATGTAGATCTGTTTAAATTCCAAGTGACCCCTTTGCACCTGAACTTGCCAATCCACATGATGCCATGATTAATTTTTATAAAGAGTTCAATTTAAATACTACATTAATGCAACATTAAGCTTGACATTTTTAATCATTAATAGTTCTAAGCCAAAATAATTCAGAGTTACCTTTCACAGCCACTGCCACCAAGGCAAATTTATACCTCACTTATTTTTCTAATAAATTCAGCACAAAAATTGAACATATGCACAAAAACCAAAACAGTTTTTCTTCTCACAAAGCATGTAATTACCAGGGTTTTTCAAATATAGTACAAAGAAAAGGACAATTTCACATTTATAAAGTTTATTTGATGAACACGGATGAATCCAGAAAGCAAACATGTGGGAATCTGATTTCATTTCCTAAATTTACCGAATAATTAATTACATTTTCTGTATTTTACTATGCCGATATTACTTAACTACAGTGACAGAGGTTAAGTAACCCATGTTTTGGTTAACTTACCTTTGATTAGGTAAGGTAGTAAGACACAGGTTTTTACATGAAAATAGAAATGAGTTGTATATGCTTATATGCTCTTTACTTCTGAAAGCATTTGCTATGGAATATTGAGGCTACAGGGTTATTGGTTTCTCAGTCCATACCAATTGATTATGAATTAATTTTCAAGTTGTTTGAGACAATCCATTTTCAGTAAATTTACTGAGGATTATTGGTTATTCAGCCATGATTCCTTTTCCTCACAGTGTTTCCTAAATAGCTCCTGATTTTTTAGTTTTTTCCTTTGCCAAGCAGTCTACATGCTTTAGACCTGTGCTGTGCAATATGGTAGCCACTAGCTACATATAGCTATTAAATTAATTAAAAACAAATAAAAATAAAAGATATTAGGCACAATTCACATGCTCGATAGTCACATATGGTTAGTAGCTATCATACTGAACAGCACATATATTGAACTTTTCCATTATTGCAGAATGTTCTATTGACAGTGACAAGTTTAGATCTTAGTGCTGGCTCCAAGGGAAAAAAGAAAGAACTAGATTGAATTAAATCATACACACACACACACACACACACACGCACACACACCTCTTTCCACACCAATGTCAATGTAAACTTCAGAATTCTTGCTAGAAATGATGGAAAAGCAAAACCAAGTCCTTTGTACCATCACTGAGTATTCTGAACCAATAAACCCTGAAGCCTGCCCAACCTCTGGACTTTCCAGATAGATGACTCAATCAATTCCAAATAATGCTTAACTTTGGAGTTTGTTTTGATTTTAATTACTTGCTAATCTAGACATTTAAGTGGTATATTCTATAAGTACTTATAGTATACCTAATTTTATTATCATTGTGCTAAGCAGGTTGAAAATTATAAATATGAAACAGGCATGGATATATTTTCAAAAACTTTGCCTTTGATCTGCAGAAGATATATTACATATTTAGATATTAAATTCTATAGAACAGGCTATGAGTATATTTAAAATTCATAAAGAAAGGTCACTGAGGCATGGACTGTTCATGAATATCTAAAGATTGAGGTCTGGCTTAACTTAGCCTTGAGGGATGGCATGGGTTGGCTGAAAGCAGATGAGCTCATTCTAGTCCACTCTCAGTTGGCAGATCTGGCTAATAATGAAACAGCCTTTTATGGGTGCCACTAACAAAAAGCATTTTCTCTGTATTCATTACTGGTTCAAATCTCAAAATTATGAAACATGTGCTATAATTATTCACCTCCATGTTAAATGTGAATGTGTTGTAAACCAAGAAAGCAGAAAGAGAATCAAGGTTCAGAACTGGAGAAAATGCAAATAGTTTCTTTCTTTCTTTCTTTCTTTCTTTCTTTCTTTCTTTCTTTCTTTCTTTCTTTCTTTCTTTCTTTTCTTTCTTTCTTTCTTTCATTTTTCTTCCTTCATTCTTCCCTCCCTTCCTCCCACCTTTCTTTTCCTTTCCTTCCCTCCTTCTCCTTTTTTTCCTTCTCCTTCCTCTTCTGTCACAAATCCTAGTCTATGGTGACAAGCATATACAGTAATCACAGCAGTATTAACATTAATGATAATACCACTACAACTAAAAATACAATAATACATTTTATAATAGTTCTCAGGGCTTAACAAAGCCTATTTATTAAAAAAATCTATAGTAAAATATTGCAGATGAGGAGACTGAGACTCAGAATTTAGTAAATTGCCAGAGATCACACCTTTTGTAAGTGATAGAGTCAATGTTTTTTTTATTATATGAAATTTATTGTCAAATTAGTTTCCATACAACACCCAGTGCTCATCCCAAAAGATGCCCTCTTTAATGCCCATCACCTACCCTCCCCTCCCTCCCACCCCGCATCAACCCTCAGTTTGTTCTCAGTTTTTAAGAGTCTCTTATGCTTTGGCTCTCTCTCCCACTCTAACTTCTTTTTTTTTTTTTTTTCCTTTCCCCTCCCCCATGGGTTTCTGTTAAGTTTCTCAGGATCCACATAAGAGTGAAAACATATGGTATCTGTCTTTCTCTGTATGGCTTATTTTACTTAGCATCACACTCTCCAGTTCCATCCACGTTGCTACAAAGGGCCATATTTCATTCTTTCTCATTGCCACATAGATAGAGTCAATGTTTTAACCCATATCTGTGTGACACCAAAACAAACATATTGAACTGTTATGCTATCAAATGCAGATATCTCAGTATTTGGTTATGAAGTTTAAAATGCCCACATTAAAGTAACTCCGTTAGTAGAAATATTAGACATTTGGGTATTTAGAGCTTTTTTTTTTTTTTTTTTGCTACTAAACATATGCTTGAGTAAAGACAATTTTACTCAGAAATACAATTTTAAAAATTCACATTTTAGTCTCCAAAAGCTTACACAGTACTTTTACCTAGATCCCTGTGGTGGATTCTAAGGCAGATTCATTTTTTATGTTGACTTATCTAGCAACTTGCTTCTAAATAATATATTATAGCAAAAGTGATGGGATATTACGTCTGTAATTAGGTTACAAGAGTTATAAATTTGGTTTTGCTACAGATTCTCTCCCTTTCTGACTTTGTTGAAATGAGCTGCCACATGGGGAGGCCCATCTGTCAAGAAACTGAGGGAGGTTTCCAGTCAACAAATGGCAAAGAACTGAGGTTCTCAGACCAATAGTTTTCAAGGAATTGAAGCCTACCAACAATCACAACCTACAACCATGGTTTGGATGTAGATACTTTCTCACTTGAGTCTTCAGAAGAGATCTCAGCCCTAAGTGACACTTTGCAGCCTTGAGAAAACCCCTGAAACAAAGGATCCAGCTTAGTCATGTCTAGATTCCCGAGCCAAAGAAACTATGAGATAATACGTGTGTGTGTGTGTGTGTGTGTGTGTGTGTGTGTGTGTGTGTTGCTTTAACTCTTTAAGTGTGTGTTAACTTATTATACAATAATGACTAACACCACTGCCAATTTGATCATTAGCAAAACCTGGGAAATACGTCAAGAAATATTTCATTTCTACTTAACACAGGAGAAAACCAAGTTTCTGAAAAGTTATGCCAATTGTCCAAGATGTCAAAAATAAGGTTATGATTAAACCCAGGGTTATTTTTAACATTCTTTCCTACTCCTGTCAATCAGGTAATGCCTTGCACTGGACTTGAATGTTTAGAAAAACGTAAGGGTATGTTGTACCTTGCCTATGGTGGAAAACATATGTATTTGTATGAACTAAAAAATAAATGCATATGATTTGATTTGAATATCTGATCTTGGTTTTAAATTGGTTCATCATAGTCATTTATTTCAGTGTCCAATCTCAGTGATCAGATATTCATATAAACACAGCTGCAAGGTTTAAAAAGGATTTTACATATAGTCCTGACACCTTTCATTGCATTCTTCCATCTCAACACCTCAGGCAGATAGCTATTCTCATTATAGTGGATTTAGGCCTATTGTTTAAAAATCTAGATCATTCACTAACACAAAGTGGGTATATATGGATATATGAAGGTCAAGTGATGGCATTCTGGATGCTATATTTATATTGGCTATAAAGAGGAATGCAAGACTGATTATTTCATATATGGTTTCTTTTAGGAAACAGGATCCGGCTAAGTGATAAAGGGAAAAAAAATCTTTGCTAGTAGAGAAAAACTGGATAATTCACACTGAATGATAGATATAACCTTGCAGTCTAGCTTATCTGGTTTACTCATTAGTTGAATCAAGTGGCTGGAGATCTACCTGGAAAGTTCACTGGGTGATGGTACTGTGACATCATGCTCTAGCTATGGTGGTCAAAAACTATATTTGATGCAGTTTGGGACTTACTTCTCTTTTTTTTTTTTTTGCTGAGGATTTATTACCATTAATGGCTAATATTGAACATGTTACCAAACAAAGCATGATTAAGAAAAGCCTTGGCAATTATCTGATAAATATTATATTCTTTATGTGTTCAATTTTCATACAGGCTTAATTTATGCCATTATGATTAAAGTGTGGTCAAAAGCTAGTGATTACAATTTGAGCTTTCAAATCATCCTTTCACTAGCCTCTTCCTGGTGCCCTGTCTTAATCTGCTTCACCTATAAAGGTAGGATACATCTCTCATCTATCAAACCTTTAAAAAAAAGAAAGCAGGGACATGTAATTCCCTGAATTCTTCTTAGTGCAACCGGAAGCAATCTATAATTGCAGTCATGTGTTTGTTTGTTTCGCTAAAGTGCTTGTTCATTATTCCATTTGACCCTATTTTTAAGTGAATTTCATGTAGTGATGATAATACTTACTCCAGATATGCATGCTTAAGAGTCAATTAGTGATATGAAGGTACCTACAGAAAAAACATTAAAGATATCCCAACCATATCCTTGAAGTCACTCTATCATTATGTCATGTGACAATTTCACTTCAAAGTTTTCAGTTATAAAATTAGACAATGTGCTATGAGCCTGTCAAAAATATTCCTTTCAGCAATATATAGCCCTTCGTAGTAAAGACTGTCCAATTCACATAGGTTTTAGACAGTTTATGAGAAAAGAGTCACTGATGCCAGTAAAAATGGATGCTTTGACCTAGTGATGGATACTTTTACATAGTTATTAATTTGGGTAAATAATATGAGTATTCAGAGGGATAACAATGCAGTTATCCCCCATTTTTCCTCTAAGTAAAATTTTAATGAAGGAATAAATAATGACTTCTCTTCTTCATATATACTAGTATGAATTTATGCTTTCAGTCTTAACAACCACAACAATCTGACAAAAGAATACACACACGTATGCACACACACAAATATAGTCTATGTGTTTTTTTGTTTGCTTGTTTGTTTAATAAGAGCTAAACAGTTATGCCTATGAGTAACTTTTATCTCTAATAATCTCGTATCTAATATCTGATCATGGCCCTGGGATAGCTTTTGAAAAGTACTAGATTCTATTTTCCTAAAACCAATATTGTTCATAATATCTCAATAGCTGATATTTGCACATAAAAAATCATAAAAAATAGTATAATAGGTTTTTTTCATAAAAATTGAATAATATAAATGAAAAGAAGAGAATTGTCACAATTATATCTAGAAGCATTGGAATTGAAAGCCATAAAACAATAAAATTCCATTTCAATAATGACAAATAATACTATAGTTTTTAACTGATTCTATGAGATAAAAGACAAGAGAGTTTTTATCAGAGTAATACATAAAGTTGTACTTATGATGATGGAGCAAATTTACAATTTCCTGACTAATGCAATCAACCTATAGTCTCAAACTCCATTATTTAGCCCAAAGTAGTTTTTTCCATTATGACATTAACTAAGCAATTTCCAAATATAAGGTTTATGTATGAGCTACCTATATTGATATTCATATATAGCTTATATACTAACATATATGCATATCTACATAAATGCTTAAGTTTCTAACACTTTAAAGGAATGATTTCATTGGCTGAATCATCATTTAAGTATGTTCACTCAACTGAATTAACTATTTCCCCTAGCAATCCCCTTGAACGTGGAACTAGTGATTTCCTTTTTCTCACCATTGTGAATTATATCCGTGAGCTGTTGAAGAATTGCTAGGTAAGTACCCAGAAATTTCATTTTCAAAATTATTTGGAATTCTTAAGATTAAAATATATTGTAATACATATTAGTTTGTCAGTTTTATGATATATATCTTGCTAAACAACTTTTCATTCATTTAATTTTGTATTTTCGTGTTTGGAGTTAATCACAATTATGCTCTTATTCTGAGTAACTATGAGTGTTGAGGAGTCTAACGTATAAGGTTATTAACTCCATTTCATATAAGCAGAGAGGATGGGGCCAGTGAATCAGAGTCAGAATAAAATGTACAGACAGGCTTCTCATACACAACTTTGACAACAATATCTTGGACTAGTAATTCAATTATAATGGAATACTAATAGCATGAAAAGCATATAACATGGTTAGAAATTTAGTTTTCATTACCATGTAAAAAGTATGCTCTTTTATTCCTGTATGACTTATAAACAGAAAAGAAACCCTTTGGGATGAAATAGCATAAAATAATAAAAGAGTTTCTTAAATATAACATCTTTTGGGATGAATTTCCCTGATTTAGTCTCCTTCTAGTTCTAATGGATATGCAAGGCAGGTCCCAGGAGTCTGACTAAAAGAAAAATAGGGTGAAAAATCTTATTTGCAGAAAAGTCATTTTCTCATGTAGCTTTTGGCTAACCAAAATAGTGTCCTTTTACCTTCATTTTCCTATTAAATCAGGTTGCATTTTTGCACTATTTCAAAGGGGATACAGCCCACATACCCAGGCTAAATTTTGTCAAGTGAACAAAACAAAATTGGATCAAAGATATTTCATTTTGAAGCTTATAAATATCCCTTCATTTCCCACACACTTGAAGTGCATTTAAGTAGTTGGTAAGTTTTATGATATGTGTCTATAATATATATAATATCTTTATATCTATAATATCTATGATATGTATTATATATATACATATATTATTCCATATATATATATAGACAGATAGATATGTATATAGAGATACATATCTATAGATATATGCATATATAGATATAGATACATATTTTATCTCTATCTCTATATTTACATATATATTTCTAAGTATGTCCAGAGCAGAAGAGATACCATCATAGAAAATTCCTGGAATTCAAGAAGTAAGATGACATTAGGCTTCTTATGAGATAATCTTCTAAATACCATCAGAAAAATAGGCATTATTGAAGCAGTATTAAAGCCGCTTCATTGTGTGTCTAATTGTTATTCAAGCTTTCCCTTTAAATGAAGTGAGGAGATGTTTATAGAACCTAAAATAATATTCTTACCCTTGTTTGATTTAGTATATGACTTGAAGGCTGCCATAGATTTGTTCAATGGACCTTGATGGATGTTTCCAATCTTTGCTTTTTTTTTTTCACTTGTTTCAAGGCCAAGGTCCACCAGATGTCAGTACAATATAAATAATCCAAATTCTTAAACATCAAATACAGAAGACAAGAAGAAAGAAAGAAAGAGAGAGGGAAAGAAAGAAAGAAAGAAAGAAAGAAAGAAAGAAAGAAAGAAAGAAAGAAAGAAAGAAAGAAAGAAATTGCCATACAATAAAGCCATTTCATTGAATTTTAAAAGATTTACCTACATCAAAAAGGAGAAGTTGAAATACTGGTTAATATAATCTGCAATATGAGTTTTAAAATATTTTTTTCTTTTCCTAGGAGAGTTCTGTTAATATTAATGTAATATGATAAAATAACTTTATATTTCTCCTCCTTCTGGTTTATCATTAGATTCAATCGTAGTTTTTGTCAGATGACTTCTTAATTCACTGATAGTTTTATGTATTAACATTTCCACCATATACTTTCTCTCGATTATTTTTTTCATTCTAGAAAAAAGAGTCAAATCATGACAGCAGTGTATTCTCTAAGAAGTTTCTTTACTTGATCAGTTAAACTAAAGGTAAATATGTCTAACACATGTTGGCAATGAGTTGAACTAGCTCTTGATGTTTAGATATGTCAATGGTTTTTTTACAAATATTTTTGGAGTTATAAATTTTGGTTGCTGATGAGAAGGTTTATAATTTATATCATTCACACACATGAATGCACGTGCACGCGCGTGCACGCGCACACACACACACACACACATACACACACACTATGCTTAATAAAGAAGATTCTGTAGGAGTGAAAGAAAAGTATAACCAAACCCATCTTTGCCTCGCTTTGTTCATGAATTATTTCTGTGGAAAGGCCATGGGAGAGTGTTTACTCCTACTGTTCAGCATAAAAGGACCTCTCCTTCTCTTTGATTTGTTTCTTTTTTCCAAATGATGCCACTCAACATGGTGTCTACTTCACTTTCCCAATGCTGATACCTAAGCTTTATTATACTTAGTGTGATTACTGCATAGAGATACATAGTGACAGATTATGAGAAATGGACAAGGGAATTTCACCCTTTATGCTTGCAACTGTTAATGATAAGCTCTTGCCAACTTGAGAATTACCCCACAGGCAGGACCTTCAGCTATTATATCCTTAAACTTAACACAAAAGCCATCACCCCATTCCTTTGAGGAAATGGCCAAATGAGTGCTTTTGTTTAATATTTAGGTAATTCTTTCATCAGGCTTTTGATTATGCTCAAATCTACTTTCACATTTCTTTATTTTTTTATTTACAAAAATGAATTGCCTGATTTTTGTGCCACATTCTGAGAATTCCATTAATTTATAATCTAGTCAAAGGGACCAGTAATGTGAATAAAGAAGTAAAAGAACATGCTGGAACTGTCAGGATATAATTCTCTATAGGAAAGAGAATACCTGCAGAATATAAATGGCTCAGATCAACTTGAGAGGACCAGGTAAATTGGTCTGAACTCAATAAAGGCAAGAAAACTCACAGCTCAAGCACTTGAGGAGTGATGATCTGGATTCTATCAGTAAAGTCAGCCAAACCAGTCAAATGTGAAGGAAAGGGTAAAATATTCTAAACTAAATATTAGCAAATAATATTCATTAATTTACAGAGATCTACAGAGATATTATTTTCAAACATATCACATTTGTTAAAAGGAGAAAAACATATAATTATTTAAATGGATTTTGGGGGGGGGGGTCCTCCAAGAAGCCAGCACATTTATTAATGTTTGCTCAGGTCCTGCAGGCTTCTTGGTCTCACATCTTGTGGGGGAAGGAGGCCCAGCCAAGGCAGTAGAGACTACAGACGGTGCCCCATAGACACAGAACCATGGTCAGTCAGTACAGGATATTGTTGGTTCCCCTGCCCTTCAAGTGCACTGGGAGGTCATTGTCCACCTGGGTGGAAAGGGCCGCTGATTGGAAAAGCTCTTTATTTATTTATTTTTTTAAATTTTTTTTTAGCGTTTATTTATTTTTGAGACAGAGAGAGACAGAGCATGAACGGGGGAGGGGCAGAGAGAGGGAGACACATAATCGGAAGCAGGCTCCAGGCTCTGAGCCATCAGCCCAGAGCCCGACGCGGGGCTGGAACTCACGGACCGCGAGATCGTGACCTGAGCTGAAGTCGGACGCTTAACCGACTGAGCCACCCAGGCGCCCCTGGAAAAGCTATTTAAATGGATTTTTAAAGCATTTGATATGATTTTACATTCATGATTTCAAAAACAAAAATTATTACAGCAAATGAAAATAAAAGGGAATTTCCTTAGCCTAAAGAAAGGCAAAAATAAAACACCTACAGCATGGTTCATACCTTTCCCCAAAGGCCAGAAAAAATAAAAATATATCTGAGATCACTGTAATTCCTATTTCACTATAGTCTGTACAGAAATCATTCAATCTCATCTTCTTCCCACCCTTGACCCTTCATGTTACTTCCCCACCTTCACCATTTGCTCAATGGGTCACTGTCATCTTCTTGTCTCAATTCTATTGGCTGCCACTATCTTTCCCAGAATGAAATTTTTATTGTGCCAATTGTGACAGGAGCTATGGGAGATTTCACATCTAGGATCAAATTGGTTATATCCATGGATATTCTAGCTCTCCCTGCTCTTCTTGGAGTCGTGAAATCACAGAATGCAGGGCAGATTTTCTGGCTTCTAGAAAAAGGCTTCTAGAAATGTGTGGTAACACCACTCAAAAGTTTAGAAGTGTTAATGGCCTGGGGGATAACATGACAAAGGAAGACTCAGAGATGCAGACAAGTGTTACTCCCTTTTTTCTGCTGACAAAGTGCTTGCTCTAAGATGCAGTGGTTATATATGGTCTATTCAGAAACTTCCTGTATGATATAGCAATCTGATGTTTTCTTCTTTATTAGCAAATAATTTTAACTTAATTTAATTTGTTAAATGTTAACTTAATGTTAACTTTGTTAACAGGTAGCATACTATTTTGTCATTATTTCCCTCCTTTCCTATTCTTTTTCCCTTCACTTTTAGGATTGCATTCCCCTTTGATAAAGCATCAGCATATAACAACTGCCTCAGTCTCTGCTTTCTAGAAAATGTGGATTGAACAAATTACTAGTCAGTGTAATAAGACAAGAGAAATAAATTAAATGGGAAATGATTCAAAAATAGAAATCAAACCGCCATTTATTATTGATAAAACTTGTCTATATAAACAACATATAAGGATTTGCAGGTTAAGTATACAATTTGAAAAGAGTTTAGCAAGGGCTTCTGAATACAAATGCAATATACTGAAATAACTGTTAGTAACAGAATGAATACATTCTACATATAAAGTAGTATGCTTTATAGCACTGAACATGAATGAACTGCAGTTCAAAAGTATCTCTACATTTTAAAAATTCAATGTTGTCTGAAAGAATCAAGTCATAGCAAAGCACGTCAAGTATATTTCCATTTGCATAACCTTCAAAAAAGGCAAAAATACATATCTATCCATTTATCTAAATGGATACAGGTGTGCTTGGTAATACTATCCAGAAAAAACAAGGAGGAAGATTATGACAAAATTCAGGGCAGTTGTTACTTTACAAGGCAAGAGTAAAAAGGAGAGGATGAGGATAGTTGTATATGCAGTTTCCAAAAAATAAAATAAAATAAAATAAAATAAAATAAAATAAAATAAAATATTACTACTACTACTACTACTACTACTAATACTCTATTTCTAAACCAAGTTGTGAATGCAAGGGAATTAATTTTATCCTCCTTTCAAACTCTCTCTATAATATGTATATTTACTCTTTATTACATACAATATATTTCACATTAAAATAGAGTCCCTTTTTAAATTTTTTTTTCCAACGTTTTTATTTATTTTTGGGACAGAGAGAGACAGAGCATGAACGGGGGAGGGGCAGAGAGAGAGGGAGACACAGAACCGGAAACAGGCTCCAGGCTCCGAGCCATCAGCCCAGAGCCTGACGCGGGGCTCGAACTCACGGACCGCGAGATCGTGACCTGGCTGAAGTCGGACGCTTAACCGACTGCGCCACCCAGGCGCCCCAATTAAAATACAAGTTATATAAGACAATTCTCTATATATAGGAGTTAGATTTTGAGTGAGAATGGTAGTTCAGAAATCTATTTATTTAAGTAAGCTCTAAAGGTAAATTCTGATGCTCAGGTAGTTTTAGGAGGCACCAAGCTAAAATACAGAGCAACTTCATCTTTAGCTACATTTTGCTCTGATGAGCTAGCCTAGAGATCTATCTAAGCACTTTACTGAACTTTTACTTCCGCACTCTCCATGGGAAATTGTATTCCTCGTTCAAAATAACCAACTTACAAACTCTTAGTGTAAAACTCATATCTATCTGGGACTGTCTGCTTATAGTATAGCAGTGAAAAGGTGTAAACTATTATTTTCATGTAGTTTCATTTGAATATAACAGAGCTTCTATGGTATGAGGTCCTTTGAGTCAAAAATAGTATGTGCTTAAGAGCAGGGGGATTCAGGATTTGAAGCTGGTAATAAGGATAGATTTCTTTTTGAACTTTCCCCTCTGATATTTTAAATAGATAGCACCTTTCTCTAATCTCTTGTAAGACTGCTGATTACTTTATGTCTTCTGTATGGAAGATGAAGATTTAAAGAACTTGCATATGGTATAGCAAAGAATTCAAAGCCTACCATAATTTACACAAGTATCTTAGCACATAAAGTAGAAGACTACCACAAAAGGAAATAAAGGAAGGAAGTGAGGTAGCAATGGACAACACGTAAGTGCATTCTGCAAACTACTGGTGTCTAAAACAAGCCAACAGCTTTATTATAACCTTGTCTTAAAGGCAGAACCCAAGAGTTTTACATTTCTGATTGTCTTATTATACCACATTGTTAACTCAAATTGGGCTTTTCTTTGATGTTACGTGATTTCTCAGACTGGTATGAGCTTCCAGATCTTAAGAAAAATCACTTCCATCTAAATCAAATGGATCTCCCAAAGTGATTTTTTCCTGAACAAAACAAAACAAATACCTTTAACTTCCCTGGACCCCGAAGAGTTAAATCACAGACTAGAATTTTTTCACTTAGGAAGTATAAGCCAAATGTATGTATTAATTTGTATCTGAGTTAATGGAATTAAAAATAGAGAAGAAAAATAAAGTGGGAAAAATAATTAGTAACAAAACCAGATATGCTGAATTGCTGAATGATCCCTCAGGGAAAACATACACACACTCACATGCACAATAAATAATAAAACAAACAAAAAGCAGTTTCAGTTAGAGTGCTATACCAGTAGTGATGCCACCTGATCTGTTGAAAGCTCCACTCTGCCCTTTACTCAGCACGAACACATAATTACAACAGCTAAAATTACAGAAAAAAAGGAGTGAAATGGTTCAGCTCCTGGGAAGCAAAAACAAACAGCAGCTCTGACCTTTAAATCTATAGTGACTGAATGAGCACTGGTTCATCCTAGTATAATAGGTTTAAACAGATTAGCAATCAGTTTTTAAAAATATATTGTAGGTATATGAATTGAATGATCATTTTTCAATTAATAAATAAAAAGCCAAATTGACTTTTATCCACCTGCTTGACAAGCACCTTGTCAAGGGTTTGGTGTGGTTGGAAAACGTATGTAGAAGGCAGTAAGCTTTTTACAGGGAAAAAATGTTTATTCATATTTCACCATCACCATTTCCAAGCAGCTTTTAACAACCGTTAAAAAGGGAAATAGCAGAATTAAATGAATACAGTACATGCATCATGGGAAGTCCATCATAGGAACTGAGAAAGGACTTTCAGGTTCATGCTTCCTTTTCAGTATAAATATTTACATGAAACAACCACCAGTAGCCACTTGACATCAAAGGACTGAAAATGGAGAAAGAACCAGGTCATCAGGTCTAGAATAATTAGCGCTGGTATATTACACGAACAAGTATTATCAGAATGGAAGAGAATTAAACCCTCTCTTGCTGTATAATACACATTAAGTATGTAGTCCATGACTACAACAAAAATAAGATCATTTCTAAATAGTCAGGATCCTTGGCCAAACCAAGGGCCAAAAGCATGTAGTGATGGATACCGGACTCTCCCTGATTGATAAGGTGTAGAAACAAAATTAAATGGTAGACAGTCTTTGGGATTTCTCTTGCAAGTGTTTCTTTTAACCTGAAAGGCACACAGCCTTTGAGCCATAATACATAATAATGCATATGTTACATATTAAATCTATAAAGACTGAAGCTCTCTTGATATATCAGAATTCTTTTTTCTCTTTCATCCTAAACTTGGTAAATAAAAGATCTGTTATAGTGGTTTTTGGTTAATTGACAGTTAGTTATCTTGACAGTTGCCAAGATAAACTTTCATTTTTTTTTCTTCATTGTAGCCAGCAAAGGATCAAATATTTGGATTATCTGATGGTCATTCTAGAGAATTCAAAGATAGTTTTAGATATAAGGGATGTTTCACTGGTTTTATGATTCTGAATTGAGGACTGAGTTTGAGAAAGGAAACACCAAGAATTGAGAGGGGAGAAAATACTTGAAAATAAGTCATAATTTTTAAATGTTAGAAAATAGTTATAGGCAATATTTTAAAAAAACAAATGACAAGTAACATAGATTGTTATGAATTTAACTTTTTTTTTTCAAAAATAGATACACATTAAATGATATAAGAGACTGTCAAGTAGATAGTTAACAAAATATTTTGATAAGAAGTCCTGTCTGGACTAAATAAATAGCTTCACAGAAGGAAAAATTTTTTTTCTTCCTTTTTTCTCCCCATCACCCATGTAAAAATTTGGAGAAAATATATTAATAAATTTTCTTTTATGAATAATCCCCTTAATATTCAACGAATTTTGTTAAACATTTTAAGAGATTTTATTGTTTTTTCTTTCATTTTTACTATTTATAAGCTTTTTAATCCTAATATGCTTTTTAATCCTAATATATAGTCAGACATATACATATATTTAATAAGTAGGTAATTAATTAGAACTTGTACATTTAGCTTTAATTAACTTTATTCATATAGTAAATGACAATGTCTACATTATATTTTATTTGCAATCCTAATTAAATGTAACATTTTCTAAATAAACTGCTGTACCATATTGATTAACTTTTATGGTTATTCATATCTTTCTGTAATTATTATACCCAGAACATTCTCAATCATATTATCAATTTAATAAAGTGACCAACTTTGTGTCCTCCTGATACAAAGAAATTGGAAGCCAGGAAATCAAGAACTATGTGGCAGTTTTCATTCAGAAGCACACATTTCATATCACTTTCACAAATTTAAATATGGCAAAAACTCCTCCATAAGCAATATTACCCAAAGTCATTTGCATACCTGCTGATCTCTAGCCATTTAAAAATTTTTTTAATGTTTATTTATTTTTGAGACAGAGAGAGACAGAGCATGAACGGGGGAGGGGCAGAGAGAGAGGAAGACACAGAATTGGAAGCAGGCTCCAGGCTCTGAGCCATCAGCCCAGAGTCCGGCGCGGGGCTCGAACTCACAGACTGCAAGATCGTGACCTGAGCTGAAGTCAGACGCTTAACCGACTGAGCCACCTAGGTGCCCCATCTCTCTAGCCATTTTAAAATGTATAAGAATTTTAGTGACCAAAGTTTTAAGCCAAAAATATTACTCAAATATTCTTTATTAGTTTACTAAGTTTAAAATTTGTCATGATCTCAAAGTTAACTAAAAATCTATAAATTACAAATTCATTCATTTAAACAGTTTTATATGTTTATAATCTTAATATGTGAAAACAATGATAACTTAAATGGCTTATAGAACTAATACAAGAATTTAGAGAGTTTAAATTTAGGAGGAGTTTAATCCTAGTTTCCCATAACCTAGAACACTGTGTTAGCTTTAGTTTTCTGCAATTAAAAGACAAAAAATGGTCTTTAAACCATAATAATTCACTCATTTCAATTTTTTTAATGTTAATTTATTTTTGAGAGAGAGGTAGAGACAGAGCTCAAGTGGGGGAGTGGCAGAGAGAGAGGGAGACACGAATATGAAGCACGCTCCAGGCTCTATCTGAGCTATCAGCACAGAGCCTGACATGGGGCTTGAATCCATGAACTGTGAGATCATGACCTGAGCTGAAGTCAGATGCTTAAGCGACTGAGCCACCCAGGTGCCCCTCATTAACTCATTTTAAATTTTCATAGATTCACCTACTTATCATGGCTTGTTATGCAAAATGTCTAAATTTATAAACTCCTATGTTCAATATTTTAAACTTTTCAAATAATGTTTAAAATATCTCCTTATCTTGGAACTGGAGCTGTTCTTATTGTAACTAGTGAACAAAGATATTATTTAATCATATTTCTTAGCTGATATTTTAGCATGAACAATTTCTTACAGAAACAATATTTTTGAAGCTCCAGAAACAAAAAATAATTGCTCTTATTCTTTTACAAATTCTTAATATTCTATCTCTACAGTTTCTAATATACAAGAATACTGGCAGTACATTATCTGATTTATTTTTGAAGTTTTCCAAGAAATGGGAAAAGGAAATAGAAGAATAGGGAGAGATAGAGATAGATGGATATAGATAAATATGGAGGGGGAGAGAGAAACAATTATAGTTAGGGTAAATAACTCCCTGTGGCCTTGACAATTTCACTGAATCACAAGATTAAAAGGATACTATTTATTAATCTAGGAAGTACAGTAAATTAGGGTGGAAGGGAAGGGTTGTTAAACAGTCTTTTAGGCAAAAATCTTCTCATGTATATGAAAATGTATATGCACACGAGTTTGTGTTTGTTTTTGTTTTTGTTTTTTTGTCTAAAGCATGAATCTTGTTTATGTCAAGTTGGCCACAGAAGCTCTTGATTTTCTTTGGTGAAATTGTACTCAGGTCAAATATTTGATACTATTAGCTCCATGACAAATAACATGCATAAAAACAGGTGTTAGACAAGAGACATATTAGACAATTGTGTGCTCCCCATAGTTTTAAAAGAGGTTGGAAGTAAAGAATCAGATTTCTCAAACACTATATCTTATCTTACACTGAATTAAATAATTCTACAAGATGGAAGAAAGGAAGAGGGAATCATAAATAATATCACCAGGCACACATGACATTAATTAACTGATTGATCAAGGATTAATCGATTAATATATATATATTTAATTTTCTTTAATGTTTATTTATTTTTCAGAGAGAGAGAGAGAGAGAATGAATGAACGGATGAGGGGCAGAGAGAGGGACACACAGAATCCGAAGCAGGTTTCAGGCTCTGAGCTGTCAGCACAGAGCCTGACACGGGGCTCGAACCCACGAACCGTGAGATCATGACCTGAGCCAAAGTCAGATGCCCAACCGATTGAGCCACCCAGGCGCCCCTCAATTAATATTTTTTAATGCTCGAACAAAACAAATCAATGCATAGATACAGGACAGAATTTACTTCAGACTTTGGATGAAAAAATCTTGAGAAAACGAGGTGACAAAGGATCCCTGGCATTCACTAACTTGTCAAGTACCCTGGTTCAAGCAGTGAGAGTGTAGTTGTACTCTGGGTGGGGGTAAAGGATATAATTCTCCATATTTTTTGGAGATCCTCAAATAAGAACATCATACAGGCAGAAAATAAGATATTTTACATCTACCATAGCAGGAAGGATACTAGGAAAAATCAGATTGTTCCAGATTTCTGGCACCTAACAAATTTTATACATTAAAGCAATTAGGTAGATGAAAAGGAGAAAGAAACAGGGAATGTTCCCCATCAGGAAATGGGGTGAGAAAGGTGTTCAATGGATATGAGTTAACTGTCATGGTCTATGGCCAGGGAAATGTATTTATAAAATCTGTTAAGCATTCTCAGTTCTAGAAGAAGATAGCCTAGGAGTAAATCTGGAAAGTACCTTCTGTGATCTTAGGTTTTTCAAGAAAAGTGGCTGTAGAAAGGTCTTAACATTCCACACTCTTATATTAGAGAGAAAACAGGGAGGTTAAATGTTTTCCAAGGTCATACCACTTGCAAATATAAAACTACAACTAAAATTCAGCAATATGAGTTAAAGACACTTAACAGAGCTGTTTCCCACAAGCTCAAAAGGAACGGAGAGTAAGGGAAGGAGTGCATTATAGAGTATAAGACTGTGAAAGGTTAGATTATCCAAGCAAAAGAAAACACACATCAGTATAGGTTGGACTACAATACTGTTCTAGTGAAATTAAAGTAGTGATGTGGACTAAAGCAAAATTATGACCAAACATTCTCTTAGAGTGTATATGCCCACTCATATTCAAAGGTTTGTATAAATTGTTTACAGAAGTCCCTGGAATCCCACCTACTATTCTTATGCTAATTCTAAAAACAGACACGTAGTTCTGAAAACAGATGTGTTCAACCCTAGGATAGTTTCCTTAAAAAAATCTAAGATAAGCTTGGATCCAATGTCCCAAAAGATCTGAACACCAGCCATTAAAAAGGAGAAATTTAGAAAGGAGTATTATCAACAAAGTAGGAAAGAGTCAAATGTTTCTAATCTGATGGGAACTTTGAGTACCTGGGTGTTAGGGGCTGACTTATTCCCTCCCAAACCTCAAATGTTGAGTTCAAACCCTAACTCCCAGGACACTCAGAGTATGATCAGTCTTGGAGATAGGGCCTTTACAGAAGTGATAAAATTAAAATAAGGCCACTGGGGTGGGCCCCAAGACAATAAGATTGATATCCTGATCAATGTGTTTACATGAGAGAAACACCAGGGATGCTCGTGTGCAGAGGAAAGACCACATGAGGACATAGTGAGAAGGTAGGCATCTTGCAAGCCAAGGAGAGAGGCCTTGGGAGACACCGAACCTGCTGACACCTTGATCTTGGACTTCCAGCTTCCAGAACTCTAAGAAAATAAACTTCTAACGTTTGAGCCACCCAGCTGTTGTATTTTGTTATGGCATACCAAACACATTAATACACTGGGTAACTCAGATACTGCATCATCATGAAGACTATTAGTTCATTTTAGTTCTTCATTTTTTGTTTTTTTCTCCTTGTCATCTTCCTCACTCCCTGGATCTGTGGTTTCTTTGGTATAGATAAATATCACTAAAAGAGTGTATAAAGTTTAGTTGCCTAGACCAAACCCAAGAAATCTCTCAAATTTGAGATAAGTCCCAGAAATCTGAAAATTTATAAGCACCCAGTGTGAGTTTGACATTAGAGTATTGATAACACACTTCTTGAGGTATACTCCATGGAGTTACATGGGGAATATTTGCATCTAGGGAAACTATGTATGCAGATATTATCTGATCAGTTTAAGGTAGGTAGAGGTAGAACTAGGATTACCTTCGTACTTTTCCTTTAAAATTACTGATGCCCAGAGTATTACAGATACATTTCTTTATGACTAGATGATGTCCAATTTGATTCATTTAATAAACTGACACACTGCAATGGTTTATTACATAAGGATAGTTTAAAATCAAATGTCCTTCATACTGGAATTTCTGTCCAATTTACTTACAGGTTGTTTATCATTATGGTACCAATATGGCCGGCTTCATAGTTACATGTCCTGCAGAGTCACTGTGCACCTAGAAGAGTTGTATCCTTCTAAAGTTGAAGACTTTGCCATTGCCATATTGAAATCTGTAATACTTTTTTTTTCTTTTTTTAACAAAGAGCTTGTCTTTTCATTTTGCATTGGGACTTGCAAATTATGTAGCTGGCTTGGGTATCAAAGCAAGTTTCTGAATTATTAGAAAGACTTCTATACTTCCCTTGGGTTTCATTTATGTTTTCTGCCTCAGAAATAGAGTTGAATAAACACCCCTATGATAGGAGTCACTCTCTATGTTTCACTGTCACTAATGACATAGAAACTGTAGCTGAAGAGTTACACTCATCTTTTTTGTGGTTTTCACATAATACTAATATTCTCTACCCCTCACAAAGGTATGTAAGAATCCCTGTGGGAGATATAGTTTTAAAAATCATTAGGTGAATCTGGTATGCTTCTCTTTCTTATTCTCTATTTGCCAGCTACTTGAGAAGTCTTTAATCATAGGTTTATGGCACAGCTCATTTCTCATACTTTAAATATACTAAGGAAAACCATACAAGAGGTGTCACTCCTACATTTCAAGCTACAAAACTTCTTTTATGCTTTGTTTTCCATTTTGTATTAAGTATAATTATAGAAAATAAGATTATTTTTCTTTTCAAAATGATATGTTTAGGGAAGAATTAGAGTAGCTCTTAAAACAGTCTTCAATCTTTTTTCATTCCTTCTCATTTTGCACATTTTATACTCAAAGAAACAGAATTATATATTATAATTTAGAGAAAAGTATTTCCTGCAAATCCATATTCTACAGATTTAATTCCAGAAAGCTGATTAAAGCTTAAATATAGATTAAAATTATATGTAGTAATGAGAATTACAATAGCTAATATCTAATATCTGTATTTATATTTATATTCATTTAGTGCCAGGGCATTTTTCTAAGTACTTTATGTGTATCAGTTCCTTCAATCTTCACAAAAACTGTATGAGTTAGGTGTTACAGACATTTTGGAACATGAAGCCAGGTCACAAAGAAGTGTAGTCACTTTTCCTGGCATCTAAGGTTATTCATTATACAGAGGACGTACCTAGACTACAATATTAGGTAGGATACAAATAGAATTTTTCAAACACCCCTCTTTTTGTTGTAATCAATAAAACCACTGACCTGTTTACACACTTTGGGCCTTACTTATAAAACCCCACAGGAGTAACACTTGGAAGATCTAGCAGCAAGATCTAAGCAGCATATCCAGAAATTCTACGCTAATATATTTTTTAATAATTTGCTGGATAAATGTGTACCAAGGGCCATTATTCCTCAACATACATTGTTAGCCCTCAGTGGATGTTTGGGGGAAAAAAGGCCATTTGGAAAATGTGTGAAATACCTGTATTGTGGTCCTTTAGATATGCTAATCCCCTTTATAAGAGACAATCCTCAAACATCAGATTGAATGTAGATTACATCAGATCCATGAGCTTAACACTTATGTTGTCATTATTGAACAGTAAATGGTTACAAGTATGAAAAACAGTGTGTGTGTGTGTGTGTGTGTGTGTGTGTGTGTGTGTGTGTGTGTCTTTGTCCTAGAAGGATAAATTTATTCACTCTATCATCAGATAAAGTGGGAGAAGATGGGAGCTGAGAGACTCCATAGCAGAATATCCAGGAGGCCTGGCCCTTACACAGTGGCCTGTGAGCTAAGTGCCATGGTTCCTAGAAGCAGAGGAGTAGAACTAGAGAAAAGAGGAAAATAAAGTCCATGATCAGAGTCATGCAGACGGTCCAGGATGTTTTTGCAGTTTGATAGAAAAGACATAACAAAGGGAAAATAAAGATGTAAATGACACTAGGAGACCAGGAAAGGGTGAAAAAACATGAAGGCACATGTCAGAGTGGGGATAGGGTCATAGAAGAATAATTGGGACATGTTCATGAGAAGACATTCTCATTGATTATCATGTGGTAAACCGGACATGCCTAAAATCAGTAACAAAGCAGAGGAGTGAGCAGATTAGGGTAACAGGTAGATTGACAGAAGTCTTTTATCTCAGTTATAAAACCTTGGGTACAGTGGAAGTAATGTGAGGTATTACCTCCTCACTGCTATTTATTGTGTGCATGGACGCATCACAACTTGCCACTAAAAATAGTGCTTGGGTGGCTCAGTCAGTTAAGTGTCTAAACCTTGATTTTGGCTCAGGTCATGATCCCACAGTGGTGAGACTGAATCCCACATCAGGCTCAGTGTAGAGTGCAGAGCCTGCTTGGGATTCTCTCTCCCTCTATCTCTGCCCCTGCCCCACTCATGTTCTCTCTCTCTCTCTCCCTCTCAAAATAAATAAATAAACTTAAAAAAATATATGCTCTCATTATCTGAAATTCGAAAGTCCTAAGTCAAAGATAGAAAATCATTTATTCACTTAGTCAACAAATATGTGCTGAGTACCTACTCTGTACCAGTACCATTCTAGGGCTCTGGTGATATAGTAATAAATCAAGAAGACAAAAATCAATGCTCTCAGAGAATTTACATCTGTTCCGACTGGTGGGAGTGGGTATCTGGAATGCTGTGTTAGGAAAGATCCTAAAGTTACCTTAGCTTTCCTGAAGGGACAAGCAAATGTTTACATACAGAGATTTTTGGAGTTGCTGGTTCACAACACAGAAGAAGCATTTGGTAGATCTGGAATAACATTCACTGCATTTGTTAGCTCACTGACCAGCAAATGCAGAAAGCTAATTCTATACTCTAATCGAACTCCTTCTAATCCACCCATCCCACTCCACTTTATCCCATAGTGTGTACAGAAGAGGTCTCCTTCCTTCTCCAAATATTTTAACCCAGACACAACAATAGTAACCAGCACTAAATGAATACTTACATACTAGGTTCTTGTCCAAAGGCTTTATCTGAATTAATCCATTTAATTTTAGAATAATTCAATGGGGTAGATACATGTCCTATGATTACCCCGATTTTATAAATGAAGAAACTGAGGTACAGAGAGTTTAAGTAATTTGCCCAGGTTTGCAATTAGCAAGCACAAGAGTCATGATTTGAACCTGGCAATCCTTTCTTCTGCTTTCAGAGTCTATTGTCTAAACATTAGGCATACGTGCTGTCATTTTAATTTTAACTATACTTGCTTCTTCTCTTTAATTTGCAATGTCTTTATACTTTTTGATGCTGTTCAAAATGAAGGGAGGGAATAAAAAGAAAAATATAGCAATGAAATAGTTTAATTTGTTAAATATTTATTGTGTGCCTACTGTATTGCACTAAGGATATTTGGTGTTTGGGATACACTGGGTAAAAAAACAAAACACAAACAAAAAAACCTAGGTACCTATCATTCCAGTGATCAAAACAAATAAAGAGATAAATGATCATTTCAGGTAGCAAAAAGTGCAATGAATAAAAATAAGCCGCTATAAGGGTATAGAGTATAACAGGTGGTGGGAGAAGACCTTTCTGAGAGATGTCAGATGAAACAAGGAAGCAAGTCATGAAAATGTCTGCAGAACTTCTTGATGGGAGGAAGAGCAGGTACAAAGGCTATAAGGAATAATAAGGAATAATAAAGAAGATACTTTACAGAGGGAAGTCACAGCAGATTGATAGAACCTTATGTCAAAGAGTAGCCGGGAGCTACATAAACACCAGGGCTTGTAGGGCATGATGACACTGAATCTTATTCACATGTCAAACAAAAGTTTATAACAGGGGACAAAAAGACCTCTGCTATGAAAAGGTGGAACTTCAAAAACAAAACAAGACAAAAAGCTACAGTCATGTGGTTGAAGATTAGAAGTCTTTATTTACAGACTCTGCAGCTGGGAGCTAACTTGCCAGGTCCCCAGTGATTTTGTAATGCAGTCTCATCATCAGGGAATGTGCAGTCTTCCTGGCTGAGAGCTTCAGCAAAAGATTCTACCCCAGGTTCCTCAGAGCCCTCGGGCCAATTGTGAGAGAAAGAAAAGGAGACATGTTACATCTGTACAGCACTGTCCTACAGAAGTGTATATAATAGCAATCTTTGTTAAAACAGTCATCGTTTTCACACAGTCTTCATAAGCCTCCTTTTCATAAAGAACTCTTGTCCTGGTTACATGAACACACTGGTAAGATTTTGGACAGAATTATGAATTGTGATGACTGCATCTATCTGCCCTCAAAAGGCCACAACAAAAGTCTCTATTTCACTGTGATCTGTGAATGCCAAAGACAACTTGAAAGCAGAATATTTACTTTTAAAATGGTTAGATAGAGTTACAATAAAATTTTTGAAAACTGTCAGCATTTACTTTGTATATATTGGCATTCTGGGGAAGTATTCATAAGATACCATAAGAAGAAATATGCTACCTCAGCCCTGTTCTGGCAAGTGTTTTTTTTTTTTTAATGACATATCAAAAATTTTAAATATATATTCCTAACTTCTAATCATTAGAAAGCATCTTTAAAATCACATACCTCCATGCTCTATTGAACTTGGAATTATAAATAACGATTAACTCATTGAATTTTACCTAGAAACAACTGAGAAAATACTATTTATTGTCAAAGAGACCTAGCCAGCTCACAGACTTCAGTGACGTACTGCTTCATCAGAGTATTTCCTTGTGATTGGTAGTGGAGTGGTTTACTAGCTACACGGAAGTTATTATAGTGCCACTGTTCATAATGCTTAGGCTGAGGCCACATCAGCAGTTTTACTATAAAGATTTTTTTTCAGAGTTTTATAGTGCTATAGTCAAACAAAAGGATATTGTGTAAGTAAACTGCTTCCAAAATGTTAGAAAAGAAATCATGACTCCAGATCCTTATTTCCTCTCTCCAGACATCTAACGCAAGAGAGCAAAGGTAGCAGTAAATTACAAATCAATCTTTGGGTACCAATAAAGGAAGCATAAAATCTGACTGCATGTATAGCTCCACAAATACAAATCTGCCTTCAAATTTAAAGTTATGAATTATTTGTAGCAACAGCAAAAGATTTCTCTTTGTTGGTTGGATGGATTCAGTCACCAAAGCAAAGCTAATGAACAATGTCTAAGGTTTGTCATTGCCGAGTCTTATGAGAGATGCACGGTTTTGATGTTATCTTTCACTTTTTTTCCATGGTCAAATGTAGCCATAAGAGACACTTTTGCTATAGAAAATGCCATGCAGGGAAGGAAAAGAAAACAGTAAACATAATCTTCATATTGAGCATGGTGATATGTTCTTTTATCATAACCATTAACTAATAATTTTTTTTCCTCAAATAAAGCAGAAAACCCTCATGCATGTATAAGAGTTAAAGTATGTCATGAAGTGAAACAGAAACAAACACCCTTCTCACCCCAGGTGATGATTTATACCCAAAGGTATAAAACTCATTTTACCAAGTGAAACTACAGATATTTTTTTTTATGGGATTGAGGCATTCTCCGGCTACGAATCTACAATCTGGCCTGCAATGAAATATTGAAAGTCAAGAGAAGATCAATGTAAAGAAGTGTGAAACATCAAATGGACTAAAACCTTTTATTTATTCTGTCTCTAAAAATGGAAACACTACTGCCTCAGTCATATCAGATAGATTAAGCTGAATAAGCTCCCACTAAAGACCTTGTACAAACTACTGCATAAAGAACACTAATGCCAATGTAAGTCACTGGTGCTTAGAATCTTAAGCCATATACTGTTGATTCTCATTGTTCAAGTAGTTATGATGTATAAAGTTGCCTGTAACGATGAATTAGTGAATACTGAATCATGGCCCCTAGGGAAAACATAGGGTTAGGTACTTGTGAGACTCTGGTCAGATGTTTTTATCAACTGATCAATACAAAATCTTATTGTATGTATGTTCCTGTTTAAAAGACACCTTATTTTAATATATTATTGATCCATTAACATTGAACTCACAGCCAATAGAACTACAGCTCATGCATGAAGGAAGCTTACATACATAATTTCTCTATAAGGCACATCTTAGCCTTTTTGAGCTTCAGAAAATCAGACAATACTTCAGCACTACACTTGGAAGACATAAAAGGTAAAATTACCAACAAAATGCACAAAAACACAGAAAATGTAACTAAAACTAGACTGCAAAAAGGACATTACTTGTAGTGTGAGAGCTGACACAAGAAAGTACAGCTTTGCCTTGTTTGACCTCATACTTGTGTAGGCAACTCAACTTTTTTGTCATTCTACATATGTGCATGCTTCAAATGACCTTGAAAACACCACGAATATTGATTTTGAGAGTACAAATAAAATTTAGTGAGTAGACTAATTCACAAATATGGGATCCGAGGACTATGAGGATCAACTATATTCCAAATGATTACTTTATTAGGAAAACAATTCAAAGATTAAACGAACAAAAAAAGAAATTTGCAAAATTTATTCAAAAGACCTAGGATCACTATTATCATTTCAAAAAATCAACACTAATTTCAATTTGAATTGCTATTTTAAATTAAACTACATTATTTAAAGTAACACAAAGTTTACTTCATGGACTTCCTTTTAAAGTGTCCATTTTAGATATGCATATTTTGTAAATTATCCCCTTAGGCTATTTGTTAAATAACTAAAAATATTCTTAATAGTCAAGATGATTAAAAACAAATTAATAATTGTACCGGGGGCACCTGGGTGGCTCAGTCGGTTAAGTGTCTGACTTTGGCTCAGGTCATGATCTCACAGTTCGTGAGTTCAAGCCCTGCGTTGGGATCTGTGCTGACAGGTGGGAGCTTGAAGCCTGCTTCAGATTCTGTGTCTCATTCTCTCTCTCTCTGCCCCTCCTCTGCTCACACTCTGTCTCTCAAAAATAAACATTATTTTTTTTAATAAAAAATAATAATTGTACCATCTCTACATCCCCTTAGAATTAACTATTAAAACTAAGAACTTAATATGTATACACATGCAAATATCTTTTTTAAAAATAACAACTTGTTTTCTCCCCCCAAAAATCTTTCTCAACATACCTTCTGAGTCATCTCTTAATTACAGGCATGGTGGGGGTGTATAGAATAACTGGAACTACAATTTGTGCTATCAGTTAGAAATGTAAAAGTTGGATTTTGGTGAAATCATATCCATTAGTAGTTGGGATAGATGAGTGGGAGAACTCTAGATAGCTTTCCCCTAGATTTGTTTATTTTTGTCAAAGCTACCCTAAATGAAATGATGTGCTATATGAATAGTAACTTTTTCTCAATATTTTGTAATGTGATTAAAAAAGCATCTTTAGAAAATGTTGCTATTTTTAAAGAGATCTGTATATGTGTTCTAAGTAAAAATAATGTGCTTTCCCATGTGAATATAGTTCCAAGATAAATTCCTACCTCTTTGCTCACATTAGATTTCTACCCCTAAAAATAACATAAAAATTCTGAATAGTTCATGAATTGTCAGAAATTGTAAGAGAAACTGTGTTCATTTTCAAAGGAAGTGAGCACCCAAAGGTTTCCTTTAGCCAGAAGCATGTGATAAATTAGAAACCATGATGTAATTTTTAAATAAGCTTTTCAAAAATATATTACAATGTGTATCATAGCCTGAAGAAATGTTATTTGATGGAACATCCTAAGTACATATTTAAGTCATGAAAGAGAAACAGCTTTTGTCAAGTAAATAAAGCAGGCTCTATCACCTCATGCATCCAATTACCACAAAAGAATAAAAAGGAAATGAGCAAATTAAATAGAAATAATTGTACTCTCAGTTGGGAATTCAGGGTCTTAGCACTCCACCGGACTTTAAAGGGGAGCAGCCAGCTGATGAGTGGCTCACATAGAGAGTCAGGGCATCTTTAATATGGATGAGGCCCTCTAGAGTTTGTTGAACAAAAATCATTACATGAATCCAATCAGGATATTTAGTTTCTATACATAAGTTGTGCATTTGCTTAGGGCAGGAAGAAGTCATTATAAAAATAAGCGCTATGCAAGAACAAATCCGAGGTGTTATAAATAATAAGATTAAATCTCAACTGAAATGCATTTATGATATGTAATATTAGTCTGACATTAAATTCAATTTGCATTAAGTAATAAATAACATTTCTTAAACACCAACATTCCTTTATCATTTATATCAATGTCAATAATAAATATCTAGTGCTATATGAGGGAACCATCTCAAGAATATTCATTTCCTTGATGGAAAACCTTGCTGTTTATTAGAAATGACAAGATAGCTGTCAGGGTGAGCTACCAAATGGGAGGCTTAGGATATATAAATGATATAGTTTGGAATTTTGTATAAGAGGGGCCTTTATGCTCCCAAAATATTTTTTTAACTACTATAATTGAGCTTCAAATTTCACCTTTGGGAATTTACCAGCATCTCAAGAATTATTCATTAAACTATAAGGAATCTTAGCATAATATTTGAAAACACAGGGAGGATAACCAGCTAAGACTATCACTTTATGAGAGTGATACAGAACATAGGTGCCTGGAGGGAAAGGACTTTCCCTGAAGGGGAGTGCATGGACTTTTAAACTCTTAAACTCCTTAAGGGGATGCATGGACTTTTAAATTTTGTCTAGAGTTGCCTCAGAAGGCTGTGAGGCTTCTTCTCAAACACACACACACACACACACACACACACACACACACACACACACGTATATATATACACACACCCATATGTGTGTGCGTGTGTGTGTGTATAATAGTGGGAAGCTGACCTGACCATATGATCAATGTTGCATAAGAGTATTCTAAGAAGAAAGGAGAAAAAGCCCATACGAATTGTCAAATTAAATTTTAGGAACAAAACATAATTTCACAAACATTGTTAAATTAAACTATATCCACATCTTATCTTCTCATTCACATTTTAATGTCTCAGGGAATTTTCCTTTTCTACTAATAACTTAGGCTGAAACCATAAGAAATTAGGCAGTAGGGCAGAAATGATCTCCATACTTTTATATTCCTCTTGGATTTAAAAGAACTAGAGCTTCTTCTAAACATATCATTCAAGTAAAAGGAATTTTATACTTAAAACAGTCAAATATATCACTGCAAAAATTGTTTTACTCTTACCTCCTCAATGCAGTTCTAGCCTCATCTGTAATGAGAGTATCTAGCCTACATCTGTATACATGTAGGTAGAGAACATATTGCTATACAGCATACATTACCTCATTTGACTGACATAATCGTTACTGAGATTGGCTGGGCACACGTTAGCACCCAAGAGAAAACAAGTCTTTAAAAGGGCAAATGTTTTGCTTAAGGTGACTTAATTCCTAAGTAAAAAATATATATGTGTGTGTGTGTGTGTGTGTGTGTGTGTGTGTGTGTGTGTGTGTGTATAGGAATAGAACTCAAGGTTTCCATCTTTCAGTCCGGTTCCTTTCCTTCTAGTCTGAGCCACCACACTATATTACCTCGTTCAGATATTTTTTTATTTTTATTTTTATTTTCTTATTTTTTCACTCAGATATTTTTAAACCGATCTAGACTTCTTTTACCACCATTCAGTAGGAGATTTTCCATTTTTTCTTCTAGTCACCTTTACTGGCTGTTTCTGCAGCCTCAAGTTATAGGTGTGTGAACACCATTTTCCTATCAAGGTGGTGAACCAATCATTTAATAATTATTCAATGAAGCAAACAATAATTGTAAGAAAAAAATGAAAATCGCACTCACCTTCACTGAATTCATACAGTGCTTAATCTGTACCCATCTGAGTCACAGGAAAGGTTAGAAAAAAATAAGAAAACTTTGTGCAAACAAAAGTTTGCAAGAACAGGAAAGGAAAATTATGGTTTAAGGCTCACTCTGGGAACGGACTAGTTTATCTCTATAAACTTTGAAGCTTTTAAAAGTCCTTATTCTATTTAACTAGTTATTTAAATTCCATTTAACCAACTAAATGACAGGAAGTTGCCTAGGGGCACTGAAGATGAGATGAAGACACTCATCAAGGGCAGCCTAGCTAAAAATATTTATAATGCACTTGGATTTAGACTTGGTCCCTGCCTGTCCCTGGTTATTTGCACTGGATTGCACAAAACCTCTCCACCTCTGTGCTGCACTTGTCCAAATAATTACTCTTTCAAGTGCTTGAGAAGATCATGATTATCTTTTCCCACAGCACTTGAGCAATTGTCTATATGTTTAGTTAACTGCTCCCTCCTTTTCTCAGTAATAAAGTTTGTTAGTCAGGTCCTACATCAGAAATGAGAGAGGAAGGAGGAGGTGTAGGACACGGAGATTTGGAGAGCAGTGAGCTTCATGTACATGCTGATTCTCTGCTCAAGAAAGAGATCTGGGGCATTCAAGCAACTGAAACTTTGGATTGATTCGAGCTGCTGGACACATCCAAGTGGAAGAAAACCCCAGTAATTCAAAGAGTGCTGTGATATTTCTTACTGTCAAAAATTAATGTACACACACACACACATTTGAATAGTGTATGACTATAAACTGCTTGCACTATCACAGTATCTCAGTCTTTGAAAAGTACATTAACAAAATATTAACTTTATAGCAGAAGCACTTGCTTCCACTTAACCTGTTTCTGCAATTTCCAGAGTTTCTTTTGATGATGTCACCTTCTGTTCTTTGTTTTACTTTTACTTCACTGCCAAGGATGAAAATTCAAAAAGCCTAGCTTTGAGTTATGCAAATGGAAAATGAAACAAAAAATATTAGCCAAAATAAAATAAAATTGGAATCTGTTAATCATATTAAGAAAGAACTCTGCTTTCTTTTCTTTCCTCTTATCCCCCGCCCCGAACTTTGCACAACACTGAGTCTTGGACTGGGCACAGATTAAGCACTGAAAGAATACATCACAAAAAGAACAACAATCAAATAATGCTCAGATATTATAGAGATTCCCTTTCCTTACTCTTATTTTTTATTTTTACTCTGAAAATTGAAGCTGTGCCATTTTCTAAAATGTTGAATTGATACAGCTGAACATGATGCCACAGTAGAAAACTACGAACTTTCCCCTTGTTGTGATCTATGTCAGACTGACTATACTACTTAGGATAGTATTGTTCCATATAAACCACTGATGGAAAATACGTCTCAAACAAAAATATCAATAATTAACCTGGAAATGGCTATCCCTGTTGAAGAATGGAATCATGTACTAATGGTTTCTAGTGAGCTCTTTTAGCATGCATTGAAGAAGAAGTAAGGTACAGTGAAAACACAAAGATCTCCAATTGTTGGTGGGGTCCTGACTGACTTTCTACAGTACAGTTCTGAAAGCCCAGAGATGTCCACAGTGTCATCAGACAGCAACAGCCAATCAAGTGAATGTGTATTATCTGAGAAGTGCTCTGCTATTGAACATAATACCAAGACCTGTCACTATTTCTAGTTCTAGTCTTTTTTTTTAATATTTTTAACATTTATTTATTTTTGAGACAGAGAGAGACAGAGCATGAACAGGGGAGGGGCAGAGAGAGAGGGAGACACAGAATCTGAAACGGGTTCCAGGCTCTGAGCTGTCAGCACAGAGCCCGACGCGGGGCTCGAACTCACGGACCGTGAGATCATGACCTGAGCCGAAGTCGGCTGCTTAACCAACTGAGCCACCCAGGCGCCCCTCTAGTCTTTTTTTTTAAATATATATACACCAATGAAGATATACCAATTAATATATTCTTGTATATATACCAATGAAGAACATGTGAGTGGACATTTTACAATTCAGGCAGAATAGCTGTTCTATCATCTTAAGTGATACTCAATGTCTTAGGGTTTCTTCTAAATGCCATTGGTATTATGCTTCTCTGTGCCTTAGGAGTCAAAGATGAGACGAAAAGCCACCAAAACATTTATGGTAAACTAGCTTATGTCAGAAGATCCCTTAGAGACAACTGAATCTGTGACATGGGAAAGCTGATAATATGTAATCTCAGTATCTTTGTGATATATATATTTGGCATATATATATTTAACTTGATCTCCTACTGCCCCATACCCAAGCCTTCATTTTCAGAGAGTAAAGGAGTAATAAAAACATATAGCAATATTTCAATATTCCCTGATACTTAATTCAGTATTTTTATAAAAAATATTTCCACACACATTTTAAAATGGCATCAACTTCAACAAGTCAATACATTTTATTGTGTTCACCTTACAGGGAAGTAAACTAAGATTCAGACAAATTAGAGAATTTAACCAAGATAACCTAGTGGCCTATAATGGCAAACTCACTCCTCACTTCATGTTGCAAATATCTTCAATATTTGTTTGTTTGCCTCCCTAGGGAAACAATAATATATACCATCCAAAATGAGATACATAAAGATATATGAATTCCTTTCCTTTTTGGCATTCTTAAGAGTAACTTTTTAAAGCAATTTGAACTGTTACAGAGTCACCAAGAAGGCACAGCATTAATGAGGACAGCACTGACATAGAACATTTTGACAAAACATAGTGAACTGCTCACTTTTTATAAGGAGAACAGAAAGCTGTGATAGTACCTCCAACTCAATGTCAAGCCCAGGCTTGTTGGGATTTTAACTGGATGAGCAAAAGTAATATAATGTGCAGAAATGTTAAACATCCATCAAGTTCCTGTTGGAAGTAAACATTTCAGAACAGCAAAGAAGTGTTTTAAGAAGCAGATAATCCTTGTAGACCATGGTGAGGTTTGCAAAGTATTAAAAAAGAGAATAAAATAGAACTGATTCCCCACTCCACCTCCTCCCTATATGAGCTCCTTATTGACGGCATAGATTTAATTTAAACAAGTCAAATACTCCCTTACAGACTTTGGTGGAGAACTATTTTGTTCAAGCACCTTAAAATGAAAGCACAGGAGAGGTGATCTGATAACATGTTTGAAAGGCTGAGGACCATGCTTACAACAAAACCAGGCTGGGAGTTATCTTATTATCCCCAAATGGCTTTAGGGGAAAAAAATGTCACTATCCCCCAAGAAATATTTTATAATTCAAATATGACTCCAGCAACAAGATAAGATTTTCAAGAATTTGAAAACACTTCTCACTAGCTATTGGGAAAATGAACAGCATTCAAGTGATTTCTGGGTCTTTTTGAATAGCATAATATTCACACCTATGAATGGTGAGGCCTATACTTTGGTTAAATTTAATTACATAAGTTTGCATAGACACAAAAATAGTACTAACAGATTTCCAAGAATACTATATAGCAAATAACGATCCACAGTATAGTGGGGAGAGTGGTAGGAACTTCTATATCTTTCTCAGCAGTTACCATGATTTTTTCCGTGTAAAAGTATTTATTTGTACAAATGTTTAGAATACAGAAAGAAAGTAAGGAAAGAAAAAAGACACCTCAACTCCAAAGTGACAGTGAATTAGGGCCTGCCCACAGCCAAGGGGAAGGCCACTCCAGAGTGTCCTGGCATGGAGTGCCCCACCCCCACACCCATGCCAACTACTCCACCTCAGTGTCACCAGGCAAAAAACTGAGGGATCAGGGTGTGAAGATCTTCCCAGCTGCTAGTGAGCATGCAAGGGAAGAAAGGGATGTCTATGTGGCCTCCCTGTGACCCAGAAGCCAAGATACACAGAGCAGGAGGCAGAGGCTCCCAATTCAGTTAGGGGCAGGAGCTGCATGTCTAGGAAGAACAAAAGGGGATTTCGGAGGTAGACTTTTTCATGGAGTTAAAAAACAGGCACATTATCCAACATCTCCCGGTGGCCAGAGGGGGGCAGAGTTGCCACCTGAGCTTACTGCTGCCAAAAGCAGACTAGCACAACTACCCGAGGTTCTCTGCACTTGCAAAAGAAGAGGGAAAGGTGGGCATGAAAAACAAGAGAGGAAGAGAACGACAGCCCTAGAGGTATGGAGGCAGTGGGGGTGGGGAGCATATCAAGAGGAGTTCTGGTTCCAGTAGATGGAAACTCTCTCCTTCCACAGCTCCAGAATCAAGCTGCGGCTCCAACTTCCTTCAGGAGGCTCAGACACGGATGGGGTGAGGTAGTACATATGGTAGCCACCATCACAGTTGTCACAGTGATCTCCAAGGTGCTGCACAGTGTCTCCAAGGTGCTGCACAGTGTCTCCAAGGTGCTGCAGATGTTGCAGCACTTGTGCTAGATGCACTGCCAGCAGCAGGTCTCCACAGCTGCCATCGTCACCAGGGTGAAGTTCAGGAAAGACAGGTGCTCTGAGTGGCCACAATCAGAACAAGACACCAGCTCCTTGGACTGCCCTGTCTTCTTGTTGATCTTTGAGGCAGAAGTCACCATAGTGTTGGGCAGGGCCAATCTGTCCAGACCCTTCTTGGATTTCTGCTCCTCTGATCTCAGAAAGCTGGGGTGGGTGGCTGTGAGTCTTCCTTATCCTCACCCTGCTCCTTAGCCAAGTGGGAGTGGTGACTGAGGCCCGGTCAGTTCTTGTAACATTGTCCACAAATGTCACAGGCACAGGGCTTGTCCCGATCCCTGGATGGAAGTGTCCAGATTTGTATAGGCACTGTCCACACCTCTATCCTTGGATTTCCCCCTTACCCAGACACCTGGGAATGTCTTCTTAACAGTCCTCATCATCAGGGTCATCCAGGAAGTCATCTGGTCCTAGAATCCATGTCCCTGCTCAACTGTCAGTCACAGGAAACTTACCCAGGCTGTCATCATCCTCTCCGGATCTAGAGCACCACACTTCTCCAGGGGGTCAGTGCGCAATAGAGCCTCTAAACTGCTGCCATCTTGAGAGATCAACCCCTTTTTCTTCAGGGTCTAGTCTGTGTCTGGTTTAATAGATGGTTAAAAAAAAAAAGTCCGGATCCTCACAAGGGTGGAACCACTTCTTTTCTGGTGGCACAGTACATATGGTAGCCATATGTAGGACAGGGTAGGAGTACAGGTACCCAGAGGCCAATCCTGGACCCTGGTGTCTCTTTCCCATCCAGAGATAACAGTTGCTCTGGAATACTCTAGGCTGTGAGTCCAAGAAAGGAAGGCACACACTGGGCTCAGCACAGAGGTGGATATTATATCTATGGCATTGCTCATGGCATCTTTGTAATTCTGGTCATCAAGAAGCTTCACCGCATTTGCCACCACAGCTGCTATCTTCCCTGTTCCTTTCTTTCAGGGCTTACCATGATTTTTAATTACTTATTTATTGTCTAGCTTTTCTAAAAAAAGACGCTGAACTGTGTCATTGTTGGTTCACTGCCATTAATTTCAGTCCTTAACATCAAGTCAGACGCAAGATGGTTATATAATGCCTGACAGATAGGTGACTACTAAGCTAAAGTAAGGAAGAGTAAAGCAAAAACAAACAAAAAACAACAAACATCCACACACAAAACAGAAAAAAATAAAACAAACAACAAAATAAATTTTAATAGGAGTAACTGTCAGTTTGCAGATCCAGTGTTTGCCTTCATTACATAATTATTCATGAATTTTATTGCCAGAAATTATAGTAACCCATGACATTCCAGAAAAACTGGCTGCCTATGTGAGAGGAGACAGATATGACACACAGCATGTTTTGTTTGAATTAAAAAAATAATAAAATCTTGACATTTCACTTTTCATCTATAAAGCTCTGGATTTCTGGATTCTTTGGGGGAAAAAAAACCAAACAGTATATCAAGCAATGCTAGTCCTAAATTATAACATGGCAATTACTGCTTGAACATGAGTTTTGGACTTCCGGTTTTCATATAATGTCTCTATAATACTATTTTACCTCCTTCATCTTACTTATTGCCTGACTCTTGGAAACATTTGACTTTATTACCTCCACCAATAAATAAGATTAATGGCACTTCAGAAGCTTGACTATCAGGCTTAATTGGGCAGAAAAAAAGTTTGGTAATAAAAATATAATTAATGAATTGTAAGTATCCTTGAATTATCTTTGAATAAATATAACAAAAGATATTTCTGTTAAAATAACTAAAGAAAGAAATTTGGTAAATATGTTATAGGAAATACAGTGTGTATAATTACTATAAGCTTTGCAAAGAATTTAGTCATATGGATATAAAGAAGTTCAACAAGTCTGTCCTTCTTTTGGTTTATGGATAGACATTTTCACTTAATATTTAATTTGATTTAAATATACTATATATTTTTATTTAAACTAAAATAAACAAACAAATAAAAAAAGTAGTTCATCCATTTATTCCACCCACGAACCCTCATCTGTGGCAAACACCAATCTGTTTTCTGTACCTATGACTTTGGGTTTTGTTTGCATATTTTGTTTGTTTGTTTGTTTGTTTGTTTTGGATGTTTTGTTTTGTTTATTTTAGAATCCACATATAAGAGAAATCACAGTATTTTTGTTTATGTCTGACTTATTTCATTTAGCAAAATGCCCTTGAACTTAAGTGCTAAGAAGCAATTTAGATTGAAGCAAAGATCACTTCAGTAACACTACTGTATACAGTAATTATGTCTTTTGTCTCAATATATAACATATACATAGAAAATGCTATTTTATCCTCTGGCTATGTAAATAGTATGAGAAGCCTGAAAATATAAAGAAGTTGTATAAAGAAGTAAAAGTATCAAAACCTTTCTAATTCTTGGTTATATATAATAATATATATTCATATATACATATATTCATATATATAATAATATATATATTCATCTGAGTATGATTCCAGTGGTTCAAAAATTAACATAACACTGATCTTCTTGAAAATTATGCTGCTTTACCCCTTAATGAAACTTAAACCATTTTAACAACTCTCTTGATATGAGATATATGTAAAGAAGTGTTGTGAAGTGTTGAAAAAAATTTGAAAATATAAAACGCAGAAGAGATTAATTATGTCCACACACACATTATTCCTCTCTTCCTCTCCAATACCTCTCCATTACACCCATCGCTAGAAGTTCAGTATAGGAGAAAACAGCTAAGTGAGGGTGGATGAGACATCCTAAAGAGGCCTGGAACCCACCTTTTTATAAACATCTAAATATTACTGAATTGCTTCAAAAATACTCAAAGGGGCATCACTGTTCAAGTTCCTTTCCTTTTTTGACACCTTTACAGCTTGTATAGGAAATTTTAAAACTCCAGGAAACTGTAATGGCACAAATATATCATTTTCATTAATCATGTTAGAAGTAACACACCTTATGACATATTTCAATGAGTAGGAGCAATCTGATAATACTCCTCTTGTGTCTGTGTAAGACACTCTGTCGATTTGCCAAATTGAGTTTGACATTTGCTTTATTTGTCTGACTTATATATTCATGATAACCCCTTAGCATGTTTGGATCAAAGTATTATCTTTAAGGAAAATTTTATAATGATAACCATAGACATTTTGAATAAGAGGGCTAGAAAAGAAAATTACTTGTGACAAACCTGATTAGAAACATAATGCAAAATGAATTTAGAAATGACAGACCCCCCCCAAAAAAAAACTTTTCTATAAATCCAGGCTTCTGTATCAAGCATATTAGGAGATTTAAAATGAGACTGGGGGTGCCTGGGTGGCTCAGTCAGTGAAGCATCTGACTCTTGATTTCATCTCAGATCATGATCTCATGGTTCCTGGGATGGAGTCCCGTGTCAGGCTCTACGCTCACAGTGTGGATTCTGTCTCTTCCTCTCTCTCTCTCTACCTTTCTCTCTCTCTCTCTCTGTCTCTCAAAATAGATAAATAAACATAAATAAAATAAAATAAAATAAAATAAAATAGTAAAATAAAATAAAATAAAATGAAATAAAATAGACTGCATTTTATCACTATCATTGCAAACTATGCTGCTTGGCTTGTGGTATATACTTAGGTTGTTGTAAAATGTCATTTGATTTATGTTTTACCACTGCTAACATAGAAAAATGGAGAAATGAAAGATAATTTCCACATAGTGATAATGAAATTAAAGAAGAAACAATGCTGGAAAGTTAGAGTATTATTAACTGCAAATTTGCCTTCACACACAGTTGTATGAAGAAAAGCCAACATGCATTTTAGCAGGATAGATATGAATGGGACTAGATAGAGTCTGAGACATACTGTCTGATAATTTATCTTGCCTTGGCCCACATCTCCCTTCCTATGTTGCTATCAGAGCTCAGGTCATTATTACCTATATCCTGGGATATTTTAATATCTTTCAACTCATCTCACCTCCAGCCACTTCCTGACTTAGTTCATTTCTCACACATTGCTAGACTCAACAACCTGAGACACATTTGTGTTCATGGCTCATCTCAGCTGAAATATTCCAGGGGCTTCACTTTCCTATAACTTAGAATTGAAACACTTAAGCTGAATCAACTGTTTCAAAACAATGATACAAACCCACTTGTTCATCGATATTGCCCAGTATTCCAAAGACTTCACTTTTCAGGAAAATCACACTAATCACTGTAGTGCAATCACTCTTCCATTAATTACTGGAATGGCTTTCTCTCCATCAAGATATGTGCAAATCCTACACATCTCTGAGACTATTTAAAGTGCCAACTCACCTCTTAAGTGTTCCTAGAATTCACACCTGTTCTGGAAGCAAACTTTCCCTCCTGTGAATGCAGCTAAAATTCTGCCTGTCATTATTTGATAAAAGTGTTTTATTCCTTAAAATCTGTTTAGTTAACAAATATTTATCAACTAACAAACATGGGAGTGTTTATTTACTTGAACTATTGTTATACGTAAGCAAAAACAAAAACAATACAAAAACATTTATGCAAAGCATCTAACAGTGTACACCCTATTTTAATAGGTACTTAGTCAAGAGCATTTTCCTTCCATCATCTTTCCCTACTTTATGGTCCATGACTGGTCTATCACTATAAATTTCCACAGCAGTTAATCTATTACCTTCTATGTAATGAATGCTCCATAAATATTTGTTGAACTACAAGGTAATTTTTTTTAGCTCTTTCTTCATTTCTTTAAAAACTGTCACATTACTTGTACTAAATGTTAAATATGGTTCATTTTCTGAAAACGTCCATTTTCATGGACATAAACCTGGTTATGCTATAATGCACAACTAATAATACTTTTGCTTTCTAAGCTTAAAGAGCCACTACAAATATTTATAATTATTTAATTAGCTTTGGTAATCAGAATAAATATTTCCAAGGAACAAATTAAGAATATTATCTTCCTTTCAAAAGAGAAAATATCAAAGCTGAAAGTGTCACAAGTACTTGATAATAGAAACTGTCTATTATACTTAACAAGGCAGATCTTTCATGTTTACATTCTATAGCCTTGCATTGTACAAACCAATTAGCCAGGCAAAATGAGGTGTATATGTCATTCTGAAATAAGAAGTAGGTAGGGGTCTGGGACTTCAAAGGGAAAGAAAGTGATTCACAGGAAGATTAAAAAGAGGAAATCTTTGTTAGCTGGGCCTAACAGAAACAATGGAACAAGAATTTTAACAAACAGACTTTGCTAAATTCCTCCCTGTCTACTACACCTACTTCATATTATAATGTAAGTCTCTATGGTGATAGCTCCCTTTCTGGAGCAGATACTCTATCTAAATTATTTTAGCCAGTTGGGGGAAGGTCAAAATTTCTTCATGAATCTTTTAGGCCTTGATAATTTTCAGCTCAAAATAATTTGCATGCAAAAGTGACATATCTTGGGACAATTCATTCTGAACCCCTGCACATATAACTATAAATAAATTACAATCAGTAACTCAGCATATAAAATCATTACCTTTCATGATATATGAAATTGAATGAAAAATTTAATGAATGACCAAGTGTTTTTTCTACACAGAATATATGTAACAAATCAATATTCAAGTATGATAAATAATGTCAACATAGAGCAAAATATACAAGTATAAAGAAATGCACCATTAAAATGTATACATAAACCACTGATATCCTTGTGCAAAGCTAAAACTGTGATGTTTTACAAAACAGCATTCTAATAATTGGGTAAGAATCAAGTATATTTTGAGAGAACAGATAAAAGACACAATAGAAAGAATAGGGTTGCTTTCTCCAACATTCAACAGACACATACTTGGGTATATCACCTCCTAATCTATTTTCACAGTATTTTACGGAACATACGATGTGTCTGGAAATATTTGGTTGTTTTAAATGATATACAAAATGTATAAACATATCTCATCTTCCAAGGAATTTATAAATTAGCACACACATGAAGCAGATGGCATTATATAATATTTAACTAAACACTGTACTAGGTTATACAGATTATATTGTTAATTAGTTTTGAGAACGTTCAGAAAACAATTTTTGGATTAGTTCTGTGCATTTGACTGATTAAATTATTTTGAAAGCTTACAATGACTATTCATGTTGTGTTTTCTAGGACATTCCTATCAAACTTCTTGTTTGAATAAAACTGTCTATCCTATATCTACTAAAAATTAATTATAGGATATTTTAAAAATGAATAAATTATATATATTTTTATTACCAAATTTTTTACACTCAATTTTTTAAAAAATAAGGACTTTGATTTTGACCTGAAAAGTACCCAGAAGTCCCTCCATCTTGGATGCATCAGGGGACTGAGGTTGTAGGGAAAACTGCTACCCGGAAATCTAGAGTAATAGACACATCCAGAAACACTACAGAGACACTGTAACACAAATAAAGAATGCCTTTGATGGACTCATCACTAGACTCCACAAGGCCAAAGAAAGAATCAGTAAGCTTAAAGTTAGATCAATAAAAACTTGCCAAACTGAAAAGCAAGAAGAATTAACACTAATTCTTAAACAATCTCATCCAGAATATTAAAGATGAAAAAATCTTCCCAAGTAATTTAATGATGCTAGTAGCTCCCTGATATCAAAACCAGGCAAATAAAATATAAAAGAAAGAAAGAAAGAAAGAAAGAAAGAAAGAAAGAAAGAAAGAGGAGAGGAGAGGAGAGGAGAGGAGAGGAGAGGAGAGGAAAGGAAAGGAAAGGAAAGGAAAGGAAAGGAAAGGAAAGGAAAGGAAAGGAAAGGAAAGGAAAGGAAAGGAAAAGAAGGAAGGAAGGAAGGAAGGAAGGGAAAAAAGAGAGAGAAGGAGGAAGAAAAAAATGCTAGGGCACTATCTCTCATAAACATAGACACAAAAATTCTCAACAAAATGTAAGCAAACCCAACCTAAAATGTATAAAAAATAATTATACAACATGACAAAGTGAAATTTATTATAAGCATGCAAGGCTTGTTCAATATCTGAAAATAAATCAATGCAATCCTACCCTATCAACATCTTGATCCAGATCTCAAAGTTCTGTGTTCAAGCCCTACATTAGGCTCAGTGCTGGGTGTGAAGCCTACTTTAAAAAAGAAAAAAAAAAAAATGCCCAAAAAACTAGGAATTAAGGGAATATCCACAACCTAATAAAGAATATCTACAGAAAACCTATGGCTGATATTGCATTTAATGGTGTATGACTGAATGACATCCTCTAAAGATTGAGGACAAAACAAGAATGCCTGCTCTCACCAATCTTATTCCACAAAGTACTAGAATTTCCAGCCACAGAAGTAAAGCTAAAGAAATAGGAGCCATGGTGATAGGACAGGAAAAACAAACAAACAAACAAACAAACAAACAAAACCAAACTTTGTATTTGCAGATGGTGTCATTGTGTACATAAAAAATTAATAATAAAAAAAAGCTCCTAGAAGTAGTAAGTTCAGCTAAATTGCAGCATATAAAAGGGACACAGAAAAACCAATCACATAAATGATAAAATGTTATTTATAATCATGCCAAAGAAAAGAAATACTTAAGTTTATACTTGGTAGAACATGTTTAGAGTCTTTATGTGTGAATTACAAAATGTTAATAAAAGAAATCAACAAGACCTAAGTAAAAGGAGAATAAACCATGTCTGTGTATGGAAAGATTCAACATAGGAAAAGTGACAGTTCTTTCCAGATTGACTATAGGTTTAATCCAATACATACCAGAGTTCCACAAGATTTTTGTATCCATTTATAAGCTTATTTTACAATTTATGTGGAAAGGCACAGGATCTGTAATAATTAAATAATAAATAAATAATATATATAATAAATAAAATAATAAATAAATAAAAATAAAGTAAAAAGAGTCTCTATCTGAAATTAAAGCTTACTTTATAGGTATAGCAATTGAGACAATAAGATATTGGTGAAGGATTAGGTACACAGATCAATGGAAAATAATAACACAAAAAAGAATCACACAAATAAACTCAGCTGAGTTTTCACAAACTAATGAAAGTAATTTAATGGAGGAAGGTTAGCCTTTTCAACAAATTGTATTGGAACAACTGGGTATTCATAGGCAAAAAACAAAAACAACAACAAAAAATAAATAAAACCCTCAACCTAAATCTTGCATCTTATACAAAATGTACTCAAATGAGTAATGAAGATAAATACAAAATGTACAACTATAAATAATAAATGATGATAAATCACTGGCATATGGCAAAGGGTTTTAAATTTGACATCAAATGCACAATCCATAAAATGAAAACCTGATAAATTAGACCTCATGAAAAGTATAAAGTTTTGCTTTACAGAAATCCATGTAAAGTGGAAGAAAATATTTGCAAGTTACAAATCTGACAAAGAACCAGAAGCCAGAATATATAAAGAAGTCTCAAAACTACACAGCTAAAAAATAACCCAATTATAAAATGAGCAAAAGATAAGAACAGACTTTTCACTAAAGAGGTTATACAAATGGCAAGTAAACACATAAAAAGGTGTATGACATCATTAGCCATTTGGGAAATGCAAATTAAAACCACAGAGGATATCAACACACACCCATAAGAATGGCCAAATAAAAAGTAATGACAACACCAAATACTATCTAGGATGTGGAGAAAGTGGATCATTCATACATTGTCAGTAGGAATATAAAATATAAAGCCTGAAAATTTTACATTGTGAAAAACAGTTTGGCAGTTTCTGAGAAAATTAAACATGTAATTACAACACGACCCAGCAATCTCACTCTTGGACATTTATCCTAGAAAAAGCTTATGTTCACACAAAAATGTATACATAAATGTTTTTAGTAGTTTTGTTTGTAACTAAAACTATAATCAGCTCAGATGACTTCAATAGCTGAATATTAAATAAACTGTGGCTCACACATACCATAGAATATCACTCAGCAATGAAAAAGAATTGTCTAGTGATACACACAGCTTGGATGAATCTGCAGAGTATTATAGTGAATGAACACATCATTCATCAACACACCAGTTTCATGAAGGAGTTTGATGTTGGGTCTCTCATCTTCAAGTCCAAGTTGAAATATGAATGTCTTTTAATCCATAAAATGATAGCACATGTAAAAGGCTACAGAACTTAAAATTATGCTTTCCATTATCATTTTCACTCACATTGAATATTAAAATTCATATGAATAAAAACTTTAAGTCAACTATTTTAGAAAGTCTTGCTATTCAAAGTATGGTCATTGGATTAACTGCACTGGCATCACCTGAGAGCTTGCTAAAAATGCAGAAACTCAATCAAACTTAATCAAACTTAATCAAAATCTTCATTTTTCAAGATCTTTCTCTGTATGTAAACTTTTGAACATCATTGTTCTGGAGTAACAGATAGCTACACAGTGGGTAGTTGTGCAGTATAATTGCAAGATCTTTCCTATACATTGTTATGTCCTGTGTATGTGGGAGTTGAGCTACCATATAAATGTCATATCCTAGCACATCAAAGGATATAATCAACAGAATGAAAAGGCACCCTATAGAATGAGAGAAAATATTTATAATTCACATATTTGATAAAGGGTTAATATCTGGAATAAAGAACACCTACAACTCAACAACTAAAAAATCAAATAACCTGATTAAAAAATGGTCAAAGGACTTGAACTGACATTTCTCCACAGATGATTTACAAATGACTGATATGCACATGAAAAGATAATCATAATCATTAATCATTAGGGAAATCAAAACCACAATGAAATATCATCTCATGCCCATCAGTATGGTTACTGAAAGGAAAGGAAGGGGAGGGGGAGGCAAAGAGGAAGGGAAGGGAAAGAAGGGAAGGGGAAGGGAAGGGAGAAAGGGAGAGAGGGTGGGGGAGAGGAAGGAAGGAAGGAAGGAAGGAAGGAAGGAAGGAAGGAAGGAAGGAAGGAAGAGAGAGAGAAAAGAAGGATAAAAGGAAAAATAAGTTTTGGCAGGGATGTGAAGAAATCCGAACCCTTGTGCACTGTTGGTGGGATTGTAAAATGTTGCAACTGCTATAGAAAACAATATGGAGATTCCTCAAAAACGTAAAAGTAGAGCTACAATATGCTTAAGCAATTCCACCTTTGGGTATACATCCAAAAGAATTTGAAACAAAATCTCAGAGAGATATTAACATTCTCAAGTTCAATGCAACATTATTCACAATAGTCAAGACATAAAAACAACCTAAATAGTCATTAGCAGATTAATGGATAAAGAAAATGTGGTAATACATACCATGGAATGTTACTCAGCTTTAAAAAAAGAGGAAGAAAATATGAATGAACTTGAAAGATATCATGCCAAGTGAAATAAACCAGTCACAGAGGAACACACACTGCATGATTTCACTTATGTAAGGTATCTAAAATAGTCAAATTCATAGAGGGGATATGGAAGGGGGAGGAAAGGGAGCTGCTACTCAGTAAACGTTAAGTTTCAATTATTCAAGGCAAAAAAGTTCTGAAGATTTATTTCATAATAACATGAATATACTTAACACTACTGAGTCATACAGTTAAAACTGGTTAATATAGTAAACTTTACATTTTTTTAACACACACAGGTACACATACAGCCAAACCTATCTCAGAATAATTCTGCATAACATTTGTTATCCCAAAAAGAGAAAAACAAAACAAAAAACAAAAAAGATACAAGAGAAAAATAAAACTGTAACATACCCTCCAAAATCTGACTCCAACCAATCTTGCCTACTGTATCCCCCAATATTTATGTATTAACATTTCATTTTAGCCAATATATAACATACCCTCCAAAAATATGATGACCCCAACCAATCTTGCCTACTTTATCCACCCCCCATATGTATGTATTAACCTTTCATTTTAGCCAATTTTTTAGCCAATATCATTTAGCCCAAATATATAACCACACTGAATTCCTTCAGCATAACAGACACAATGACTCACAACTCAACTAGATCCTGTTCATTGCCTCCATCATAACACTTCTCTTACCAAAAAATATAATAAATCATTGTGCCTGAATTAGTGGGATCAGATCTTGTTAATCATTATATGCCCAACATTTAGCCCAAAGTATGGAATATGCTAGGCTTTCAATGCTCTCTTCATTTAAAATACACGCACGCACACACACACACACACACACACACACACACACACACACTCCAAATTCTTTACCCAGTGAAATCTTTTTTTTTTTTTTTTTTTTTTAACAGCTCAGTTGAATCTAATCTTCTTCCCTAATGGTTTTGGCCCATAGCTGTCTCTCATTTCTCTGAATTCTATTATTGTGACATTATATTCAAGCTGGTATTACTATTTAAATGTTTATTTCTCTACAGCTTCTCTTTAAAAAGAAATGGTCAGAGAGTATTTGTAATTCTTTGTTTTCTTGGGTATTAATAAATACTATGAACCAATTAATTTTTGACATACAGTGACTTATATGGATTTTGATATAGAATTAAAGATTCTCAGTTTAATTTTTAGTTGGTTAATTATTTGATTCATTGAAAATATCTTTCTGATATTTGTCTCTATAATGCAGCAATTTCCCAGGAATTTATTTTGGAATAAACTTATTGAAATGGTCTATTTATGGGTTCACTGAAACTCTGCTCTAATTCAGAACCCAGAGTATTATGGCCATTATATTTTTGTTAGGCTTTTATAAAGTTAAGAAGCACTGTTCAGAGATGCAATTTTCTAAATAGCCTCTGATGCTCTGATAGCGGTCTATTTTCCAAGAACACACCCCAAGTAAGGAATTATTATCAGGAAAATGAACAACAAAATATGACAATTTATTGTCCCTCAGCCCCAAAAGCATAAAATATTTACTCAATAAAATGGGCAAATTGGTATAAAAAGTCCACATCACTGAGATGAAATATCAAAGCTAAAATGGTTCAATATTGTAACAGCATTTATATGAGGACAAGGCTTGGATGGATAAACTAAATTTATAGCTTTGCCCTTTTCCTGTTTTTGCATGGTTAATTCTTGTCAATATTGAATTATGTAGGCTATTGTACTTAATTAATGTGAGGAAAAGCTCATCATTGTTTCCATGAATAAACCCAGTTAGAATGGTGATTTTCTGACATGAGTTTAATATATGCTGATTACAGTAACATTTCCATAATGGTTTTTAAAATCACTGATAATAATTGTAAAATATTTTATTATGAGTTGCTTTTTAAATCATGAGCAAATATTTGTTTGAATCATGAGAAAGTATATTAATAAAGTACAAAATTTGTTATGCACTAGGGCAAGTTAGATTTCCACGTACTCATAACTGAAATAATCAGCATTTTATCACCGCCATCCTTGCTGTTTAAAGTACGGCCTTTGGACTATAGACAGTAATATTACTTGGAAGCTTTTAAAAATTATTAACTTCAGGTCCTATCCCAGCCTACTGAATTCTAACAAAATTTTCAGATAATATGCATTTACATTAAACTTTGAAAATATCTTATCATCATCATCACTTTCATTGCCATCATAAGAATCCCTCTAACTGGCACCTTGGAGCTTCAATGTGTGTTTAAAAAAATGTTTATTTTTGTTTTGCATCCATGATATCACTTAATGTGGTCCAGTGTGCACAGCATTAATGTGTGTCACCTATATGATGAAATGTCATTTTACTCATAAATATCCCACTGGCCACATCTTCTCCAACTTAAAGTATGTACCACCTGGGGAGTTTGTCAGACTGCAGATTTTGAACAGTAGGTCTTGAATGGGCCTGATTCTGACTCATTTTCTGTTTTAATAGATCCAATATAATCTACCTGATATAAGGTACCAGACTGGATCCACCACTGCAGAAGAATTATTTCAAAGTTTAATGTTACCCTGAACTGTATATTGGGTAGACATTTAGCAATACATTAAACCAGTCAGACTCCGTGACAGGTAATCTGTATTACTGAGCTCATGAGTAAGTTCCATCTCTGCTACCATGACCACTTTCCACTTCGTACACAGAGTCCACTGAGAAAGTACCAATGTGTCCGGGTAATGTTGATTGCATAACTGATGACAGCATCATCTGCATAGAATTCAGTAATTTATAATTTACTTTAGACATAAACATTGTCACTCTTTGCCAATTTGAAAGATTCATCTACACATATCTTCCTCTGACCAACCTGTTACCAATTCCCCTGCCTTATAATTTTCAAATCCATGATCATATGGCAAAATTATTAGCCACTGTCTATACTATGTATATAGCCACTGTCTATAACTACCACTGTATAGTTATATTTATAACTATACATCTGGTCCTTTCTATACCCATATGAAGTGACAACCAAATATATTGCATGAAACTCTGTTTATGGGAAGGATGCTCTTACCCAAAACCTTTAAGGACTGTACTTGGAAGTGATTATATTATGTTGGCAATCTAGATCTGACTGGTATCAGAAGACTGAACAAAGCCTGTGTTAGAGAAAATAATGGTCCCAAAGAGGTCTGTCCACATACTAACACGTGGTATCTTTGAATATATTGTTGCATGGCAAGACAGAATTAAAGTTGCAGATAGAATTATGTTTGCTGATCAGCTAACCTTGAGGAGAGGAAAGTACCTTTGATATTCCAGGTGGGCTCAATGAAATCACAATGTAATCCTTTTGAGAGAAAAGTTAGGCAGGACCATCAGAGTCAGGAAGAGATTTGAAGACACAATGCTGCTTTTCTGGCTTTGAAGGAGCAGCAGGGGCCATGAGCCAAAGAATACAGGAAACCTCTAGGACCTAGCAAAGGCAAAGAAACACCATCTTGCCTAGATCCTCCAAAAGGAATGCAGCCCTCCCTGGTGACACCTTGATTTCTAGCCCAGTGAGACCCATTTGAACTGTAATATAATATTTCTGTGTTGTTTAATGCCACTAAGCAGTAGGAAACTAATACACCATCTCTTTTTCTGTTACCTGATCATAGCAAACTTCCCACAAGGATATAAAAATCAGTTGAAGGAGGAATGACAATGTGGTAGAAATAGTTACTGTGGATATATGAGAAACTTGCTCATGTAATTAACTTGAGTTATCATAACCACTCAGGTCCAATATTAAATATACCACTTCCTCTTTAAGATTGGGCACCACTATTTTCACTGAAATTTGTCACTTTGTGGACTATAAAAAATTCAGTTATTAAAGGGCAAATCAAGTGTCCTGGTTATTTGGTATTCCATGGTGAATAATCAGTTTCTAACAATGCCAAATAGCAGAACAAGAGGTATTACCAAGGAATTATATTTAATTGTGAAATAAGACATGCATGCCATTTAACACCCCGATGTGTCCTGCTATAACTCTCTTACTAGGACTTTTCAGAACTTGAGACAACAAAATACCTGCTATTTTAACAGAGCAATAGCGAGAAACATAACAGAAACCACCATACACCAATTTGACTCCATGAAGCACAGCATTTTACCCAGTATTGCCAAATCTGGACAACTTTAATTGTTCTCATCCTTGAGCAAGAGCTACGAATTAGGGGATACACTACGTGGGTGAAGTGGTCTCATAAGAAACTCCTTTCCTTATACACTTACATATAATACTACATATTGAGAGAAAGACTGCACATGCTATTTATAAAGTTCATTAAGTACTTTTTGTTTTTATTACATTTATTCATCATAATAATTTTTTACAGTTACTAATATAAGGAAATAGTTGAGAAGAGGGCATGATGGGACAGCAATAAAATTGCAGTTACATGTACATGGAAATACTAATTGTTCATCTTTAAAAACGTCCATAAACAAATTTCAGTTTCTGTTTTCAAAGCAGTATCTGTGCCTGCCCTCCCCCCCCCCACAAGAAAAAAAAAAGAAAAGAAAAGGAAAGGAAAGGAAAGGAAAGGAAAGGAAAGGAAAGGAAAGGAAAGGAAAGGAAAGGAAAGGAAAGGAAAGGAAAAGAATACACATATGCCCTGGTTTTCTAAACATTTGTTTAGTTAAAATAACATTTTAAAAAACAAGATACATATTTTACAAAAGGCAACAAGTTTTTATCAGAAAGCTAATCAAAACACTCTTTATAGGAAACTAAGTGGAAAAGAAAGTAAAAATCTGTAAACTATTTAGACAATTCCGCATGATACATTTCAGAGTTCAGAAAAGGGTAAGCAAAGAAAAAAAAGTAAGTAATGTTTTGATATCACCTGGTATGTTTTTGAATACTAGTATAATAATGATGAATTATTTGTTATGAGTAAAAAATATATATATTTTTTTAATATGGTACTGCTTTGAAATTAGACTCCATTTGCTTTACTCAGGTGTTTTGTGTCTAGAGTGTGTAGTCTAATTTTGAATAGGTACCCTCAAGAGCAATACTGCACTTCTTTTTTTTAATATTTTATTTTTTTAAGTAATCTCTCCACCCAACGTAGGGATCGAACTCAAGACCCCTAGATCAAGAGTCACAGCTAGGCATCCCTCCCCATAAGATTACCCTTCCTAAATGTTTGCCATGACATTAAAAAATGGTTTCAATAAATTATAAATACTATTAAGTATAAACTATTGAATAATTTATGAGTGAGAAATCTTTGCTTTTACACCTTATTTTTAACTCATTATATCCATACCAAAGCTTCAAATGAGTATTTGCTTATTTATAAAGATTTAAACCAAGAGCTCTTGAAGAAAACCATTTGTTTCACACCACAGCCATCTTTCATCTTGAAGTTATTTAGCCAACTTAACGCAAATCATAATAATGATCAGATACTTTAAAAGTCTGAATGCAGCAGGATTAAAAACAATCCTGCAAATCTTTTGTAACTGGAAAGAGGAGATCAGTGACCACAATTCAAAGAAAAGTTTAGTGGATTGCAACATTAGAGAAAAACACATTTTCTGCAAGGGATTATGAATAGTTTAATGAGAGTGAAATGCACGATTATGGTGTACAGCATGGTGGAATTCAATGGAAAATACCAAAAAGGGATCTATAGTAACTTTCTAGTTTAGGAAGAAAATACAATGCAGTGAAGGGGTGATGTCAAAGATAAAACATAACCAAAAGTGATTAACTAGGACTTTTTTGCCTTTCCCACATGAGAGCCTTTGGCAAAGAATAAGCTGTGCAGCTGACAGCAGGCTGGATATAAAGAGATTACAGCTCAGACAAGAAAAGAAGCTGAATTCAATGTTCCTTAAATTTAAGACATGTGGATGAGTACACAGTAACGGAAAGAAGTTTAGTACCAAAGAAGACATCCAAATGGCTAATAAATGTACAATGTACTCAACAGCAGTAATCACTGGAATGCAAAATGTAACCACTTCATAATAAACCAGAAAGGGTTAATGGAAAAGGAAATACATAATATTAAAGAAGTTTTAGGTATCATGGAATGTTTATATATATCTAGAAAAAAATGTCTATTTATACAATAACTTTAGAAAATGTCATTAAAGTTGGAGATATATATATATATATATATATATATAGATATATATATATATATATAGATATATATACACATACATACATACATATATATATATATACATACTTTGCTCAGCAAATGCTTTCTGAGGAATATACCTATACTGTTTGCTAAGTAAAGCTGCACAAAAAAGTAACACAGACTAGGCTTAAATGACAAAAATATTTTTTCCTCACAGTTATAGAGGCTAGAAATCCAAGATAGACGTTTTGATAGAGTTGATTTCTACTGAGAGCCATGAAGAAACATCTATTAGGACTCAGCCTGGCATGTAGATGTGATCTTCTCCCTGTGTCTTCCTTCCCTGTGTCTGTCCAGATTTCTTCTTCTTATAAAGACACCATTTATATTGGATTAGGATTTATTCATATGCCCTCATGTTAACCTAATTACCTCTTTAAGACCCTATCTCCAAATAGTCATACTCTAACACACTGCATTAGGACTTCAACATATATATTTTGAGGGACATAATATAGCCCGTATTTCTCAACAGATATACCTACATATGCTTAAAAACATTCTGCACAATGATATTTATTGTAGTACTATTCATAATATTTCTAAAATATAATCTACCCAAATGAACATATACCAAATGAGTAAGTAAACTTTGAAATTTTTACACTATAAATTAGTATACAGAAATGAGAACATAAAGATGAACCTCACAAAAAGAAAGGGGCACACAGTGTATTACTTTGTTTATGTAAAGTACAAGAACAGGAAAAATTAACCTATAATGTTAGAAGTCAAGACAGGAACTATTCTTGGTGGTAGGGGTGTAAAGACTGTGACTGAGGGGGAGCGGAGCATGAGGGCAAATATTTCAATACTTTATTGTGGTATCCAGTTTGTGAAAATATGTTAGGCTTTTCACAAAAGAATCATGCATGTTACTGAGCATATTTCGTAATATAAGATTAAAAAAATAAATGAATCCACTGGCTGACTAAAACCACTGATGTTGGTTTTAATAACAGGACATATTATTCTGCAATATTTTATTTGGGGACGATTAGAGTAACGATTCAATAAACATCCCCAAACTGTAAACTTGATGAACTATTTTGTGTTCCAGCTCTGACCCTTAGATTTAGGACTCTGAACAAATCTTTTTCAGTCACTAAATCCTTGATTTCTCCCTTTAAATGAATGATTCTCCCCACCCCCACCCACCCACCCCAGGGGAGAAGGGCAGAGAGAGAGGGAGAGAAAGGATCTTAGGCAGGCTCCATGACCAGCATAGAGGCTGACAAGGGACTGGAGCTCAGGATGGTGAGGCCATGACCTGAGCTGAAATCAAGAGTCAGACACTTAACAGACTGAGACACTCAGATGCCCCTTAATGATTTCTATAATAACTTCCTTTGGAGTTCTCTTCTAACTTTAGAATTCTATTTTTTATTAATTTTTGGATTGAACTGTTGAATTAGAGTGAAAATTATCTTTAAACATTTGACTAAAAACAAGATAAGTTTTTCTCGAGTGACAATAACAATTTATTTCCTACTTTACTGTCACTGAAATGTTACGATTAAGTTTAGTTATAGGATTAAAATTAAAGGGTTAACATTTGTTATTACATTTTATTTTAAGTTTATTCACTTATTTTTGAGAGAGAGAGAAAATCCCAAGCAAGCTCCACATTGTCAGTGCAAAGTGCAATGTGGACTGATTTCAAAGAACCATGAGCTCATGACCTGAGCCAAAATCAAGAGTTGGACACTTAATTGACTGAGCTACTCAGGCACCCCTCATTGTTATTATTAATTTTGATAACTGTATGGGTTTACAGAATTATATTTATTTATATAAAATAATTAAGATGGCAGGGTTTTCCTCATAATAATTTAATGATTTTAAGTAAAAAATATCCATTTATCGATATTATTTTTTGGCCCTTCTTTTAGTTTTTATTTTTTTTAAGGTTTTTTTATTTATTTTTTTTTAATTTACATCCAAGTTAGGTAGCATAAAGAGCGACAACAATTTCAGAAGTAGATTCCTTAATGCCCCTTACCCATTTAGCCCCTCCCCCACTCCCACACCCCCCTCCAGCAACCCTCTGTTCTCCATATTTAAGAGTCTCTTATGTTTTGTCCCCCTCCCTGTTTTTATATTATTTTTGCTTCCCTTCCCTTATGTTCATCTGTTTTGTATCTTAAAATCCTCATATGAGGGAAGTCATATGATATTTTTCTTTCTCTAATTTCAATTAGCATAAAACCCTCTAGTTCCATCCACATAGCTGCAAATGGCAAGATTTCATTCTTTTTGATTGCCGAGTAATACTCCATTGTGTGTGTGTGTGTGTGTGTGTGTGTGTGTGTGTGTGTGTATGTATATATACATATGTATATATATATGTACATACACCATATCTTCTTTATCCATTCATCTATCGGTGGACATTTGGGCTTTCTATACTTTGGTTATTGTTGATAGTGCTGCTATAAACATTGGGGGGACATGTGTCCCTTTGAAACAGCATACCTGTATCCCTTGGATAAATATCTAGTAGTGAAATTGCTGGGTCATAGGGTAGTTCTATTTTTAATTTTTTGAGGAACCTCCATACTGTTTGCCAGAGTGGCTGCACCAGTTTGCATTCTCACCAGCAGTGCCAAAGAGATCCCCTTTCTCTACATCCTCACCAACATCTGTTGTTGTCTGAGTTAATGTTAGCCATTCTGACAGGTGTGAGGTGATATCTCATTGTGGTTTTGATTTGTATTTCCCTGATGACAAGTAATGTTGAACATTTTTTCATGTGTCAGTTGGCCATCTGGATGTCTTCTTTAGAGAAGTGTCTATTCATGTCTTTTGCCCATTTATTCACTGGATTATTTGTTTTTTAGGTGTTGAGTTTGATAAGTTCTTTGTAGATTTTAGATACTGACCCTTTATCTGATATGTCGTTTGCAAATATTTCCTCCCATTCCGTCGGTTGCCTTTTAGTTTTGCTGATTGTTTCCTTCACTGTGCAGAAGCTTTTTATTTCGATGTGGTCCCAATAGTTCATTTTTGCTTTTGTTTCCCTTGCCTCCAGAGACATGTTGAGTAAGAAGTTGCTGTGGCCAAGGTCAAAGAGGTTTTTGCCTGCTTTCTCCTCAAGGAGTTTGCTGGCTTCCTGTCTTATATTTAGATCTTTCATCCATTTTGAGTTTATTTTTGTGTATGGTGTAAGAAAGTGGTCCAGGTTCATTCTTCTGCATGTTGCTCTCATTTTCCCAGCACCACTTTCTAAAGAGACTGTCTTTATCCCATTGGATATTCTTTCCTGCTTTGTCAAAGATTAGTTGGCCATACTTTTGTGGATCCATTTCTGGGTTCTCTGTTCTGTTCCATTGATCTGAGTGTCTGTTTTGTGCCAGTACCACACTGTCTTGATGATTAGAGCTTTGTAATACAGCTTGAAGTCCTGGATTGTGATGCCTCCTACTTTGGTTTCTGTTTCAAGATGTCTTTGGCTATTTGGGGTCTTTGTGGTTCCTAAATACAAATTTTAGGATTGTTTGTTCTAGCTCTGTGAAGAATGCTGGTGTTATTTTGATAGGGATTGCACTGAATACATAGATTGCTTTGGGTAGTATCGACACTTGAACAATATTTGTTCTTCCTTTCCAGGAGCATGGAATATCTTTCCATTTGTTTTCTGTGTCTTCTTCAATTTCTTTTATAAGCTTTCTGTAGTTTTCAGTGTATAGATTTTTCACCTTTTTGGTTAGATTTATTCCTAGGTATTTTATTGTTTTTGGTGCTACTATAAATGGGATGAATTCCTTGATTTCCCTTTCTGTTGCTTCATTATTAGTGTATACGAATGCAACCGGTTTCTGTGCATTGATCTTATATCCTGCAACTTTGCTGACTTCATGGATCAGTTCTAGCAGTTTTTTTGGTGGAATCTTTTGGGTTTTCCATATAGAGTATCATATCATCTGCAAAGAGTGAAAGTTTGACCTCCCTCTGGTTTTGGCCCTTCTTCTAAAACACATTCTATTTTTCTATTTAAAAAAATCTATTAATTTTTATTGGAGTACAATTAACATACAGTGTTATACTGTCAAGTATACAATATAATGATTCAGAATTTCTATAATTACTCAGTGCTTATCATGATTAGTATACTCTTAATTTACTTTATCTATGTCATCCATCTATCCCACCTCCTCTCTGGTAACCACCATTCTGTTCTCTACATTTAAGAGTCTACTTTTTTGTCTCTTTTTTTTATTTGTTCATTTGTTGTTTCTTAAATTCCACATGAATGAAATGATATAGTAATTATCCTTCTCCACTTGGCTTACTTCACTTAGCATAATACCCCTCTAGATCCATTGATGATGTTGCAAATGGCAAGATCTTATTCTTTTCACTTACTGGTAATACTGAAACTTGGCAAATACTTTCTAATAATGTACATTCTTATGTTATAGGAAACCTTGCAACTATTGGTAAACACACATGAAAGAAAAAGAAATATCAGTTAAATATGGCTGAGAACCATCTCAAAGGCCAGATAAAAAGAAAAGCAGGCAGTGAGTGGCTGAGGATTCTGACACTAAAAGAGAACTAGTGGTGATGTGAAGTCAAAGGCTGACACAGTTAAATCAACCGAATATAATGATAGGTTGCTGTGTAGAGGAGGGGAATACAAATATTTACAGTCAATCAAATCCAAAAGAAAATGAAACAGAACATAAATCATACCAGGGTTGTAGACAAGTATCAGCGTTGTCAGGGGCACATATTGAGTGATTTCTGTAGCTAACAAGAAATAGAAAATTATAACTTGTGGGTTGCCTCATGTATTGAGCAGTAAAACTCAATATGAAACAGCTTTATTGAGTTTTTGCTTTGGGTCCCCGTGTTTTATACTGAGACTTGCTATAAAATAGTTTCTAAGTCAAAAAACAAGAAAAAGTAATAGGAAGGAAGATAAACTGAAGTCACCCTTAAGCAGTTGCCTGGCATTGCTACACGTGTTTTCCAGAAATATTCATAGAATACAGCTGATGTTGGATCCATTAAGATTACTGTTTGAAGACAAGTGGAGAGGGAGAATATGAAATATAATGAATAGCTTTCTGGTTCTAAATGCAAGCAGAGGTTTAAGTGTTTTACACTTCCTTTGAGTGGTCATGCAGTAACCTTTTCAAACCTGATGACAAACAACTTCACGATAGGGCAATAATGTTTCCATATGAAAAATGCCAAAACACTAAAAAAAAAAACCTATTTTTCATATTTCAAATCCTGAATTTTTAATCACCTTTTAACTAGTTTACCTTTTTACATGTGAAAGCAGTTAAAAAATAGAGAATAGAGGTATAAATACTTATAATGGTTTTAAAAACTACACATAAGACCAGGAGATTTGACATGAGGTAAATATCACAGATGTAAATTTTTTTTAATTTTTTAGTGTTTATTTATTATTGACAGAGAGAGAGAGAGCATGAGTGGGGAAGGGACAGAGAGATAGGGAGACACAGAATCTGAAACAGGCTCCAGGCTCTGAGCTGTCAGCACAGAGCCCAATGCGGGGCTTGAACTCACAGACAACAAGATTATGACCTGAGCCGAAGTCAGACCCTCAACTGACTGAGCCACCCAGGTGCCCCACAGATGTAAATATTTTTTTAAAAATATTTTATTTTATTCTTGATCATTTAAACGTTCCTACATGATTTCATAACTAAGCAATTAGTTCAAAGTACTAATAACCAACTTAAAAGTGACATTAAGTGATATTAAGAACAAATATTGAATGGTATAAAATTCAATGGGAAACAACTATTGTTTAAATAACAATAATAATGCTGGGGGATTGTTGTAATGAGTTCAAGTCAGACAAATTCAGATTTTACATTCACTTGTGACACACTAAGACATTAAACCTATTTGATGTTTCTTTTACAGATCAATAAATGAATAAAAAATTCGTGACTGTTATTTTCTCTTACTATCAGTAGACAAGGCTATTAAAAACAGCTTTTAGTACATAATGTGGGAAAAACATTGCTTATATTCTGTTCTTTATTCCCAGTGCTTAGTGTTATTATTCACATATCAATGGACCATGTGCAGATCCCATTGTCCTGAAAAAGCTGTATGTAATCCAAATGTCCACTGGTCCATGCTTTCAGTATATCATAATGCTGAAGTGAATGGCAGTCTATAGCACTAATTAACTATTAACTGCTGCAGCATATTACGTTACTTTTGGTTCAAAAGTGATGTAAAATCATGATGTACAAATGCAGAAATGCATAGATACAGTTTCACTGGACAATTGAAAATAAATCTTTTCACCTACATATGCATTCAACCATCTCTTCATTTATTGTCAACAAATATTCACTCAGCACTTACAATGTGCCAGCTCCCTCTTTTTCTGACGCTTAGAATGATCAGTAAACATATTAGTCAAATATCTTTCCTCTTCAACTTTACTCCCACATGAAAAAAGATAGGATATAAATAACAATAAGGAAATTATATATTATCTGTTGATAAATGTTTTGCTAAAAAATAGAGAAAGGAAAGGAAATTGGCAGTGCAAAGTGGTCTGGCAGAAAGGGAAAGTTGCAATTTTAACATGGTGGTCAAAGCAGTCTCAGTGGTAATATATCTTTGAGAAGACATGATATAGACAAAAAACTTAGCAATGCAGATAGCTGAGAAAGAAATGTTCTCATAAAAGGAAACAGCCAATACAAAATCTTAAAGTCAGAACATGTCCACTGTGTTCAGGTACAGCAAACAAACAAGTATAGATGGAACTACGGGAAAGGCAAGAGATGAGGTATTCAGGTAATAGGGGTCAATCCATGAAGGACCTGGTAAATATGTGATGGATAATTTTAAGTGTTAATTTGGGTATGAGGTGCTCAGATATTTGGTTAACACTGTTTATAGATATGTCTGTGAAAGTATTTCCTGATGAGATTAGCATTTGAATGAGTACAGTGAGTAAAGCAGATTGTTCTGTCCAAAGTTGGTGTGTATCATCTAATCCAGCGAGGGTCTGGATGGAAAAACAAGGAGAAGGAAAAGAGGGAGGAGGAGGAGAGGGAGAAGGAGGGGGAGGAGGAGAGGGAGGAGGAGAGGCAGGAGGAGAGGGAGAAGAAAAACAGGGAGAAAAAGAAAGGAAAGGAAAAGAGCAGAAGAAGGGAGATTTCCTTCTCTCTGCCTGACTGTTCACACTGGAACTTAAACCATCGGTTCTCATACCTCAAAACATGGACTAGAATATACTGCCAGCTTTCATAGGTCTCTAGTTTGCAGATGGCAGATTACAGTACCTCTCAGTCCCCATAATCACATAGAGCCAATTCCTTATAGCAAGATGTAGATACAGAAATAATTTACACACATAGGTAAAATCTCCCATTGGTTCTGCTTCTCTAGAGAAACTAATACAGGCATTTTAAGGATTTTGGCTTTTATTTTCAGAAAAATGGGAAACCACTGCAGATTTATGAGTAGTCATAAATCTTTGACTTTGTTTAAAATACATTATAGAGAGTAAAGTAACAATCAATACTACAGATGATAGTAGCTTGGTACAAGGACAATTTATCAGAAATGGTATGAAGCGGTTCATTTATTGATATTTCAAAGATAGACATATAGATATATATCTATATCTAGATATATAGATATCTATACATCTGTAGATATCTATATCTAGATATATAGATATCTATACATCTGCAGATATCTATATATATATCCTCATGCAATGTATATGAGGTGTGAGGGAAAGAGAGTGAACAAGAATTTCACGAAGGTTTTGACCAGAGGAATTAGAAGGATGAAGCTACCATTATGACAGATAGGAAAGACTGTGGCTGCAGCAATACCATATTAAAATTTTGAATCTCTCAAATCCCCATGAGTTTTTCAGAGTACTATGATGTAGATAAAAATAACCACCTTGAAATATCAGACTAATGTTATGTATGGTGCAAAGGTATTTACTTTTAATTTATTTCCAAACAAATGATCTTATTGCAAAGAAAATAAAAGATAAAAAATATTGAAGGAAGATAAAAAGATGAGCAAGATGAAAACTTTTTAGGAAATTAAAAGCAATGATGCTTTTAGGGAAATTAGAGATAAACCTCCCCTTACCAATTATGACAACACTGTGTATTATTTTTAGCATTTCAGTTTGCAGAATAAGCAGAAAATAATTTAGTTACCAATCTACTAAAACAAGCAAAAAACAAACAAACAAACAAACAAAAACCAAATACTTTTTGGAATAGTGGTTTTCAAATTGCTTTGTAGAATCCTAGCTTTCTCAGAGGGAAGGAGCTCTCATGTGAGCAGGAGGGACCAAGCAGTCAGGGCATAACTTCACTTTTGTTTTTTACATATTAGCATTTAAATTGAATATATATTTGTATATATTTATATAAATATATATATATATGCATATATATTTTTTTCGCTGAATTGTGAAAAACACTGCTATAGAGGAAGATCCTTCTTTTTATTCCTCCACTGAAAATGTGAACTTCCTTTTATTCTTAAGTACTATCATGAACTTTAAATTTGAAATAAAGTGGAAACCCAGGACTGATAACATGAAATGCATGCATATATGTGAAATTTTTATGAGATTATTTTTGACTACTTCTATTATGGAGGATGGCCAAAATCCAGCAATAATTATTTTTTGTCCTTATCAAAGAAATAACAACTGAAAACATTATGAAATCTAATTGTCACTGTTCCACTTTTAACTTACTCATATAATATTTGAACTTAAAATTTCTCAACTGAGAGCCTCAGGTATTTCTTCTAATTACACATGATATTTGCTTCTTAGGAACTTTGCCTATTATTACAGAAAGTGTAAATGGCATGTATATGGTCAATTGCCTCACATGCATGTATTTACTCATTTCATGATACATGAGATAACTTTTAATTTTAAAAAAGGGGTTTTCAAGGGAAAAAAGCTAATTTTTATTAAGAATGTTTTAAAATAAAATATAAATTTCAAATTACATAAAGCTCATATTATTCATAGGGTTTCTTTTGAAACAGAAAATCAAGGGGCGCCTGGGTGGCTCAGTCGGTTGAGCGTCCGACTTAAGCTCAGGTCACGATCTCACGGTTTGTGAGTTTGAGCCCCGTGTCAGGCTCTGGGCTGATGGCTCAGAGCCTGGAGCCTGCTTCAGATTCTGTGTCTCCCTCTCTCTCTGTCCCTCCCCCACTCATGCTCTGTCTCTCTCTGTCTCAAAAATAAATAAACATTAAAAAAAAATTTTTAAAAAAGAAAATCAAAAAAAGCATCCTTAATAAAATAGTTCCATAAAATGTTGTCTTTGCATATTCAGAACTAGAAATTTTAGATCATTTCATTCAAATGAAATAGTATGAGATTATAGATCAGTTAATAAAAGTGGCCCATTGACTTGCATCTGAGGCAAGAAAAACGATTTGTTTCGGTCCAACTAAGATTTAATTCAGCTGCAATAGCATTATTCTCCGGAATGTATGACTACAGCCTCAATATACTTACATTTATATTAAAAATGTCATCTTGGTTTTTTGTAAAAACAAAAAATAGTTTATCATCCTGGGTCAACAGTTTATACATAGGCTATTTTGAAAGCAACAGCAGTTCTCTGTGTAACTCTTTATGTCTTAATGAAACTCTGCCTTCTGAAAATCTCATGGCCCTACTATTTAATGAATACAAAAATCTACATTTATCTAAATTTTACATCATAAGTTGCAAAGTGACATATTAGTTAAATTTTTAATTTTTTTATGTTTTTATTTTATTTTTGAGAGAGACAGAGTGCTAGTGGGGGAGGGGCAGAGAGAGAAGGAGACACAGAATCCAAAGCAGACTCCAGACTCCGAGCTATCAGCACAGAGCCCAATGCGGGGTCGAACTCAGATAGCCTGCTTAGGATTCTGTGTCTCACTCTCTCTCTGCCCCTCTCCCGCTCGTGCTCTCTCTCTGTCTTTCTCTCTCTCAAAAATAAATGAACATTAAAAAAAATAAAAATAAAAAGATGATGTTTTACAGTAGGGAGTAAGATATTCCTTGGAGGATTTTCACCTCTATAGTTTCATATTATAAATTACGGCCATGCTGTTTATTCTAGGAAATTGTCGTGTCACTTGATATATTAAAGTATTATGATTATTTTTTAAATATTTATTTATTTTGAGAAGAGAGATAGTGAAAGCAGGGAAGGGGCAGAAAGACAGGTAGAAGGAATCCCAAGCAGGCTCCACGCTGTCAGTGGTGAGCCCAACAACAGGCTGGATCTCACCAACCTTGAGAACATGACCTGAGGTGAAACCAAGAGTCAGACCCTAACCAACTGAGCCATCCAGGGACCCCATGATATTATGACTATTTATATATTGTTTGGTATTGTTGTTATTTTGATATTTTTTATTTGACACAATGTAGTACTTATAAAATTTATTTCAGCAGAATAATTATATATAAAATATTTAAAGTAAAAAAACACATCAAATATTAGAACCCACTGGTGCTCAATAATCTTTTCACAAGCACTGAAATAACAAGAATAATTAAGGGTTTGAGATGAAACAGTGAAATTCACCATTAAATATTATAAGCTACTATTGATTAAAGAGCAATAAGAAATTAAGGAACCTCTCACTGGAGGTGGTATTGAGCAGAGAACCAAATTAAAGCAAGAAATGAGATGGATTAAAGTATGACTATTAGCGTAGGGACAGGTATAGTCAGGCATATTTTCTGAGTCTACATATCTAAGTGTGAACATGTATATGGCCAGAGAAGCCTGTTTCATAGTTATATTAAGAGTTTGGGCTTTATTTTCATATGTGGCAAGGGTCTATGAAATCATTTTAAGAAAGGTCATACATGATTAGATATGGTCATGTAATATTCAGCATGGTTGTAGTTAACAATACTTTATTGTATACTTAAAAATTCCTGAGTATAGATCATAAAAGTGTACATCATCAGAAAAAATAACTGTAACTATGTGAGGTGACAGATGTTAATTAAACTTATTGTGGTAATCATTTTGCAATATATACAAATATCAAATCATTATGCTATATACCTTAAATTAATATTATGTTATATGTCAATTATATCTCAATACAACTGGGAAAATATGGTCATTCTGGGTTTGTAAAGATGATAAGAGAATTTAGTAAAAACTGAAGTTGGCAGGAAAGTTGGATACTGCTACATTTGGTCAAAATGAGATGCAGCTATAAATGAGAAATAACTATATATATATACTTACATACATATGTTATATGTTACATACAATTTATATATAATTATATATATAAACACATATAAATGTGTGTAGATATGTGTGTATGCACATATCTTAATGACTGCTGATGTAGAGATATTATGGAAAACACATAAAGGTATATGATTTAAAATACGAATATGTTGACAAACCACACATTTCTTAATATTGTAATATATTCCTTTCCTTTTTATGCATAATCATGTGTGCACTTAAACATAAAAAAATAATCTCTCCATTGCATAACATAAAACAATAATTTATTTCATATGTGCATGTGAAGAGTGAATAGAGAAAAAAAATAAGTAAATTTTAGTTTCTTGGTGTCTTTTGATGCTTTCTTCCTAGTGTCCTACATTATTCAAATTTGAGCTTATAGCCTATAAATTATGCCCATATATTTTATTCATTTTTTTCCTCATAAATTCCAGTAGAGTCACCAAGTTACAGAAAGTGAAAGTTTTGGTTGTAATTAGTAATAGATGTAATTGGCCATTGGATTGGGGGTAAAGAAGAGAACTAAAGACAGGACTTAAGAACTGATTTCGCAATTCACTCTTAGCACACATCAAGAAAGCTGAGTCAAACATTTTCTTGGTGAGCCTCAGAAACATGTTTCCATTTGCTACTAAAGTGTGGATAGTGCTAACACATGTGTCTGCATGTAATGCCTTTATTTCTAATGGGAATTTTCTTCATGGAAAACTACAGCTCTGGGTAACTGGAAAGGGGGTGAATACATAATATGTCACAGTGATATTGCCTTCTTAGTATAGTTGGGCTACAGAAGTTAATCAGGTGATCCAATTTTTACCTACAAAAATGTGCAAGTCCCTACATGTTTGTAATGAGTAGGAGACAAAAGAAAGCATGCATTCTTTAGAGGTAGACAAAATGGTTTGTGCTCCCATTTGGGTACAGTTAAGAATGAGTATGTTATTCAGTTTTCTAGGTCTCATCTTGTAAACTGATATGCCAATACCTTTCCTCCAGGATTACCGTGGGAATGAAATGACATAAATATATATAAAGTACCTGACGAACAATGAGCACTTAACAATAAGCACACAGTGCTTAAATACTAAGTACTCAATACATACTAATTTCCCTCTTCTTCCACTTGATTTACAATAGAACACTCTGGTCTCCTAGGAAGAATGAGAAATAAAGTCTGTGATACTAAGAATATCCAAGAGTTTAAACTCCAAAACACAAAAGGACAGA